>NC_091838.1:22282539-22907539 GCF_037783145.1 Equus przewalskii | reverse complement strand
CATTGTTTGAGCACCTAGATCCAGTATAACCAAAGGAAAAAAAAAAAATCACAGCTGCTCTGGGCTTTACAATTATGTGAGCCAATCAATAATGCCTTTTTGTCCACGTAAGCTAACTTGAATGGATTCTCATATTTAACCAACAGAATTCTAGAGAATACTAAGAAATAAAACTAAATATGTTCCTAATATTTATTTCTGAGGAAGAATGACGAATGCCTTTGGCTAAAGAAACATAGTTACACTGAGACTTGCAGAACTGGCTATGAGGGATTAAATAGGTTTTTTATGGACTGAAGTAGACAATTTCTAAAGATCATAAAATTGTTTCTGCAGAAAAACATGTTCTGAGTACAAACCAAATATAAATAAGTTTTTGACAATTAGGCTGGTTATGAAATTTCTCAATTGTAGCATGTACTTAGGACTATAGTGTACTACTTCATAACTTTTTCCTAGCCTTTACATTTCATATCTTGTGTTTTCATGTTGCAGCAGTATCCTTTAAAGAACTATGCATTCTTACGGCTTTACAGTTACATAACACTTATAACTACTTCTATTTGCCCTCTCAATTATCTCAGTAGAAGAAATCAGTACCCAGTGTACCCATTTCACATAGATACATTAGTTACAAAAGATAAAGGACTTAAGTATTTGTCTTACAACTCTCAACAAAATTAGAGAAGGAATTACAGCTGAGTGCTTCCAAATTCTTAACAAATGACTGAAACACTTTGGTATGATTATTACCTTTATCCCACCAAAGGAAAGGGAAACATGAAGCCAGGTACCTGAGGGATACTGTAAATATTCAATAAAATGACCTTTCCAACCTTGTTACAAAAAGAAGTTAATCTCGTCTATTTGCTGTTTTCTTGTTTGACCTGAGGGGTAACTCAAGGGTCACAAGGATTTATAAATTTGTTTTAGAGAAGACAGAGAATGCCTTCAAGGAGCACCAGATAACCAGCCCCCAGTTGTCACTGCCGCCCAGAAGTCAGATTGCCCAGGAGCTTATCAAGAGTGAAAGAAACATGGAAACTCCTCCTGCCACATGGTTAGCTCTATAAAATCCCCTGCTTTCTTCTCTTGTTAAGGATTTGAGCGAACCTATGCTCCCATCTTCTCGTTTTGGCCAATTCGAATAAACCTTTCTCCATCTCCAAGAGTTCATGTCTCAGTGATCAGCTTACTGCACATGGGGCACATGTACTTGAGATTAAGAGGTCTGGTATCAGTGAGTGCCAACAATGTGCCAGCTGCTTGTGCACATGCCATACCAGCTGGTTCTCAAAACCACCATGAGGGAATAGTGTTATCTTCAATTTACAAATGAGGAAAACCAGTATTTCTGAGATTCATTTTATAGTGAAATAATCTGAGTAATCAATATGGAAAATTGTTATTGGGCATTAGTGGGCAGTAACATAATGGGCATTAACAGGAGTAGGAATAGTGATGGACACAAGAGAAAAGAATCAAAGTCAGGAGAAGCAGCCTAAGTCACCACATCATTTCACGGAAAATGACGTTACAGTTAAACATTTAAACTCAAAAATCATACTGTTTACTACCGTTCTTTGTTTTTTAATGGACATATATATAAGGAGTCCTTATTATCCATGTAATCATTATGAGAACCTCTGAAGTTACAAGGGTGTATGGCTAAGCAGATCATAACACTACAAAATATCTTCTAAGAACCAATCACTTACAGAATTAATCCTCTTGGATTAACTCAAGCATTCAAGCTGACTGATTTACGTTAATTTCTTTACCAGTCTCTCCCTCATTGTGAAATGTTGAGAGGACCATCTATATACAATGCATACCACCCATAAGGTAAAAATTAAAATCTTGTAAAGAAAAAAAGAGAATTCAAAAAGTTGATTACAAGTGATGTTAGAAATAACTAAAATTCACACACAAAACCATTAACAAATGAAACCCAGGAGTTACATATCACAACAAATCAAGAAAAAAACCAATGATGGCAAAGTGCTTCAAAAGAAAGTAATTTGATTAAAGGATAAAAAAAGAGTCTTGGAAAAATTGATAGGCTCTCAAATATTTTTGCAAAACTGACCATATTTATGATGACTGTGCTAATCACATGTGAAATGCTATCATACAGTCTAAGGAAAATTATGTCAATAATGCCATCTTTTAGAATTCTAAATATCATCTCATAGTGCAATTTAAATAAACAGTGATATAACAAAATAAACTTACATTCTTAAGTATTTAATTCTCACTTTTCAGGACTTCTTCTGACTCCCAACAACTTTGTATTAGGAAATTTTTGTTCCTGTTTTCACCTTACTTATTTAAGAAGGGTGACCTTTCTGGTTTTAATTATCCTTAGCTAACAATATGAAGCAGAATACAGAAATAACTGCATACTGAATAAAAAGTGAGTAAAGCTGAGAATGCAAGTATAATTTTAATTCATTAATAATGACCAAAAGCTTATCTTGCACTAAGTCTTTTAGCAGAATAATGAGTGCCAGCGTAGTTGGGTAAAGTGTGACCTCAACTTCAATAAAATTCAGTTGAAGTCTTTATTTACTGAAGAAAAGGGAAGGAAAAGAAAAAGGAAGAAAGGAAATAAATCAACTCCTAGTTCATCAGAGCACAGATATTTTTAAATATTTCAGCAGAGATGTTTCAATTCTTGAGATGCCATTCAAAGGAAAACTTCCACGTGCTTTACTAAATAGCAACAGATGTTTATATGCTTATGCTAATTACTTTATTCTAAATTTTTTTTCCACTCCTCTTCTTAGAATTTAGCACCCAAGCTTTGTGCACAGAAGTCAGCCTGGGAAAACTAACCCATCCCCAGCTATAGGAATGGTCATAGTTGATCACCAGGCCTGACAAGGCCAGCTGGAATCCTCCCAGGGACTTTTCTCCTGGAGCCAGCCTAGAAAACTGCCTCATGGCACCAGGATTGCTAAACCAGAAGGATGTGTCTGGGACCTGCAGAGGACTGCCTTCTTCATTAAGTGGTAACACTCCAAACAGAATAAAGTCAACTAGAAATCAGCGGTCAAGATCTGAGAAGAGAGCAGGAGGAACAGAACTCTGATTACAGGGATCTACTCACTTGAGGCGAGTGCCCCTGTGTCCACCACCCAAATGAGCCACAAAATTCCTTTTTGGTTTATTGTGTTCCTGTAATCTATAAAAAAAAACAAAATCCTGACAGATCAACATATGAAACCCCAAGTTACCATACGTTACATTTCCTTTGGGCCTCAGTTTTTAAACAATAAAATAACAGGACTGGATCAGAGAGAGAAATTATAGATATTCTCTAGGATTCCCCCTTGCTGTATAATTCTATTACGTCAGTTGGAATTTTTGTTAACTAAATGTCTAAGTGTTTGATTTTAAGCAGTAAAAGGTGCTAGCATTTAAGAAAAAAGGTAGACAATACTTTTAGAAACATTTGCAGTTAATACTTACTCATTTCTGACTTGAAATATCATTAGGCCCAAATCTCTGTTTTTAAGCTCTTCATAGAAAAAGTTGAAAAGTTATTTAAAAAAATAAAATAAAATCTTCGTGGCAGCACTTTTGTTTCTTTTACAACATATCAGGGTGCTCTTCTCAAATTCAGTAACTGAATTTCACTAGTAGTGACAATTAGAAATTTAGGACTTCATGCACAGAATAGTACAAATCATTTGTAGAAAGGTATTCTCATTGAAATTTCATTTTATTAAATGTTTTCTGATGGAGAAATTCAGATCTCTAGTTAGATCTCAAATTTGCAACTCCTTAGAAATGGTAAACAATTATGATACAATCAAATACGAAAAATATATGCCATTCCACCAAAATATGTGAAAAACGTGATATAAAATGAAAGTATATCCCAATTCAAAATAATCAAGGCCTTTCTAGAACTATTATTCTGAGTCTATAAAGACATCATAAATAAAAGCATTCTAAAATTGTTCTCTGAAATAAAATTCTCTTTTATTCATGGCTGTATCCAGAGTTCTCAGAACAGTGTATCTGACACACAGTAGACACTAAGTATTTATTGGGTGACAGGAGAAGGTGAAGGAGGACTCTCGGTAGGAAAGGGAGAGGTAGTTGACAAGGGGTAAGGAGTGAGGAGGCATGGAGGAATGAAGGAGGTAAAAGAGATAGTAAAAGACTGGGGAGAAGTTGGGGTCGGCCTGGTGGCATAGTGGTTAAGTTAACGTGCTCTGATTTGGCAGCTCAGGGTTTGCAGGTTCAGATCCCAGGCACAGACCTACACACCACTCATCAAGCCATGCTGTGGCGGTGCCACATATACAAAATAGAGGAAGACTGGCACAGATGTTAGCTCAGTGATAATCTTCCTCAAGCAAAAAGAGGAAGATTGGCAACAGATGTTAGCTCAGGGCCAATCTTCCTCACCAAAAGGAAAAACAAAACAAGATGACTGGGGAGGAGATTCAAAAGGCGAGAGATGGGAGAAGGGAAAGTTGAATCAGGAAGAGCCTGAGGAAGGAGAGACTGGGGAGGGAGGAATGCAGGAGATGTCACAAGAGCCTGAGGAGGTGCCCTCAGAAAAGCTGGGGGGAGGGGAAGGGAAGAGGGAAGGAGAAAGGAAGTGGAGAAGGAAAGGGGAGGTGAAGAAGAAAGGGGACCAGGGAAGCAGGAAGCAGAAGGAAGAAAACCGAGGGCAGTAGAGAAAGTAGATCACTTCCTACCTACCTGAGTATTTATCAAACCTGAAAGTTATAAGTCACTCTGCATATAAATACTATGTAAAATCTCTATATTCTTACTTAGCTCCCACAAAAGTATTCAATATATTAATAAATTCATTACAATTCATATTATACATATACATTTATCTGGATACATGATCAATAAATTAATAAAAATAGAAGTTATTACATCACATTTTTATTACATTTTTTTTTAATTTAGAAGCAGGAAACAGAAATTTCTAAGAATTGACTTGCTAAGCACCAACAAATACATACATTCAATGGCTAATCAACACATCTTCCCCAGTCGAGCAATACTGAATTTTCTAAGCCCTTTAGCAGCGAATCACGATGAAGAACATTACCATTTCCCGGGATGATGACGTTGGAGGTTCAGTTCTTTCTTTTCTGGTTATTTCCTTTTGCTAAGTGTGCGTGTTTGTGAGAACTGCTTTCCTTTCTGTCATCTTTGGATGCCGTTTTACTGGAAAAATCCTTTATATGTGTTGACTTTTTCCTACTTTCCTTGGTTTTAGCACCTTTATCTAGTCCCATTTTCTCCTTTTCTCTGTCCTTTTTACCCTTCGGAGACTCTTTCCTGGACAGATCTGAATCAGCAATTTTCTTATCCTTCCGGTCATCCTCTTTTTCCTTCTTGCCCTTTTTTCTCTCTTCATGCTTACTTTCCTTCCTTGACTCCAGTTTCTCTTTTTCCTTCTTGAGTTCTTCTTTAGTGAGCTCTTTAACTTTCAAGTTTTCCAATCAAAGGAAAAAACATTTATTGAAAGCATCTCTTAATTCATAGAACAGCAACTTAACGCAAAAGGATTGTTTTTTTTTTTAATCTCCCCACACACATGAAATGCTCATTCAAAAAGTCACTTTAATCCACTAGTTTTAAATTGGCTCAAATCAGACGCAAACCTCTATAAAGTACCAGCTATAAAAGAAATGCTAGAAACTTGCATCATATTTTTCCAGCTTGAAATATGGTACGATTTGTCTTAAAACAAGGTTAACATGCAATATTATTAAAATGCATCCATCCATAAAGGAAGTATTTTACACAGTGTTAACAACTCACATTTCACAACTATAACAACATAATTAAAGGAACACTGGCAACGTAAGAACAATTTTGCATAATTTGCAAGTATTTGTACAAAGATAATTAAAACTTGTTTAGCTCTAACAAAAAATTACGTCTTTAAAATATTTGTGCTTACCATCCCTGAAAGCAAGTATAATGCACCAAAAAAATTAAACACCATTTAATTGACTTAGTTTTTCTTAACTTAAAAACAATTTCCATGAGTATGCAGTTTTAAATTCATTATCTATAGTGTCTAAAATGATAAGTACATTTTTTTCTGCTTATATTCAACACTATGAAATCAGTATTCCTTTAAGCATGTTTCCTGTTAATTTATGTAGGGCCACTCAAGCCAACATATATGTTGTCCATGCTCAGAGGGGAGAGAGTAATTAATGCAATATACAGGTAATTTCAAATCTCACGTGACACGCTGTTTTAGACTTGTTTTACATAAAGTTTAATAGAGCTGCTAGCAAAATGTTTGAATTTCACCTTCTTACCCTCTCATTAGGAAATCATAAGAGAAGCAAGATGTTTACTGTATAATGTAGTATTTAAGCAGAAACAAAGAAAATGAAAGATTTCTTTAATAAAATGTCAAAGATGTTTTTGCCCATCAAAATCATGTAAAACTCACATAGCACAAAACGTTATTCAATACTTCCCGAAAATCTTATTAAAACCTTATAAAAATACAGAATAGCATTCACACAGAATGAACCAATGGAGTCCTCATTCTATTTCAGTGCTATTCACAGAGCAGCACACAATGACAGAACAAGAGCAGAATGCTTGTGCAATGTTTCTCAAATACGAAAACTCTCATTCAACAGTTTAATTTCCCTCTCTAGATCAAGAAGTAAAATTATACTTTATTGGCCATTTATTTCATAATTTTTCATGGAAAAATAAAATAGTGAAAATTCTGTTTTCTTCCCAGGAATTATTCAGGTGGGATACAAAGTTAAAATATTAAAATTTCCTAATCTTAAAGTTAAAATACAAATCACAAAACAGTGCAGAAAACATAATGAAAGTCTCACCTGTTAATGTTTCCCAAAAACAAACTAGCAACAATAGGCCAAGCATTTCAACACAAAAGACTATTACAAGTTTATATAGAAAAACATGCACTTTCCCCATGCCCCACTCCCTAAATCTCTACACGTGAACAAGAAAAACCACTGGGATATAAACTAAGGCTGTAATAATAAGCTGTCAGCCTACACAGAATGGTTCACAGATACAGTACTTTTTAAAGAATTAAAATATCAAACGGCAAATTCTACACCAACATAACACAGTGTTCCAGATTATAAGTCTAAGTTTTCATTTTACTGAAAACTCCGACTTTGATCACCCAAGCTATTATCGTGCTCTAAGACAGAGCGTCATCAGAGCTTTCAGAGAAATGAAATCATGAATGAATTCATCTTTTTTTCCAATAGTAACTGAAAGATTCAAGCTAAGAAAGATTTTAGGTTGGAAGGTAGGATGTGTATATGTAAATTTAGATATAACAATATCATGATACTGTTATAATATATATTCTTAATTTAAAGACTCTTCCAAAGTTTTGATAACGAAAAAGAAATTACTTAAAATTATAGGCCTGAGGCAGAAAATTCTTTAATAAAGTTTTGATAAAACGACTTATGACCAAAGGTGCACCAAAACCAGAAAGCAACAATGTTTAGCATTAGTAGCTGCATTTACATCACATATCTAGAAAATGGCATGCATTTTCAAGCATTCAACTTGATTCACTCAAGGCTAATTTAAAAAACATAAAATACCTTTAGCCTTAGCTTTTCTCTTGGCTACCCCACCAGGTCCTTCTGCTGGTATTTACAAGATGAAAACAGATTATAAAAAGAAAATATTAATGGAATTAAAAATTAAGTATCTATAAAATAGTTAAAATCGATGCATCTATGAAACAAATTAAGTTCCTTAAATTCACCATTTAAAAAAATACACTCCTTCAACATACAAATATCTATCATTTGTATGTCATTTTAGAACCTTACTTTCCTTAACTATAACAGAAAAACACATTGTAATCAGCCTATGACTAAGTCAACTTCACAATCTGCCTTAGACCTGAAAGACTCGTAGGCTTTAGAAATGCCTAATCACCACCGGAAACGGCGTCCGTCTCAGTGGCACCTGGATAGGCACTGGGCTTCTGCTCGGACACAGATGATCGTCACAAACTACCGGGGGGAAAGGACCTGGAGACTTGACTTCCCCACTCAATCACCACGGCCATCCAAAAAAGGACAGCATATTTTGACAAAAGTTTAATCTTTACTCTTTGAATAATCATTGCTTTTGTCCCCCCCATAGTTTCAAACTTTCTTTATAAAAGAAATTACACAAGAGGCCAGCCTAGTGGCACAGCAGTTAAGTTCGCATGTTCCACTTTGGCGGCTCAGGGTTCGCCGGTTCGGATCCTGGGTGCAGACCTAGGCACTGCTTGTCAAGCCATGCTGTGATAGGCATCCCACATATAAATTAGAGGAAGATGGGCATGGATGTTAGCTCAGGGCCAGTCTTCCTCAGCAAAAAGAGGAAGATTGGCAGATGTTAACTCAGGCCTAATCTTCCTCAAAAAAAAAAAAAAATTACACAAGCAGATAAGAATTACACTATTACATAAGTGTCTTTACTTTTTTACTCTTCATCTAGAAAACTTTGCAAGGGCTTTCTATTTTCTCTCTTGGCAAATGAAAAGTTCTGATGATGGGTTTATTTTTAACCTTCTAACAAACTTCAATACCATCCACCTATCAGTACCCTCCCATTCCAATGTGGCTGTGCTTAGCATCCCAGTCAACTGATGTTCCCAAATCTATCGCCTGGTCACACAAATGCTATTTTATACTCATGTATCAGCAAACTTTCCAAAATGGCATTCCAAGTTGCCAATTCACCCCCTAGGCATATTAGGGCGGGAGGTACGGTGATTACTGTTCATTTCTTGTAGGGACAGCACCATGTACAATCTGTCACTCAACAACTAAGGTCTACTGTGTTGTCTCAAGAAAGCCCCCAAACCCTTTTATGCTATTCCTGCTGGAAACTGTAGAACTCACTCTATATGTTTCTCAACACCGTAACCACACCCCCACATTCAGTATGAGATGTCTTCACACCTATTCTCTTATATTGTTCAAATCATCCTCCATTCCTAAATTCCTTTCCCTTTCTCTACTCATAGTAATTTGTTTCCATCAAATGAGATAGTCCATTTGAGAATGGCAATTTATTTTGATTGAAATATCACCATCATTATTCTGAGAAAAAAGGTGTAAGTCTGTCTTACTACTGACTATATAAAAAAAGAAATGTGAATTAACTGTTCCACATGGCTATCTATATCTGTCCAATTACTTGATACACATACATACCATAATCAGTGTGTGTGTATGACACTTTTCAGAGACAAAACTTGATTCTTTCCTAAACTCTATTAAAAACAGCATGCCGATACTGTAATACTGAAAGCTAGCTTGGACCACTCCCCACTAAAGTTTATTTCAGAATAAAATATCAAACTTATTCTTGTAATACCAACTCTTAGACACATGGGTATTATCCAAAGAGCACAAGAAATCAGACATAATAAAGCATTAAAATGCATTTTTAGTGATGCTAATGTCCCCTCTTGATTCCTGCATGTTCTCCAAATGCAGACCCAGATTTTCCAATTCAAAGCAGAGGGGAGGGAATGAGACTACCCACCCCTGACTCCCACTGTTATGACATATATAGTCAAAACCTTCTAAAAGTCAAAAGAGCAGTTTTGGGAAAGAAGGCATGAACAACAGTTCAGGATGAGGACACTACTGAATTACATTAGTTATTAAACGTCTTGTAAGGTTCTTCAGATTACAGTTTTACAAGCATAGAAGAGGCGGTCACATTACAATGAGAAAACACAGGTGAAGAGAAAGGTGAGCAAAAACCCAGGGTGCTCATGAGGGTCTCTCTTACCTCCTTAGAAGAAACTAATCATATGTGGAATTTCCCAAGATTCTGATGGGGGAGAAAAGGAATAAGGGTTTGAAGGACTTTATCTGTGTCTGTATGTTTTGAAGGCTAGAGGAAGCACTGGCTTGTCTACAGGAAAAAAAAACTGAGTTAGCAAGAGAGGGGAGAAATGATGTGGCCAGAAGGAGCAGGTGCAGACACAAGGGAATAGGCTAGCTTTGGAAACCAGAAGATGAAACATCTGCAAAAATGACCAATGAGAGAGGAAATGACTCAAGAAAATTCTCAGAGTAAAGAAATGTTGTAAAGTGTAGGAGATGAAGATAATGGAACCCAAGCCAGAGGTAACTATCTTGGTAAAGCAGAAAGCAAAAACACCTCTACAGAAAAACAAAATGACCCTGAAAGATGGAAGAGTGTAGAAAAGGTTTTGAATACGTACTAAAGAGAATAACAACTCTGTCACAGAGAAGAGAGCACCTCACAGAGGTTTGAGTCAGGTAAATTGAGAATAGGTCTTTTCCCAACAACGTGAAGCCCAGCGGTGGTCCAGGTTTGGCGACAGCATGCAGAGGAAATAAACAAGTGTGGGCACAAGAGAGAAGTGGCCTCAGAGAAAACCACAAGGCAAGTATGTAAGACTTTGCTTTCACATAATTCCGAATTCTACTCGGAATTAAATTCTTATCATTTGTAACTACGGTGGACTCTTCCTACAGTGTGAAAAATCAACAAGTGTGCCTTACTTTTCTCCTCCTCTCTGTTACCATAGCCAATGCTCAAGGGGTAAAAAGGGAAACAATTCCATCAAATAATAAAATTCTTGACAATAGAATAACTCCTTACAAATAATTTCCAAGTAGTATGGAGAAAATTATATCATTAGAGCCTGAAAAGGAAGCATCTTAGTATTCTATAATCCACTTGGATAAAAGTTGTTTTTATTGATAGAATATATTCCAACTGAAGGGAGTTATCAAAGAAGCATCAGGATGTGGTTAGAGTCCAAGAGAATGGCAAAAATCAGTCATCGCTGTGTCATTTACCTCCTTTTTGCCCTGTACATTTATTCTAATGGTTTTTAAGGTGATCACTGTTAACAGTTCTGTGGACTATTTGGGAATTTTTATACAGAAATTTGAAAAAGATGGTCTTATATTCTTCCCTTAGAGCATGAGGGAGTTGCCTAAAGGAAATTAATGTTATTTTGGAAACTGCCTCAGGGCCACTATTCCATACACATTTTCAAAATGAAACGTTCTGTATGAAATTAAAGTGTTGAATCATTAGGCCAACTGTAGGACCTGTGGTTCCGCCACATGCAACAAACTTAACGTCAGGATACTGGGTCCATTACAGAAATCCCAGCAGCTACTGAAGACTTTCAGAGTTGGCCACAGAATTGGTAGCCTGGGTATCACTCATACTGAGGTCATTTCAGTCACGCCCATAGTCTGGTGAGACCAATGAGTCACTTTCAGTCTCAGCTTCTCATCTTCTTCCTTTCCATACTGAAACATCATAATTTATTTCGACATTAATAGACTCCAGAGAGCAAAAAGAGGCCCCGAATGCCTAAGTAAAGGTTCTCTGAGCTAGGCAGTCTGTTGCTCTAGAATGGATGTCTAGTCTTGGTAAAATGTTTGTCAGGACACTACACCAATTCTCCTTCTATTTTTAAATAAATGGTATAACAATATTATCAGAGACATTTTTGAAAAAAGGAAGCTACAAACCTTCAACGCTCTATGATAAGTGGGGAAAGGAAAATTAGAACATAAAAGAATTGAAAGGCCACAAGGTTAGAAGAGGCTACATCCAGAGACTGAGGGTTTGGATGAAGAAAAAATGCAGACTCAAATACAACTGAGACATTGGAAAGGTCACCTGAAGACCTCCGATAGCACAGGTCAGTTTCTTGCATAAACTTCAAAATGTCATTTCTCTTGAAAAAAATATGCCCAACAATTTTTTCACTTATTAAAGCTGGTTTTCAAAAAAAAAAAAAGAAAACCTTCAGTGTTTTATTATGCAATGGGTAACTCCTGAGGTTCTCATTCATAAGAACTGACCCCACAAAATACTTAATAAATATTACATGTTAGGCTCAGCTTTGAGGCGGGATTCGAATGAAGCCCAAGACCTGGTTCCTAACTTCCAGGAGTTCAGAAGCTAGTCAATATCCACTCCTATGTATTACATGGTTTTCTCAACAAATAAGAGAGGCAGAGAATTCAGCATATTGTTCCATCAATCAACTTGTGATAATAAAGTCTGAGTCACTAGATTTCATAAAAGCGCTCCAAATACGCATTGTGATCAAAGAAAATTCCACAGCCCAAATTGCAGAAAACTTGTTTTACAGATGAGAATCTTATCTAGAAAGGGTCACTGAATATCAGTTCCCAAAAGGTGTAACTGCCAAGGGATCAAATTAACTATCTATGCCTATAGCTGCTTTTTGATAATTCTCCAAAGTTATAAACATTAGGATAGACAAGGAAACATTTTGTTCAGTCTAACTAACTGTAAATAAAAACAAACCAGAATTTCAACAGAAAAAAAGTTCTTTCATGTCTGGATACAGCTCTGTAAGACGGAGGTAATTTCTAGAATAAAGACTCCAGTACAAGATGAAACAGCAGGATCATCCGGCATTCCATTACCTCCGAGGCATCTGCATGATTCCCACAGGCAGCAAGCTGGCAGCTGGGCCTCAGCACCTAGAAGACGCTTCTTCAACTCACTTACATCCACCACTCATGTCCCAGGGAAAACAAGAGCTGAAAGAAGCCAGAGTGCAGAAAAGAAATCCCCAGTGCCACTGCTTTGTTTTTGCACCAAACTCCAGAGAACGCAGTGCCTTCTTAACCGGACAAACGGCAGTGCGTCCGTCTGAGGCAGCAAGGGCAGCTCTGAAGAGACAGCACCACATCTGAGTACACAGCGTATTCCGCAAAGTTCCTTTGGTTGTTCAAAATTAGAAAAGCAGAGTAAATATAGCACAACTTAAAATTCTGTAACTATAAATAAATACTCAAACGTACAGAATACAATTGTGCCTTTGTAAGTAACTTGCTAAGTTTAAAAGATGTAAGCTAGGAAAAAATATATATCATGAAACAGAAAATTACACAACAAATCCTTAGAAAAATAAGAATTATATATAACAAATAAAATTTAGGTGAAGTAATTTTGATCAGCTTCAAAATACTCTACACCAGTTTTGCAAACAACTTTATTTTCTTTCACCAAAAAAAGCCTTAGGCACAAGTTGAAGGAAGTCACAGAAGTCAGGGGTTCACCAGCTACTGGATTTTACCTGCATCAGAGGCTTTTCAAAAGGGCTGATTACTAAATAAATGTCTATTTATTATCTTACAACCTAAATACTAAACAAATAGGGAGTACTAAATAAACAGCTAATCATTCTCTCACATCCTGCAGCATAATTAATTTCTGTACATAAAACGTGCATTAGTATCATGACCAAAAAAACAGAGCCTGATGAGAAGTTAATGATTCCAAACATTTTTAACACCCAGATTTAATTATTTAGTTCTCATAAACTGATCAAACATCTAGAGTTAGTAGCATTAAAACAGAAGACTACGTTACAAAGTGCGTCTCAGACATTTGGCGAAGTGGACTTCACTGAGAGCGAGACCTAACACTGCTTGTGAAGTTAAACCTCATGAACTTCCCAGTACTCGAATTCACAGAGGAAGAATCCAAAACTGCAGACGGAGGCTGCATAAACTTTCAGGAAGAACATTATTAAATCATACCCATTTGTTCCAGAATATTAACATTTCAAAGTCAGAAGCTTTTGACTGTCAGAAACATTAACAGAATGAAGCATTTTTCCTGAATAATTAGCGAAAGACAAACTGGACTTTAACAGCCATTTAATCTTTAGGAGACCAGCGTCCACTGTGCAAGAGGCACATCTATTTCCAAAAGTAGCTTTAGAATAATGCTTTTTCCCCCTAAGATTAGCAAATGGACGGTTCTCCCTAAGACACGTAAACAGCGAGGAGAGGGGGCAGCTGACGTGCTCCCTGCGTTCCGTCCGATTTGACACTTCTACTTTCAGGCTATCATCTGCCTAGCCCACAAGAGTGATTTCTAACGACGAAACTAAATTTGTCATATTCCTCTCTGAAAAAAGTGGGTGAATAATGCAGTTACTGAAAGCAATTTGATTAAACGCGAAAAAAATAAAGAATGAATATTTGAAAAGTAGAAATTATTACATTTAAGCAAAATGTTAAAAAATGCAAACGTTTCCGAATCTTAAGCTCAATGAAGAACCAAAGCTAAGTTTCATAGAAACTCAAAGAGATTTAAAAACATGAAACGCCCCGCCCTAAGAGGTAACAGAAACCAGAGGGCTTAGGTCTTATCAATGTCAAGCTGTAAGAGCTTCATTTGAGGGAGGAAATGGATGAAATCTCATTTTAAGAAATGCATGTTACAGATGACAATACAATTGCTTTTGCTGTTACTGAAGCAAACATTTTAAATGAATTGATTCAAAGGTGTTTTTAAGGTTTTCTAATGGCAAGAACTTATTCTCCTAAAAAGAATTACCACTTTAATAAATTTAACTTATAAATCTAAAAATCATATTATACCTAAGCCAAAGTTGACAGCCAATTAATAAAGTAATACAGGAAAAAAATGGAAAAAGACTATTATTTAGGATGAATAATTTTAATCTGTACATTACTTAAGATACATATTCACATTTTCCCTCTTGTGTAATACACCTACTTTAAAAAAAATACAAATTATTCTCTGGATGTGTATTTGAAAATTAAATTAAAAATAAATTTTGCTTTCATAGACAGAAATATTCAGACATACTACTATCTGAATACAGTAATTTAACTATCCTAAGGCAAAAACAAGGAGTTATTTTCAAATTATTTTAAAAGCACCATTAATACAGAATTTTCTATTGAAATTTGTATTAAACTATCTGACAAATCAGTTAACTTAAATTACAAAAGAAAAAATCAGCTTTTTTAAGAGCCATCATTTTACACATCAGTCATGTTAAAGATCAACAGAGAAGCATTTGTGAATCATGCTAGAAATATTTTTATAATAAAGTCCATTATAATCATTTTAATCAATAGTGTGTTAGAAAGACAAGCATCAAGGGTTAATCACAAAACAATTTGCTATTAAGTTTCTAAATTTAGTTCAGTGAATACATAAATTGAAACAAAACAATACAGAAACAAATTATACCACCAAGGAGATCATTCTCAATGCACCTTGTTCTGCTACTACAAGAACCAAGAACACTACTTTCTTCACTAGACGTGGGAGAGCTGAGCAAGCAACGAGCTAGGAGCTGTACTGGGGGGAAGATCACGTGGTTGCCTTGTATTATACATCACAGCTGCCCCACTGCACGTTTAAGCCCTGGGTGAGCAAAGGAAAGCAAGAAAAAGGAGACTGCTTCGGGTTTTCTTAAGCCAATGACTTCAGTCCCTGAATCAAAGTTACTGGTTATGTAAATCCAAAATGACACAAGTCTTTCCCTGAACCCCTTCATTCTGTGACGTACCATCAACACCATCTGTGGTTTCGCTTTCTTCTTCTTCTTCTTCTAGCATTTCAAAAGGAGTCATTATATCATAGAGAAATGAGAGGAAACCATAAAACCAATCTGAACTTTCCTCTGCTAAAATATTAAGGACTTCCTCAAGGGAATCAATATTTTCATTACTGCCATCTTTGGTCAGGCCTACATAAGAATAAAGGAAGAGAGAAAGAGAAAATAAGGAGAGCAGTTAGGCAGAAAAAGCAGCTGAGGAAGAGTGATCTCAAAAAGGGTGTGCATCATGCTCACAGAAGTTTACAGAAAAGATATTTTGAGAAATAAAGAAATCAACCAAGATGCACACCTTACAATCAACTCTCAATCATATGTGCTCAAGGAAAGGCACAGTTTGACCAAGCCTTACCATTCCTACCAGCCTCTAACCAGGTTTGCCTTTCTCTCATTAGAGAATCCAAAGCTGAAAAACACAAATTGTATCAGCCAAAATCGACTGACGACTGGCAATGGGAAGAGTGAACGAAAGCAGTACGAGGGTAAAAAGACAGATATTTCTGACAACCTCCAGGTTTGTCCATTTACCAACCAGATATTATCGAGAGTTGATTATACAAACATTTACATATATCAATACATATTCACTGAAAATAGACAGGTTCATTTCCTCAAACTTTTCCCCATACGACCTGGAGTTAATGTAAGAAACTCTGGAATTAATATAAATAGCAGGATTACTGTTCATAGCCTCCATAGATGGGTAGAAATGTACTCAAATTACGTAATTCAGATAATTAACTCAAAATTTAACATTATAAAATACGTTAGCTCTATAATGCTCTGGCTACTGACTCATGGTCCTATAACTCTGGCCAATAAGAGTCAGCTATTAATAATAATTAATTCTGCCTACCAATATGAAATGCGATCAGGCCTTAGCGAGTCATCTGCCATAGGAACATTTCAAAGCTCTCTCCCCACCAGCCCATGAAAGTCATTTCTATGGCAAAGACCCTGACTCTCGTTTTCAGTCCTGTTCCCAAAACAGGCCCCCGGGACGAAAAGAAAGCAAAGCGCATATTGTTTTTATCATTTGTTTTTTTCCTGTGAAAAAACAGGCAGGAAAGTTCTCCTGGCTTCTCTAGGCATTCAAGTTCGCTAATACTGCCCCAATCTACGCAGCAAGACCCATAACTCCACCCTTGAGAATAACGGGTGGAAGGTTCTGGCTGTAAGAAATGCAAACATTCGTGACTTTAGAGCTTTTCAGATTATAACCACTAAGGCAGTATTTCAGGCTTTGGCAACACAGAATGTCTCCACGCAGCATAACTCCCAGCAGTCAAGACTGGCAGGTACAGGACAATAAGACAACTAGTATAAATATCAAATATTACAGTGAATTTTCCCCACTTTAGTCCATAGAAGAACTGCATCATGCCATTCTTCACATATTAGGGGGTAAAAAAACACAAAGTGTAGTTGGTGTTTAAGTTATGTTTGACAAACCCAGAATGCTTTTTCCCTGAATTTAACACTTGACAAGTGCTGTGAACACAGGAGAGCTGCACTCCCCCGACCCAAGGCTCTGTGGGAATAACACTGTTTCTTCTTCCTGCCTTAAAACACTATAGCTGTACACTGAGAATAAATATTTTTATTTTTCTCCATTTTCCAATATGAGTACTCCCAAGCATCGAATATAAAATATAAAACTTAACCGCCCTTCAGTATGACAGCTGATGTGTACGATAAATATGCAAAAGTATTTGAATGAAAGTATTTACCCAACCATGAAATCTTCCTATGGTTCTTAAGAGAAAACACTAGTCCAAAGAGGAAAAGAAAATATTTTGGATATACAATTCCTTCTCCACCTCTAAGAGTGGGCCAACCCACAGAGCAGGTGTGAATGCCTTACACCGGGCAAGGTCCAGTCCTCTCCCTTCCACTCACTCATGCACCGTCTGGTCTGCAAATATTTGTCAAAGCTCTAGGAACTGTTGACTGGCTTTCCTTTTGTTCCCCAGCCATATCTGGTATGGTGCCAGCTAGGTGCTAGTCATAGGACAAAAGGATAACCGTGTAGTTCTGAGGTGGCGTTACTCTAAGATGATGCTACTCTTGGCATTTAGTCCTCACATCATTTTCCTGTTGATTTTATTTGGGAAACAAGTTTTCAAAGAATATATTTTCAAACAACGTAGTTTTCAATAATCAAAACCAAAATCAAAGATACTTTAGATAATTTGGCCACAAAAGTAGGAAGCTACGTAAACTAGAACAGACTTAGAATATTTGCAAAGTGTATCGTAAGGGCCATGGCCAGAAATAATGAAATAATAAAATTAATGATGGCTATCGATCTTGATTTACTCACACATATTTCATTCTCTCTTTACATTTCACAAGAAAACTCATACCTTAAAATGTAAAAGAAAAGTAAACATGAAGGTATACATTTCCTCAAATTGGTAAGATTTGGATATATGCAGATTTAAGAAACCAGAAAGACGTACTAATGAAATAAATACCAAATCTGCAAAAATTCAACATAACTTACTACACCTACCATGCCAAGCTCTCCTCGATGTCTGACTTCCTACTCTCATCCTTCCCTTTGGACTCCCTCTGCCTTAATCCAAAACCCTTCCCCTTGAGCTGCCTCTCCAATGAGAATGAACCCAGAAAAGTGTGGCTTCTTTTTTGGTATACACTCGCTGAATCTGCTCCACCCATAACCTCTCCCTGAACATACAGAGCCCACTAATGTCTCTGATCTACAAAACTTCACCAGCTTCTTAGAACCACCTGCCAGTAACAGAGCCACAATGAAGCTACAATAACCTCACAAACTAGAAAAGAACTTCAGCCATAAAATTCAATTCCAGTCAAGATTAGATTTCATGCAGAGAATTCAAACACTACAGAAATGAAATGAGGTGAGAGGACATAAATGAGCCTGACAATTTATTTTAGGTTTGTTTCATGCTTCCTAAAGCAACAAGCCAGCTGTGAGTCAGTACATATAAATGGTAAAATACTTTCTCTTAGCCTTTGTGCATTTAGCAGTCAAATTACCAAAATGAACTCTCAGATTCAGCAAATTTGGTTCGACTTCCAAGTATATAATTTTTGTAAAAGGAACAAATTAAGATTTGCCCATACCATTTGTGCGTTTTCCTGCAAATGGCAATGGCCCTTCTAAATTACAATTAATTAAACTCTTAATGGTTGCTTAAAAACCTTAAGGGGAATAAATTTTTAAAATCTAAAATACCATACTAAAAATCAAGTTATTAATATAAGTTTGCTATAGAAATCTGTATATTCTACAGAAGAAATAACATGTTCTAATTTTCAGTAGTTGGCATTTCCTAGCTGACAGACCAGATAGCAGATTTTAAGCCCCTCTCCCCAAAAAAATCAACAAAATATAGTAGATGAGGAGTAATATTATTTCTAAAAATAAGGCAACTTGGCCCACATGAAGTTATCTTTAATACAAAAAGCTTCACTAGGCAGAATCCAACATTTAAAGTAATATAATGGAGTAATAAATCATTTAAGGGCAAGCAAATTAGCATCATTCTGATATAATTTCTATATAATTTCCTTTCTTTCACATGCCTAGGATTATAGACTTCTGAGGATTTACTACATTTATAGAAACTCAAATTTAGATATGGAATGACAGAATTACATACAAAATTCTATTAAGGCTAAGATGGGGAAAGAAGTGTCATGGATAGCAAGCTTCCACTGTTAAGTAGCAAACATAATTCCCACTGAGTGGTAATGAGAAAACATACACTAACATCAAAATTAAGAAGCTTTATTACATATAATCACAACTAAAACCTTTTTTTCATATTTAGAACTTACTGCTATTAATCTACTGAAAAGTTTCATTGGTTACAGATGCGGTATCCTCTCATTTTTTCACACCCGTAAAATATACACAAAATTGTGTGACTAGGAAGAATTTCTTTGTGCTATTATTCTACAAAACTTGGTGCATAATACCACATCATATTCAATTATTTTTCTAAAGAATTTAATATAAAAAGTTTTAATACATATTATGCTATATACTAAAGCAAAAGAAGTATCATTTTAACAAGCAGAAATAAATAACTCACCAAACCAGAGTATACAAAATTTGCATATTAAAATTATCACTATTCTTTCTAGTAAGACAGCATTTTAAAACAAATGAAGGAATATCACATCTTTATTTATTAGAAGAACCATTTCAATGATAAGGACAATTCTGATAATAGAAAGAGAAGGGTCCAAGATTTCCAAAATGAAGAAACAGGCCAAAGACTACTAACTCATATTTTAATGGTACCTTTCAAATATGCATAGGACATTTTTATGTAAGCCTTTAGAAATTTACATTTTCAAATGGAAGTGAATTATTTCAAATGATGCTAAAGAATGGCTGTAATTACCATTTCTGAAAACAGACTAGGACATTAGCTATATGTTCAAATATTAAGTTCAGAATATGAAGTGCTTTGAGTCTGAAGACACATATGAAATATACTGATTAAAAATATCTGTGCAAGAGCTATATACTTATCCATTTATAAAAGTAAACTGAAATGTGAGTATCTATGGAAAAATAACTACACCATTTAACATCTCAACAAGAATGAAATATATGTTTCACATGGGAAAATACCTTCCATAAAATGTATATGATCGGCATATTATTAAAGCAAAAATATTCTTGTCTCCAGCATTTTCCCACCACTAACAAAAAATAAAATGTGTACTTGCCTAATAAAACTTTGGCATCATCCACATCAAAATCTCCATCACCATCAGCATCGTAGATTCCTAGTTTTCCTACAAGAGAGGAGCAAAGATGGATATGGGAACAAAAGGGAAACAAATTTAATAAGGTATTACCACTTATTGCACTCCTGAACATCAGCCATAAATGTTACCAATCAATGCAAATTCTTTCCTCCTTTAATCCTGAGAAACAGTGCTAAATGAATATCTTACCTAAAAACGAGAGCAATTCACTTACAGTCAGGAAACATCCACCTAACAAATCTAAGAAATATAACTGAGATAACATTTTCTTTAAAGGTTTAAATTTAATCATTTCAGAATAATTTTTTTATTGTACTGCTAAAAATACTTTAGATGAAATTTTCAACATATATAAGAAACAACATTGATCCAATTCTAACAGTTATGTGAAATGTAATGTTTCTAGAAAGTTCTTCACACCATCAATATTCAAAACAAAAAGAACACCTACCAAGCCTCAAATAAAGACTAAATAGAAATCATTAACATTGAGTATAACACTAAAAATAAGAGGACAATTAATTTTATATTTTACACTAATGATTTACAACAGAAGTATCATGAATCAACCTTAAAAAAAAACTGTTCTGAAAATAAAGTATATAAAACTGGCTTCTTGAAATTACAAAGGAAAATTTGCAGTTGTCTACTTAAAAACTTTAGCACTGGCCATCTACTACTCAGAAAAAATATAAGGCTTAAAACAGATGAGCTGAGAAGACACTATCACCACAGCCTTTCCTCTTCAAGAACAGTAAATACATATTTTAAGGCTTTAATAAAGCTTTATCATCTAGGAGTGCTGTTACGTTTAGCATTCAAATATGAGTCAAATATATTCGATTCCCTAAAAAAATCCTAAAATCAACATGATTTATAATTCATCATTGGACTATGGTTGTGAAGAGACACAATAATGTACAGCAATATTTTAAACAAGATTCACAAATAAAGTATTATAAAAAACCATGTGGCATCACTGTCACCACTTCTTTAATAAAATGTAAATTAAAACATTGCATAAAAGCAGGCGACTTTTGGAGTAGAGTAGCTATGAGTATTCTTTACCCTCCCAGAGCCCTGGTTCTACGTAGGAAGATAGTTAACTTGCTGTCTAAAAGTCTAGCCTAGAAAGCACACACACATTACAAATGATAGTAATAATAACAATGGAGAAGGAAGTTATTTCTATTGCCAAGAAAATATAAAATGAAAAGCATTGATCTGCAGGTCAAAGGTATACATAGCACAGAGCTCAAAGAACATTAAAAAGATAGAAAATACCATACTTTCTGACAGACTTGAAAGGGGAAATTGGTCCTACCACTTACATTCTCTAATGCAGATGCTAACTAAACTAGTAGGAGGAGGAGGAGGTTTCAGAGACTAACAAAAGTAGACTTAAGATGCATCTCCAACAGCCTACCTTGAAGTACCTCTGATAAGTTATAACGGAAGTCCTTTGCTTTGGCTGCATGCATGTAAAAACATGAAAATTGTTACTTGTGCTTAAAGATACAAACACTTTAAATCTCTTCTGTTGTTTCACAGACTTTCTCTAGCAACATCTCACCATAAGTCAACAAAAGCACAGATCTACTCAAAAGTTTGGTAAGCGTGTTTTGTTATTCTTTGCCTCTTTCTCCTCAGAAGGAGGCTATAACCTAACAAGTAAAGAAGTACAGGAGGGTCGATGGAAGGAGGGGGTTTTCTGTGCAACACTGTACCCAGAGAGAATGTGCATTTTTCATAGTGACAGGGTCACCTCTCTCACTGCATTATTAAAGGGGAAGGCCATTGACTCACAACAGCCAAAAAGTCGAAACAACCCAAACGTCTACCACTGATAAATGGATAAGAAAAATGTGGCATACCCATACAGTGGAATATTATTCAGTCTTAAAATGGAATAAGTACTGAACCTTGAAAACATTATGCTAAGAGCAAAAAGGGAGACACAAAAGGTCGCATACTGTATGATTCCAATTATATGAAATATCCCAAATAGGCAAATCCATAGATACAGAAAGTGTACTAGCGTTGGCCAGGAGAGGGGGACTGGGTGCTCTGGTGGGCGGGATGATGGAAATGTTCTGGAATCAGATAACGATGATGATAGCATAAAATGATGAATATATTAAAAACCAGTGAACTGTGCATTTTCAAATATTTACAACATTGAATTTCATGTTATGCGAATTCTACCTCAAAATTTAAAAAAAGACTTGGTGAAGTGAAAAAGAAAAAGGAGTATGACTCCAAAAATGGTAAAGAATCACTAATGTAAAAAAAAAAAATCACAAAAAATTGCAATGATTATGGGGAGAGAAAAGGAAAAAGAAGGACAACTATCAGAGAATAACATAGCAACTTCCTGAGAACAGCATACAGACCACACCTATACACACACACACCCTTATACTAAACACCTAGAAACACACTGACATCCACACCCGCCATCCCAGCATTTACACACACAGTCACAGCACCTAGACACACACACTAACATCCACACACCCATATCCCAGCACTTACACACACACACCCCTACACACACTGATTCCAACAAAGACAAACAGGAGTGCGCTTTGAAATGCTCTTAAGGCAGGGTTTTGCGATTTGTGTGTTTATGATCCATTAATGTGCCCTTAAATAAATTCACTGGCTCGTGACCAATATTTTTAAAATTCATAACGTAACAAAATGGAATAGAATTATAGAGTATTGTGCGTCGTGAGAATAACTACTGTCTGATAAAACTTTTCTGTGTGATATACATACAACATGAAGCCTATTTTCTTTTTGCTACAGATCATGTTCAAAGAAGTTGAAAAGTCACTATTCCAAGGTAGAGAACCAGTGAAAGGCTACAGAAATTAACGGTACCAAAAAGATGATGATAAACCTTTAAGATTACTAAAGGATTTCATTTATGCTTTTACAAATTCACATAAGAAATGATACCAAAATTCTTACCTAAAACTTCCTCATAATCAACAAGATCAAACCAGACAACGGCTACTGATGTCCAAACTCCCAGCAAGGCAATGACCATAAACCACGTGAAAAATGAACTTCCAGAAAGTCCTCCTTTCTTCCCATTCTTGTGTCCTCCATGCTTTGTCTCTGTTTAAAAATAAAACAGATATATAATCTCATTATATAAGAAGGAATCGCTTTATTGAACACCTCTCTTCACTGAATTACTGCTCCAGCAATTTGACAGTATTTACAAATGGTAAATCCTTTCAAAAACAGTTTTCACTTAAATTCTCAAAACATGTTACACAAAATAATGATTCTGAAAAAGGAAAAGCTTCTGTTTAAGACAACACCACAGTAAAATCTTAACTTCAAAGTAATAAAAGAAAGAAACTACTGATGGGCTAACAACAAATATTCATAGAATATATATATTTCTTCCTTGTTAGTTCTCTATGCTACCTACCTAAATATAACCTCCTTCAAAGTTCAGAGTATATCAACAACTTAAGGAAATCATATAGAAATGCAGCCAAATCCTTTTCTCTGTCCCATTTAGTTTCTGTGGAATCTTAAAAACTTTGTTAACTGCCACTGAAAATATCTCCCCCAAAAATCACTCCATATTCTTAGCCAGAGAGAGACAGAAGGAAGGAAACTATTTATAGGAAAGAGAGGTCAGGGAAGAAGAGAAACAAAACAGTCCACTAACTCAGTCCTCCTCCTTTACAAGATCCACTGGGACCTATGGAAACAGGAAAGGCTCAGCCACAATTGGTCTCAATGCAGGAAACAGCTTTGTAAACTGCTGTCCACCAAAAGTATCATTTATCACATTGGATATGTTTAATACACTGCACAGTCTTCTGGAAATATTCTTCCTACAGCCCAAAATAAACAAGAATAATGAGAGTCAAGTGATATTAACAGAAAATGGTCAACACTGTCCTTAAAAAGAAGGACCGTAATATTCCAATTTCTCTTAAAAAGGAATATAATAAAAATTATATGAATATTAATAAATTAAAAAGATACGTCATATCCCAAAACACCCTTTGAGAAAAGGAAAAGACTATCAACAGGTAAAAAGTAGGACACTGTCTTCTACTGTTGACATGTGTCATCTCTTTCAAGGTGCTTCCGCATGCACAGCTGGAGGTGAGTCTCACAATGGTCTTGCCAGTGTTTCTCCAGAGGGCGTTTCTAGATGTTTATACAGGACAATTCTTCATCCTGTGCACTGTTCCTCACACTGCAGGGCAGCTGGCATCCCTGGTTTCCTCTGGTCTCAAAGGTAAGTAGCTCAAAGTGATTACAACAAACAAAAACACCCCCAAACATTTCCAAGTGTCCCCTATAGGGGCAGTGCCTGGTTGAGAACCGGTGGGGGGAAGGGCAGGAATAATCATCTCTGTTTTATAGAGAAAAGATTAAATGATTCACCCAAAGTCACCAGCACAAGTTGAGCGGAGGTAGGAATAAATCCTGACTTCTGTGGTCCAGAGTTCCTGGACCCATATGAGTGGGCCAAACTACATGATTTCAAAAAACCTCACTAGCTTTAACCTAGAACCTGCTTTCTGACTACTAAATCCATTTCTAATTACAGAATACTGGTAGCAGTTTTCCAGTGGCTCAAGTCAAGAACACACTCCCAATTCTTCTAAAAGAAAAAATGAAATGAAATTCTTCTTGTTAAAAAGATATACACATTTTTTAAACCAACCACTAGATCAACTTTTCAAAAGGAGTCATAAAAACTAAATCGATCTGAGAGAGAGTGTGTGTATACACACATTCAAACATACACATCTTTATCTACATTTAAGTATATAAAACTATGATGACTAAATAAGACAAATTTCATTCTTAAAGAAAAAGTCAATTTCCTTTTCTAATGTTCTTTAAATTGTAACAGATCCATCAAAAAGGGCCAGATTTATAAAAAATCATATGGTGAATTCACAGAAGTATACTTACCAAATAACACATGGCCATCTAATTTGCTTCTAACATGATCTATTAAGAGTCTCCTAAAAGCTGGCTATATAAAAACCAAATTTATACATTAAAAGAAATCCTTGCTGGGCACAGCGTCGCATATTAAATCCACTTAAAACAGGTTTCACTGTTTCATTATCTGAACATAGCCATGGGAGGGGGAGCCTAGGTAAAAATTTCTGCAATGTTGGCATGGGAAACGGATGATTTCTGATGTTCCTATGTATCTTAAGCATAGAAATAAGAAGAACAATATAAAATAAAGCACTGCTAAAATTTTTAAAAAGAAAAAAAAAAAAGTGGGGGCCAGCCCAGTGGCCTAGTGGTTTAGTTCAGCACACTGCACTTCAGCAGCCTGGCTTTGCAGGTTCAGATTCCAGGCACCGACCTACACCACTCATCAAGCCATGCTGTGGTGGTGACCCACATATAAAGTGGAAGGAGGTTGGCACAAATGTCAGCCTCAGGGCAAACCTTCCTTAAGCAAAAAGAGGAAGACTGCCAATACATGTCAGCTCAGGGCTAATCTTTCTCACCAAAAAAAAATGAAAAGGAAAAAGCGCGTAGCTTCAGTGGGGGCAGGAGAGCACCCCATATTCGTAGCCATGTTGTGTGTTACTTTATTAAGCTTCTATAAACATGAAGACATTTTTTAATACTGTATTTAAAAACCCCTGTTTCTATATAACATATAGATATATGCATAATACCCATACAGATAGAATACTAATTATACTAAGAACAATGCCTTTGGGAACATCCATTTACTTCCAAATATGGAACTATAACAGTTAATGACTAAGAATGTTCCTCTCTTGGCTACTTATTGCCTCTAAGAATCAAAATTAATTTTTCTAATTAAAATGAGTCAAGGAAAACTGGGTTCTTATCTCCTCTTGGACATTTTGTAATTGACACTAGTCTCTTGTATTGTTCCGTATTAACTAGCAAATGGTAAGGTTAAATCAACAGTTCGTCCTTTTATCCACTCCACATATTTATTCAGCATACAGGTGCCAGACATGATACAATTTTTACTCAATAATTTAGTTTTCAAAATGTGTACCTGGATAAAAGTACACCCAAGACAATGCTATTTCAAATAAGCTTATAATAAAATAGCTAATAAACAAAATGATAATTTGAATTCAAAGTTCAATTCTTTCTCCAGTTCTGTGTCTTTCTTAAAACAGAAATGGAGATGGAAAATTTTTGAAATTCTCAAAAGGAAAGCATCATTTATCCAAGTTAATTCAGTTAACACTCATCTAAGTTTCTTACTTACACCACCAAATATAAGTAAACAGTGGAACAAGTTTTTTTTAAAAAATTATATAAATGCATGCATCAAAACAGAGAGAAGGGATTGGAAGGGCATGGAGAGAGAAACCCAAGCACAGTAAAGAATACACCTTTACCTAGAATCTATTTACATTTACTTTAGACATGATTCTAACAACTTCCATCAAATTTCCTAACTCACTGCACAAAACTACAGAATAGACTTTAAAGAACATCTAACCCAAGAGAGTTAAAGCTGATGAGGGAAGGCCTATAAGAGACATGAATACCAGCAGCAAGAGTGGACACAGACCTTGAAAAGAACAGTGGCAGGAGGCCATTTATGATTGATGCCTGGAGGCAAACCCTGAATAGTCCTTAAAATAATCTTTAGTACAAAGAAATGATATTCATATTGATTCTGTCACTAAAATATTATCTTAAACTGTTTAAAAATGCATAAAATGTATAATGTCTCAGAGATTTTCATTCAAAATAACTTTTCTTAGATTTATCATTTTAAAAGGTAAATGTCCAAAAAGAGTAAACATTACTTAGCTAGAATATGAAATTAGCAGCAATATTTTATCTATCCCTTTATAATGTCAAATGAATGAGGTGTCACCCCAGTGTTATTTATCTTATTACTGTTAATATTTACTAATTCCATAAAGGAACAAAACAGTAAATTATAAAAAAGAGCCTTTCCTAAGACATCTCTTTTAGAGGAACTTTTTAATAGACACCAAATCATACACTCTTGATATGTCACTTTCTAAATATGGTGTGCCTAGTCCCAAAGGGCAGATCAGTTAAACTAAAAAAGCATAGTAAGATAAACCTTCATGAGGGTTTAAAACTCCCCAGGCAAACGTGAAACCAGTACTTTGTTCCAAAGGTATTCTGGAAGAACGCCTCGTAGTCAGCCCTATTTTCTAAGGTCAGAGTAAATCTAGGAGTCTTCACTTCATTTTCTGGCTCCATATTTGACCTGTAGTCCCAGAGATTAGCCAAAAAGATTTTTTTTAATGCGGGTTCAGAATATGGCAAGAACTATATGATTCACTGTTTTCCATGCTGACCATCAAAAGCAGTGACCTCCAAATCATAAACTGGTCTTACATACTACCAAACGCAGAAGATTACTGTGATGAGCAACGGGACGTGTGACCCTCCAAAATAAAGACGGGTCTAGGAGCAACAGGGGATTTTATTTATTTGGTTGAGGAAAGGGAAAATAGAAGATGCACCCCAGCACCTGAACAGTAGTCAATTACTTAACTGGTCTACAACTAACTGAATTACAAATCAACCATTTACGAGTTTTGGTTAGCACTGCTGGTGATTTCATAGTTATACAAAAACGGTACACACAAAATTTGTAAAAACCGTCAAGCCATTCATCAAACTGATTATTTTTCCATGTTACAAAATGTCACCCTTTGGGAGCCAAGAACTGTTCAAAGTAGGTGAGAAGTAACAGCTGACTTTG
Source organism: Equus przewalskii (assembly GCF_037783145.1). NCBI lineage: Eukaryota > Metazoa > Chordata > Mammalia > Perissodactyla > Equidae > Equus > Equus przewalskii. The sequence goes on along the minus strand of NC_091838.1, from coordinate 22,879,568 downwards.
CCTCACTGTGTAGATTATGTAATCCATGGAGAAGGGGAGAAATGCGTTCCAAGAGAACTAAAAGTCAGATAGAGATCTCAGATTCTTCATGGCTGCATGAGGCACTTTATCGGAATAGTCAAGCGACCTATCCTAACCGTTTATTCAAAACAGTGTTCAAAGGAGAAATGTCATATTCTCCATGTTAATAATAGAACCCTTCCAGTGGTCACCTAGGCAGCTAAGGGTTGGAAGCAGTCTTAATACATCAAATCTTTTTCTTTAATTTTCAATATAATAAGCCAACGTAGCTTGCTTTCAATCAAATGGAGGATAATCAACTTACAAAGTAAAACAAAAGCAAACATACACAAAAATCTATATCAACACGTCATTAAAGAGCACTCGAAGGCCAATGTTTCAATTTGAAGAAGCAAAATAAAATCCTAGTGCCTTTTCTTTGCGTTCATTTCTGCTTCTCCAAAATTAGGTCAGTTTCCACATATGCTAAGTCTTTGCTTGAGCCAACTAAATGTGCTCATTAATACAAGATGGGACTTATGCATGCCTTCAATTTCCCATAATTTTACATGAGATCTAAAGACACACAATTCTTCAAATTCACTGTAATTAACTTAGAAGACTATGGAAGACCGCTTCCACATTTTTCTGAAGTTTGTAAAATGCGGTCTCTGGTAACACAACATACTAAAAGAGATTCTGAGTCAAGACACCAAAACATATTCAGACTAAAGACAGATTATTCCTTGAAAGGTTAAACTACTGTGAAAAACTAAACTACTCTGAAAACCAGGAGTTCAAAATAGAATAGAATGCAGAAGAGGCAGTCAAAGTACGTAGTCAAAAATACTTGAACAGCGCACAACTGAAAATAAAGCTAAAAACTGCCAGCTAGATCCCAAACCACTTTTAACTCAAACAGTAAAAATACACCTTTACCTTCAGCCATTGTGATTTCTTCAATCCATAAATAATATATGCTGAAGGGAAAAAATCACCGTGCGATGAGCGGGTCTGGGGCAGGCCGCATGCCCGTCCCTCCGAGGGCTCTGAAGGGGAAGCCACGGGCAAGGCCTCCGGACCTGAAATCGGACCTGCCTGCACACTCAGCTCACCAGCTATTTTTAGAGGCCTCTTCCTCATGGCCAAATACTGCTAACCACTCAGGCTGACATGCACTTCTAACAATTCGACAGCCTTGCTCCCACTTATGGGATTCCTTTCTCAGTTGGTCCTATCTCCCAAATCCAAACTCCAAAAAAAATCAAGCATGCAGCAAAAAATGAAATGGAACAAATTGTACTGCCAGTTTTGTTTTCTTGGAATCAGTCTTTAATGGTTTTAGACTACGTACCAAATCATTCAAAACTGAAACAAGTCTTGCTACAAAATGTGGCCCCACGCCCAGAAACAGCTTGATTTGGCCCTTCAGAATCTAACCACATGCCTACGTGAAAAGACCATGACTTAGTTTCTTTGCATGAAACAGAAGCCTAAATGGTAAGAAATTAATTAAAGCTCTAGAATTCTGATTCACAGGCAGTACCATCCCAAGACTAATTCCTCCAACAGCAAAAGTAAAGGGACAATAAAAAAATGTTCCACTAGAGAAGAAGGAGAAAGAGCTGGGAAGGAAGGCATAGAGGGGATGGGACGGGAGAGAAAGTGAAGGAGGGAAGGAACAGACGGAAGGGTGGAAGGAGGGGATAGGGAAAGAAGGGGCTCTCCAGCAGTAAGAGTGGTGATCTAGGAAATATTATCTCAGAGAGGGACCTAAAGAGAGACTACACAGGGACCAAGCCAGTGGCATAGTGGTTAAGTTCACGTGCTCTGCTTCAGCGGCCCAGGGTTCACCAGTTCAGATCCCAGGAGCGGACCTATGCACTGCTTACCAAGCCATGCTGTGGCAGGCATCCCACATATGAAAAATAGAGGAAGATGGGCACAGATGTTAGTTCAGGGCCAATCTTCCTCAGCAAAAAAAAAAAAAAAAAAAGAGGAGGATTGGTGGCAGATGTTAGCTCAGAGCTCATCTTCCTCAAAAAAAAAAAAAAAAAGAGAGAGACTATACAACTGCATTCTGATTTTTCTCTACCTTCCTCCAACCCCATCTCCAAATATTCTCTTCTGGGAAATAAAACCAGACCAATTCTAGTACCATTTATTCCCTGATTTTTAGATTAGTGGTTCACAGAATTCATCAGAGCTCTGATTAGTATACTAAATTAATTTAGCACAAGTAGTATCCAGGGCAATGCAGCAGCCTTTAAAGTTGTTTGTAAATCTTTAACTTTTTCAGTCAAATTGAAAGCTTCACACACAAACCAAACATTTAAACGTTGTGAAGAGGAGTCAGCAACCTATGGCACCAACATTCGATGGTCCATAGCTGGGAGAGAGAACAAGGCATCAGGGCCAATGAAGCAAAACTGAGGAGTGACCTAGGTGTCCTCTGACCAAGAGTCATGTCCTCCCTTCCTCTCCTCAAGGATCTGTCCCACTCGAGTTAGCGCCGGCTAAAATGTTACAAGACAAGGAATCATTTGTTGACAGCGGTGTAAGATGACCCACCATCACACAAATTTCTTAGACAAATATTTCAGAAGCTTTCTTTTGTTTTGTTGTCTTCAGCATGAGAGGGAGAGTGACAAGAGACCCTTCCTGGGACCACCGGGAACCCAGCCACCACACTCACATGGCAGGTAGCCCGTTTCAGACTTCAGAGACCAGGCTTCAATACCTGGCTTCTTTATTCACTTTGATTTGGGGAAGGTCATCCAACTTCTGGGCCTCAATTTCCTTTCCTATAAAATGCACTTTGGCACAAACTGGCCATGGAAATATTTGCTGAAGTCATCCACATGACATGTTTACTGAATCAAAGAGGACAAGCGCACAAGGCTCCTGACCTCTAGTCCCAGCGCTTCTCAGGACCCTAGCCTGCCACCCGGACTGCCGGAGGGCCGGGGTTTCTTGCCTCCCTTCACCGGCCTGGACAAGGCCTGCTGCATTCTCAGTTACAGGTCTGGGGCCAAGTGCTGAACTGAGACAAGAGTCACGGCTCTTAAATCTGGGTCTACTTCACCCCGAGGCTTCTTCAACACAGCTGCGGTTATTCCTGCTCGACAAATCCTGATTACCCGTATTCAAACATCCTACGTTAACGGTCCTTTGTCTTTCACAACAATTTTACAGGCATTTAGACTAAATGTCTTCCTTTCTCAGTTTCACAACAATGGCAGACCTTTTATTCTAGATAGGGTGATTAGGACAAATCTCTCTGAAATAACATTTAATCTATGAAATTTCTTAAGGAAAAAGAAACTGAATTCCAAGTAACTATCTCTTATAACAACTCATTTTTATGATGGAAAATGTTTATGAAAATTTTAAAAATAAACTTAATTTGCATATAGCAAATCATGTTTTTAAAATCCTAGCAAAGACAACTAAAGTTAACTATTCCTGGTAATAGTTGCTGGAACTCACAGCAAACTCCTGGCTCTAAGCAAAGACCAAACGTCTAACGTGCTCTGAGACTATTATTATCAGGCTGAGGCTGCTAGAGACCACAAGAGCCATGACCTATGTTCTTGACCTATGTTCAGGGCTCTGCCTGCCTCCCACATCTACTAGGTAAAAATCCTCAGACCTCTTATGGGTCAACATTGACTACTTTCCTCCCCTCTGCCAATCAGCTGTCATTTACAGCAGTGGTTGCCACACTTGTGAGCACATCAGTCACCTGGAGGGCCCACCCCAGAGTTTCTGATTCTGCAGGTCTGGAGGGCCCCGAGAATCTGCATCTCTAGGAAGTTCCCAGGTGATCGGATGCTGCTGCTCTAGGGACCACACCTAAAGAGACCCGCTGCACTGCTGCACGCAGCATCCCTAATTCTCAGGCTCCGGCACAGGTGGAAAGGAACTCTTGTTTTACCAATTTCCAGACCATCCTTTCCTTATCACCTAAAAAAGAAAACAAAAAAACCCTGTTGCTCTGAGGTCCATGCCATCCAACTATACTACCCTCCACCCCGCTCAACAGTGTCACCAACCACCTCCAGTGCCCTCTCCCCTCAGCGAAGTCTTCTACACCTCGATTCCAGCCAGGACCACGTGATTTCAACGTCTTCCTGTGTGGCCAACGTGACAGGTTCTCTTCGCTTCCCTTCTTCATCCTCAGCGACCTTGTTCCCCTCTGTTCTATAGCCAACACTCATTCTTACATTCTTACCACGGATCTAATCCACCTTCTAACCACATCTCCATTCTTAGTGAATATCTCTGTAGCTCTCCCGGTACAACCATCCTAACAGATTTTGTAAGCGTGCTAAGAAAGCTCTGCTTGTTTGGGTCTAAGAAAAGCTGCAGGATATCATGAGATACCAAAAATACATTTCTTTAAAACAAAAACAAAAATCTTTTCCTCTACATAGAGTCTCCAAAGCAAACATGAGCAAGTTTTACCATTCTAAACCTAATCTTAAACAGCTTAGAATTACAAAAGTAACAAACGGCAACTCCGCAGACGTGGAGGAAAATCTACCTAAAGAGACCACCTCTGGCCACGGAACACCACCTCCATACGTGAAGGTTTAGGTTCTACTGAGTATGTGATGCACAGAATGAAAACAGCCAATCTGATCACAACCATCCTATCTTTGCAGCTTGTTTACTCAAAAATTTCTTCTTGGATCCTACAGTTGTCTTGCTTCTACTTTCTTCTTTTCCCCTCTTCACCTGCTGCCTTCACATCTTTCCACATCCATCCTCAGAGTCCGTAGTTCACCATTTAAATCACTCGGTGATTCACCAGACTCCCTTCTCCTCTCCCCTGCACTGCATCAGTCCACCGTAATTGCCTCCCTGGACGAACACAATTACTCACCTTCTCCATGACGGCAGGGGCAGCCAGGCACACCAAGGGAAAAGCAGGCACAGGACACAGTGGCGCCAACCACAACCAGCCCTCAGGACTGCCTGTCAATCCCACCACACATCTCTGGAAAACTTACTTTCCCAATCCCCAAAAGGACTTTCAAACTTCTCTTCTCATATTCAAAAATGCCATTGCCTCTTATACCACAGAGAGAACCGAACCATCAGCAGGACACCGTGTTGACTGTGCGCTGCCAACCATCACAAACCTAGATTCACCTGCACTCGTCCTCTGCTTTCCTCCTAATTCCTCAGCTGTCTCACACTCTATCTTTTCACTCTCCTGTACCACCAGCCTCTCTGCCTTTACTGCATCTTCCCTCAACCCCATAGCTAGCTCCTGCTCTCTTTCTCCTTCTTATCACAGATATAATTCCCAACAGAGCTGTTAGTTCACTGCTTTCATTTTCTAACTGCCCATTCACTCCTGACAACCTGTACGCTGCAATCTAGCTTCTGCAGTGCAGTAGCTCCAATGTCACACCAATGCCTTCCATGTCATAAAATTCAACAAAAAATTTTCAGTCCTCATCTTATTTGCCCTCTCAGAAGAATTCTCTCTCCTTTTTAAACATTCTCTTCCCTTGACCTTCATTACTTCAGAATCATCTGGTATTTCTTCTACCTTTCTGAACTTTCTAATTCTCAATCTCCTTTGCCAGCTCATTCTCCTCTAGTTGACCTTTTTCTTTTTTTTTTTTGGTGAGGAAGATTTGCCCTGAGCTAACATCTGTTGCCAATCCTCCTCTTTTTGCCTGAGGAAGATTGTCGCTGAGCTAACACCTGTGCTAATCTTCCCCCATTTTGTACGTGGGTTGCTGCCACCGCAGGTCTTGATGAGTGCTGTGTAAGTCCACACCCGGGATCCAAACTCATGAACCCTGGGCCGCCAAAGCAGAGCATGCGAACTTAACCACTATGGCACCACACTGGCCTTAGTTGACTTTTAAAGGTACAAATTCCAGGGGCCAGCTCTGTGGCCTAGTGCTTAAGTTCAGCATGCTCTGCTTCGGCACCCTGGGTTCGGTTCCTGGGTGCAGACCTACACCACTCATCAGTAGCCATGCTGCGGCGGCGAGCCACATACAAAATAGAGGAAGATTGGCACAGATGTTAGCTGAGGGTGAATCTTCCTCAGCAAAAGAAGAAATTCCAAAAGCCCTGCTCCTATGCCAGCTCCCTAGCTGACTTCAACTACCTTCTATATAGCTTAAATTTTTATCTCCTTCGAGCTCCAAACCCACACATCAGTCCACTCAATATCCCATGTGAATGACTTACAAAAACCCCAAACTCAGCATGTACACAAGTGAACCCATGATCTTTCCCCTCTCCTCTCCAGAGTTCTAAATCTCAGAAGCACTTCCATCAAGCCAGCTGCTTAAACCAAAAACTTGGAATTCATCCTTGACTTCATATTCTTCCTCTTTTCCCAAACACCCATCTCTCAAATCAGAATTTCTCCATCAGGCTGTTGCAAATAGGTTACAACTATGCACAGATATGAATTCCCCTCAGCACCTGGGTCATCCTTGTCTATTTATCCCAGTCTCATATTTTTAAAAAGCATTTATGTGTGCCATGACATGAAAAAGTGAGAAACTGTCTCAAATCACCCATATTTCTGCCTCTCCACTGTGGCCATCCATATCCAAGTTACCATCATCTCCTAGGCTATTGCACAACCTTAACATAACCTTTACTGCTCCATAGAGCTGTCAGAATAATTGTTTTAAATCTGAACATATCATTACCCTGTTAATCCTTCTCAATGACTTCACTTGAGTCTTAGGATAAAATAAAAATCTTCAATGTGGCCTGTAAGACTCTACTTGACAAGGCCCCAACCTACCACTCTGGTCTTAGTCTTGTGTTATTTCCCCTAGCTGTGTATATTCCAGATACAGAAATACTCACCAGGCTCTTTCCTGTCTCAAGAACTCTTCAGAGGCCATTCCCTCCTCCTGAAATGTCAACACTGTTGTACCATCATGGATCTCCCCCCAGCCTGGATATCTCCTGCTCTGTCTGCTTAAATACCACCTCTTCCAGGAAGCCTTCCGCTACTACTGTGAGAGCATTTTCTAATATGCGCTTCTCCTTCATGGCATTATTTCATTAGTAATTAGACAATTATGCAATAATTAATTTCCCAGTCTTTTTCTACCTTCAGAATGCAAGTTTCACGAAGCCAGGGACTGAGCCTGCCTTGTTCATTACATATTTGCCTTGCACCTAGTAGGAACCTAACAAACGTTTGTTAAATAAGTGAGAAAATTCCTTCTCAAATCCTTGCTATTATACAAGTAATCAAACCTCGTCCTGCTAACACTTCAGAAGCAAGGCAGCAAAGTTTAACCGAACTGCCAGGTCCCTTCAAGTTTCCTCACCTCCATGAATTTAATTATCCTAAAATTAATTCACAAAAGGAAAAGACCTACAAATAGTTGAGAGAGAGAACAAGAAAGAAGCCCAGTGGTTCCCAAACACTGGTTATGAACCCAAATCCGTCCATGATAAAGTTTTCACTGCTCTGTGTCAGAGGAATTCCTCACTCATCAATCTTGAGTGACTGAGACGCAGGCTGAACACGAGAAGGCCAAGCAGGAAGGGTGTCGCAGCTCATTTAGCTGACCCAACAGCCAGACCCCTAATGCTGCTCTCTTGACTGGCCCTGTGCAGAAAAGGCTGGAGGAGTGACGAGGGCCTCCTATGAGTTTTAGAATTTAGGAAAACAAAATTGCAAAAGGCATTTTCATTTCATCAGTATAAGTAAGATAAAGTGAAATATTAGCAACCTATCTATATCAGCCTCCAGCTATGTTTTGGAACCTTTATTATCCTTTGGAACCCCAAAGTGAGGGACCACTAGCCTTGTATAAGCCTATGTTTGTACCCCTACTGAGGAACAACTGAATCAAAACATGGTCCATCACCCCCCACCTGAGGAACCTGTGATGTACCCAAACTCCGATGGTAAAGAAGCTAAAAACACAATAGAAATGGTAGCTAACTCCCAAAGCTAGTTCATCTTGCCAGGCCTAATGAGTTAGGTCTTTAAACTTAGTTCTCCCCACAGAACATTCACTAAAGAGAGAAGACTCAGTCTCAGAGGGAAAACCACGCCCCTGCCAGTCCATCATCCGTCCGTCCGTGTGGGTAACAGTTAGTACGCTGTTCAAAACGAGACAGTCTCCTGAACTGGGGGTAGCAAAAGGTATGAAGAAAAGTAAGTAACGGTGTCCATTCAGAAACTCTGAGGTGGTGAAAAGCTGTTAAAGCAAAGAGTTCTTTTTTCAAAACTAAGGACAATAACAAAAAAGCCTATCCCAAGGCCTTCTGACCTTAACCCATTTAGACAGCAGAAGATCCAGAGCCACCTTCCCCACAAGTTCCCACTTTCTGGGGCAAAAGAATGCAGCAATTACAAAAAAGTGTCCTAAAGATGCAAATGGGGAAAAAGAGGACCGTATATATAAAAACATGAGCACAAAATGCACAGGAGACACAGGTTTAAGTTACGAAACATAGACATCTCAGAGTCAAGTTATTAGAAAATAACAAGCCAAGAAAAACAGTTGATACATTTATGTATTATGATACGTTTTGAGGTCAGCCAACAATCCTTTACTAAATAAATTAATAATAATGAAGCTGAACAACAGTAATAAGTAAAAAGCAAGAACGGCAGCAATTGAAAATTGCATAGTAAAGAATTAACTTCACCCAGAGAGAGGTCTGTCTGGCTTTGCTGGTGCCTACCTGGAGGGAATCTCTAGGTCCCTGAAATGCCCTCCCTGATAGGAGTGACTGTTTGCCTGGGGGCTTTGGCCACCAGACTGTCTCACAATGTGATTTATGATGAGGCTTTATGACAGGTGGTATCAGTTCCAATCTCTGAAGAAACTGAAGACTAAAGGTCAGCCATGCTTGTAGTACAAGATGGAGGCCCAAGAAAAACTCTGGATGCCAAAGGCTTGGATGAGCTCCCTAGTTGGCAATACTCCCATACATATCGTCCTGAGGCCAAGAAGGTAACAGGTCCCTGAAGACAATGGAAGCTTTGCATCAGGGACCTTCCCCCTTTGCCCTACGTGTCCCTTCCACTGGCTAGTTCTAACTTCTATCCTTTCACTGTAATACAACTGCAGTGCTAAGTACTGCATCTTTCTGAGTTCTATGAGTGGTTGTGGGGACCCCCAAGTTAGTGGCCAGCTGATCTGAAGTGACAGTAGCCCAAGGGGCCCCCCAAACTTGTTGCTGGTGTCTGATGTGGGCATTCTTGTGGGGACAGGTCCCTCAGACTGTACAGTTTGCCCAACTCCTTGAAGAAATCATGACCAGCAGTGTCCTTCTCCCAAATTACATGAACTGCAACCATTCTTAACTACACAGCTTTAATAGAAATTTCACAACTTTGCCAAAAGCTAAATAACCACATTTCTGTAGAATAATGAATCTGAGTTTTCAACAAAGTTAGTAAGATATGAATACTCATTTATAAATTCCAAAAATCCCCTGCCTAAAGCCAAATGAGAGAGAAGTACTGCAAGAGAATGTCTTATGAAGACTAGGGGTTCCTGCAGGAAAGGGAGACTGACTTCTCATGCCCCAGGGGATGTTCACTCAAGCAATGCACTCCATGGCCCACCCTATACCAAGCTGCGCACGAGAACGGGAGAGGGATGACTGCAGAGAAAAGGTGACAGCTACCAAGCGGCCTGCACTCCTGGAAGGATGTCAGCTTCCCATGGACCGAAGTAGGCAGCAAAGGAGTACCAGGGTTTGTACCATCCTGCCAGCATCTCACTCAAAGATGGTTGATGCCAGGCAAGGGACGCCCAGGAGCAAGAGCGGGTGGGGGATCCTGCCAGAAGTGGACACCCCAGAGGGCTGGAAGAAGTTGTATGCCATGGGGAGGTCCTCACCAGGCTTTCCAGAGAACTCAGAGGGAGCATTTGGGCAGCTGCAGCTTGTGGACAAGCATGGCCAACTGATCTTATCAACCAGCAGAGGAGACCCTGACTAGGACCTGTGAGGTGACAGAGGCCTTTCCCACTTGGCCTCTCCCTACCTGGCACTAGTGACAAACTAGAACCTGGGAGAGGCAAGGAGGGCACTGCCCCAAAGCACACCATGCACAGAGCACAATTACCCCTGCCCCACTTCGGGCCCTCCTGCCTTGCTGCTAACGGGAGACTAGAAATTCTGCACTGAAAACGAGAGATGCCTTCAGAAATGGAGCCTGACTGGGATGTTAAGAAATCTGTCCTGGAGACGGTCAAGAGCCTCTGCCACCCAGAGATTAATCTAGTCCAACTGAGCACAATGACTGGACGAAAATGAACCTTCATATCAATACCCTGTCGAAGAAAGACAAATAAAAACGACGACAAAATGTGGTTGCATGTTAGGCTGACCCAAAAAGGTTGCCAGTATTTGATCATTTTGGCCCACAAAAATGGCTATTTCATATGATTCAAACAAACAACATACGAGTATTTTCCCAATATTTTATTATGAAAATTTCTAAACATACAACAAAGCTGAAAGAATTTTACAGAGAATACACATATACTTATCACTTAGATTCTACTATTAACATTTTATTACACTGCTTACGGCATGTCTATTTATCCCTCTATATACATCCATTAATCCATTTTATATGCATAATCCATTTCAAAATAAATCGTAGACATTAGTTCACTTCCCCAAGTACTTCAGCTTTTGTATCATAAACTACAGTTCAATATCATTTTTATGTAAAATTTACATAAAACGAAATGCTCTAATTTTAAGTACACATTCCCTGAGATTTCACAAAAATATACACTGTGCAACCCAAATCCCTATCAAGACATAAAACATTAACACGATCCCTAAGCTCTCTCATGACCCCTCCCACTCACATTCCACATAACCCCAATCCCAGAGGTAGCCCCATTATATCGTTCTGCTTTTTTTCACTGTAGGTTAGTTTTGCCTGTTCTGCCATGAGTCTTATCTGTACTAGTGGTTCACTCTTTTCTGGTGCTGGGTAGTATTCCATGGTCTAAATATACCAGAGTATGTCAGAGGGTATCCATTGTCCTATTGGCAGAAACCTGGACTGTTTCCCATTTTAGACTATTACAAATAAAGCTGCCAAAAATAAGCTTGCACAAGACTACTGCTAGCATATTAGAAATATATGCCTGCATTTCTCCTGGGTAAAGACCTAAGAGTGGAACTGCTGAATCACAGGGCACATGTACATTTAGGATTACAAGAAACCGCCAGACCTCTTCCCAAAGTGGTTCTACCTTTTTACATACCCACCAAGAAGGGAGGACAGTTCTTTTCTTCTATGATCTTGTCAACATTTGGTGTTGTCAGTCTTTTTAATTTTAGCCATTCTGGCGAGTATGCAGTTATATCTCACTGTGCTTTAATTTGCATTCCCCTGAGGACCAATGTTTGAGTGCTTTTTCCATGTGCTCATTGACTGTTTATCTTTTTTGTGAACTGTCTGTTCAAAACTTTTGCACATCTGCCTATTTTTGTATTGCTTTTTTAAACTGAATTGCAGGAGTTTTTTATATTTCTTGGACATCTGTCCTTTAACAGATATGTGTGTTACAAAATCTTCTCCCAGGCTATGACCTTCTTATTCATTTTCTTAAAGCACCTTTTGATGGATAAAAGTTTAATTTGGATGATGTCTAATGTACTAATTTTATATATCTTTAAATATATCACCAGATTGGAAAATCTTATGTAAACCTTACGAGGTTTTCCAGTCTTCACATTCTGAAATGTGACATCTATTTCAGCACTTACACACAATCATTGGCTCTGTGACACAGTCATTGACACAAGCCCCACTACTCACTCAAACAGTGTGCCAGTGAGAAGAGAGGTCATGAAACCAAAGGCCAGTACGGCAACTAAATGTCTATCAGTGTATTAGTGGTAGGTATCACAGAGAGTAAAAGGAAGAGAAATTTTGATAATTTTAAGGAATATTTTCATTAGCTACAATGAGTCCAAAAATTTCTAAGTCAGTTATTTTCCCCTCAAATTCTACTGAATGGAATAAATCTAATTCCTCTGCCACCCAAAAGTCTTGCCAACACTTGAGCTCTTTGACTTCTTTCAAAAACTAGTTTACTTGTGTCTTAATTGGTATGTCTCCCCCCAACTTTTCATACTCACAAATTTAAATTACCAGACTATTATAATAGGAAGAAATTAAAAAGTTTCTCTTTAGTGTGATTGTCACCCAAACTACCTCATAGAATCTTTAGAAAATCACAAAAAGTAACATATTTTAGAGGGAAGGCATTTGGTTTACTTGTGAGACTTCGTGGGAGAAAATCTAATTTAGTTTTAAAAATCTTTATGTTAGAGAGACATTAAGAATTTAAAGGTGGGTTGGAAGGTCTCTTTAAAGGACATTACTGGAATAAATCAGGAAAATTTGAATACTGACTTTATACTAGGTAACAGTACTACAGCAGTGTTAAATTTCCTGAGTGTGGTAATTACATTGTGATGTTGGAGCATATCCTTGTTTTTAGGAAAAATACGCTGAAGAATTCATGGGTAAATTATCACGATTTAACTCTCAAGTGGTTCAGCAGCAAAATAAACAAGTAAGTTGGCCACCCCATGGCCGACTGGTTAAGTTCAGGCGCTCCCTTCCGATCCTGGGCCCAGACATGGCATGGCTCATCAGGCCACTCTGAGGTGGCGTCCCACATGCCACAACAAGAAGGACCCACAACTAAAATATGCAACTATGTACTGGAGGGACTTGGGGAGAAAAAGCAGACAAAAAAAAAAGGGGGAGTTGGCCCCGTGGCCGAGTGGTTAAGTTCAGGCGCTCCGCTTCAGCGGCCCAGGGTTTCACTGGTTCGGATCCTGGGTGCAGACCTGGCACCGCTCATCAGGCTATGCTGAGGTGGAGTGTCACATAGCACAACCAGAAGTATCTACAACTACAATATACAACTATGTACTGGGGGGGCTTTGGGGAGAAGAAGGAAACAAAAAGGTTGGCAACAGATGTTAGCTCAGGTGCCAACCTTAAAAATAAACAAATAAGTAAAATTGTGTGTGTGTGTCCAGAGAGTCAGAGAATACAAAGGCATCAAAATATTAACAACTGGTGAATCTAAATGAACCTTTCTTTTAACTGTCTCGAAGGTTTAAGTTTTTTCAAATTAAAAACTGGGAAAATACAGATTTCCAGGCCCATTCTGGTCCTAAAGAATCAGATACTCCAGAGGGTAAGGGCCAAGAATCAGAAATGTTAAAAGCCCCCAGGTGAATTCATGTTAGGATTCTGGATAAATAAAATTTTTTTAAAAAAGAAGCAGCTTCCAGTTTTAAGGATGCTTTTAAAGACTATGTCTCAGTGCTAAATTTAGATAACACCGTATCAGTCTTAACACTCTCCATTGTGGTTATGCAGAATAATGTTCCTGTCCTTAGGAGATACACGGGAAAGCAGTTGAGCGAGTTACACCGTCATGATGACAACAGCTTACTGTCAAAGAGTTCCAAAAGAGAGAGAGAGACAAAAGAAGGAAGGAAGACAGACAGATACACACAAAGACAGCGAATGTGCCTAATTTCTAATAACTAGTTTGTAAATCCAGGGGAATAGTACACAAGTCTTTCAACGTACGAATCTTTCTGCTGTTACACAGGTTTAAGAGCTTCCCAAAAAAGGTGTAAAAACATAAAAACAAAATTAAACTGGTTTTAAAAAAGAAGTCAACGGTCAAGTCCTAGACCCAGTAGTAATGAAAAGAACACCAGTTCAGCCTCTGGTTTCAAATTTATTAAAAACCAAAGAGAAAACTGTCTCCACCTGACGACTCTGACATGCAAGTTCTGCTCAGCTATCTCCATCTGCTTGCTGGACATTTTCTATTGGACGCTCTGAGTTTTGCCTCAAATTCACCTGGGAGAATAAACTTAACTCCTCTGCCACCTGGAAGCCGTTCAAATGCTCTGAGATGGTGACGTCCCCTAGGAAGACCCACCAGGCCAGGCCAGTCAACCCCAGGGTGTTCATCCCACCTCACATTATGTTAACATACCCTCACCCAAGGGCCTCATCCGAAAGCTCATCCTCTTCTGAGCAGTCACTGTCATTGTCCCCCTAACAGTAGCCCCCACAATGAAACCACAATTCTAGACGCAGCCCGACCAGAGTGGGATTTCCACCTCCCTCATTCTGGTGGCTAATAACACCAATGCTGAAGGGGAGTCTCCTCAGCCACACCACGCAGGCAGCTCCCTCTGACAGTGCAAGCGATTTAAAAAAACCAAACCCAAACAAAATACTAGGCCTTCTTAAAAAATATATCTACTACTTCAAGCCTCTCCCAGCTTATCCTCAACAGTGAGTTCATTTTGCAAAAATGTGCTAACTCTGTTCAAGTCCACCTTCCCAGCCAGGCCAGTCTTTGCACAGTGTCTCTTTCCCTCTGTCCCAGCTTCCCTCACAGCTTTGGGCCACACAATTTCACAACAGCGACTGGGCGGGGCTCTCCTGAGGCTGACTTCAGCCATTAAATCAGCACTCGGTGGGTACAGTTCTACCGTCAGCTGTGATTCAAACTATATCATATGACCAACGTTTGACCATCTTAGGCACAGGGGGATTTTCAGAGATGGTGTTCATACCTTGGTGAAGTCAGGAAAAATTACAAGCTTGTATCCTGACCACTTAGTCCAGAAAGCTTATCAAAATGCACAACTATTAGTTTCTTGTTTTGTTTTTTCAAATAATCTGCACTTAGCAAACCTGCACTGTCTCCTAGTGTTCATGGGTTTCTTCTCTAAATACTTAAAAATAATATTTAATTCTAGAATCTGTCTAGGATTGTGATGAGATGACGGTTTACAGCTGTCCTGAATTTACCTTTCTTTCCTTTAATAAAGTGTCTTCTAATTTTCATGATTCCCCAAAGGTTAACTCCCAAGAAAACTTTAGTTGGGGCTGTAGTTTTGAGAGTCTCGAAAAGCCACATTCATCCTCATTTCGGTCTTCCTCTCCCTACAAGTGAGCATGCACACCTCCTTCATTCCACAAATATTTACTGCTCTGCAGCCCACAGGACAGCGCCTTTCCCAAGGCAGGTGCTAGAGTTTACTGCTGTACCCCGCCCCCCCCGACCCTGTCCCCACTGAGCATGGGGCTGGAACACAGTAAGTCCCCGTGAATCTCAGTGGATAATTTACGTGGTATTCTCACAAAAATCTAAACTCTACATACAAATTATTTTTGTCCCATCTAAGTGGTAAAGCAAATCTAACACATACGAAGTATTTTAAAAACAAACCCAAACCACACAGCAGGGGAGGACAGGCTGGTCCTGGGTTAGGGTCGGAACGGCCAGGCCAGGCACAGCTAGAACCCTGTCAGCTTCACCAACTCAGCTGCCCGGCCCTACACCCCAAGCCTGTCTGTTCCTCCCAATTCTCCCCAGTTCAAAACTAAAGTGATGGCCCATGTCACCACATGTTCAGAGATGTCCCCCAACCCTACTCTCATTGACCCATTTTGCTCTAAACGCCCTCCATGACCCCTCCCCCAGCTCCGGCTTCACCAAATGCACTCCCCCTAAGCCTGGGCTGAGGTCCCCAGGCCCCCGAGGTCCTGCGCCCACACGCTGCCCTACAGTAAACACTGTTCAAATGCTGGTCTCTTGGCTATGTTCTGGAATAACCTAGTCTGCTGCTGAAGGTTCCTAGGAGTATGACCCCCAAAAGATCTGAGCAGGTAAAAAGGCTGCCGTCTCAAGCTTTATGCAAGTCACAGAGCAGCTCACATTCAGGTAGTAAGCACAGGTATGTGTCACAGGCACTGCTCTTCTGACCGGACAGGCCTTTCCTGTAGCAGTGGTTAAATATGTTTAATACTATTCTGGATAAAAGTATTGCCCTAAATAGAATATAATTCAGATCAGCAAAACAAGGTGCTTTCAGCTCTATAAGCTAATAGATTTTAAAACACAAAGTAATAATCACAGGATGGTAAATTTTAAATGGTCTCCAGAGTTTTTTCCATGCACCTGAATATTCATTTGTTCAACAAAAACCTTTTAATCCCTACCCTCTGCTACAGTGGTGAACAAGAGAGGCCACTAGTCCCACAGAAGAGAAAAAACAAAAATAAAATAAAAATTCACTTGGGTAACACTATATTAGAGTTGAAGGGGTATATGGGACAATATGGATGAAAACAATCATTTGGGAAGAATCATCATTCTTGAATTTTAAAGATATAGCATTCTAAGTTCCAAACCATTCTTTATAAATGTTAGGAGTGTTCCATTCATAGTTTTATATTTTTTAATCAAAATTGACAAACCATAGTCTTAAGGAAGAAATATACTCCCTATTCTTACAAAGGAATGTTAAAAGCCAAAACCAAAAAAAAGGGAGAAAACTTTCGCAGTATTTCAGTATTCACATAAATTATTTTATCCTACCCTTGAGTCATATTTAAAAATAAAATGAGGGGAAAACCAAAATCTTGCAAAGCAAGCAGAGCTTTTCTAAATTTACAAAATGCAGAACAAATACAATGGCTGCTTCTGCCCAAGCTTCTTCCCAATGAGAATGAACTAACTACAAATGAAGGAGTATGGGGAACGCCTCTCCCGGCTGCAGAACAGCCTCCTGCAGGCACAGCCCCAAAAGCTTACTGGGCTGCAACTACCAGCATGGTGCCTAAGCAGTACCTCTAAAGGATCTACTTACACAATTCTCCACATCAATGAAGTAGACACATTCCTAATAATTTTCCTGTTTCTGTCTTTAGCTCCAACATTTACAAACATCAGTAGGACCTTCTGATCTGTGTTCTTGCTCATAACATAAACCTAAAAAAATCCACCATAAAACACCTAATTTTTGAGCACTTATTACAGTCAAGGTTGTGCAGAAGACACAAAAACCCAGCCCCTACCCTCAACACCCTTTTGGCCTACTACAGGGAAGGAAGACCTTTACCCGTATTTGTTCATTTCGACATTTCCTGAGTACTGCCTACGTCCAGATAATCATTTAAGCACAACAGATAAAGAGAAAACAAAACATGGTGTTTACCATATCAAACACAGGGAACTCTCCCAACCCCAGTTTAGTCTGATATTTTACTGTCTAATATCATGACTGGGTCACACTTCCACCTGCTGAAGGAACTAGTAAAGGAATGAGGATGCTAGAGTAGTGATATGCAGAGGGTGCTACAGAAGCTTCTGCTTGACTGGGCGGGGCGTAGTGACAAAACGCTATCTAGGGGGAAGTGTTGAAGGGAGCGTAGGGAAGAACTGATGAAGGAGCTAAATCTTGAAGGATATACAGAAGTCACACAGGGAAAGAGAGAGTGGAGAGCCATCCTAGAAGAAGAAACAGCATGTGCAAATACAGAGACTACAGAGAGTGACTGAATATGGCTTACTAATATAAATATAAAGAGGGTGAGGCAGAGAATGGCTAGAGAGAGTAAGAGAGGCAAGATCACGAAGGGCCTCCTAGGTCACGCTAAGCGAAAACTCAAGGTCTGTGAGAAACTGGTGTCCACTAAGAGTTCCCTTAGAGAGGCCCAGGCTCCTATTCCAGCCTTTGCTTTTCTCTTCGGTAGGTGGAGGCCCAGAGGTCCATGATAGCTGTGTCTGCCAAGATTTTAAATTCTAACTGTGGTACTGGCTCATCTCCACTCACCCACCACCCTATTGGGCATCCTCCTTAGTCTCAACAAAGAAAAGGAGCTTTACTGAACTACATATTAAAGATATACCTCACAAGCTCAGTTGCTGGGTACCTTCATGTCCAAATTAGAGCAATCTCTCCAGGATTCTCGACTGTACTGGCTTTTGCAGTCATCCTAAGTCCTAACCGCTGTTTCCCCGCTAGGGGGGGTAATCAGCTTCCTGTCAGTTGGCTCCCAGTTTCATGCAACTCAGAGGCCAACCCCCACCCATCACGCAAGAGATGAGCAAACTCTTAAAGGACGTCCTCTAGTTTCTCTACAAAATGAGAGGAAATCATCTGTCAAAACTGAATGGGAAGTAGTAAGGTACTGAGCTCAAGGAGTTGAAGATTTAAATATCAGGCGTGGAAAATACGGCTAAACAACTAAGAACATACAAAAAAGACTGCAAGGCATCGTTGAGGGCCCCGCTGAATGGGGAAGCTCTTGAATGTACATAATTTATTCCAAATCAGTTTTACCTAAGCTAGTGAACAGTGCTCTACCTCCATCTTAATCTATCTTTATTCAGTCATCTTAAATGTCTCAGTGATCACAAGAGAATTCCAAAACCTGGCTTGGGGGCTTATTAACACAAACACTGCACTACCTCTAGAAGAAAAATATAAAACAAATACAAGTTGCTTATGAGCCTTGTACCTTCACATACATCAATTTCACCTTAAAAGTGTCCCACCTCCAGCCAGCCCTGATGGCCTAGGGGTTAAAGTTCAGCACCCTCTGCTTCGGCAGCCCAGGTTTGGCTCCCGGGCACAGAACCACACCACTCATCTGTCAATAGCCATGCTGTGGCAGCCGCTCACATAGAATAAGAAGATAGATGGACTTACAACCAGAATACACAACTATGTACTTGGGCTTTGGGAAGGAGAAAGGAAAAAAGAGAGAGACAGAGGAAGATTGGCAACAGACGTTAGCTCAGGGTGAATCTTTCCCAGCAAAAAAAGAAACCATGAACAAAACGAAAAGACAACCCACCAACTGGGAGAAAATATGTGGAAATCATATATCCCAAAAGGGGTTAATTTCCAAAATATATAAAGAACTCATATAACTCAAAAACAAAAAACAACCCATTCAAAAAATGGGCAGAGGATATGAACAGACATTTCTCCACAGAAGACATATGATGGCCAACAGACACATGAAAAGATGTTCAACATCGCTAATCATTAGGGAAATGCAAATTAAAACTACATGAGGTATCACCTTACACAGGTCAGAATGGCTACAATTACCAAGACAAATAATAACAAATGTTGGAGAGGATGAGGAGAAAAGGGAACCCTCATTCACTGCTGGCACAAGTGCCAACTGGTGCAGCCACTATAAAAAACAGTATGGAGATTTCTCAAAAAATTAAAAATAGAAATACCATGTGATCCAGCTATCCCACTCCTGGGTATTTATCCAAAGAACTTGAAATCAACAATTCAAAGAGATTTATGCACTCCTATGCTCACAGCAGCATTATTCACAACAGCCAAGATGTGGAAGCAATCCAAGTGCCCAGTGACTGATGAATGAATAAGAAGATGTGGTATATATATACAATGGAATACTATTCAGCCATAAAAAAGACAAAATCATACCATTTGCAACAACAGGGATAGACTTCAAGGGTACGATGTTAAGTGAAGTAAGCGAGACAGAGAAAGGCAAATACCGCATGATTTCACTCATATGTGTAAGAGAAACAAACACATGGATAAAGAGAACACATTAGCGGTTACCAGAGGGGAAGGGGGTTTAGGGATGGGCAAAGTGGATCAGGGGCACATATGTACAGTGACAGGTAAAAATTAGACTAATTGGTGGTGAGCATGAGGCAGTATATACAGAAACTGATAATTAATAATGTATGCCTGAAATTATACAGTGTTATAAACCTTGATGATCTCAATAAAATAACTGGAAAAAAACAGAAGTATGTTAGACAGATTTTTTTTTTAAAGGTGTCGTACCTCTATAATCTTACAGAAAAAAAGTGTAACAGAAACACTGGGCTGTGTTTGGCACATAATTCTACTCATATCATCATATTAGCCACAGAGCCCATCAGTAACTGTCTTAGATCTGTGTCAGGCACTCTAGTCCTCCAGGTGTATTTACTGGTTACAACTAAATAGACCAAGTAGCTAAAACCCATAAAATAATCAAATAAATCTGAAAGTTCCGAAAAATAAGCATTATGTTTTGTTCATGGAGAGTAAGTTTAATTCTGAACAAAGTAATGTACCCAGTGCTAGTCATTAGCATTTAGGAAGGAAAGTGGGTCAATCCAACCAAACTACCAGTAAAACGGCTTACTTCTCAGATATTAGAATATCAGTTTACTTTATAAAGACTTTCCACTTTAATAAACTCAGAAAACATTTTTTGTGTCTAAAAAATAGCTATAATCTAAAGCTTAGTACTCAGTGATTTTTAAAAATAATTTTATTTTCCTACAAGGTAATAGCAGGTATACAATAGCTATATTCTGTTCACCAGAGGTCCAGCCAAAACCATAAACAACTTTTGCCAGTAAATTTGAAAATTCAAAGACAGAAATCTTTTTAATAAATGTAATGTGCCTAAGAAGAAACAAAAATCTCACTTAGCCAATCTGACTCAAGAAGAAACAGAGGCCTTAAACGGTCATATAAACATGTAAAAAGTGAAGCTGTTTGACCTCTGTCTACCCCACACTGCCCCATGGGGGTAAATGACTAAACGACAAAAAGGTTCAAATGAGTCCTACCAAATAACTAATCCTATAAGGCTATTCCAAAGAACAGAAAGAGAGGAAACACTGCTAAATTCATTTGTGTGGTTAGAATAACCTTGATGACAAAACCAGCAATGAAAATTAAGGGTCAATTTTACTTACGGATATATTAACAAACCTAATTAAGTCATATTGAAAAATACACATCATCACAGGTTGGATTTTTCCCAGAAACGTAACAGTGACTAATTAGAACATCTATTATTATAATTTACCAATTAAAATATGGAAAGTGAAAAATTATATATATATATATATATATATATATATATATCTCTCAATAGACACAGAAGAAAGTCAGTACTAATCATAATTCCTAGTAAAGGGAGGAAAGGAAGAAGGGGGATGGAAGAGAAGGGGAGGAAGATTTAACAATCAAAATATCAATAAATATAATTTACCATATTAACAATATAAAAGAGAAGTCACATGATCATTTCAATTAGAGAAAAAAATATTTGACAGAATTCTCAATCTAGAAATACAAAGGAATTCCCCTAATCTGATAAAAAGCATCTACAAAACACCTAGAGTTAATATTATACTTAATGGTGAAATGCCAAACACTTAGCCACTACCATCAGGAAGAAAGCCAGAATGTCTACTCTCATCACTTCTGTTCGACACTGTATTGGAGGTCCTAGATAGTGCAGCAAGGGAAGAAAAGAAAGAAAAGATACACAGACTGGAAAAGAAACAAAACTGTCTCTATTTGCAGGTGGCATGATATTCACATAGAAAATCCCAAGGAATCTTTCTAAAAAACTGAATTTCCCAAGTCATGTGATAGAAGGTACAAATATCAGCTCTATGTCTAGATACTAGCAAGAAATAATAGGAAAATTAAATTTTTTAAAATACCATATATAATAGCGTCAAAAAGCATAAAATATTCAGAAAAATGTTTAACAAAAAAAGCGTAAGAAAAAACCAAAAACTACAAAACAAGGCAGAAAGAAACTAAAGACCTAAATAAATGAAGAGCTATACCCCTGCTACAGATTGGAAGACTCAATATCAGTAAGATATCAATTCACCCAAACTTGATCTATATATTCAATGAATTCTAATCATAAACCCTAGCAAGCTTTATTCTGTAGAAACTAACAAGCTGATTCTAAAATGTACGTGGGTATACAAAGGGCCTCAAATATCCAGAGCTATCGTAAAAGGTACAAAATTAGAAGAATTACACTACCTGATGTGAACACTTACTATATAGCTAGAGTAATCAAGACTGTGTGGTAAAAGCATAAGAAGAGAGAACAGCAACAACAAAAAAAACCAGAAGAGGCCAGAAATAGACCTATAATTATATCGCCTTTTGCTTTTTGACTAAGGCACCAAAAGCAATCCAATGATGAAAGCAAAGTCTTTCCAACAAATGGCACCAGAACAACTGGATATGCACATGAAAAAACATAACACTTACCCAAAATTGATTTGAGATGGATCAGAGACCTAAACATAAAAACTAAAACTATAAAACTCCTAGAAGAAAACACAAGAGGACTGCTTTGTGACTTGGGGATCGTAAAAGTTTCTTAGACAAGATACAGAAAGCAAAAACCATAAAAAAAAAATTAAGTAAACATCAACATTAAAAATATTCAAAGGATACTATTAAGAAAATGAAGAAGTAAGCTACAGACCCCAAGAAACATTTGCAATACATACATCTGAAAAGAACTTCTATCCAGAATATACAAGAATTACAGTTCCATAACAGACAAAAAGGCAATTAAAAATGGGCAAAAGAACTAAACAGAAACTTCACAAAGGAAGATACTGCATATGGCCAATAAGCACAAGAAAAAGTGCATGATATCATTAGTCATCAGCAAAGTGTAAATTTTTCTATTTTAATTATTTTATTAATGTCACACCGATTTGTAACATTGTGTAAATTTCAGGTATATATTATTATATTTCAGCCTCTGTATAGACTGCATCATGAACACCACCAAGTCTAGTTTTTATCCATCACCATACCTATGTGCCCCTTTACCCCTTTCACCCTCCCCCCATCCCCTTCCCCTCTGGTTAATCATCAATCTGTTCTCTTCATCTATATGTATATGTTTGTTTATCTACGGAAGTATAATTTTAAAATACAATGAGAAGCTACCAAACAGCCACCAGAGTGGCTAAAGTTGAGAAGACTGACAACACCAAATGCTGGTACAGATACAGAACAACTAGAATTCCCACACACTGTTGGTGGGAGTGTGAAATATATACTTACAACCACTCTGGAAAACAGTTTGGCAAGTTTTTTAATAAAACTAAACAAACACCTACCCCATAACCCAGTAATTCGTCTCCTAGGTATGTGCCCAAGAGAAATTAAGACATATGCCCACCCCCCCAAAAAAACCTTCTAAAATATTACAATATTTATAGAATTTTCTTCATAATAATCCAAAACTAGGAATAGCGTAAGTGACCATCAATAAAAGAATAGAAAAACACATCGTGCTTTAGTCATTCAATGGACCACTTGGCAATACAAAGGAACAAGGTACTCATACATGCAACATGGATGAACTTCGAAAACAAGCTGTGTCAAAGAAGCCTTCCAGAAAAAATACTTACAAAATCAATTTCTAGAACAAGTAATACCAATCCACAGTAAGAATATTTAGTACAATAGTTGCCTCTGATGGCAGAGGTAGTGGCAAGGAAGGGGACTGAGGGAATTTTCTGGAGTAATGGAAATGTTCTCTACCTTAATTGCTTGTTGAGTTACACAGATGTATACATTTATAAAGACTCCTCAAATCATACACTAAGATTTGTGCAATTTACTGTATGAAAATATTAACTGGGGGTGGGGGCGAACATAAACAAATGTTGAGCTCTAATGACAGGCACATGTAAGTGTTGAGGAATGAGGTATACTGATGTCTACAACTTACTTTGAAATGCACAAAAGAGTAAGACTAATTAATGCATGTGATATGAAGCAAGTTTATTAAATGTTAACCACTGTAAAATCTAAGTGGTGGGGTTCTTACACAATTCTTTTAACTTGGGTGTCTATTTTTAAATTGTCATAACAAAATGTTAATTTAAAAAATATAAAGTACCTACACTCAAACTAATAAAAGATGTACATGACTTTTGTGTCAATTTATAAAAATTTACACAAAATTTTATAATTTTATAAAAATTAGTTATGAGATTTAAATAAATAGGAAATTCTGCTACATTCATATATAGGAAGACTAAATACTAAAAACGTGTATTTGTCCAAATTGTTCTATAAATTCAATACAATCCCAGTCAAAATCCTGAAATATTTTTCATGAAACTTTCCTGATAAGCAGCTTCTAAAATGTAAAGACACGGGTAAGGAAAGCTCCAAAAACAGTGAGGACAATGGTGAGGACAGGGCAGAGGGACTTGCCCTAATAGACATGTGACAGAGAGCAACTCAGTGAGTATTGTTCCTACTCACCAGGAAGAAAGAGAGCCACACGTATTTACACACAATAGGTAATACCGCAGATTAGTTAGCGTAGAAAGAAGACAACTCAACTAATAGTACAGGAAATTTTCATTATCCATTTTTTTAAAATATTGAATTAGATCCCTACTCACAATATATACAATAAAAGCTCCACCCGGTGGTTTAGACATCTAAATGTGAAAAGGCAAAATTTAAGATATTTTAGAAGAAAAGAGAGAATGTTTTATGATCTTTATGTTAGGAAGGATGTCTTAAATAAAGCACAAAAGCACAAACCATTAAGTGGAAAATAGAAAAATTCTACGGTTAATATATTACAATTCTATTCAACAAAATATACTACAGAAAACAATGACGTGAATATACACAAACTGGGAGAAATCCTTTACCACACAAACAATCAAAAGGTTCAAGATATAGAAATTCTACAAATCAAAACTAAAAATAGAAAACAAAAAACACGAGAAAAATATTTGGCAAAACACACGAACAAGCAAATAACAGAAAATGAAACAACGAGCAATTCTCACTAGTAATCTCACTGAAGATCAGGAAAACGCAAATTCAAACCACAAAGCACTACTTCACACCCACGAAACTTGCAAATATTAAACCTTACCAAGTGTTGGCAATGTGGTCGCAGCAGAGAGGAGCTGCACTCATTGTGGGTGGGAGTGTGAACTGATACCACCACTTTGGGGTAAAAAAAAAATGGCACTCCAGTAAAGTTTAAGATGCGTATTTGCTCTGACCCAACAATTTCAATCATAAATTATGCTCTGGAAAAACTCTTAGACATGATAGATAGGTACAAGAGTGTTCAGGGCAGCAGTGTCTGAAGGAAGAAAAAATAAAGTGGTCTTCAACAGCAAGAGGCTAAACAAAAAGGGGCACATTCACACGGCAAAGAACTATATAAATGAAAATAAAGGGCCAGAATTTGGTGGAATCACAAACAAATGGTGTCAAACTAGTATGCCAAGTATGAGCCTACTCACAAAACTTTTAAGATTACATATATGTTTACATGAATGAATATGAAATACATAATATGCAACATAATACTATACAATATATTATCTGTGTATATATATTATATATTACAAAGAAACACATGAGAATGATTATTACAAAATGTGTAAGAGGGGGTGTGAAGGGATAACACAGGAGAGGAGAAACCAAGAATCTTGGAAACATTTTATTTTTTCACCTGTATGATGGACACACGGGCATTCACTGCATTACGCTTTATATAGTTATAGTCTTCAATACGCAATATTTCAAATGGAGTTTTAAAGAACACCACATATTGTATTCTAGAAGTTAGAGAGATGGCTCAGTGTCAAAAAGCATGAAATAATTTATAAAACTCAGCAAATGACAAGCATCCTATTCAAAATGATGCGATTCAAAGAATGGAAAAGTTAAAAAGCCAGATATTCTTTCAACAAACATTTGCAATACAGATTTTTATTTTCATGTAAGAAAAGAAAATTAACTGCTCCTAAATAAAATTTACATGTGAACCTAAGACCAAAAAGGCTTTCCAACATACCGTTTCAGGAAAACTGAGATTAAAACCAGAGTGTGAAAGATGGGGGGTGCAGGGGAGTGACTGTGTGTATTAGTGGTATAATAAACAAGAAACAGAAGTTAGAGACAGACAAATCAACACAACAGCAGTGAGTCTGCACTATGGAATGGCAGAAAAGGTCAAACTTCTATAAAATATGAGAAAAGGTAGTTACACAATATTAGTTATGGAATAAAATTATTTTATCAAACAATATTCTCTCACTTTAAAAATTAAGACTGATGCTTGCTGGCTTCCATTCAGAATGAGTCACTGGGTTACGTCAGCAGGCACACATGTGGAAGAGAAGTGACGGCATTTCTCAAAGTAAAGCAACAGTGGTTTCTACTCTGCTCTAAGTAAGTGGACACCCCTCCACCACCACTCCCGGCCCCATTTAATTCACTACCCTCTCCACGTTAGGGCACAGAGGGCACCTATGGCAGATGATGACAGTCATACTACAGCCAGAACGACCGAGCAAGCCACCTGAATCTCACAGGGGGCCAAGGAACAGCCCGGATCCTTCAAAGGATCTTATGTGACTACTCTTTAAAAGATTTATTCACCAAATGAACTCAAAATTTCCTCTATTAGGTTATCTGTAGTAAATTTGTCCTTAGGTGTCAGCAATCTGATCAGAACCAAATTACATTCAGGGACTAGCCATTAAAAGATAACCACATCAGCCAAAGGTAACCAAGATACATCCCTGAAAAACAAATATCCAATGCAGACCAAACGCATGAAGCGCTTTCATTTCAGGTAAATAAAGTAAGAAAAATTTTTAAAAATTAATGACAACTAGGGGCTGGCCCCGTGGCCGAGTGGTTAAGTTCGCGTGCTCCACTGCAGGCGGCCCAGTGTTTCGTCGGTTCGAATCCTGGGCGCGGACATGGCACTGCTCGTCAGACCACGCTGAGGCAGCGTCCCACATGCCACAACTAGAGGAACCCACAACGAAGAATACACAACTATGCACCGGGGGGCTTTGGGGAGAAAAAAAAAAAAAAAAAAAAACTAAAAAAAAAAAAAAGATTTAAAAAAAAAAAAATTAATGACAACTAACAAGAAAATACCATCCTGGTTCCCAGCACCACCAGAAGAAAGGTAAAGGGTGAAAGCACTGGACTCCAGAACATACCCCTACCGGGGCACTTAGGGAAGCAGAGAAGGAAGAAATGAATGCCCTAATCGAGAGTCCTCTACTAGAAATGGCCAGAACTGCAGACTGAACCGGACACGTGTCCACCCAGATAGACTTACGCTCATGCACGCAGCACCGAGCAGACACGAGGCAGGAGACACTGAAACATATAAGTGAGCCGAGCATCCCCATGTCTCCTGAGAGATGGCTGAGGCTTGCCCCAGAGATTTGGGTAAGCTGTAGACGGGTTCTATGTACACAGAGGTTTTAAGGGAAGTTAATTAAAAAAAAGTTTTTTTATCTTGGTAGAGAACTAAGCCAAACCACTGAGAGGTGGCAGAAGCAGCCAAGACAAAACTAAGTTGCACATTTTCATGATATTAAACCAGTATCCTGGAAGACCATCAAAAAACTAAAATGTATCTGAGAAAACAATGTTACCAGACCTCAGAGGGATGAGAGGGTCAATCAGCAAGTCAAGGTTGATGGGTAAAGGGATACTTACACCTCCCAGGTAGACAGAAATGTGTCAAGTGGTACTCTAAGCCAGAGTAGAAACATAACCTCCAGAACATCCATTTTCCTTAAAACACAGATGCTACAGAATATTAAAAAAAAAAGTGATTGTTTTCACAATGCATCATCAAAAACTTTCAAGCATGCAATGGCCCGCTTAGCTCTACGCCTTTATATTCTCCAAAGTCTTGTACTTACCCTTACCTTTAGATGTAATTTAATGAAAACCTCTGAGAAACACGAAGGCATGTAAAATTGGTTTTAGGGCTATCACAACTCTGAAAGAAAAGCAGAGCATAATTGTTCCCATTTGAAGAGCCTAGCATTAGGGGTTTTGAATTACTTGCCACATGATTCTTAAATGGATATGAATCCAAGTCATCAGTCTCTCCCAAACTACACTGCCTTTCTAGAGAAAAAAGATTTGTCCTATTGGAACCAGAGAGCTCAGGGGTTAAATTTCCAAGACGAACTAAAAATAGGCAGGAGAGCCCACAAGAGCTTTCAACTCTGTTACTCCAAGTTACTCTGCTGGTAATTAGCTGAAAATGAAAACCTCTCATTTTCTAATAATCTCTCCGACACACATGACATTAAAGCAAAACTAAAATATAGGTCTTTTCTTTTACTTCCTATGCTCGACACAGGTTAATAAGCTTGGCCTTTTGAAAATGTGTTCAAGAATTCCCTCAAAACATCTTTCAGTACTTGGTTTTATATGATCTGGCCAGGCTGCACAAAATGCTGTTCAACTGAAGAAGAACAGCACACAGTTCTTATAGTGGAAGAATGAAGGCCTTCCTGCCTTTTCACCCCACAATGACAAGGGAGGATTAAGCAACTGGCCCTAACTGATAGTCTCTGGCGAAAGAAAGAAAATTTCACTAAGGCCTCTTCATTCAAGGGAGAGAGAATGCAATCAGCAGCGTACTGTACCCCTTGGCTACCTAGGAGTCCAAGAGACACTGAAAAGTAGCAAGCAAGAAAGAAAAATCCTAAATGATTAATACCCATCAAATGAACTTGCGAATGCGTAAATTTTACAAATAGTACACGAATGCATTTAAATCTAAATAAGACAAGGCTACAAAAATAAAGCTGCTAGGGACAAACTCTTACTAAACTTCAAAATCTGCTGTTAGAGACTTTGAGAGAATTAAACAGCAGTGGCTAAGAGTTTTTAAGCAGTCGCCCATCATAGTTTTGAGTAGGTACAGCAATAACCAAATAAAACAATTGGTGTTATATAATCTGAAGCTTCAAATGGAAGGAAGAAAAAGTGTTCTACAGTGACACCTACTGGTAAAGAGGAACGTAGTAGCAGGACACTATTACACAAAATAGTCAGATGTTTACACCCCTGGAGCATGCTAGAAGCTACAGAGAAAGACTGAATGATACTCGCAAAGGGAAAAGCGAAACAAACAAAAACATTACACATACCAGTGGCTGTGTACTACAAAATAAGCCCAAAGGACATCACAATCCTTCTTAACCAAAGATTCTCAAATCAATAAATCTGAAAGAGGTTTCCCCTGGTCCAAATTGGCTACGCAGGTCAAATTTTTAAACGCAAGTTAAAAGTAAGCTGTCCAGGGGCTGGCCCCGTGGCCGAGTGGTTAAGTTCGCGCGCTCCGCTGCAGGCGGCCCAGTGTTTCGTCGGTTCGAATCCTGGGCGCGGACATGGCGCTGCTCATCAAACCACGCTGAGGCAGCATCCCACATGCCACAACTAGAAGAACCCACAACGAAGAATACACAACTATGTACCAGGGGGCTTTGGGGAGAAAAAAGGAAAAAATAA
The DNA here is from genome assembly GCF_037783145.1 of Equus przewalskii. Lineage (NCBI taxonomy): Eukaryota > Metazoa > Chordata > Mammalia > Perissodactyla > Equidae > Equus > Equus przewalskii. The sequence goes on along the minus strand of NC_091838.1, from coordinate 22,850,570 downwards.
AATCTTTAAAAAAAAAAAAAAAAAAGTAAGCTGTCCAATGTACTTATGATTCTATTTTACAGAACAAAACCGAAAAAGGTAAAATTGAGCTCTGTAGGAAACCAGACATTTTATCATTTTTCAATTTTAATTGAAGAGTTATATGAAGAGCAGTCACATAGATTTGAAAATCAAAGTTTTACATAAATCCCCAAAGTTCCAGTTTGCAAACATCACTTTTCAACATCATGACCACCAAGGCAAACAGAAGGCCAGATAATCACCTTTTCCCTGAAATGCAAGCTTCAAAGGACAGGGTCCATTTTCTGCCATACTTTTATACAAAAGTTTAAGAAATAATAAGGTTAATGTGACCAACGTCATCATCAAAGATGATGGAGAATTTAATTGGTGATATGACGAAAGCACACTTTTCCTAAATAACTAGTTGTCGCATGGCACAGAGAGATCCAGAAGGAAACTTAAGAGGCAATCTACTTCAACTCCAAGATTCCATTAAAATCTTACAAATTAGAGAACCCAAAATTCAAGTATTGTGGTATAATGAATAACAGAAAACATGGGTTCTAGTCTTGGATCTTCCATTAACTAGTTGGTTTTCCAAGAACTACACAATCTTTAATGAACTAGACAATCTTTCTGGGCAATAATTCCCTCATCTACAAGATTAGAGGGAATTGAATGGGCCTCCCAGTAAGGCCACTGCTAAAATGTCTTCAGTTTCTATGATTTCCCCAGCGATGGGAATGGTTTGGACATCAATGTCTATACCTCAATGACACTGCAACAAAAGAGAATTTGGTTTTATCTTTTAGCTCTATCCTGCTATAAGAAAACCATATAAACAGAATCGCACATTCACCCTGCAGTCTAACTTGTTTGTGACTGAAAGAATCCTTTTTCCATCTCCAGTGCCTTGCACCTGGCACACAGTCAGAACTCAATATTTACTGAAAAAAATGGCTGCGGAAAAAGATTGCTCATTACGTAACATGCAAGACTGCAATACCAACTCTTTAAATTGTTTTTTTGTAAAACAGATACTTTTCTCTTTTACAAACTATGTCTGTTTCATGATAATTACAGAATCAGTGTATAAAATGCTTAAAAGGCTGTAGATCTTCAAACATGGACAGAGCTTGCTCTAAAATGCCTGAATATGAAAGTCAGAAAACGTTAATTTAGGTCATAACATTTCCTGAATTTATTACCTACCTGTTAAAACTAGTTCAGTTACTGAACCAGTAGGGGTGGGAACACAACACACATTCCCCAATACTAATTTTTACCAATAACAGGCCATATAAAGCGACTTCCTCAGACATAATTAGTCCTCTCTACTCATGAGCCCAAAGGATAAAATGGAACAAAGTTGTGCTTTATTTGTAAATAGTGCAGAAAACTTTAAAAAACAATTAACATTAAAGTCTTGTTCAGCAGCTTTCTCTGCTTGGAACTTCAGTGGCACAATGCGCTCTTGACATTTAGAAGCTTTAAAAAGTGTAGCTAGAGCCGCCTCTGACAATTCATCTGTGCGTCAGCCTGTTCAAGTAACTGGCATTTAAGGACAAGGGACAAAAGAACACACACAAACTTTTACTTATGTCAAAGGTGAAATGATACGCGTGCTTTGAATTTCACACTGTATGTATCTTTTTCCACTGGCAATACAAATATTAGTTCTTAGAACGTACATTTGTGCAGTTACTTCAATTGCACTACTTTTACCATTTAAATTTATTCATTCATTCACTGATCAAATATATATTGAGCACTTAGTAAGGGCCAGGACCATTAATGAACACGAGGAGGGAGTAAGACAGGAAGACAACACAAACGAAAATAATTTCAGGTAGTGATAAAGGCTGTAAAAAAACAGTTCTTTGAAGTATGACTACAGTTATCTGATTTATTTTCCTGATATACATGAATATACTACATGTAGACCTCAGGAAACAAAAAGAGTCTAAATCATTTCAAAAAGGAAAGTTCACAGTTCACATTCAATACACATGTGTCTTGCAGTCTCAATATCTTAAATATGAGTCAAAGGAAGTATAAAAGAAACCGAGAACCGCTGAAATGGGAGATGAAACAGATTTAAAACATCTGTTCTCCGTCTTTGCTGGGTAAGCACATGGAGGAGAAAGGTGAATAGCCAATAGATTTTTTTAAAAAGAAAAAACAAAGGGAAAAAAACAGACAAGCTCGCCCAGTATTCTAAGGTATTCTGTGATACTTTAAAGGTAACTACAACGCCCTTTAAGAAAGCTACATATAGTCAAAAGGACTTAAAACCATTTCCAAGAATATTCAAGTCACTCCCCCTACAGCCCCCCGCACACATTCGCCCACCCCCGCCCCCCCACCCCCGAGTATTATCCTTTGAGTTGCTCCTCAAAGCTGCCGGTTTGGCAGGAACTTATTTTCTCTGACTTTGGCTCATTTCCAAATTCACCAAAACATGCAAAGCAAAGGTAAATTGTTTCTCTTACTCTATCTTCAAATCCACGGTAAGCCGGGAAAGAGCAGATCAATAACCTCCATCTAGGCTGCGCCCTGCAGGGGAGGGATCAGCCGGGAAGCGGCTCCCCGGGGCGACCCACCCAAGCCCGCGGACCCGCGCCACCCGGCCCCTCCAGCCCGCCCGCCAGGCCCACCGAGCGCGGCCTCAGGCCCCGCGCCAAAAGGAGAGGCACCGCGGATGATGGGAGACGCGCGGCGGGAGCGGGAGAGATGCAGCCCCAGCGCCCGCAGCCCGGGCCGCACCCCTACGGCCGGTCCCGACCCCCCAGACCCCCGCCCTGGAGCGCCTCTGACCTCTCCGTGCCCCGGGGCTGCTGCTGCCGCCGCTGGTGCCAGCGCTCGGACTGCCGGAGCCGCTGCTGCTGCTGTTGCCGCCGCCGCCCTTGGCATTCTTGCGTGGGGCCATTGCGCTCACCGCTGGAGCAGGCGAGGGGTGTGGGGCCCCGCCGGGCGCGGGGACACTGGGGGCGCGGGGACACCGACGGCGGGGAGCGCTGCGGCGGGTGCGGGCCGCGGCTCCTGCTGCAGCGCCTGTGCCTCGGTACCGCCCGCCGCGCCTCCGAGGACTTTCACCCGCGTGCCGGCTGCGCGCGCCCGGCCCCCGCGTGCGCCGAACCTGCGACTCCCCCCCGAGGCGAGAGCGCGCGGCTGGCCAGCCCCCTCGGCCACGCCCCTTCCCTGCTGAGCCCCGCCTCCTCCCCGCCCGGAAGGCTGAGTGACGGGGATTGTAGCCAATCACAAAGGCTTCTAGGAGGGGGCCGAACCCTGCCGCGCTTCCCTGCCCCCTGCAGCTTTGGAGGTGTTCTGGCGCGACGCAGTCGCCTGTGAGCGCGAGCAGCTTTCGACTTTCCAGTCTGTCCTGATCCTTTGGAACGTGGCAAACGTGGAAGCCGAGATGGCTCTCGCGAGCATTGGCAGACCCCGCACGATCGGAATGGGGCGGGGCGCGGGGGCGGGGCCGGTGGACACGTGGGCGGTGTCCGGGCGGAGCGTGCCGCCTCCTGCCCTTTCCCTGGGAATTGTGTTCACGTCCCAGTTCTGTGCTCGTACAGACGCCGAGCAATGCAGTTCCGCTTCTTGCGAAAGAGATGTGGTTCTTGTCAGTATTAATATTAAGACATTTCTGAAATGGTGATATTAGGGGTAGTTCAGTGCTTAAGCCGTACGTAGTTGATCGTTTCGGTTTTAAAGCAAAAGTTCATTTCTTTTGTGTCATTAATATTTTCAGAGAACCTTAGTTTAAGAGATGCGAATATGAATGTAAAACAAAAGTTCATCTTCTGCCCTGGATGGCACCCTCTATCTACAATCTCCCTCTGCCGGGCTAACACCTACAATCATCTTTCCTTAATGTCCACAACCATGGGTCTGTCTTGTGCAGTCGCACAGTGCCTGGGCCTGAGCTACCTCTGAATTCCCCACGTGGTCTTTAAATATCTGGGACCATGGGCGAACCAGACAGGAACTTGAGGTCAGGGAAGTCATCATCATGTTGGTGTCACCAATTGCTAGCACAATGCCTGGTGTGTAACAAACAAGCAAGAAATGTGTGGTGATTTGATATATTTCTGACAACTTCTTAAGACCTTCCCCCAATTCTTAACCATGTTTTGGAGCCCCTCCTGGGAGTGTCCCAAGAAGGATCAGGAACCAGAGACTGGTTGCAGTGTGGTATCTGGCTTTATTCCTCTTCTCCAGCCCTGCCACCCCTCACTGGCAGGTCCCCAGGCCCACCTGCCTCTTCTGCTGTGAATGTCCGGATGCCGCTGGGCACTACCTAGTGATACACAGAAGTCCAGAGGGTCGTGTTGCATAATGGGGAGAAGGCCTCTCTCTTAGTTATCAAGTTAGAGCAGAGGCAGAGGAGCACGCAGAGTTTTTACTGAAGTAGCTCTTTGTTTTTATCTTACAGTATCTCCTGCCTCCACACATCCTTTCTCCCACCCAGGCGTCTTTACATTATTACAGTGAGAGCGAGAAGGGGAGCTGGGCTAGGAGACAAATCTAAGCGATAGTACTTAATATAAAATAATAATGAGAATTAAGCTGAGAAAAACAATGCTCAAGATATTTGAGCTCTTAAATTCTCACAAAACTCTGTAATTGTGAGGTAAGAGAGACCCAGAGAGGTTAAACAAAGTAACTGAGGTCACAGAGCTAGTAAGTGTGAGAGCAGGCATATGAACTCAGTCCATCTGGGTCCAGAGTCTGTGGTGCAAATTTTCCTTCCAGGACAAGGATTAGTTTTGAGCAGAGAATGTCTCACCTGGTTTCCTGTTCTCTTAGGAGATGTTTCCCTGAAGCCTGCTTGGTCCTACCTGCAAAGATAGATCTGAAACCTGATGGTGGGTGCTTAGCAAAGTCCACCTCTGAGGAAATCAAGTTTTTCTGATGCCTGAATCCAAAATGTTGAAGTGAACCTTTGCTCCTGCATTCCAGAAACCAAATCTGGTGCCATTGACAAGGTACATTGCTGTAATCTTAGGCAGTACCAGGCCAAATGGAGGCTTTGTAAATATAGATTACAGGAAGTTAAAGGTTACCTGGCTTCCTCCTTGTACCATAGGAAACAGCTACAATGACATTTATACACAGTATTATACAATAAAATGTATAATATCAGATACTGTCAGTTATATATAGTTTAGTTTCAGGGACTAAATTCGCCAAGTTAAGTATTGGTATGGTGCCTTTTACATCTGTTTGTACTTCCCACTGTATGAGCGTTAAAAACCACAAAGCTTGCCTGGGAACCATCAATTTCTTCGCATAGGTCTTTTTCTCAGCTTTGAGGTGAGAAAGGTGAGGAAGTCAAAGTCTCTTTGAAATTGAATAAAAGGTCAAAAATTTCTTGTTAGCCGATCCTCATTTTTGTGATTTCTGAGTAAACTATGAATGAACCCTGGGTGAAGCAATGTTAAAAGGGCCATAAAGACAAGACTTAACTAGGACAGTGTATTAAAATACTAATTGAATAGAGCTTTTGAACTAGGCCAAATGCGCCTTTCAGATATTTCCATAAACTTTCCATTGGCTTCACTGGGACTTGCAAGTGAGAACTGAGGACAAGATTTGCCCTAGTTTTTATTTTTCTTTCCTTGTGTTGACCCTCCACAATCTCCAGCCAAATGCTTTCCAAATTAGATATTTCTGGACTTAGTTATACCTGTGAGAAAATGGTTTTAATCTGCTTCCTAGAAAGTGGCTCTCATATATATGCAGTCCTCCTAATGTGAAATTTTATTATTGCAAACTAAAAACGAGTATTTTCCGCATCTTTATTTACCATGGTAAATTCTGCCATAGTGGAAAAAATGAATTTCAGCTGCTCATGATTCAATTGTACTTTTCGTTTTACATTAGTGGAATTGGTTGCAATGAAGGTTATATTGTTAAGTACAAGAGCACTTTTAAACCATTCTGTACTCAAAGTGTTCTCAAAGCAATTATTCCCATATGAGTTATATCTCAACAAGTAACTGAACTGTCATTTTCATCAAACAGCTTGACTTTGTATCACCATAGAACAAATAAGCCTGGCTAGTATCTACATTACAAATATATAGAATGAATTTATACGAGCAGAAGTAGTATTAAATCTAGTCAAAAACAGATTAGAATTAGAAATATTGTGTTGTAATATGGAAAAATAATCTGAAAACATATTAGCTAAGAAACCTATCATTTCTTTTTTCATTTCACTTCTTCACATTTTCTATCAGGATTGGTACTTCTCAGTGCCAAATTCCCTTCCTAATAAATAGCATTTAGTGATGGCTATTGGTAGACTTAAGTTTCCTAGTATCGGGAACTGATACAATTGAGTCTTCCTAAGTCAAACTTAATGCCAGGAAGAAGCTTAAGCATGAAGAAAAAGTCAAATAATTAGAGAATAACTGCTTATAAGCATGGCAATTGCGTGATATACAAAAGGAGATATTAATGTGATTTAGGAGTCTTTAGAAAGTAATAGAGAAATCAAGAAAAGAGAAAAATGTAAAATCTCAAGGATTCAATTTGCGAGATAATTTTACTTAAACTCTATTTGCCTCAAGGATCTAATGAGTGTGTATCTATAACTAAAGTAATTATTTCTGTCTTTCATGAGAACCATTCTCCTTAGTTGGAAACTGGTCCCTGATCCAAAGAAAAGTGTCCTGATACCACTTTCTAGGATCCTCCAATTTCGTCAATCCTAAATACGTAGAGCAGATGTACTTGCCTTACAACAAATGTGTTATTACAATATGCAAAATTGAATCAGTCAACTCAAATCCTTGCAAGTTATGGGAAATCATGCATACCTTACATAAAATTGGTATTAACTCAGCCCATTTTATACTGTCATCATTCTGATTTGAATCTATTCTGCAGTTTCATGAGCAGATGAGACACATTACTGAACCCATACAAAAAAATAAATCCTAAGAGTCTTGCCAAAGAACTTGCTAGCATGGAAAATAGGGAGGGTCTCTTTGTATCATTGCACCAAGATTTTATTAACCTAAAGACCACTGCTAATATATTTGAAATTCTACAGTATTTCTTTACTTAAGAAGTACAGTATTTATTACTCTTAAAAATTGTTTAGCATTATATTGTGGCTATTAACTAATAGTCCTGAATATTTCGTAATTCTTCATGGAACTGCTACAATGCTGACTTCGTCACCTGAGAAACTCATTTCTCTGTCGGCAGATCCGTTTGAGTTAGAGACAGATACCGGTACCCTAGATGTTCGCTGAAGCTCCTCCTCCCAGCACGAGAAAGCATCTCAATCTAGTAAAACCTAGTGGAAATCATTTCCAAGCAGCTGTCTCACAAATTATATGGTTCTGTTTTCTCTACTTCTTTATGGCATCCATATTGCACTTAAATGTTTCTATCATCTCCAACACAAAAGAAGAGTTGAGGAATGCAGCTATCAAAAGGTGTCCTTAGAGATGATGTTGTGTAAAAACCTAAGTGGAGAAGTTTTAACTGTTTAGCGGTATCCCAAGAGATTGTTTTTAAAACAAATTCTCTTTCCCAAATTTCAGAAAATTAAAATCAAATATGAACAGCTATTAATGCTTAGGCTTGTATGAAAATAAAGTCACAAACAATATTTAGGAAACTATGTGCAGGCTGCAGAGTGGAGTGAGGACGGCCAACCTCCGCAGCTATGTATCCCCAGTGAATCAGGCAGCGTCTAGTGCAGAGCAGGTATTACATAAATGTTTCGCTTGCTGTTCCTCTGCCTGCGGAATGCTTTTGCCAGACAGTTCAGAGGGCCTTAGGACTCTCGTCACCCTCTCGGTTTAGCCCCAAGCCCTACAGTGCCTCTCAAGCTGATATGTTCTTGGTGAGCACTCTAGGCATGGGTAATAAGTAGTTAGCCATTAAGACACTAGGAAGCTGCTTATATTTGTAAGGGAAGGGCTTATATTTGATAGTAATGCCAAAAATATTTAAAATCAATGTCTTTTTGACAGAAGGGAAATTTTTTCAAATAGCACACAACCTAAAATTTTAATGATTTTCTTAAAAATACGTAGGGGTAGCCCATTTAGCATTTATCCCATTGTACAGCTGTGGGCAGCCATGAATAAATTAAAAAGCAAACACAGGAGGAGAAGGAAGCATCGTATGAATCTGTGCAGTAATCACTTAGGCAGCCTGAGGCAGAGAACTAAATTTAACAAATACCTACAAAACGTGAAATCTGACCGATTATAAACAGATAAAGTGACAACTCTCTACATTTAGAACGAGAGCCTCCAAGTAATGGTGTGACTCCTAAATCAGACCAGCATGTGACAGAAGAGAATCTGGGAATGACATAGAACCAGGATGGAAAAAACTCCCATTATCCCATTATTCCCTTAGCTACGTTTGCCTGGGTCTTCATTTTTCAATTTCCCAGTTAGGAGAGATTAGCTCTAACACCAGAATTGTGCTCAATATTATTTATACTTGGTTGGAAGTGTGTGCCTGTACGTTAAGAATTTGGTAAATTCACATAGGTTATTGTATATTATCGGTTCAGATTTTCATCCAATCCTTAAAAACAAGAAAGTCAAGTCTCAAAAGGATCACTTCAAGTGTTAAAGATATACTATAACTGGACTCATTAGACTTAAGTCATGTTCTCAGAAAGAGCAGATCTTACAAGCAGCAATGCTCATTGAATTATGCTAGTTCAAGTCTGACTCGTGCTTGTGTGTGTGGTATGACACATAACAGAGGAAGTTAGAGAGGAGGGGTGACCAGCACCAAGCCCTGTGTTGAGCCCCTCGCTCTTCTATCATTCTTTGCCTCAAAGCATCAAGGAAGGATGTATGAGAATGTCTGCCCCTTCCCCTTCTGCTGTGCTCTAGTGACCTTCCCCCTTTAAAGCTGCTCGTGATGGTGACCCCAATTCACTCTGGTACACGTGTTGGGCACAAAGGAAAAGGGGAACATTCAGAGTTTGGTTACCTGCTGTTCCCTTACCCCCTGACCCTTTCTCCCTGGTCTGTCAACAATGCAAGATATTATCAGGCTGGGGAATACTGTGCACTCAGAGCTAAAATGCTTTCTATGGCTGAGGCTTAGGAAACAGGAGAGAAGTCCCAGAGTTACTGGGAAGAATCCCCCCAATCAACAGAAAGCCCCCTCCTCCTAGCCCCACACTTAGGACTCCCAGGAAAAATGCAAGTTGTGAAGGTGGAAGGATGGCAGATTCAGCATGACTGGCAAAAACTTGGCCTGCCTCTGGCTGTGATTCTACAGAATAACAACTCTGCAACTAAATAAGGCACCATGCCAGAGAGACTAGCCAAAGAAATTTACTTTTGGGAGCGGGGGATGGGGAGACCTTACCAACAGGCAGTGGTGTAAGGCCTACAGGAGAAGCATGGCTGGCACAGTGCACTCTCTGGGGCCCACTGCTTACCCCAAGGCAAGCACAACCATCATGTTGGAAGGCCTCACCCCAGACCCACTATTCCTCTTCTCAGTTATTCTAGCAGGAGTGGATGGTGGACTCCTGCAGTTGCTGCCATCGGCAGATCCTAATCAGATTTTAAGATAGTTAGGGAAAGAACTTCCTGTTACCCCTTCTGTTCCCCGTCTCAACACTTACCACAGGACCCTCCACCTGGTAGTCTGGCCCTCCGGTGATTGGTGGCTAATGGAACCACCATTTGTGATACCTTCTCTAAAAGATTTCCTGCTCCAAAAATATTCCCAGTCCCCAGGGCCATAATTCTTGGCTGCTCTGAACACTCTTATTTTCTGGATGGCCAAAAGCTGGAGCAGTAACCAGGAGAGGGAAGTGGCGTCTCCCCCATCTTCCGTGGTATCAGTCCTGTGACCGTGACTGATGGGTGGCTTCCCAACACCGCATCTGATGCTTTCCCCACCATTTGCTTACTTCCTTATTTCCCACTCATCCCACTCAGAGAGCCCCTATAGAGTTAGAAGAACTGTAAAGAAGCTTTCTAGAGGTCCCTGCCTTTGTCTGTGTATCTCTGGGTTGCCACCATCAATCTCTTTCTCCTAAAGTGCCAGGGAGCAGCGCCACAGGAGTACAGAGAGCCAGGTCCACCTCCGCATCCCCCCGTGCCCCCTCTTCCCCACTGTGCTTAGAAATCTTGGTCTCCAAGGCCTCTCTCTTCTCCACCGTCCTCTCTCCATCCTCCCCTGTGGGGTGATCTGGAAGGCTTTGGAAGAATGGGGAGTGGTGCTTCCTGTTACACTTAGGGGAACTTTGTTGGCTGCTTGGTAACCAGAGAATGCAGGCATTGTGTCCTCCTTCCTTTTGAAGCCAGTACTTCCTTTCCTTCGACCCACACTCTATATTTGGACATTTACCAAGAAGGTAATACATGCTTTTGGGGTTTTTTCCCTTGCCGTTTTTCAGATTTTGGCAGTTTGCCATATAGACATGAGCGTATTGTTAGGGCTTTATCTTTTAGTATCATGATCTTTTTCTTGAGAGCTGATTTTCATGGGACGACAATATATGGCATCTGAAGATCTGAGTGGAGGAAGGAACTAGAATAAAGGATGAGGATAGAAGAGGTGTAAAATGCTATTTTTGAAAAACCAGCTACAACTGTTTCCCTACTTTTACATAAATTAGGCATCCAGTTAGTTGCTTATCCTTGGATTATATTCTTGCTGATAAGATAAAGTACTGTTCAGATAATTTGGGCAAATTCCCACATACAAAAACTAAGGGAAATCATTTGTTTTTGAAGAAGATTAACCCTGAGCTAATATCTGCCGCTAATCCTCCTCTTTTTGCTGAGGAAGACTGGCCCTGAGCTAATATCTGTGCCCATCTTCCTCTACTTAGTATGTGAGATGCCTGCCACAGAATGGCTTGACAAGCAGTGGGTGGGTCCACACTCCGGATATGGGCCGGGGAACCTCAGGCCAACAAAGCACACCATGTGAACTTAACCGCTGTGCCACCAGGCTGGCCCCAGGCAAATCTTATTTCACATAATTCTATGAACATTTCCTATCTTCCGACTTAAACTTTTGGCATTGTTGCCTTTTAAAAACTTTGCCCTTGACATTTACATGATTATAAGCTTTTTCAGCATCTTCATTGCTGCTTTTTTCTAAAGCTGTTACAGGTTACAAATGAGCTTTGCTCCCAGTTTCTTAATTCCTAAATAATGGCCTCTGCCTTAACCATTTCTGAGGAAACTGAATATATGTGTTAATCTGTAATCATGGAACATTACCAGTTCTATTCAAATTTTAATGCATACTCACCAAATTGTCACCTTGTGAAATGACTCATTTTCTGTATACTTTACTGCTAAGATTGTATAATTAAGACAATACTAATTCATCCCAATTAAAAGCTGGAAACTTAGGATGAACTAGGCAGATGTGTGCAAGACCCTTTCATATTCTAACTTCAGAAACATACAGATGTAACTATTCCCTGATTAGGGTTAAAAATTTATGGCTTCTGAAGGCCCTGAATGACAGGGGATTTGTGACAGCACTTAATTAGGAGTGCCACAAGTCAAATTCTACCTCTAACCAGTTGTGCTGTGGAACTCCATGAAATTCCATTGACCTCTCCAGGCTCAGCTATCTCTTATGTAAATGGTGGGCTATCATCATGGAGCCTATTGCCTTCATAATCTGATGAAAGCAAAGTCGTGAGAAACATTCTCATAGCCATAAAGTTTTCTAGTGGACATTAGGGCTTCATGTACCCAACGTTATGGATATCTGCACTTCCTATTACCTCTTGCATTCTATGATGTTAAGTCTTGGTAGCTACTAATGAGAATGGTTTCTTACATTTTCTTAGTCTATTCACAGGTTTGGTGGCTGAGGATGAAGAATGGCAAATGAGTTATTTGGCTATCCTATATCCATGGCAACTTTGAATACTATTGACTAGTCTGTGAAGAGAACGTTTAAGAAATTTACATAAGATATAAATGTGGTTGACTAAGGAATGATCCTATTACTGGTTCAGGGGATTTACTTAGTTCAACTGCCTTCTGTACGATATGAAACTTTTCTGGAGCCTGCAATGAGATAATGAACAAAAAAGTCCCTTGGAAACTTGAAAATGCTTTACAAATGTAGGAAATTGTTTCCTTCTTAATTTTTATGACATAGATTTATACTATAAAGAGCACAAAATTTTTCAGTGGCAATACTCCTACATGCCCAGTTTTGACCAAGCTCTTTAACGAACCTGCTGGATCTAGGGCAAAACAATCTGGTAAAGCTGGTAAAGTTGTTAGGCATTTTTGAAGATACATGAAATTGGTAACAATATGACTTCTCTGCTTTCTCCCTCTCTTACTGCCAACTTTTCTTCCTTCCTTAAACATTTCTTGACCTCTTGACATGTCAACTACTACCCTGTGAGCTACAGTACAAGACAGGTGTCATTTAATTCCATGGCGCCTGAGTTAGCCTATATATTTGATGTCAAAAAGGTCTATCATTGACAATTTCATCTAGTTCAACCTCTAAGTACACTGTGTAGCCCTTTCTACAAACATCAACCAAGTACCTACTTCCTGCCAGCTACTGTACCAAATGCATGTGGACTTTCTTCAAGGGGCTCATGTCATTTTGGAGAGAGACTATCACACAAACTAGCAGTCACAACAAAGCGTGCTGGCTTCTCCTTCTGCCTGCACAGATGGGTGGACAAGGGCACAGGGAGGGCCAGAGGAGTCAGCTAGGTGGGTCCATGCATGCCAAATAAAAGTCATGGATTCGAGGGCTGCAAATGAGTCTGCAAGAGCATGTTGTTCAACCTCTTCATTTCACAAATGAGAAAATTGAGTCTCAAAGAGTGAAAATGACTTGCAAAAGGTTGAGTTATCAGTTAATGCAAAACTAGAACTCAAGTTACCTTACAGCATGTCTTCTCAGCAAGGGCAATGTCACCCCCAATGGGGTGAAAATCGGTTCTTAGGGTAAAAAACTTTTAGATATTACAAAGGTCACCACCAAAGGGCCATAGCACAGAAACAGATACGCAGCATATCTGTGGTATCCACTTTTCATGGAGTGAAGCTATGATTACAGAAAAAGAAATATCTAGGTGCTGGCCCTGTGGCCGAGTGTTTAATTTCATGTGCTCTGCTTCAGTGGCCTGGGGTTTGAGGGTTCAGATCCTGGGCACGGACATATGCACCACTGATCAAGCCATGCTGTGGCTGCATCTCACATAGGAGAACTAGAATGACCTACAACTAGGATATACAACTATGTGCTGGGGCTTTGGGGAGAAAAAAAAAATGGAAGATTGGCAACAGATGTTAGCTCAGGGGCAATCTTCCAAAAAAAAAAAAAAAGAGAGAGATATCTAAAAAGGCCTCTTACTGGGTGAGTGACAATTTTTTTAAAAAGGTTGATTTGGTTATGGTGGTTTCATGGGTATATGTTCAAACTCATCAAATTATATATACTAAATAAGTGTAGGTTTTTATATATCACATACACTTCAACAAAGCTGTTAAAAAATCTTGAGAAACACTGCCTTACAGCCAAGCCACTGTTCTTTCCACTACTCTACTTCACAAATTCAGAAATAAGCATCCTTCTATATTGGTACCTCATCTTTACTCTATGGTCCTGAATTATTTTATTTCTCGTCTAGCTTTCTTTGCTCCATTCTTTCTCTTTTTCTTTTTCTTTAATTCTTTCTTCTTTCCACCCAACCATTACAGTCTATGAAGGCTAGTTGTTTTCGGTGGGCTACTTACGTTCAGGCCCTATGCACTCTGATGTGGCTTAACTATTACTGTGAAATTTGTGTAAATTACCAATGGTGGAAAACACAATCCCTTAACTTTAATTTTATTCTCTAAAAAAAAAGATTCCATTCTTAAAAACCAAATTTATAAAGGCATCCTAATTGACTGGAAACACATTTTATGGCTATATGTGTACTAGCAGACTTTAATGAGCAGTGAGAATTTGCTACGTGATTATTATCTGAATTTTGCAAAACAAAGGAATTGAGGAACCAGTTACTTAAAGTCACATGTCTAGTAGCCAGGATCACATATCTAATAAGTGGCGGATTCAGTATCTGCACGCAAGCAGTCCAGCTCTCTAGCACGTACTTCGCCTGCCACTCTGCACTGAGGATCATTACCTGAACTTGGAGGCTGTCTGGGTGGTTGCACAGTTGAGTTCTTATTTCCGGGTAATTTTAATATAGGGGATTATGACCCACTTCTTGAAGTCATCTGTATATGAATTTCCAGGAGTTTGGAAAAGTTAAGGAGCTGGAATAGCGATGGGATGGGCTGGAGCTGTGTTGATGGACCCGACACAAAGGTGGAGTTAAGGATTCTGAAGAGCACAGGCAAAACCACGCTGGGAAGTTGATAGGATGTGCTCTAGAGGTCATAGGTCAAGAGCAGTTATAGGAACAGAAATTTTCAAGCATGGCTAATGCTGAACCAGTTACTCACAAGTAACTCCTTGCAGAGAGGCAGGCATGTTCTCCACGACCTGGTGAGAAGAAATGCCGGAGCCCTCAAGACCGCTGCCCAAGGTCCGTCTGGTCTCCATTAAGGGCAGCCTGTCAGTTAGGGTCCTAGGAGAGGCAGAGGCGAAGAGGCAATTAGACATGCAAGAGGTATAGTGAGGGAAACAGCAGTGAAGGATAAAGGGCTAGAGAGCAGGAGTGGGCAGGGAGCACCTTCAGCCTGGGATGCAGGCTGACTGTTGTGAGTAGAGAGAGAAAAGGAGAGACGATTGGGTAGAACCACTCATAGGTTGTTTACAGCAGCGCTGAGAAAAATCTCAGCCAGGCCAATGGGAGTCCTCAGCCAAGTTTGACCTTTAGAGGTCAAATGGCGAAGCTCTATTACTCCTGCTGTGTTCACGCATGGGTTGGGATCAATGGCCGATGTAAATGCCACAGCGAATCCAAAGATGTGGTGGCCAGAGCCTATTGGCCAACAGAGCTCCTTACAGCAGGATTTCTGGAGGGGCAATCTGAGGGGTGCGTCTCTATGACCACCACAGGCACTTACTCTGGGCCATTTTCAAACACTTCACAAGGTAGGTGTCATTATCCACACTTAAAGATGGAGAAACATGCTCAGAGAGCCTAAGCAACTTTCCAGAAGTCACACAGCTTGTAAACAGCAGAGACAGGACCCAAACCAAGTTCCTTCTGTTTCTGTTTCAAACATAAACTCTTTAGGATATCTAAACCTTTATTGAGGTTCTTAAGCAATTCTCTGTAGGAGGCAGGGGAAGCTTTGCATTACCGTAAAGCAGAGGGGGAGGCGTCTCAGATGGCACAACTTCACCTGTAGCATATAGGAGATAAAACTTATTAGCAGAAACTGGATGTGATCAATTCAGACAGATCATTGACATTCCAGGATTTAAAATTCATGGTTTTAACCCTTTGTGAGACTCCCTTTTCATAACTTGAAAGAATTTCAGATTTTACTGATTCATATAGTCGAATATTTCAGCGATAGGCAAATTGAGATTCCTGAATGATCTACTTGCTGCTGGAAGATGCTCGGAGTTCACTTAGCAATCTTGCCTTGACTTGGCTTTCTGATGCTGAGTCATTGTCCCATATTCAGAAATGCCTGTGAGGTGAAATCAATTCTATTTCTTTTTGAAAAGTGGCCAAAAAAGAAACTCACTGCTAATGCTGATGATGCAAGTGAAATGCCTGAAAGAATCCTTAGCTAAAAATGAAAAGTTCTGGGTAAACTAGAGTGAAATGTCAAATTCATCTGGGGAACGGTCACACCCTGGATGGGTGCACTGTGTGGTCTTAGAGAGCAATGAGCAGAAGACATTTGTGACACCATTTCAAGAGAGTGCTCTGGCCTCAGGCACGATTGTTCTCAAGCAAGAGGGAGATCCTTAAGGGACTAAACAGGAAGAAGCCACTATACTGTATTTTATTGGAAATATTATAAGCAAGGGTAGTATTTATGGATTTGGGAGATTCTTGAAGATCCTATCCTTATCTCAAGAACAATGTTAAGGTCAAGCGTCTACTGTACCAGAGTGTCTTGATTTCTCTGCAGAGAACTGCTCCTCCCTCAGTGTACCCGCTTTCAGAAAATGGCACAGCAATTCACCCAACTGCTCAGGCTCAAAAAACTCAGCATCTCCCTTGATGCTTTTGTTTTTCTCACACTGCTCATTTAACTCATCAGCAAATTATTTTGGCTCTAAATTGCGCATATGCTCTGTATCACAGTTGTCCTCACTGTCTCCTGGAAGTGGCTCCTAAATGATCCCGGTTTCTACATGTGCACCCTGTAGAATGTCCTTCCTACAGCATCCAAGGTGATTATTGGGAAGTATCAGTCAGAAGCAAGCAACCAACGAAAAGTGTTTAGTAGCTTTCTACTTAGTTTAGAATAAATCTAATGTCCTGTTCATGGCCCCTAGAGCCACACATGATTTGGTTCCTGGCTTCTCCTCTGAATTTACCTCCTCCTCTGCTCACTCACTCTGGTTGAGCCATGCTGGCTTCTTGGTTTTTTCAAACATAGCAAACATGTTTCTACCTCAGGGCCTTTGCATTTGCCTAGGACTCTCTTTTTCTATGTATCCATAAGTCCTCATTCTTCTCTTCCTTAGATCTCTGTTCAGAGGTCACTGCCACAAAGAGGCCTTCCCTGACACATCTATGACATTTCATCCTGTCAATCTCTACTGTCTTATCCAGCTTTGCTTTTCTCTATGGTATTTATCACTGTGGTATTACATTATATATGTGTGTATATCTTTCTACTTGTGTGTAGTCATGTGTCACTTAAAGAAAGGGATATCTTAGGAGAAATTTTGTCATTATGTGAACATTGTAGAGTGTACTTACACAAACCTAGATGGTATAGCCTGCTACATACCTAGGCTGTAGGGTAGTAATATTACGGGACCACCGTCAGACATGTGGTCTGTTGTTGACTGAAATGTCATTATGCTGCACATGACTGTGTTTATTCATTATCTATCGCTCAACCTGGAATATAAGCTCCATGAGAGTAGAGAATTCGTACACTGATGTCTCTCCAATGCCTAAAACAATGTGTGGCACATAGTGGGTACTCAATAAATATTTATGGAATAAATAAATGAGTAGCTGGACAATGTGTATCCTGTCTTTAATTGGTCATTTAAGATGAGCAAACACTAGAAAGGGGGTCGAGCATCTGCGGAAGACCATGGTGGGCTTGGTTAGAAGTACCACTCCCACTTCTTTTCCTGGGTCAACGGAGGCTTCCCCGGCCTTTGGAGGTACTCGATGTGGCATGCTGGGCTTTAGATAGCCACCATCACACTGGAATACATCCTGATGGAGTGGTTCATGCAGACGCCTGGGAAGAGGAAGTTGTGGGGAGAACTGAGCTGTGGTGCAAAGCAGGCTCAGAGAAGACATCATGTCCTATTAATAAACTGAAGAGTTAGGATTGTTGAGACTGCTGGGTGGAATTTGCATATTTCCCTGAATGACCTTGCATTGTATTATGCAAGTAAGCAAATTTTATTATTCCCAAAGACTTCCCTTTCTGTTCAAAGTTTCAATCACTTTCAGGATGAATCTACAATATTGATATTGTCATTGCTTATTTTAAACAATGAAAAATACATTTTACTCTCAGTTGTACAAAATATTAGTAGCTGAAAACAGCACAGACTTAAATTATGTAAGAGGTAGCAAAGTCACCTTTTCCTGAGACAAAGCTGTTCCAAGCATTAACACATTAGAAGCCAGCGAACATACTCTGTCTTCATATTGGGAACATCTATTGCCTATCTATAATTCGGCAAACAGAGACTACTGACAGTTGAAGAAAAATATTAATTCATGGTTTAAAAGCTAATCATTAGACAAAAACGCTTCTATCAAATTCAAAATGAGTTTGAAATAGGGGAACAAGTTTTTCACTCAATAAGAGCTAACCATTTGCTATATTAATTTTGCTATTGAAATTTGATTCCTCTTGAGTTATTTTTCAGTTAACTTCACTTAACTTTCTCAGTTTTCTTTTGCAGTTGGGTAGTTTATGATTCCTTAAGACAGTCAGATAATATTTTTAAAAAATCTCTTCATTCTTGTCACCAAAATATGAATGATGTTGTGGGCAGTAAGTCATGCAGAAGTTTGTATTGAGTGATAGGATCGACTTATTTGCTCTGAATGTGAAAGATCCTCGTATAGACTATCTTTAATTTTTAAACCATATTTAGTTTAGCACTCTGGGCCCACTAATAGTTAATGTTGGGTAACTGCTAATACCAAAAAGATTCCGACTTTCTAGGCTTCCCCTTTCTTCATCCTTTGGCTAAAGAGAGCAGGCTTGATATGTCCATACGAGAATTAAAATAAATTATGGTCAGGGTCAAAAAAAAAATCAATCAGCTACAGATTAACAATATATTGGTTTCCTCTTCTCACACAGTGCTGGCTAGGAGACTTCTTCAAGAAAGATGGAATAGATGCAATTTTCCTTGGTATTTACCTGCATGAGTGGAAAACTTACGTATATACAAAAAACTGCACAGGAATGTTTATAGAAGCTTTACCTCTAACTACCAAAACTTGGAAGCTATCAAGATGTCCTTTAACGTGCGAATGGATAAAAAACTGCAGTACATCCATACAAGGAATACTACTCAGGGTTTAAAAAAAAAAAGGCACCAAAGCCACAAAAAGACATGGAGGAATGTTAAATGCATATTTCTAAGTAGAGGAAGCCAATCTGAAAAGGCTGTGTACTGTATGATTCCAACCATATGACATTCTGGAACAGGCAAAACTATAGAGACAGTAAAAGGATTGGTGGTTGCTGAGGATTTGCGGGGGAGGGAGAGAGGAAGGAATAGGTTAAGCATGGGATTTTTCAGGCAGTGAAACTATGCTGTATGACACCATAATGGCAGATAAACGACAATATGCGTTTGTCAAAACCCACAGAATATACAACACGTAAGAGTGAATCCTAATGTAAATGATAGACTTTTGTTAATAATAATGTATCAATATTGGTTCAACAGCTGTAACAAATGTTCCACATGAGTGCAAGATATTAATAATAGGGAAATTGTGGGGAGGCAGGAAAGGAGAAGGAGAGGAGGGGGATATGGGAACTTTCTACTCACTGCTCAATTTTTCCATAAATGTAAAACCTCTAAAAGATAATGTCTAGGGGCCAGCCCAGTGGCACAGTGGTTTAGTTCGTGAGCTCCACTTTGGTGGCCTGGGGTTTGCAGGTTCGGATGCTGGGCACAGACCTACACACTGCTCATCAAGCCATGCTATGGAGAAATCTCACATGCAAATATTTATATTAAGTTCAAAATGAATTTAAAATAGGGTAACAAGTTTTTCATTCAATAAGAACTAATCATTTACTATATTAATTTGCTTATTGAAATTTGACCCCACTTGAGATAGTTGGCAACAGATGTTAGCTCAGGGCCAATATTCCTCACCAAAAAAAAAAGTATAGTAATTTTTTCAAGGTTTTAAAAAAAATGACACAATTATATGCTGTCTATAATAAATTAAATTCAACTATAACAATATAGGTAGGCTTAAAGTAAAAGAATGGAAAAAGATATATCATGCAAATATCAGTCAGAAGAAATCAGATAAATCAGACTTGAGAGTTAAGAAAATTACCAGATACAGAGAGGACCATAACGATAAGAAGGTCAATTCACCAGGAAGACCTAGCAATCACACTCTTGGGCATTTATCCCAGAGACATTAAAAATGATGGAATAGTTCTATATCTCAATTGCAGTGATAGATACATGAATCCACACGTGATAAAAATGGCATGGAACTATACACACACCTTGTACCAATGTCAATTTCCTCGGTTTGATATTGGACTGTAGTTACACAAGATGAAACCATCAGAGGAAACTGAGGGGAAGGTACATGAGGCCTCTCTGTATTTTTGCAATTTCCTATAAGTCTATAATTGTTTCATTTCAAAACCAAAACTTGCAAAAAAAAAAAGATGCTGGCTGAGAAAGTGATTTTTTTAAAATGCAGTTTGTCACCTAAGTCAATTTCACTTGTGGGAGTCCTGCCAGCTGCTGCTTCATGATCCCGGATGAACTTCCTTACAGCAGCTCTGTGTAAGCCCTGCCAGCTGTTGCTCCAGGGTTTCTGGTGAGCCTCCTTGCAGCACTCTTGCCAGCTGGGGCTCAGTGCTCGCCATTAAACACTTTACAGCAGCCCTTGACAATTATTGCAGGTGTGATTTTCCGTCGAAGGTGTTTCTTTCATTTTGCCTTTCTGAAGTACCTCAGAGACGAGATTTGTCCTTTATTTAATTATTTTTCAAAGGACCTTAGGCATCTGATTTCCTCGTTTTTAGTTGATTTGTTTAGTTAAATTTCCCAAAGGAGAGAAAAAGTCAGACACTGAGAATAGGTGTATCAGGATTCTACTAGTTGGTGATGATCTGGGAACCAAACAACCAGGTATTCAAGATGGCTGTGACATCAAAGGAGGCAGGAATGTTAACAGCCAAGAGAATGTCTTGATATTCACGGAACAAGGGAGCAAACCTCCAAAAATTCCATTTTAATTTAACTGAGTTGATAATATAGAATACTGGCTGCTCATCAGAATCACTTTGGGAACTTTCAAAAATAGCAGTGCTCACATTTTACCAGAGACCAGGTACATCAGAATTTCTGATTTAATATATACCAAAGATACATGAATATATGTGTGTATATGTATTTATCAGATCTCACACAAACCGGTGGTATAGATAGTACATTGATAAGTGCTATGGAGGAAAATAAGGTTGAAGGGGGAAAAGGAAATGTAGGTGTGTGTTTGTTGGAGAGGCTATAAGCTAAAATTGGACACTCAGAGAAGGCCTTCTTTGCCTGCTTTATTCTTATTCTCCTTCCCTAAGTTCTTTCAGTACAATACACAACCCTTACAAAAGGAAGTCTGGTACTATATCAATGTCAACCTGCGTTTATTAAGTCAACATTATCAAAATAAGGAACTTGTCTTGAGAGTAAATATTTATAAATCTAAATAATTAGGCCTGATTGTCATCTCACAGTACAAAATAGCCAGAAAGAAAGTGACTCATTGGAATTACTGTTTGCATTAAGTAGTCTGTACTAATATACTGCATTATGTTCTGTAGTTCAGAATATTACTTCCTTTCAAGACTAAGATATCCTGAAAGGGCAAAGTTCATTTGGTCTTAAACATTTCCTTTTTAAATATAAAATATTTCTTTTTATGATTATAGAAATACTATTTGACTGTTGTACAGCATTTGGACAATAAAAGAGTAAACAAAATTAACCATGAACTCACTGTTAACATTTTGGTTTATGTTCAACTAGCCTTCTTTAAGCATATATACGTATGTGCTCTTTTTCTTTTTTCTTCTTTTCCTCCATTTTATGTTTCCAAAAATATGCTTGGCATGCTGGGCAACCTATAATTATAAATATACATTATATTTAGTGTATATTTATATACCAGCGGTGATGCTGATGTGGTGGGAGGATAAAATAGGAAGGACGTGGTAGAGTTCTGCTTTTGCTCTTCTTAATATGGCCTTGGGCCACACAGTGCCTCCCTGGCCAACTACAGAAACCTAGAGCTCTGGTTCAGGGTCTTTGGAGGAAAATCAGGGCAGTAGAGATGTCCTGTGTTGAAGAAGAGCTGAGAAAAACAAGTGGAGACTGACTTTGGACAGTGTTCTCTCCACCCCTGTCCCTCCACAGCCAGGGAGTGAGGAATTATCATCTAGAGAGTGTCCCAGGCTCACACTGCTCAGAGGCAGTGGAATGGCAGGGACTAGTAAGAGTGAAGAACCTCAGAGCTGAGGTGTTGTTTCGAGTCATGAGGACTGGTTGATTGACAGGGTGTAGTGGTTGGAGCTCTCCACCAGGGTCCATCCACTGCTCCTCCTCTGAGCTCACTAGGCTCATACTCTCTGGGGTCTTGTCTGATACACCGCCCTATAGGTTCAGGACAAACAGGAGCTCACCAAACAAAATAACAAGATGTTTGAGGAGCATTTCAAAAGAAAAACATACTGTGTGAGAGTTCCCATGAGAGGTAGAACTCTTAGAGCGGATGGACCAAGAACTTAAATGTAGCCTGATAAGCATGAAAAATGAGAAAAAGGAAAGGTATTAGCAATAATAACAAGAAAAAGAAAATGAGAACCAAGCAGAGATATTTGGTATTTCCACAATTATACTTTTAATAAAGCACACATAAATGTGAAGAGTAACAGAATGGATACAGCTGAGGAATGAACTGGCAAATTGGAAGACCAAACTGGGAAAATCTCCCAGGAGAGGAAAGGGCAAAGGAATAGACATTATAAAGGAAAAGTTACGGGATATGAGGATAGAAGTGGAATCTAAATAATAGGTACACAGAAGAGAGAAAAATAAAAAATGGAGAAGTGGAAATAGAAAAAGAAATATTCAAAGACATAATAAATAAATAAATTTAATCAATCAATTATATTTATTACATCTAAAAATTTATTTAATTTAATTTCTTTATTTATAAATATAAATATATTTTGCAGAATTAATTTAAAAATAGGCCTTAGATTGAAAAGATACATAGAATACTAAAGAGGAGAGATAAGGAAAAACATCCACGCCTTATAGTGAAATTTAATCTCACCAAAGACAAAGAGAAAATTCTAAAAACTACATCTATAGAGAGAAGAATATAAAAGAACAAAAATCAGATTACTATAGAGAATAGAGTAGTGTTTTAAAGGTATCGAAGGAAAAAACTCAGAACATAGAATTTTATATCCAGGCAAATTGTCTTTCAAATATGAGGACATGAAAAAAATATTTGCTAGCATAAACATTCGACACCTTGCCCTGCAAAGCTCATTGAAAAACATTTTATGTGAAGTATTTAAATAAGACAGACAAATCTAGGAGATGTTGCAAGAGATAGTGTACAGAAATGATGATCAAATATTTTGACACTGTTTGCTGTCTTTACAGATTGCTGTGACCAACCACCAAATGATTGCATGGTATTAACCTGATGAGTACTGGTGGTGTCGTAGGCTGGGGGATGTGAGAACATGCTAAAATACTTGTCTTTTAGGGTGATTAAAATAAAGCATAGAAAAAGTGAGAACAACTGAAATAAGAAAGACCATAGAAAGATAAATGTACATCAGTTATTACAAAAAAGCAAATGAACTACACATGCCAGTTAAAAAACAAATATTGACAGATATATGCAGTTTACAGAAGCCACACCTAAGCATATTAAATACAAAGGTTGAAGGTAGACGATGCTAAAAACACGTCAGAAAGACACTAACTGAAATAGAGTTTCTGTATTCATATTGACAGAGATTTTAAGATAAAGAGATGAAGATTGTAACTGCATAATGAGAAATGTTCAAGTTGTTATACACCTAATAAAACTTTCAAAATATGTGAGGCAAAAATTGGCATAACAGTAGGAAGATATTGATAAACTCACCTTCATAATGGGAGGTTTCAGCCCACCCCTCATAACTGCTGAAGGCTAACAGACAAAAATGAGCAAGTAAATAGAAAAATTAAACAACAAAACAATAAGTTTCACTTGATGGACTTTTAGGAGTTCTGCTTCTAACAAGAATAGAATACATATACTTCCCCAGAAAACATAAAAATTGATCATATACTCAGCCATAAGAAAACCTCAACAATTTGGATGTAGAGATATTATATGACTACGATCTTTGACAAAAATGCAAATAAGGCAGAAATTAATTTTAAAAAAGATGAATAAAAAATTCTCAAATATTTGGAAATAAAAAATAAGACTTGAATAACACGAGTTAAAGAGAGAATAATAATGAAAATTTAAAAATATTTAGAACCGACAATAAAATATACATAGATATTTATTAATAATATTATTTTTTAACAACAGCGTAATGATTCATTCTATGTGTCAAGTTAGCTGAGCTAAGACATACCCACATAGCTGGTAAAACATTATTTCTGGGTGTATCTGTGAGGATGTTTCCAGAAGAGAGTAGTATTTGAATCAGTAGACTGAGTGAAGAAGATTTGCCCTCAGGAACATGGGTGGGCATCATCCACCCGGTTGAGGGCCATAATAGAACAAAAAGGCAGAGAGGGAGGGCAAATTCTCCTCTTTTCTTGAGCTGAGGCATCCGTCTTCTCCTGCTGTTGGACATCAGAGCTCCTGATTCTTGGGCCTTTGGACTCAGGGACTTACACCAGCACCCTCTTGCCCCCAGCACCATAGCTTTCCTGGGTCTCCAGCTTGCATACAGCAGATCATGGGACTTCTCAGGCTCTATAACTGTGTGAGCCAATTCCCATAATAAATTTCTCTCTATATATCTGTATATCTATATATCTCCTATTGGTTCTGATTCTCTGGAGAACCCTGACGAATACAAACAGTTTTAGATTTCCAGAGATAACAAGAAGATAGTACAGAGAATTCCCATATACCCTACAGCCATTTTCCCTTATTAGTAACTTCTTACATGAGTATGGTACATTTTCCTCAATTAATAAACCACTTAATACATTATTATTATCTAAACTTCATGCTTTATTCAGATTGTCTCAGTTTTTCCCTAATGTCCTTTTTCTGTTCCAGGATCTCATCCAGGATACCACATTACATTTAGCGGTCAGGTCTCCTTAAGCTCCTCTTGGCTGCAGCAGTTTCTCAGACTTCCTTTGATTTTGCTGACTTTGACAACTTTAAGGAGTACAGGCCAGATATTTTGTAGGATGTCCCACTATCGGAATTTGTCTGATGTTCTTCTCATGATTAGACTCGGGTTGTGGTTTTTTGGGAGGGAGACCGCAGAGGTAAAGTGCCATTGCCATCACATCATCTCAACGGTAACTACCATCAATATGATTTACACTGTTGATGTTGACCTTGTTCACCTGGCTGAAGTAGTGTTTGTCAGGTTTCTCCACTGTGAAGTTGTACTTTTTCCCCCTTTCTATAGTGTACTCTGTCAATGGAAGTCACTATGGACAGCCCACACCTACAGAATGGGGAATGAAAACACTACATAAAAATGATGCTTTGAGAGACATTCATAGCTTTAAATACTTCTACTAGAGAAGAGTTAACAGCAAAATTAATGAGCCAAGTATCCATCTTTAGAAGTTAAACAATGAACAACAGAATAAACCCAAAGAGTAGAATAAAAGAGAAAAGTTAGAGCAGAAATCAATACAACGGAAAACAAAGATATGATAGCTATCAATAAAACTTTAAGTTAGTTCTCAGAAAAGCTAACTAAAATAGGCAAATCTCTGGAAACACTGATCAAGAAGAGAGAAGACTCCAAATAGTATTATGAAAGAGCTGGAGTATTATGATCTGTGTGGTGGCTTCCATCATGAGTTTTACATTCTGAGTTTGTGGACTTCTTTTTACCACAGTGCTCATGACTCACTTCCCTTTAGCCCGGTTAGCAAACAGATCCTCATAATCAAGAATATTGGTTTCAGTTCTTAGCATAGAAACCAGGAGAGCACCAGGTGTCAGAGATAAGGTCTTATTGCAGGTTGGGGTCTCCTGAAGCAGATGTGAAGATGGACATTGAAGAGCAAGATGTTTATTAGGAATCAACACCTGTGAAAGGATGGACAGAAGGAGATGTCAAACAACCATATAGTTCACCCAAGCCTCAACTAACCTGCTAGGGAGCTCAGGAATGATAGGTGCTGCCCACCAGAATGTCCTACACTGGCTGGAAATGGCCACATCCTTCCAAATCTGCATCTCACAGTCACAGGATGCAGGCTGCTTCAGGAGGGGCATGACCCTGGGCAAAGTCGTTCTCTACAGCTGAGGGAGACCTTAAAGGAGCTGACAGCTGGGCACTCTCAAAACTTAATCTTGAAGAAAATGAACACAATGCGAAGACTAACACTACTGGATACGAAGATTTATTATAAAGCCACAGTAAGATACTGGCATAAAGATGGACAAATATAAGCAGTAAAAAGGAACTAAAAAAGGTTCAGAATAGATCCACCCATGTATAGTAGTTTGATTTGTGCAAAATGCTATTTCAGTACGCTGGAAGAAAGAATAGTCTTTTAGTAAATGATGCTGAGTCATTGGATATTGTATTGGTCAAGGTCCCATGAGGAAACCAGAAATCACACCATTTATTTCAACAGAGAGAACTGAGCGTCAGGAACGTGGTAAACAGTGTCAGAGAATGGCAACGGTGAAAAGGACACAGGTTAGGTAACAGAGATAGTATGTGGGAAGCAGCTGCCACTGCTAGGGCTTAGCAGTTCAAAAGGAAGAGCTGGTGATTACTAGAACCTAGAAGCTTGCAGGAGAGGCCCAGCAGAGTGGGGACCCTGACCTCAGAGGAAGAAGTACTAACTGGCTGGTGCTGATTTCTCTGAAGAGGTTCAATGAGGCCTGTTCTAGGAAGGTGGAAAAATCCAGCAATTGCTACTGACAACAAGGCAATTGCTGTGCTGAAGGGTCACGGCTAGAGGAACAATAACAGAACTAACAGGAAGGAGCAGGTTCCTGGTCCGTTTCAAACCTCTAGTCTCCCTCCATGGTTTCCTATTGATGTGATATAATAGGCAGCAGGGTGGCAAATGAGACACGGGTTTGTGGAGTTCCACCCCAATATTACAAAGCAGAATAGAAAAACGAGGGTTATAGCTCAGAAAATAGCATTATGCAATATAGCGCTGATATTCACATTAAAAAATGAATCTCAATCCCTTTTACATTATACACAAAAATCTACCCAGATAGATTTTTAATTTAATTATGAAAGGAAAGTAGAACACTTTAGAAGAAAACAGAGATAGTACAAGGGAATATTTTTGAGAGTGAGAGCAAAAGCGACAAAATATTAACAGAGGATGAATGTAGGCGAAGGGTATATTAGTGCTTACTGTATTATTTTTCAACTTTTTGTGCTTTTGAGATTTTTCAAAATAAAATACGAAGCAAAATAAAAAGATCAATGACAACAAAAAAATATGCGAGTCTTCCCATTTTCTAAATTACTTCCCAGCCTGATCCACTTCTGGAAATATTTGTAAACATGCTTGTTCAGTATCAGTAAAAATACACTTGGCCCAATAACTAGCTTAAAAATCTTTGCCAGTAGAACAAAACTTAAACTTCAAAAGCAATTTAATAGCTGCAATTCCAATAGGAAAACAATATTCATTCAATTCTTATGGAAATATGTGTAAGATGATTTAATTTGACTTGCTAGGGCTAGCCATTTTCTTAGTATCACATTTAAATTAATACAAGCATGGTGCCAAGAAAGATTTAAGACTATTTTAAATATCCACATTCTCAAAGAAAAGTTAAAAGGAAATTCAATAAAAACTAACAGGTTCTTAAAATCTCTTTGTCTCCTACACATTCTACAAATGGCAAAATGCTTCTCCAAACCTGAAACATCTCTTATTTCTCAGCTCCAATGAAGGTTCCTTATCTTCATGCAGATTCCCTACATTTTTAAATCCACTTTTTCCTTCCTCTACTATTTGTTTTCATTTTCAATATAAGATCCTACCTCCCAGTTTCTGGCTTTCACAACTTTTCAATTCTTTTCACCTTTTTTTACTTAGGATAAGATGCCGACTTCTGTAACAAAGAGACCCAACAATCCAGTGGCTGAAAGAACAAAGACATTTTTTTTCTCATGTTAACGGTTCCGAGGTCAGTGCTCTAGCTTGGTGAGTCAGCTCTGCTCCAGTGACCCAGGCTTCTTTCATTCTATGACTCCACAGTTTCCTAAAACGTTCTTATCATCCGCAAGATTGAGGTTTAGTTAATCTGAGTTCCAGTAGACAGAAAGAACAATAGAATACTGAGGAGCCAGTCGAAAGCATATAAAATTTTCACTTATGAGAACTTACTCACATGGCCACACTCAAATACAAGAAAGTCTGAGAAATGTGATTTAGCTATGTATCCAGGAATAAGGAATGAGTAATAAATAGGTTTGTTGAGTAATCAAAAGTTCTCTACACTATCCATTATTCAGCAAAAAAAAAAAAATTATGTGTGTGTGTGTTTGTGTCTTGGGGATGTCTAGAGTTGTGGTTGTGAATAGGCCAATGTTACTCATGCTTTTCTTGCTATGCAAATGATTTTAATGTATATTTATCTGCTCAGTTCAACAAACACTTCTTGAGAATCTGCTATGTGCTAAGTACAATGTCAGACACTAGCGTTACAAATCTGAATATCATGTAATTGGTTCTCGGGGGAGTTTGCCATTCAGTGCAAGAAACAAAGAAATAAAGAACATGTCAATATACTATGGTATATTAAAGGGAGTTTTTGATGGAAGAAGATATGTTTGACTTAAAATAATGAATTTTATTCTTAAAAAAATGTTTCTGTTCACATTTTCTAGTTAATAAAAGAAGTTAACATTTTTTTGGCTTATAATATAACTCCTTCTTTTTTGTGTCCTCGGAAGTGTTTCTTCAATGCCTGTGGTTTTAGTGGTGGCCATCAGTCATGATATGCAACCTCACGTACAGTAATTGAACTAGAGCTTATCACATGACCAAAGTTAGGCCAATCAGAATTCTCCCCTGGGGAGACTTTTTCACAATTGATCTGGGGAAAGAGTAATCTTTCTTCTCTGGTTGCAGAACTATTAGGATGTGTGCTGTGAGCAGCTGACAGTCATGTCCTCTGTCATGTGAACAAACCTACCTGCGGCTTCAGAGAACTTGCAGGAAAAAATCAGAAACAAGAGGCAGAGATAATTACTTGATAGACTGTTAGCCTTTGGTTCTCATCATACCTAAAGTCGTGGGGTTTAGAGATGTGAGCCAGTAAAATCCCTCTTTTCTGTTTAAATTGATTTGAGCTAGGTTTCTGTCATTTGCAATCAAAAGGGTCCCAAATAATTCAGTAATAGAGTCCTTATATGGCATAATATTTTTTAGGGTAAAATTTTCCTAGGAATAAAATTATTTCTAACTTTTGAAGTAAAGGCAAAATGAAAATAAGATGCTATTTTAAAAATGGAAAAGAATGAATATGAATGATATAAATAAGTGTATCAAGGCAAAATGCACAGCATCAGAATTCATTTAAAGTCTATTTAAAAATCTGAAAATTCTCCAAAAAACTATATAAGGAAACCAAAAATGTAAATCAGCCTCTTAGATTTTAAAAGTGGGAATTTTATTTTAAGTCAAGTTGGGGCCTGCTACTCTTGTCTCCAAGTACTAGATTCTATTTATATCGTGCTAAATGAGTCAGTTCCAAATGTTGGTCTTTTTAAAAATACTACTATTATGATAGCTAAAGCAAAACAGATGTGCAAAAATGACAATTTAAACTTGAAATCCCTCCGCCTGAATTAATTGTACCAGCCATGTGTTAAATATTATACTGCGCTAAAATTAAAAATGGAACTGAATTTTGGTATATATACTTTATAGACAGCAAATGAAAGGATTAACATCAAATTCTAAAACAAAGAGTGACAGCTGCTGTAGCTTTTAAAATATAATTTGTTTCTCTATCCTCTTCTGCTTTCTGCTT
This sequence comes from Equus przewalskii, assembly GCF_037783145.1. Classification (NCBI taxonomy): domain Eukaryota; kingdom Metazoa; phylum Chordata; class Mammalia; order Perissodactyla; family Equidae; genus Equus; species Equus przewalskii. The sequence goes on along the minus strand of NC_091838.1, from coordinate 22,820,971 downwards.
TCATTGTCTTTTTTATCTACACTCAAACTTAAATGTTGTCCTTGGCTCTTATTTCTAGAATGACCAGCTTTTCTATAGGCATCCTTCAATGCTGTTTTCAAAATGCTCTCAATTCTTTTCCCAGAGCCCTAACCTATGTGAGTTAGTTTGGCCATTTTTCACTGGACTATAAATGTTCATATGTTAGAAAATCCAGGTCAGTGCTAATTTTGCAGAATTCTATACTTTGCCCTATAGTGCTATGGAGAAGACATCAAATGGAAAGGTGTAATCACCCTATAGGAATCGGCTTTCAAATAATGTCTAGAATACATAACATGGCGTTTAAATTCTCCCACACCGGCTCCTGCCTGACTAGGACCTCATCTCTTACTGCCTCCCATCTTGTTACCTACCCCTCCCGTTTACTGTGATTCCTTCAGTTTCTTTGGCTCTCTCCCATCTTGGGGCCTGTTGCTTCTCTCCCTGCCTGGCCAGCCTTCAGATGTCAGTTTAACCACTGGTTCCTCAAGGTGGCCTGTCTCACTGCCCAGGTTGAGTTTGGTGCCTCTGTTTACAAAATTTGCATCTGGCAGATGCCACATCTGCCTTTTCACTGCCATATCCCCAGTGCCCAGCATGGGGCCTGGCACCATAAATACCAGTAACATATATGAATTAGTATTCCATAGACCAAACAGTTGTGAAAGGGATTCAATTAACACAGGCAACCTGGAAATATATTCTACAACAGCACTATCATTCAATAACTCTTCCTTGGAAGAATTCCTGGGTGAAATTTTCTTATGCTGACCATTTAGTGGCCACATTTCCATGGAGCAGGGTGAACTTATAACTTTCAGCTGGGTGACTGGATCGTAAAATGAAAAATTAACAGATACTGTAGTACATGTTTGCTTTAACAAGAGAAATAAGCACGATTCCTCATATGAGCTGAGTCATTTTCAGATAACTTTGGTGCTAATTAAAATGTTTACTGAAGTCCTAATAGTAACTGAGAGTGAGAAGAAAACACAGATAAAATAATACTGCAATTCACATGAGATCTTAAAAATATCTGGAAATGTTATTTGTCCTTTTGGGCCACTGGCCTCAAATATTTTTGACCTTAAATCACAGTAAAAGTCCATTTTACATTTATGTAAATGTATGTATATGTATGTGTCTGTGTATATATGTTTAATAGACTATATATCTATATAGAAAATAACACTTGTCTTTACTATATGGATATACTATTCTGTTCTATTCTATTCTATCTGATTCCATTCCATTCTATTCTATGTTATCTTATATTAAAAGTAATACCGGCTCCCAGTGGACTAAATTGCTTTTTTCCACTCATAAATAGGTCACGCCCTCAAGTGTGAAAAACACTGATCTAGAGTACTTTATCTTTTCCAATACTTGCTGCTTACTTCTTTCCTCACTCACCCTTTATTGTATAATAAAGAATTTGTCTGGTCTTTGTCCCTGGTTTCTGGCATGGAACTTCTAAAACCTTTGGAATTTCCCAAGCGTACAAGTGATTTTGTTATTCCTGAGACCCTTGGATCACACCTGAATTTATGCTAAAAAGGCGACTCATGGTGGGTCCTAAATATCATCAGGATGGGGGGTGGTCACCACAGAGACCAAGCCCAAATTAAAGGGTTGGGACTTTCAGCCGCCTGACCTCTGAGGAAGGGAATGTGGCTGGAGACGGAGTTCAAGTACATGGCCAATGTTTTAATTAGTTGAGCCTACTTAAAGAAACCCATAACAACTCTGAACACCAAAAAAAGCTCAGCGAAGCTTCCTGGTTGGTGAACACATCCATGTGCTGGGAGGGTGACGTACCTTGATTCCATGAAGAGAGAGCATGAAGCTTTGTGTTTGGGGCGCTCCCAGACCTTGCTCGATGTCTCCTTATTTGGCCATTTCTAAGTCACTCTGTGAGTGATTCCGGTAAATTATTGAGACTGAGGGGGGCTGTGGGAACCTTCAAATTTGTAGCCAGTCAACCAGTCAGCCAGAGTGGCTTGGGGATCCCTTGAAAGTGTAGCTGGTGTCTGAGGTGGAGCGGTCATGTGGGGGACCCAGACTTTAGCTTGTGGAGTCTACACTGATTCCAAGTGGTTAGTGCAGAATTGAATTGTAGTACATCAGTCAGGATCCCCGTCTTTATTTTTCTCAAATAATCCTTGACAAGAATGCTCACAGGGTGCATATGGATATACATGATCCCACTGAGATCCATTTTAAGTGGAATAAAGTGTGGTTCACTCTTCTAGCTGGGCACTTGAAGTGTCACCCTGGTGGTTATAACAATATTTATTTGCTTTTTTGCATTTTCCCATTTATTTCATGTTTCTTAACCATTTGAACCTGATTTTCTGTGAACTATATTTCATAGCCTTTTCTAGTCTTTCCAGTAGGTCACGGGTATTTCCTTGTAAAATTTTAAGCACTCTATGTTAATTACAGATATTAAACATTTACTTGTTGTCTATGTTAAAACTAATTTCTCTGGTTCTATCTGGATATCTTTGATCTGTAGAATCAGGGTCCAGGATCTCTGTGCCTGCCTCATATACTGATCTCCTGATTTCTATGAATCTGATGCCAGCCCCTGCCTACTCTAGATCTATGTGATTGACTACATTTTTATTTTTAATTTTTCCTTATTGTTAAATTTTTCTCTAATTTAGGGTTACCAGACACAATACGGGACCCCTGGTTAAATTTGAATGTCAGAATACAGGAGTTCTGTGTTTTTATTTGCTAAGTCTGGCAACTCTAGTTATTCTTCTAATAAAAAAGAATAACTGGCTTTTAGAAATTTTCAGGTAGGATACACAGCTTCTGCGTGCAAAAACGTCAGTCATACTTAATTCCATACTGAATTCAGTATTAAACTGGAAATGCTAGATTTAACATTAAATTTAATATCAAAGATATGAATTTTAAAGTAGCTTAGGAGACATCCAAGATTCACTTTTTTATCTAATTGTCTTTTGCATTCTGAATTTTGGGAAAAAAAAGAAATCTTTTTTGTTAAGTTTCCAAATGACTTTTACAAAGATTATTAGATGAAAGCAGGTCCTATTCCACTACGGGCTATCCTGTAGAATTTGTTCAAGCTCACACAGTTGCCCCAAGGCTTGTCCAGGACTGAACTGAAAGGCTCTCCTCCAGCTATCAGTTCAGTAGCCGCCTGAATAATTAGAATTGGAATAATGAGATACATCTTAGGGGTGCACTTGTCTCAATCAAATCCAGAGTCGTCTTCAGCTGAGCCCTTTTCTGGGCGCTGCATACCCCACACGGGACTGTGTCTAAATCTACCCTATGCTTCTCATAGACAGGAACCACATGCAGCTTGCTTTCTTTCTTTCAAACAAACAAGTAGTGGACAATGTTTTGAAAAGAACCTGGAAGTTTGACACTTTTTATTTAGCAGATCTTGGAGGGGAGAGCAAAGAGGAGGGGAGTGAGTGAGCTGGGGAGTAAATTTCCTTTAGTGCCCGGAGGAACGGTAGAGAACACAGTTCAGGGGGAGGTCAGGAGGTGTGGTGTGCTCCTTGGAACTGACGCAGGATGCAGAAATTGCTGCTTATGGTCTGTCAGTTTGTATTAAGTTTCAGAAAGAAAATAAAGGCTACTTTGATCTCTTTCTGGTCATGCATGATAATAGGGCTCAAAATGCTTGTCCCGGTTCAGGGACACACCAGCTCCCAAATCAAATGAGTCATACGCACAAACAAGAGAGACTATGGCCATGAATCAAGTGACATAGTTTAGAACAAAACTGTGTATACTGTACACATAGCTAAAGAATTAAAGATTTTTAGAAAAGCTTTGGTACTGTCCAAAGTTCACATGCGTATAAAAGCGACAATTCAAAGTTAAAATCATTTGACTTTAAAATATTTGTTAGTATCTCAGAAGACCAGCCTGTGTAGTAAGCATTTTAAGGTAATTATGTCATTTAATCTCCACAACAGCACTAAGAGCTACACTTTATTATCCTCATTTTATAGCTAAAGTAATTGAGGCTCAGAGAGGTTGAGAGGCTTGCTCAATGTCACACAGCTAACAGTGGCAGGTCAGAGTTTGAAACCTGCACTTTTAACCATTCTACATTGCCTGTGATGTCAGTTTCCTTTACTTAAAGACTGCTTATCTGCTGCATAATTGGTGATGTTGCTTTTATTTTTTTTCATGCCTGGAAATGCCAAATTGATGTTGGTTTTGAGAGCTAGCCAACTTGGCTGTTTTGAAGAACTTTGCAAATAAATTTAATCTTAAAACGAGATTGTTTTCTTAGCAAAGCCATGAGTATAGGAACAAAAGCAAAGCGAAGTTTCAGAGGAGGTGGGAAAAGTTTCTGTTCTGTTGAAGGCTATTGATCCAGCATAAGCAATTCACAACAAATAGCCATTTAAGCTAAGTTTGGTTTGTTTGACTTTGGCAGTGGTGGAGAAGTAAGGATGAGGAGAGGGACGTGAATGTGAGTGGAGAGAGAGAGATAAAAGAATTCTAACTCATTGTAGAAACTAGGAACAAGAAATTATTATTCGTGAAATAAATTATTTATACAATAAATAAAGCACAAATTAAAACACAGACATGCATACACATGGGCTCCATATTATGACTAGGTGAGGCAAAGACACATAGAGCCAGAGAGGCTGACAGAAAGAGAGTGGCAGGAGCGGTTAACCAGAAGCTTCCAAGACCCACTGCTCACACAGGGTCTGCAATTGGTTCACAACAAGAACAACACTGGCAATATCTACTAACTCTCAAGGACCCCTTGTTGTGTGCTAGCACCTCTTCTATGTGTTAACTTGTTTAATACTGTGAAAAGAGAAACTGAGGCATTTAAAAGTTTTTATGAGTTTGAGCAAAAATCAATTGGAATCGGGCAGCATCCAACTTAGCAGCTAGAAGGAGCTCTGAGGGCTGTAAAAAATGAAAGTCTTTCCTATGCAGAAGGGAGCGGGAACAAGGAAGAAAGGCAAAAAACCAGGTTGATTATGGCAAGGTTACTTTCCTTTAGAGGGTGGCCGGGGTCTCTCAGGTAGATTACCTAACTAGCACTGATCAGGTGAACACAGATTGACCAGTTTAAGATTCATTTCTTGGAGATCCGAAACTGTAATTAAGGTAAGTCTCAGTTTGGTGACATGGGCCTTAGCATAAACAACTCCATTTTGGGCCTGTTGTGCTTTTTACCAAAGCTTACAACAATTCCAAGTACTGGAAACTATCATCACCCCCATTACAGACGAGGAGACCGAGGCAGGAGAGATTATTTGCCCAAGCCTTCACTCTGGTAAGGACAGCCGCCCTTGTTTAAAGTCCAAAATTAGCTTCAGCTAGAATTTTCTCATACCACACAGAAAGCAGGAAGAAGTAGAAAAGATTGAGTATTAAGACTCCTTAGTGTTGGGTCCTGCTCTTTACATGGCTCCAAAATGATGTTCTTGGTGACTTTAAAACTCTTAAATGTTGGGGCTGGCCCGGTGGTGCAGCGGTTAAGTTCTCACGTTCCGCTTCTCGGCGGCCTGGGGTTCGCTGGTTCGGATCCCGGGTGCGGACATGGCACCGCTTGGCAGCCATGCTGTGGTAGGCGTCCCACGTATAAACTAGAGGAAGACGGGCACGGATGTTAGCTCAGAGCCGGGCTTCCTCAGCAAAAAGATGTTAGCTCAGGGCTAATCTTCCTCAAAAACAAACAAACAAAAAAACCTCTTAAATGTTATTTAAAATTTTTTTTTAATGTCCACAGACTCTTCATATCCACCACTTCCCTTGGTTGTTACAGTGCCATTGAGTGGATTCTGACTCCTAGTGCCCATGTGGGCAGCAGAGGGGAACCCTGCCCGGTCGTGTTGCGCCATCCTCTCCCCTTCCAGGCCGTATCAAACAGTGCTCTGCTGCTATTCACAGGGTTTTCAGGGCCTTTTTTTCAGAAATGGGTGACCAGGTCCTTCTTCCTAGTCTTAGTCTGGAAGCTCCGCTGAAACCTGTCCACCAGGGGTGACCCTGCTGGTTTTTGATATATTGGTGGCATAGATTTCAGCATCACAGCAACACCCGCAGCTGTCACAGTAGGAGAACTGACCGACAGGTGATGTGGTTCTCTGACGGAGAAATGAACCCGGGCTGCCACAGTGAGAACGCCAAATCTTAACCACTAGACCACCAGGGCTGGCTATTGCTTCACTTAGTCTGAGCATAACCGCAGGCGTATTGTTATTGTTATTTCCCCCATTTTAAAAGGCAGAATTTCGGTGAGGTTGAGTAACTCATTTTTGGTTACTAGGTACATTGAAAAACAGGTCCTCCAAAACCAGGCCCTGTAGGGGAGGAAAAAAAACCCTTTTCTTTTACCCATCTTAGGTTCTCCAGCTGGCTCCCTGTTGTGGAAATTAATAAACAGAAACCTCATTAAAGTGGAGTTTGGAGGCCAAACGGGGGAGCTCTCACACCCTACCTGCATAGCAGAGCCCAACATGGAGAAGAAAGACTCCCTCTTCTTGACTGGCAAGAAGCTCAGCCAATGAGACGGTCACAACTCAGCCAATGAAAAGCCACTACACCTTGACCTCTGTATCTACAGCAGCCCTCCCAACTTCCTCTTTCCTCTGGGAAAGAGTTTCTCCTTCCTTTGTTGGGGAGGGTGGTGGTGTGACTTTCACAGTGGCTAGCTATGGCTGCAAACCTTAAATTGTAATTCTTTGCTGATCCCAAATAAACCCATTTTTGCTGGAGAAAAAACTGGCTGTCTATTTGGTTAACATCAACCCTGTAAATGAGATGGGCCAGAGTCAGATTAACAAGAGAAAAACAAACATAAGTTTATTTGCATGTGCATTGCTCTTACACATGGGAATACCCAGAGAAGAGTAACTCAAGGGGTGGTTGGAACTTGGGTTTATCTTTCATCTTAAGCCAAAACAAAGGAAAAGGTGATTTGGGCTTCTAGCAGTGAGGCTTGTTATGGAAAGGTGATCAGGAAAAGTATGGTTAACAAGGGTTGTTTAGTAAGGTTTGTTATACAGATTTAAGTAGATGCCTTCTCCATTGGTAAGGGTTGTTCAAGGTCTTCCTCTTCCTGGTAAGGGAGAAGGAGACATATCTACAAAAGGAAATTTTCTTTATATATGTAAATTTACTTTACAAAAGTAAAACGTACAAAAAAGTAAAAAACGGATAAAAACTGTAGCCTGTTTTTAGAACTTTTCCTGCATCTGCTAGTTCCCAATGGCTGTTAACTCAAAATAATCCATATGCCGAAAAGGCATATTCTGGGGTGGCATATTCTGGTGCCTCTCAGCCCTAGAGAGAAAAATCTAGATGACCTTGGGTATGGTGATAACTCTGTAGATAAAACAGCAGAGGCGCGATCTATGAAAGAAATAATTGATAACCTGGACTTCATTAAAATTAAAAACTTCCACTTTACAAAAAACACTGTCAAAAGAATGAAAAGAAAAGCCATAGATTAGGAAGGAGAAAATATTTGCAAATACATATTTGATAAAGGTTTGCTTTCCAAAATATATAGAGAGCTCAAAATTCAACAGTAAGAAAACAAACAACCTGCTTAAAAAACAGGCCAAAGACCCAAACAGACACCTCACCAAAGAAAATATACAGATGACAAATAAGCATATGAAAAGATGCTCAACATCATATGTTATCAGGGAAATGTAAATTAAAACAACACTGAGATACCACTACAACCCTATTACAACGGCCAAAATCTGGAACACTCACAGCACCAAATGCTAGGGGGGACGTGAAGCGGTGAGAACTTTCATTCATTTCTGGTGGGTATGCAAAATGGAACAGCCATTCTGGAAGACGGTTTGGCAATTTCTTATAAAACTAAACATACTCTTACCATATTATCCAGTCATCTTGCTCCTTGGGATTTGCCCAAATTAGTTGAAAACTTATGTCCACACAAAAACCTGCACGTGGATGTTTATAGTAGCTTTATTCACAACTGCCAAAACTTGGAAGCGATCAAGATGTCCTTCAGTAGGTGAATGGATGAGTAAACTGTGGTACATCCAGATAATGGAATATTACTTAGCACTAAAAAGAAAAGAGCTATCAAGCCATGAAAAGACATGAAGGAAACTTACAGGCATATTACTCAGTGAAAGAAGCCAATCTGAAAAGGCTATATACTGTATAATTTCATCTCTATGACACATAGGATTTTCAGGGCACCGGAAATGCTCTGTATGATACCATAATGGTGGATATATGTCATTATACATTTGTCAAAACCCATAGAATGTACAACACCAAGAGTGAATCCTAATGTACACTATGGATTTTGAGTGATAATGGTGTCTCAGTCAATGTAGATTCACCATTTGTGACAAATGTACCACTCTTATGGGAGGTATTAACAGTGGGAGAAGCTGTACACACCTTGAGGCAGGAGGTACATGGGAAATCTCTGTACTTTTTGCTCAATTTTGCTGTGAATCTAAAACTGCTCTAAAATATAAAGTCTATTAAACAATAACAACAGCAACTAGGCCCTATGGTTATAAATCCAGTTCTTTTTCAGGCCCAACCTCTTGCCTTAGACTTTAGATTGGCCTGGGGCATAATGTCCTCTGGGGACGGTTTGCTTCTGGTCTCAGGGCCCATAACTCTCTGCTGACCACTGTGTGTGGACTCGTGGCCTTTCTGACTTGGGCACTCCCAACGCCCTACTGCCCGCCTTCCCTCGGCTTCCTCAGACACACCTGAGCCGGGCTGCCAGCCTGCCGCTCGAGAATAGCGTCTCACCTCCCCAACTCTGACTCCTCACCCTCAGCCTCGTGTCCTAGCACCATCTGGGAGTCATGATCCAGACAGATGTTCAGAGCCAGGAAAAGCAGAGAGACACACATTCTTTTGTAAATGTACATCCAGTTGCCCACATAAACAAGAGCTGCCTTAGGGCAGAGATTGTGCCCCCGTTCTTTTTTAAACCAAGAGTCATGAAAGTTAAAAGCGTAAACTTGGGAAAGATCTGGATTTGAATCCTATATTATAAATAAAACTGCTAGAAGCATTCTTATACAAGTCTTTTGGTGGACATATGTTTTCATTTCTCTTGGGAAGGATTTCTTTAGGGCAATTGCTGGGCCAAAAGCATTCATTTAGTTTTATTTAAAATGTCAAATTGTTTCCAAACTAGTTGCATCCGTTAATATTCTACAGTTTGATCTTAGAAAAGTTAATTTAACCTCTCAGAGTGTTAGTTTTCTCTCCTGAGGATAATGGGGCTAATAATACTCAACCCTCAGGATTTTGAGAGGATTAAATAAGGTATTATGAGGATAACAGCATGGCACAAAGTAATTTCTCACTAAAAACAGCTATTCTTTTTCGGTTGTTATTCTTGATTTTTTTGAACATTACATTATGAAAAATTTCAAAACTACCAAAAAGTTGAAAGGACAGTGAGCACACATATACCAACTCCTAGATCCTACAATTCACATTTTCCCATACTTACTTCATCATCTCTCTATGCACACAGTGATCCATTTTTTTAATGCATTTCATAGTAAGTTGCAGACATTAGTACATTTCCCACTAAATACTTCATTTTGTGTAACGTTAATTAGAGTTCAACATTTGTTTATGATTCTTTATTTTCTTTGTGGTAAAATTTAAACAGAATGAAATACACAAATCTTCAATGCACCATTCTATGGGTTTTGACAGATGCATAAAGCTGTGTAACTGAAACTCCATCAAGATATAGACATTTTTCTTCATACCAGAAAGTTCTCTCTTACCCTTTTCCAATCAGTCGTTATCCTTACTCACTAAGGCAACCATTCTTTTAAATTTTTTCAACTATATAGATTAGTTTTGGGTGTCCTAGAACTTCATATAAATAGAATAAACTATATTATCTTTTGATGTCTCCTTTTGCTCAGCATAGTATTTTCTTATTCACCCATGTTTATTCCTTTATCTAAATAGACTAGCGTTTGTTTACCTACTCTCTTACTTCTGGACACCTGGGCGACTTTCACTTTTTTCTATTCTGAATAAAGCTGCTATGAACCTTCTCGCACAAGTCTTTGGTGGTCAAGTGTTTTCATTCCTCTTGGGGAAGATTTCTTGAGTGGAACTGCTGGTCCATAAGTATTTGCTCAGCTTTATATAAAACTGCCAAACTGTTTTCCAACGTGGTTGTACTGTTTTATATTCCCACCAGCAATGATCCTACATCCCTATCAGAAGTTGAGGCTTTATTCTTTTTCATTTTAGCCACTCTAGTGAATGAAGAGTGGTTTCTACTTGTGGTATTAACTTCCCTTTCCCTGATGCCTAATGATGTTGAGAATTTTTTGTGTGCTTATTAGCAATGTGCATGTCTTCCTTTGTGAAGTGTCTGTATTCAAATCTTTTTGCTTGTTTTTTGACTGGATTATTTGTGCAGTTAATATCACTACTAGCAGGACACAAGGGAAAGAGGCAGCCAGACACTCTGATGGAGAGATAAAGAGAATGCAGGAAAGGGAGGTGAAGGCAGCAGGAAGCACACATCCTTTTTTTTTTTGGTTTTAAATTTTATTTATTTATTTATTTTTTTCCGAGGAAGATTAGCCCTGAGCTAACTACTGCCAGTCCTCCTCTTTTTGCTGAGGAAGCCTGGACCTGAGCTAACATTGTTCCCATCTTCCTCTACTTTATATGTGGGACGCCTACCACAGCATGACGTGCCAAGCGGTGCCATGTCCACACCCGGGATCCGAACCGGCGAACCGTGGGCCGCTGAGAAGCCGAACGTGCGAACTTAACCGCTGCGCCACTGGCCAGTCCAAGAGTGGTTTTTTTCTTTTTTGAGGAAGATTAGCCCTCAACTAACTACTGCCAGTCTTCCTCTTTTTGCTGAGGAAGCCTGGCCCTGAGCTAACATTGTGCCCATCTTCCTCTACTTTATATGTGGGACGCCTACCACAGCATGGCGTGCCAAGCGGTGCCATGTCCGCACCCGGGATCGCAACCAGCCAACCCCGGGCCGCCGAGAAGCGGAACGTGCAAACTTAACCGCTGCGCCACCGGCCAGTCCAAGAGTGGTTTTTTTTCTTTTTCTTTTTTTTTTTTTTTGAGGAAGATTAGCCCTCAGCTAACTACTGCCAGTCTTCCTCTTTTTGCTGAGGAAGCCTGGCCCTGAGCTAACATTGTGCCCATCTTCCTTCTTCATGGCGTGCCAAGCGGTGCCATGTCCGCACCCGGGATCCCAACCAGCGAACCCCGGGCCGCCGAGAAGCGGAACATGCGAACTCAACCGCTGCGCCACCGGCCGGCACCGTAAACACACATCTTTGACAGCAAGTCCCAGAGTCTCTCAGGTACCAAGGTCCTTTTGTCCATGAGCCTCTGCATCTAGGTGGGCACTTTCTACTTTGCTATTTGTCAGGCTGAACTAAAGAACAGTACCCTGTTCCCGACGTCTTCACATTCCATTCTCACAAACAAAGGGAAGACTGTCTTAGTTTTGAGTTCTGCACAAAGCAAGTGAGAGGAGACTTCAGTGCAGGGAGCTCGTTTGGGAGGTGAGCTCAGGAAGCCGGGCAAGGGAGTAGGAAGGTGAGTGACAAAAGGAGGAAAAATCAAATGGTGTGTTATCAAGGTCGCTGTTGCAGACAGCAAGGCTCTGTTCTGTCAGGACTTCTGCGAAATGTACGCAGTGCCTCCAAGAATTGTTGACAACAGGACAGTCATCTCCGGCTCCTGGTGGCATAAATTCCTCTGCACTTCCAGGGCCCACACCGGCTGAGACCATCACCGAGCTGGCTGTGATCCAGGGGGCCCAGGCATGTGACTCGAGCACCAACAGGGCCTGCTGGTGAGTAGTGCAATTCTTTTTGAGGATTTCATCATGAGGCTCTTGCGCCACTCGCTGTGCAGGAACAGCTCAACAATCCCCGTCAGACACTGATCCTCTCCCTTAAAGTCCCCTCCTGGCTTTGGCCACCAAGCTCCCCTTCTGCCTCCTCCCCCAGCTCTCCCTGGGACTCCTCCCTTTGAGCTCTGGATTCTACACCAAAGTCAAATTCCTCTTTCCTCCCCTATGCAGAGTGGCTTCCTTCCTGCCTTAAAGCCTGGATTCAGCTGGCACCCAGGCCCTGGAACTCGGCTTCCACCCCAAAGTAGGTTTATCTCCACATCTCAAAAAAGACAGTGACAAATAGTACTTCTTCTCATTCTTACGCCAGATTTCCACACTCCTGTCTTGCACGTGGGTGACTGGGCTGGCTTCTTCAGCCCACTGGGGTTTTTACTCTTGCCAGTCATAGCCCTTTGCTCTATACTCCACTGAAATATATCTGTCACCCTGTTAGGTCAGAAGCTCTTGTGTTTTGCAGAAAGATAATTAGGTCATTTGATGATGAAACTCCTAAGAGCAGCGATGTAACGACACTCACCTCCTGTCAATCAGCTCGCCTTTCCCATGTGCCAGCTCTATGCCTGCGTCCTTACTCTTTCCCTCTGATTTATCTTCACTTGTACCTTTACTTCCACGAGGTAAAAATTTTGCCTTTTAATTTTTCCCACATCTCTTTAGTCAGCCTCCATCCCTGCTTCTGCTTTTTCCTCTTAGCCACCAGCAAACCTCTTCTGTATTTAACTGATTATATGCCATTTCAGAAGCATCACAGAGTGTCATTATAATGGTATTTCTCCCTTTTTCCTTCTGCTAGCTTCTGTTTCAAATCTTTGTCACTCCCGACTATAGACTTCTCTTTAGGACTCTGTGGCTTCCCTCGTCTCAGAACAAACAGAACGGGACTCGTTGCTCCTTCGGCTGATGTAGGACAAGGGTGGCAGGAACTCAGCCTCTTTAGAAGTAGAGCACGGAGCCATAATAGCTGGAGGCTCACTGGAGGGTCCAGGTTAACCCCAGCAGCATAGCAAAGTTGTTATGAGCACAAACTCGGAACCAAGCTGCCCAGGTCCGAATCTGTGACTGACTGAGCTGTGTGACTCGGGGCAAGTGATCAACCTTGCTGCACCCCGGTTTATTCATCTTTACAGTGTGTGCAATGATGGCACCTATCTCACAGGGTTGAGTAAGCGTTAAATGAGCTGTTAGATACAGAACACTCCAGAGGGATCTTTATATAGCAAGTACTCAGTATGTTTGCTGTTGTTCCAATCACGTTACTCTACCAGAGGGCACAGGCGCCATCCACAGGACCATTGGTCCTTTGCTGCCTGAGACTCATGTCTTGGGATAGAACTGCCTTGACAGAGTAAGGCATTTACTCATTCCTTTGGCCGGTGGGATTTTCAGACTGCCTGAGGTAGGTGGTTTAGAACTAAGAATTAAGGATGGAGAGAAAATATTGATCCATCCCACAGATAGGTGCTAGCCTCGGTTCCAACTTGGAAGGCTGACACTTTCTTATCTAAGGTGAGGGTAGCAGCATGGTGCATAATACTAGGTAAGTCTCTGCAAGGGTTGTAATCTCTGACCATTTGGTGCAGCGAGAAAGACTGTACTGTATTATATGCTACCATTTTTTATTTTATAGGGGAAGTTTTTCTTCTCCTTTAATAAAACAACCATGACTTTTACAATTTGCCCCTTTAGAAATCTTCACAAAGTCAGGGACAGAGCAATCTCTACATACTGTTTTCTTCCTAACTCTGCCCTTTCAGTGAGTTTTCGTTTTAGTAGTTTAATAGCAGCTAACATTTGGTGATCATTTATCACATACCAGAGACTGAGTGTTTTACATTGATTATCTCATTCCATCCTCCCACTGAGCCTGTGGGAGGCCATAGAACAGAGCAATAAACTGTGATATCTCCGAAGTCAGTCATGGGCCAAACGGTGGCTCCTCCACTTTCTTGTGACACGATGGGACAGTCATTGAACCTCTCTGTTTTTATTTCCTCATCTGGCAAAAGTGCATGAGTGTGTCTTCCTCATTAGGCTGTTGTAAAGAATTAAATACAATACTTAAAACAGAGTCAGGAGTGCAGTAGGAATAGGCCAATAAATATAAGCTAAAATTATACAGATGTGAAAACCGAGACTAAGAAAAGATAATTCAGCAGTTTGGGTCACACCTTTAGCGAGCTAAAAGGCTGGGATTTGAAAATAGGCAGTACAACTCCAAGGCCTGTTCTTGGAAGCTCTATGAGGTTGTTCATTATGAAAACCAAAACCGACAGAGTTTTTGTCCCTGTGCTAAACAATTCTGAGAGGAAGCATACTAGTCAATGTTGAGACCAGACAAAAATCACTTAGCAACTTGCTCCAAGAAATAATTGCTCCTGGAAGAAAAGACTGTGAACCAACTCAAACTGCTTATTTTTCAAAACTAACAGCTCCATCATCAGTAGCCACTTTAAGCCCCTCTCCTTACTATGCCCACCCATTCAAAAATATTATGGCATAAACTCTGCCCCATCCCAACTAGTTGCTTGCTTTGCAGAAAATCACCCAGCCTAACCCTTCAAATGCTGTAAATATCCCCCCTGACTTCTCCCTTCTGATTCCCCACTAAGACAGACTGTCAGGTAGTGGTCTCCCGTAACGTAGCAAGACCAATAAACTCAGCTTTGTTTGAGCAATAGGTTTTTCTGGTGGTATTTTGGAGGTCAGTCTTCAAGAATCCTGGAAGTTCCACTGGGATCTAGTAAAGACCTTCTTGCTGCTGAGGCCAAGATTGCAGGGGTGGGCACTCCCTGGCGGCCCCCTGAGGCTCCCACTCAGAAGCTCTCCAACTGTGACCATACGTGGGACCTGGGTTAGGTCTGGACTCCAACTTCTTATTTGCTGTTGCTGAGTTTATTTTCAAATAAGTTGATTTTTTCTTCTAGGAATAAGGAATCATTTGAAGAATTCTTCCATTATCTGATTAAATGTGAAAATTATTATCCATGGTGACAATTAATAAAAAGGGTTGATATTATAATTACAGAGAAATACAAATGGTATGTAAGATAAATATATTAGTCTATTTCCTTCTTAAGGAAATTGTTATCACTTATTAAGATGGCAAATTCCACCAGACATATAGATACACACACACACACAGAATTTTAAAATCTAATATGCTGACAGTTGTACTTTAGATTTAAAGTTAATAGCTTTAATTTTTTTTTTCTACTGAGGAAGATTTGCCTTGAGTGACATCTGTTGCCAATCTTCCTCTATTTTTTTGGTACATAGGATACCTCCACAGCATAGCTGGTGAGTGGAGTAGGTCCACCCATGCCCAGCATCTGAACCAGTGAACCTGGGCTGCCGAAACGGAGTGCACAGAACTTTAACCACTCTGCCATGGGACCAGGCCCTAATAGCTTTAATTTTATCATCCATTTGCCTAGTTATACATTATGTATGTTTAAACAATAAATATAAAAAATCGCTTTAGATTACTTTAAAAAGTTTATAAATAATGAACAAGATAATAGCCAAATCTGAGGGCATATTGTAAATGTAAACAATCTAAATAAGATGATAATATAGGTTTCTAATACCAAAGATGTTGACTTTGAAGAAAACAAGAATTGTGTTAGACATTTGTTGTGTTTTATTTTGTGTTTTGACAAAGTTGACTCAGTGTTAATAAATTTATTTAAAGAGACGGGCTTATGTATTCCTTACTGCAAATTGGAAAATGGATGATATGCAAAACATAAAATTAGAATATGAGGGGTTTTTTTCCTGTAAAATGACCAAGTTATTCTCTGCCCAGATAACAGAGATTCCTTTTTCTCAAGATATTCTGCTAACACTCTGAATTTGTTGCCACACTCCTAATCCTTTTGAAAAAAGTTTCCCATGTTTGAAAAAAGATAAGCTTATAAGGATTATTACTTTTCTTCTTTTTTTTTTTTTCGGTGAGGAAGATGGACCCTGAGCTGACATCTGTGCCAATCTTCCTCTATTTTGTATGTGGGATGACTCCACAGCATGGCTTTATGAGTGGTGTGTAGGTCCATGCCCTGATCCAAACCTGCAAACCCCAGGCTGCCAAAGCAGAGCACACGAACTTAATCACTATGCCACTGGGTCGGTTTGTGTTGCTGCTTTTTATTGTATGTTTTCAAAATATTGCTTGTAACTATTTCTTGCCTTTAAATACCGCAACTTATATTTGTATTTTGTCTCCTCTGACAACTTTCCTTGATTTTGTCTTTCTCAAATGTAGACCACAAATTCAGAATAATCAAACTGTTAAGATGCCCTTTAAACCTAAATTATCTTTTAGTTTTCTGGAATGGTCACAAGGTAACATAAAGACCAACTCCTTTGCCTTGCAGGACATTTGGTCCTGTCCAAGATATCTATAAGACATTTAGTCCATGCCAAAATGTCCTTAATATTTGGTCATATTTGGTCCTGTCCAATATGTCCATGAAGATATTTCTGATAATGTTTCAGAGATTTGGCTTTCTAGAAAAGACGTTAGAAAAAAGTTGTTTGTAAGTCGCGTTGAACAGGATCTCATCAGGTACCGTGAATAATGAACACAACAGTGAAAGTTTAGGATGGTGGTCCTAAACTTAGGGAGGTCTATGGCTCTCAATTAAAGGGACGCAAGCCATTCTTTTTTTTTTAAAGATTGACCCTCAACTAATATCTGTTGCCAATCTTCCTCTTTTTATTTTCTTCTCCCCAAAGCCCCCCAGTACATAGTTGTATATTCTAGTTGTAGATCCTTCTTGTTCTGCTATGTGGGACTCTCCCTCAGCAGGGCTTGATAAGCTGTACTAGGTCTGCACCCAGGATCCAAACTGGCAAAACCCTGGGCCACCAAAGCAGAGTGTGCAAACTTAACCACTGGGCCATGGGGCCGGCCTGCAAACCATTCCTGAATCACTGCAAAACCGTCCCTTGCTTCTGGTTTGGTACACTCTTTGGATTGAGTTTGAGACCTGTTCTCTTGGCTTAACATGAGCCCTCTTTACTTCTGGCTTTAAATGGACTACAAACTCTGGTTATAATCCTCCACATATTATTTGTCTGTGTTGCAGTGCTCGAAGTGTGATATCCAAAGTCTTCAATGCTGCTGTGCAGCTACTGTCACATCAAGAGAGCCACAAAATAGTCCTCCGATAACAGGAAGAAAACCTAACGCTTATATAAAATCTTCACATGATTAGGACACATCATACAGTGGTACAGAGCTGGATTGATCGCATCCCCAGGCAATAAAACTCTATCCTCCAGCATAGGCTGGAACATTTTGTCTTCTCTTATCACTGTTGTCTGTTCTAGGCTCCCATCATTAGGACCTGTGCTCTCCGGCCTTCTGTTTCCATCCTCAGCCATATATATATTTTAAATAAGTAAAAGTTTTCTGGCTATTCTATAATTCATCACACTCTGGACAATTTCCAGGGTGACCACTGCTTAACCTGATAAAGGAATAACCACAGAAGGCCAGTGACTACAATTCCCTCTCAGGTAAAACCTGTGTTTGATCTGCCTGCTACATTTTGTCTTTACTTGCTAAGGTGGAAATTTCCAGGGGTATATGTAGGAGAATACTGCCTTGCCAGGGTAGTGGATGTGGTAATTCTGGGCAAGAATTTCAAAATACACCTCTTATAAAATGTCTTGTTTTTCCTGTGAGATTCCGCCTGCACTTGTTTTGAGTGCTGAGAGAGATGAAGTTACGTTTAGACGTCTCAAGTGAGATATACATCTAAGACATTTCATCTCTCTCTCACAGATGGTTCTGCGGCAATATCTTTGGGCATGGAAGGGCCCTTGAAGTTTTCTGTTCTGACCTTCCAGGAACCTATTGTTAGCAAATTAGGACATCGAAGCTCAGAGAGGCTAAGTGATTTGCCTGAGCTCGCAAAGCTATTTAATGACAAGAACAGGGCTAAAACTCTCACTTGTGGACTCCATGTGCTTTCTACTGTGTTCCTCTGAATTTGGAGAGGAGAAAAGTTTACTTGTACAATGAGAACAATGAAACTCAGAGTTTTAGTAAACATTTAAAGCAATATTTTTAGAGGGAAAGGGATCTAAATCAGGCTAATTATAATGTCTGTGATCAAGTCATACAGCACCTAATTAGATTTCTTAGAGAGGATTGGAAATTTTAGCAGTAGTTAGCAGCTGCTATGTGTATGATACTGATACAGTGAAATTTTGTTACCAGTTACAAACAGGTTCATTTACCCATCACACAGTGGGGCCAATAACTGAAACGTCAGGCTTGTGGCAAAGAAAGAGTTTTAATATTCTATCAAAAGGTGGCCTGATGAGGAGATGGGAGTTAGAACTCAGATCCACCCCCTTGAAGGGAAAAAGGCAGGGGTTTTTATCTGGGCTTTTAGGTAGGGGAGGTGGAGCACATGGCCTTGCTGGTTGGTGCCTTTCCATCAGCCTGTATTTGGCCTTGAAGACTGAATCTTGATGTCTGGACTTTGAATCTCTGGGAAAGACAGCTCACTCGTGTCCTAAGGAGGGGCAGAAAGACCTGGCTAGTTTCGAACAACAGTTGATTATGTTGAATATGCATGGCTGCAGTTAGCAAAGCTGATCTCAGAGTTTTCGCTCTAGGGAAAAATTTTGAACTCCTTAGTTCTCCGTTTCAGTTTTACTTTCGGTCACTTTACCTCCATGTTTTCAACTTTTGTAAACCCAAATAAACAAACAATGGAGGCTACTGTTCATTAAATTTTAGCTTGCTTTTTTTTTACCCCATTTGAAATTCTTAGAGGAAATGTCGCCTGGCTAATTTCATTAATATTCAGTTTCACCTTCAAAATGGAAAATTAATTCAACCAAATTCTGTAGAGGTCTTCCCTTTTGAGCACATCATGTCGATTTACTCTTAAGATGGTCATAAAAGAACATATGCCTTTTCAGCAGTTTATAATGCTTTTGTAGATATTACTTCATTTTGTAATGCTTCAAAATAATATGTTTACAAGACATTAGCTCTAAAGGGATGTCAGTGATTTCCTGTGCTAAATCTCTGACTTTATTGATGAGAAAACAGAATCAGAGAAATTAAGGGGCTCACCTATAGTTCTCAGTGAATAAATGGTGGAGCTATGCTTGCATCCAGGCTTTGCTTCAAATCTGGCCCTCTGCCCATTGCAACAGACCCAATGAGCTGACCATTCAAACAGCCCCCATTTAATTCCGTATGGCGTTACATGTGGTCTATTTTTTAAGTGGGTATTGTCCAACGAAAATGCTTACCCTGAATAAAATACCTTGCAAAGTAACATCAGTTCCAGAAGGGGCTGCTTCTCTCCCTACAGCATCAAGCACTTTCTGGTGGCGGTCTTATGTCTCTGGGGCCACTGGCTGGATAAGATAGAGGATCCTGAAAGTCCCATCATCTGTGGCTACTAAAGACCTGAAACTTCTCCATCACCTCGGAGTCTGTCAGCCATTCATGTGCACTTGACTGAGGTCTTTATGCTTGATGGCTCAGTACAGCGGAGTAACCTAAAAACCATGACGGGCTGGGGATGGTGGGGTAGCCTTATGTTGCTGACTAATGCAGTCGGCAGGCAGTTTTTCTAGTTCTTTAAAGGCAAGGTCAGTCTAGAAGGTCACTGGGAGGCATTAGCAATGGAAAGGTATGCAAATATTAATCTCAAAACAAATAAAATGGATGGAGCAAGTAAAACTTCTTCTGTGCGCAGTCTAAAATGCACTTCTTCCATGCGCAGATGATTTGAAGCATACGTATCAACAATTTGTGTGCTTTTTAACCACATTGAGGAATCTCTTCTGTGAGAGTTTAATCCATTCCTACATAACTATTATCTTCCATAATAACCTTGTGAGAGATTAGGAAGTGAAGTCTAGTGGAAAGATGCTTGCTTTGGTTTATGAATCAAATACTAATAATTGAATTTTCTTTTTCCTAACAATCATCTAGCCGGTGGGAAGAAGCAGATGGATCAGAGTTCACATATCTGTTCCTTCTCTTCCAAGCTCTGTCACCTTAAGTATATTATTAAATATTTCTCAGTATCAATTTTATCATCTGTAAAATGAAAATTCCTATTTTCTCGCATGATTGCTGGGAACACCTATTTAAAAGTATTTTGTAAATGGCAATATAATTTTAAAAATACAATTTATTCCTAAGGAAAATTTTCACCAAATTAGTTAGTTTCAACATAATCGAGATGAGAACCTTCTTATCTTCCTAAAACAAACATGATAAATATGATATTTAACTCATTTTTTGCTCTCCTAAGGAGATTTTTAGATCTTTATTTTATGTATCTTTCTGACTGGGATCATGTTAGTGGTGGAATAGAAAAATAAATGAGACCTTTGATTAGATGCTTAAAAAATGTGGAGTGGCTGACTTCGTATTTTTGAAAATAATTCTTGGGAAGCTGTCCTCCAACAAGGACGCAAAGCGTAGCTCGCTGGTGATGCAGGGCCAGGAGGGAATGGTTCCAGGGAAATTAGAGCTTTCTTTCTTGTTCTTCCTTAAAATGAAGCACGAAGAGTGTGAGCAGCCACCATTAAGAATGTACTTCATGTATCTGAGTGTAACGTGAGGTGGTCTGGTTTTCGCAGTGGGTCCACATGGGGAGGCTTCCTTCCTTCCTTCCATCTTTGCTTCCTTCCTTCCTTCCTTCCTCCGTTCCTCTCACCCTTCACTGGTGTTGATCCTCTACTCTATGTAATGCTGCTAAGGTCTGGGGATATAATAGGAAAGAAGACAACACAGAAACATCCTCATGGAGCCTGCAGTCTAACAGAAGGCTAGATACTAGCCACTCATCACACCAGTAGAACAAATAAGTACTCTTTTATGTTATTGTTCATTTTTGAAGTTAGCTGTTCCCATTGGTGCTGACTTGTGACTAGAAAGATTTAGAGACTCTTTATCTGAATGTGGGAAAAATGTTCTTTATTACCTCTGTCTGTACTGTCCAAAAGCTGATTTATTAGCTAATTTTCCTGATTGTTGGAGTGGGATCCACTTGAGTGGTCTGATTATCCTCATTGAATCTTTATAACTCTACTCCCACTGCAAAAGGATAATTCATAAAAGCTTTTATAGATTCTTCAGTGTAATTTTTACTTTTTTGTTTTGAATATTTATAGGAAGGTAAAGCAACCAAAATTGAATGTCAAATCAACCATCTAAAGCATTTAAATGCTTAATTAACATGATACTTATAATTGTTTTTCTCCATTAAAAACTGACATTTGAATATTTGAGTGGATAGTTCAAGAACCCTACATTTTAATAAGGTACTTCAGTCCTAATGCTAATGTTTTATATGTTACCCTCTCTACAACCATAATTATGGGTTTGCATGCTTCTGAGCTGAGGAATCCATTTGCCCACTGGTGTTTGTAAACGTTGTTGGAGAAGGAATAGGAAGGGTATGGATTTTTGAGGTGGGAGTGTATCCCAAGGGATGCCTTAGGCTCTGTATGAATAAGCAAAGGAAAGCCTGGGAAAGATGCACAGTAAACACTTCTGGGTAAACCTCCTGAACTCTCTACAGATGCCTCCCAAGCTTGTCTCTTTAGGTCTCTCTTTCTCCTGAGTCCACCCCCACATTTACACAGGCCATTTTCATCCAGATAGCTCACAGTTGCTTTGAATGCAATACGTCCCTAAGCTCATCATCCCTTCAGTCGGAACTCAGCTGACCTTTCATATTTATTATTTTTTGCTAATAGTGTCACTATCTTTTTATTCACTTGGATTTGAAATACAAGCGTTTTCTGGGTTGTATTACATCTGGATTGCTCTGGCCAGCTAACTCAAAGGCAAGTAACATTGGTCCATTTCTGTTCCCTTTCCCATAAAGCCCGTTCTGCCTTTCAGGCCCTGGTTGCCTTCTGCAGGGAGGACTTCTCTGCTCTTCTTCCTGCTTTCACACAGCCCAGTCTGTCCTCTGCACTACAGCCTGATGAGTCATCCTCTGCTTGTGATTTTGATCATTTCAACCACTCTCCCTCCTAGGCCCCAGCTCAGAGACTTTCAATGGCTTCCCATTATCTACTGAATTTTTAACTTTTCGATCTGATGTACAGGGTTTTCTAGGATATGGCCTTAGCTGTCATTTCCTCCTTCCTTTCCCTTCTCCTCTCCTTCACAAATGATTATTACATTTGCATACTGTAAAAGTTTCTGTACTAAGTGCTGGGGATATGCTGGCGAGGAAGACAAATTCCATCCCTGCCTTTCTAGTGTGTGCAGATAAAAGAGAGATAGATAAGCAATTCTGGTCAAGTGTGATAAGTGCTTCAACAGGAAAGTGTGGAGGTGAAAGGAGGATGCACAGGGAACCCCAATTAGTTGAGAAGGGTGATTTCTCTGAAGAAATAACAACTACATTTAAATGCGTGAAAATTAATCAACAGAAGGAAGAGTTAGACCTAATTTGCATCTTAGAAGGTGTGCACAGATTGCAGCATAGAGAAATGATATGAAGTAGCGGTTCTCAAACTTCAGTGTGTGTCAGAATCTTCTGGAGGGAACACCTATTGCTGGATCTCACCTCTGAGTAGATCTGGGGAGAGAGCAAGAATCCCCGTTTCTAACAAGCTCCCAGGAGATGCTGAAGGAGGTCCCTGCTCCTGGGGCCAGACTTTGAGAACCACTGCTGGAGGGAAGGAAGACTGGTGGCTGAAGGGCCACCCAGGAGGCTATTAGTCCAGGTGAGTCATGGCAGGTGACCTGGACTATGGGAGAGGTAGAGGTGACGGAGAGAAGTGCAGAGATCTTGAGAGCTGTACGGGAGTCAGACAATTCCAGATTTGGCAATTGATGGGATTGGAAGTGAGGGGGAGGAAAGAGTCAAGGATGGGGTCTGATTTCTGGTGTGAGCTCCTGCGTGGATGGATGCTGTTTACTCAGATAAGATAAACTCTTCTCCAGGAGGAAAAGCACAACTAGAGTAGAAGGTGCTGAATTCGGTCTGGGTAAAACATAATGTTTCAGCTAAGAATATGGGCTCTGAACTCAGACTTCCTGGGTTTGAAAACCAGCTTTGTCCCTTCCCACCTGTAGAACCTCAGATTCCTCACTCTCCTCGTGCTTCGGTTTTCTCACTGTACTGTCATGATAAAAACAGTACCCACCTCATAGTCGTCTGGTGAGGATTAAATAGCATACTGTCTATAAAATGTTTGTAACAGTGTCTGGCATACAGTTCATACTCAATTTCAGCTATTATGAGTAATTTCCTTTATACACGCTGGCTTTTTCCAAACCGATTTCATTTTCTTGAAGGCTATCCATCCATGCTTTTCTCTCTTTGTTGTTTTACTTGTCCTGGCTCCTCTGTCTTGAATTTCTTTCTCTCATTCCTAGCTATCTCCGCATGTCCATGTCATACTTCTTTCTCCTCAGGATCCAGTTCAAATGCCACTTCCTCCATGAAGCCTGCTCCATTGCCCTCTGGCACAGCAATCTCTCTCTTCCCAACTCCCACCCCTCTTCATTTATAATCCAATTTTTGAACAAACCATTTTCAGCTGTGTGTTCTGATTTCTTCTATATTTGCCTCACACTGGCAGTGATGGGTCCTGTGATGTTTTACGACTTTCATTTATACACTAGCCCACTTCTTGAGTGAATTCTCAAGTTAGCTTCTAAATACTATAGGTAGCTGCTGCTTTTAATTTTCACTTGTGTACATTCAGATTTGGAGTTGGGGCTACTATTATGGCTTCTTTGTGTTTAATCAATCACACTTGCATCCATAGAGACATGGGTTTCTTTGTGGTTTATTAATTCAGTAGTAATTCATTATATCAATAAATCCTCTATTGCATTGCTTTCCTCTCCTTGGGGAAAATTATTTACTGGTAACTGAGAATACTTAAAATCTTTTTCTGCTTTTTAGTTTTAAAAAACTAAAGAGCAGTTCTAAAGGTGCTTTTTCGTTCTAAAAGAAAATGCATGTTTTTTAAATTGAGTGAGGATGTCTCTCTTTCTCCACAAATGCACACATACCCTCCCTCACATCCAGTGCTCTTCTCAATAATTCTCAACACTCAGTTCTGTTTTGATTTTCTGCCTTGGTGGCATTTCCACATATTCTGCATGTGGAATGTGCTCTTGTTAAAGAAGCTTGTTCCTACCATCTCTGCTTTATTCCTACCGACTAATATGTTCCAGAAGGTTTTTGATTTCAAAACAAGCTGGACTAAATCCAGAGCATTTACCAAGAAATATTCGTTGATCATCTTTTTCCCTGAGGAGGTTATAAGTGAATTGCAGCACAAAAAACAGGAAATACTTTGGAAATTGCTGAAAATCAGTGTGCAAAAGTAACAACACAAAATATTACCCTCTTACTATTTTTTTTTGAAGATCATGCTTTAGGGAGGGGAATGATAAAATATTTTCAATGTTGAATTTAATTGTTATATTTTTCCTTTAGAATAATAAACTTACTCAAATAAGTGCAAACTCTTCCCTTCCTTGTGGTAAAAGGAAATATCAGGCATAAAATGATACGATGTAAGATTAAAGCAAGTTTTTTCCTCTTAGACCTGTGCCACATTAGATATTCAAAACATACAGAAGCCTGATATTTCTCCTCTATACACCTATAGACTCTTCTTTCCTTTTTCTTTTTCTTTCTTTCTTTTTTTTCTTGAGGAAGATTAGCCCTGAGCTAACATCTGCTTCCAATCCTGCTCTTTTTGCTGAGGAAGGTTGGCCCTGAGCTAACATCTGTGCCCATCTTCCTCCACTTTATATGTGGGACAACTGTCACAGCATGGCTTGACAAGCAGCGCTGGGTCCACACCCCGGATCTGAACCTGCCAACCACTGGCCGCCGAAGCAGAACGAGTGAACACAATTCCTGTGCCACTGGGCCAACCTCATCTTCTTTCCTTTTTCATCTGGGCAGCTCTAGCCTGTGTTTACCTGAGCATGGAAGGTTTATCTTGCTCCCTGCATGATTTTCCAAGCAACCGCTCTCCTGCCCAGATGCACCAGCAAATAAAAGTTGGGCTTCGCATCTTCAAAGAATTTGTATAACAAGGCCCTACAAAGTTTGAGAAAAGCCAGGGTCAGTTTTTTGGGGAGTTGTCATAAACAGAGTTTCTCCAGTTTCCAGCATTTACTTACTGTCTTCACGAGTCCAGACATATCCATCTAGCAGCTCTGGGGCACGCCTGTGGTCCATGTAGTATGTGTCAGCTGGGTGACAGCAAAGCTTATTCCTTCCTCCTTCTTGTCAGCAATTACATTGTGAAATTGTGCCTCTGAGGCTAGGTATGTATTTTAAATGCATGGAAATGCACAGACATATGTATACAGCTATTACAACAAAGAAGACATCTATCACTGCAGGACTAGCGAATCCCCCTCCAGTGCCTACAGTGGTCTGTTTAGCACGTTTGGGGAACATTGCTCATGGCCAGAGTGTGGCCAGACCCTTCCCGTCCTCCCACTCTGAATGGGGCTGCACTGAGTCCCTTCCCTTCTTAACCGCGGCAGCCTAAGCCGGGGCGCTGCTTCCCTCTTGCTCACCTCCTTCTGCCTGCTTGTCTTCCCCGTCAGGCCATCTCTGATGTGGCCACTGAAGCCACACAGACACAGATTTACTTTTTAACAATGTCCCTTCTCTTCTTCTCCTTTCCCTTCCACAGTGGGGTCTCTGTGACTCTCATTCCTTACCCATTCCCCCAAAAGGGTGCACTCCATCTCTTTTTCTTGGGACACAGGACATTTGGAACACTAGGACACTTAGTGTCTCCTTTATCCTGTTCTTAATTTTGAGCAGTTTATTTGGTGACACCTTTCCCCCTTCACTTAGGAACCCATTTTGCACAGATTATTCCAACAGACTGAGAAACCCTATGGCCTGTATGGCATCCCAGATGGGTGAGAAAATACCACGTGGATTTTCTTGCTTCATCCCATATGAACAAAATGGATTTCCCCTTATTAATCCATAGACCCATTATCAGCACGGTCCCCACTTTCCAAAAACACATTCACCTCTGTTGTATACACAGTGTATGTACTTTGCTTTGTAGTGATAGGCTGCTTTCCGTGGCATTATCCAACAATAACTTGTCACAAATAGTCCTGCTGTATGCAAGGCATTGCATTCTCACTGGACATTGTGCAAAGATGGGTAAGAATGATTCCTGTTCTCAATGGTGGTTGGAGGAGGCAGAAGCATCTGCAACCAGCTGGACATCAGATCGAAGATTGAACACCTCCACCCTCACTTTCTGTTCCATGTTAATTTTTGTCGAGGCACTTGGTTTTTATCACAGCAACTACAGAAAAACATAGCTTTGCAAAGATCCACTAGTGTCTAAAGGAATGTAGCACAACTGAACACTGAACATGTGAACTAACTGGAGCTAGTAGTTTGCAGGGTGACTGACAAATGTGGGAGAGCATTTAAAATATCCTGCAACATCACTGTGAGTTCATCGTGGTACCCTGGGATGTCTCAAAGCACTGTTTGGGGTATTTTAAATAAAATCAAATTATCATCAACATATGATCTCACAAGGCTTAAAAATATTTTATTGTTGTTTGTGTTGCTTTTGAGTAGTCCATACCAATTTGCCATGAAATTTAATGTCTGATTCTAACTGCATGCACTCTATGTGCTTTTATTTACCTATAATACTCATTTCTATATGCATGATCCTTGGAGGAAGCCAGTTGTTACTGTTGAGTGTTAGGTCAGAAAGCAGCACACTTCATTTTCTGTGACAATTATGAAACAGTAAGGTATTTTTGTTGCTGATCCCCAGAAAAGATGGTGTAATCGATTGGATTTTCCTGTTTGTTTTTTTACTGTGATCAACTATTTTTAGATTTCAACTAGAAAAATTAAGAGGAGTAGAGAGTGAACATCCAATCATGTTACAGGTGTGCTCGATGTCACACACACACACACGCACGCACGCGCACAGGCACACTGCCCTCCAATCCTCTCCCTTAGCTGCCAGCCTCTCGTCAGAGTGATGGAGATGGTGTTCTATCCCAGGTAGGGTCTTGCCCTCACAGAGATGGGGAAACTTGAGCCATCACTGCAGAAGAGGATCAAGGGGACACCCTTTCTTCTCTCTTGATGCCATCAGCCACCATTGCCCTTGAGTCCCTTCAGGTCAGCTTTGGGGTAGGAGTCCCCCCTGGCCACCTGCTCCAGCGGGACTCCTGGTCTGTGAACATGACTCCAGCATGTGCTTTCTGGCAGTAGCTCTTCAAATCTTTGTCACAGAGCTCACGAGGATCCTGTGAAGAATGGGCGTTTGCTCCCATTCGTGCTTTTATGGACACCTACTCTCTCTAGTAAATGTATAATTAACAGTAGAATTTAATGATGGTATGTAATTCTTGTACTCAATATTAATGCAATTCACCTGTTTACAATCGTAATTGGCAGATGATAGCACATTATTTGGCATCTGAGTGAAGATGAGCTTCAGGGTTCTATACTACACTAGACCATATTACTGCCCGTGACCTAATTATTCAAGGTAAGAGAAAAAGAAATACCAATGAATGTATGAAAGTCTAATAAGGACGAGTCTTTTAGAATATCATTTCCAGAGAGTTTTCTATAGGAGACAGTGTTACTTGCAATAATGAATTATAGAATCAAATATATACTAGGCTGCACAAAATCTAGCAAGTTTCTCTACTGCAGGAATTCTCAGAGCCTTTAATATATTCACATGAATGGCCAAGATTCATAAGGAGGACATACTGTTCAATATTTTCCAAACTTAATTTCGTCCAGAAACTTTTAATTACAAAAGCAAACCTGGCTGACGTTCACAGAACATGTGTTGAAGGCAGCGTTCTCTTGAAGTCAAGCCTTGGTGTTAGAAGCCAGACGTTCGGACTTTCTCGGCTTCCCCTGGGCTGCACCTTCTCTTTGGTGAAAGGGAGACACTCCCATTGCCTGGTAAATGCTTGGGAGGCTGGTGGGCCAACTGGGCTTATACAAGCACAAAAAGGCACAATAAATGTAAGATTTAACCTTATTTTTCAGTTGTGCATCTCACACAGAATCCATTTTTATCCTCTCTTTATAAAAGTGTAATTGCAATTTTATAATCTGTAAACTGCTTGCAGATGAAAGATCAGGTTTTCTCTCTCTCATCCTGAAGGAAGGGCAGACAAATACCACATGTGCAGCCTGCTGGATTGGCAATTCCCTCCCAAGGTCAGCTAGAGCGCTATTTGTGTCTAAGAAAAGCAAAGCTCAGGGGCTGGCCCCGTGGCCGAGTGGTTAAGTTCGCGCGCTCCGCTGCAGGCGGCCCAGTGTTTCGTTAGTTCGAATCCTGGGCGCGGACATGGCACTGCTCATCAGACCACGCTGAGGCAGCTTCCCATATGCCACAACTAGAAGAACCCACAACGAAGAATACACAACTATGTACCGGGGGGCTTTGGGGAGAAAAAGGAAAAAAATAAAATCTTTAAAAAAAAAGAAAAATAGAAAAGCAAAGCTCTTTAAGAATGATCTCCTGGGGCTGGCCCGGGGGCATAGTGGTTAAGTTTGCACTGCACGCTCTGCTCCGCTTCAGCGGCCCAAGGTTCACGGGTTTGTGTCCTGGGCGCAGACCTACACCCTGCTCATCAAGCCATGCTGTGTTGATGTCCCATAAAATAGAGGAAAATTGGCACAGATGTTAGCTCAGGGCTAATCTTCCTCAAGCAAAAAGAGGACAATTGACAACAGATGCTAGCTCAGGTCTAATCTTCTTCACCGAAAAAAAAAAAAAACGAGAGAGAGAGAGTGATCTCCAGATGCACAGTCTCTCTCAACCTTTAAAAAATTACCTATTAGTCAGATATTTACATTCCTGATGATTTGGGATGTTCCATTAGAATGTCACTTAAACATTTAATGACTTGCAGTAGAAAATAACCT
This sequence comes from Equus przewalskii, assembly GCF_037783145.1. NCBI lineage: Eukaryota > Metazoa > Chordata > Mammalia > Perissodactyla > Equidae > Equus > Equus przewalskii. The sequence continues at coordinate 22,792,093 of NC_091838.1, read as the reverse complement.
GGATGTTACTACAGGAATCAGATTTGAAATCCTCCTCACAGGAAGGTCTAGAAGCTGAAAACAGCTCATTTTATGCTTGAATATCTTATTTACAGGTTGCTGAGTGAACTCTGCTTTGGTGTGGAGAAAAGACTGACTTAGGGTTTGAAAAATTTTAAGTGTGTAAGAACAAGATACAAGCGTGTAAATATTTATTAAAAGAAACTTTAAAAGACATAAATTAAGGAATAGTTCTACTTAGTTTTTAAAATTGTGGTAAAATACACCAAATATATAATTTAGCATTTTAATGATTTTAAAATGTGAAGTTCAGTGGCATAAAGTACATTTACAATGTTGTGCAACCATTGCCATTATCTAGTTCCAGAAATTTTTATCACCCTAAATGGAAATTCCTTATGCCTTAAGCAGTCACTCCCCATTCCCACCTCTGTCAAGCCCCTGGCAACAACTAAGCTGCCTTCTGTCTCCTTGGATTTACTTCTTCTGGATATTTCACCAAAATGGAATTATGTGCAATATGTGGCCTTTTGGATATGGCTTCTTTCACTTAGCATAATATGTTCCTGGTTCATTCAGATTGTAGCACGTGTCAGTACTTCATTCCTTTCTATGACTGAATAATATTCCATACCACATTTTGTTTATCCATTCACCCGTTGATGGATGTTTGGGTTGCTTTCACATTTTGGCTATTGTGAGTAGTGCTGCTATGAACATTATACAAGTTTTTGTTTGAAGACCTGTTTTTGATTCTTTTGGGTATATATCTAAGAGTCATAGGGTGCTGAGTCGTAGGGTAGTTCTGTGTTTAACTTGTTGAGAAGTCATCAAGTTGTTTTGCACAGAGGCTGCAGCATTGTATGTTCCCATCAGCAAAGTATGAGGGTTCCAATTTCTTCACATTCTTGTCAGCACTTGTTATTTTTCATTTTTTCAAATAGCCATCCTGGTAGGTGTGAGATGGTGTCTCATTGTGGTTTTGATTTGCATTTCCCTAATGACTAATGACACTGAGCATCTTTTCATAGACTTGTTGGCCATTTGCATATGTTCTTTGGAGAAATCTTTTAGCCATTTTTAAATTGGGTTGATTGTTCACTGTTATTGAGTTCATTTGGTTTTTAAAAAAAAGAGATATAGGGGCCAGCCCTGTGGCTGAGTGATTAAGATTCTGTGCTTTGGAGGCCTGGGTTCGCGGGTTTGGATCTCAGGTACGGACCTACTCCACTCATCAGCCACACTGTGGAGGCATCCCATATATAAAAAATAGAGGAAGGTTGGCACAGATGTTAGCTCAGGGTGAATCTTTCTCACCAAAATAAATAAATAAAAAAACAGATTTATTGACAATTATTTTTGTATACTATGATAGGTGGAATGATCTCACAAAGATGTTCATATCTTAATTCCCAAAACCTGTATGTTACCTTACATAGAAAGAAAAGACTGCAGTTGTGATTAAGTTAAGGATCTTGACATGGGACGATTATCCTGGGTTATCTGGATGGGCCCAGTGTGATCACGTGGATCCTTACAAGGGGGAGGTAGAAGTGTCAGAGTGGGAGAAGGAGATGTGGCAATGGAAGCAGAGATTGGAGTAACATGCTTTGAGGAAGTAGGAAGGGGCCACAGGCCAGGTGGCCTCTAGAAGCTGGTAAACGCAAAGAAACAGATTTTCCCCTAGAACTTCCACAAAGGAATATGGCCCCCCCCCCCCCAACATGTGGACTTCGACCTCACAAAGCTCTTTTCTGACCTCTGACCTGCACAACTGTAAGATTGTAAATTTGTCTTGTTTTGAGCCACTAAATTTGCAGTAATCTGTCACAATAGCAATAGGAAACTAATACAGATACACTAATTTTGAAGCCAGGAGATATATTTAAAAAGTTTAGTAAAAAATTTAAAGCTCTTTGGAAAGTGGTGAATGATTTCAAGAGGCTGCGCCCCAAGGCAAATAAGTTTTGAGTCCACTAAGCATCTCCAATGGGCGTATGATTACCCTGACCCTGCAGAGGGCTCTACTAGCCGTTCTACTAGAAATGTATGACTTAGATGCAATAGTTTTAATAAACATATATATTTGTGGACAAACAGTAATTGATAGGAAGGAAATCTATTAAGATAAGGACTTCTAAATTTTCTTGTAAAATCTACTTAATGCTCAGTAGAGGTCAGTAATGGAACATGGCAGAAAAAGAAAAGAAATGAAAACAATAAATGTGAAGAATTGGGGGACGTATTAAGGTTTTTTATGTATGATTCTCAAAATTAAGTTAGAAGTATACCTTTGTTTAAATATTTGTAAAAATATATATGTATTTGAAATGTTGTACATGCCTTTGTTTTTGTTTTTTTTGCCACTTTTATGGAAGAATAATTTACATTCCATAAAATGCACTCCTCTTAAGTGAATGATTCAGTGGGCTTTGACTAATGTATGCACCCATGAAACTACCACCACAACCAAGATATGGAACATTTTCGTCACCCCCGAAAGTTTCCCTGGGCCCCTCCTCCATTATCTCCTAGCCCCGTTCTTCAGCCCAGGCAACTGCTGGTCTACTTGCCAGCACTATAGATGAGATTTGTTCTTTCTAGAGTTCATGGAGATGTAATTGTATTTTACCTTCAATTTTATATCTTAAATAATATTTTAAACGTGATAGGAGACACATCCATTGAAATATGGCAAGAATTCTAAGTGACATACCTAGTCATTTTCTGATAGGAATAATTTCCTCTGAATTCTTACTTTAGGGTTCTATTAATTGTTTTAAAATATATTTGTCTTGCTAAAATAATTCTTTTACTTTAAAGCAGTTTTTTCTTTTCCATAAGTAAAACAATATTTTAAAATTTCTATTAATATTTAAATAGGATTGATATTTTCCTTCTCATTTTATTGTTTCCTGATGAAGAAACCGCTTGGTTATGTCGGAATCCAAGTTGGTGCCTATTTTCAGGCCAGCAGGCCTAGTTGTTTACAGAGCAGATGAGGATTATAGGTAAGCAGAACAGAACATTTTGGAATGATTCCGAACTCGGGTACAGGAAAAAGATTTTTAAACAGGCCTTGACATTTCCCAGGAGATATTGCGTAAAAGTGAAGAAAAATACCCTAGTAATGGGCTAGAAATATGGTCTATTTTAGAATCGAACTACACTGATAAAGAGGTAGAATTTTTAAATTTGTGCACCTCGTGTATGCACATGTTTCCTCTCTACATCTTCCAACTTTAATAAATCTGGAATATTGGCTGTTACTGCTTTCAGCAGTGTAGAGGAAGAGAGAGAGTCCACCCCTCCCCACCCCGCTTTCCCTTAATCTTATGGCTGGTCAAACAATTAGAAAGGCAGGTTAGCAGGAGAAAATAAAGTTTAACAACATGTATACATGGAAGAAACCCAGGCAAAACTGAGCACTGGCCACAATGGCCAAAGTTGCCACCTTAAACATCTCAACTAAAGACCAGGGAGGATGTTGGGGTAGTGGTTGTGAATACAAAGGGGAGAAAGGCAATTCACATGGGGATGGAGAAGCAAATGTTTGTTGAACAACTATTTACAGGGCCACTTACAGAGAATCTGGCCTGAGAGAATTTCGTTAAGGTAGGCTTGTTTGTGCATTTTTTACCACACCTATTTTACGTTATACTATAGTTATCTCATGGTGTTAGCTCCTTCCTGGATCAGGCCTTCTATCTTAAATTCTTTTAGGCCGTTTCAGGGAAGGCCAAATGTTCTTCCTGAGTCTTCTGAGCCTCTACTGTCTTCAGCTCTAAATAGTCTGCATACCAGAGTGGCGCATCTTGGGGCAGCCTGCCCTGAACCCTGTCAGCAGTGTTTAGACAATTTAATCTCGAGAAGGAAGTTACAATGCATATCTCACACAGGGCATAACTGTGAACTCATTCTAAATTTTTTCTCAGCAAAGTTGCACATCTTTTACCTCTGATTTGTTTGGGTCACCTTAATAGATGAATTTACAGAAAAATTATAAAAAGTGTGCACATGAACTGTTAGATCTTGCACCATTTTATCACTATTTGCCACAGACTGTGATTTGGGGTACAGGACAGAAGGTCAACAGCTTCCCTAAGCTGATAACTATGAGTGCTAACAAAGTTCTAAAAAAAACACCAGAACACATCTAATTAGGGCCCGCCCAGTGGCGCAACGGTTAAATACACACGTTCTGCTTTAGCGGCCCCGGGTTTGTGGGTTCGGATCCTAGGTGCAGACCTTTGCACTGCTTGTCAAGCCATGCTGTAGCAGGTATCCCACATATAAAGTAGAGGAAGATGGGCACGGATGTTAGCTCAGGGCCAGTCTTCCTCAGCAAAAAGAGGAGGATTGGCGGCAGATGATAGCTCAGGGTTAATCTTCCTCAAAAAACCAACCAAACAAACAAAACACATCTAATTAACGGACCGTTGAGAAGAGCCTTTTTATGAGCTCATCAAATAAACAGAGCTAACTCTTCTGGGCCCTCACTAAGTATCAAAGCCTCTTTCAGTAAACTGACAGTTCTCAACAGCAATCTGAAAATTCCAGCTTCTTAGAAAATGACCATTTCCCACATTAAACATCAGAAACGCTGAAGTTGAGAAAAGGAATGAAAATGGAAATGGAGGTTGAAATAGACTCCTGGGACACATAGATGACGGAAACGTTGAGTATAAAGTTGACAATGCCAAGTAGGTTGGGCTGAATAAAGGCAGTAGGAGGTTACTGCTACTCAAGAGTGCTTTAGCACAGACACCTGCAGACCAGCCGTAAACCAGGTGATGGGCTGGATACACAGTCCCATTCCTTGGCTGGTGGCCCTATTGGATCAAACCATCAGAGGGACCCATGGGACAGGTGTGTGTGTGTGTGTGTGTGTGTGTGTAACAGCCTATGCCAAAACTCCTCTTTGGGAAAATTTCTTGCCCCTGATCCTCTTTCTGACAGTCTCTTCTCTGGTAGCTAACCCAGCTGGAGAGTGGATGATCCACACTTCTTTTCTCTTTGGAAGCTGGGTGAAGGGGCCCTCCGCTACAAGTAGAAATGGCCCAGTGGAAGCGAGGAGGAGCATGCTCTGACTAAAGTAACAGTGGGAAAACCATCCAGGCTACCTGGTCTCCCAACACTGCAGCACTTGCATTTCTGTTACTTAAAATTCCTCAAAGGACTTTCATGCACACCATTCAACAGCCTAGTGAGTAAGTGATTTTTCTCTTTGTTCCACAGATCCCAGGGCTTTGTGGGGATTTCTTAGCGTCCATACACTAAACCACACCAACTGGGGTTGTTCATTTTATTTATTAGGGATTGGGTAATGTTTAGATAAAAAGCATTTGCTACTTAAAAAGAATTTGAAAAACATGAATAAAGTCAGGTAAAAGTCTGGATTTGAATCCTAGCTCTACCACTGTCTAGCCATGTGGCCTTCAGTGGTTTAACTCATCTAAGCTTCAAATTATCTGTCTGTAGAGTAAGGGTAATAATAGCTTATAGGGTTGTTATGAGGAGAAGAGTGACTATGAGCATAAAACTTTTACTGTAATGCCTGACACGTTGTTAGCACTCGATATACAATGGTGGCTGTTAATACCTTTGTTATTATTTCAGCTCTAGAAAGTTTGGAAGACTCTAGAATGGTCTTCACCATTCTGAGGTCATCGTGATCCTTGGGTGTTGCTTTAGCACAGAGCAGAGTCTGGTCTTTAATACATTCCTAGGACCAATTGTGGACCCTGTATATAGAGGCCTGGAGTCCTTGTGGCAGCATTGTTGTGAAGAAAGTGGACTCATGGGCAACCAGCAGCACAGGTTGGGAGGCAAGAAGTGCTTTTTCATGATAGTGGGATGTGGGGTGATAGAATGGCATAATTTGCTTTAGACACTTCTCTTTTAATAAACTAAGCTGGGGGAGCAGGTATTATAGAAAAATATGCCAGAAGCCTGAAAGAACTACAAAACCTATCGAGAAATCATTAAAGATGTAATTTAGTTTTGTGAATTATATTTAATGCAAACTGATTAGTTCATAAAATCATTTACAGATTCAATAATGGCTACCACATTTCTACTTTACTTACATTTTTATCCACATTCTCTTAACACATTGCAAGGCAACATTGTAAATATGAAGTCGCTGCCCAAAATCTGTAGCAAGAAAGTAGCAAAATCTGGATTAAGACCCAGGTCTGCCAGACCCTAAATCTTATGCAGTTTCTACTTTACCACACTTGTGGTTTTCCAGAAAATGTCAAAATCCCAGAGGATGGGAGCCTTTGCATTGGGGACAGATGTTCTGTGTCTATCCGCTAGATGAGACTTTTTCCTGCACTTTTTCTGGTGCATCTCTCTCACGCCTCCTCCTTATAGAGATTTGATCGAATATGGGCATGAGACAGGTTACAGATTACAGCATCTTCCTCTGGTTTAGTCTTGGAAAGGTAAGAGGGAGAGAAAAATTGCTCCTCTCATTTCCTCCCACCTACTCCTCTGCTATGTGGTCCTCATTTAAAACAATCAGAAATACTGTCTTTACAGAGAACATCAAAGTTCTAGAACCAAGGAGAGATAAAGTTTACACTTAAACCACCTCTGGGGCATATTCCTGTTAGTATCTTCCTAAGAATTGTTTTACATTAATATTATGATACAAAATGTTAAAATTTAAATTAAAAAGGAAATATGCATTCTACCAGATGTACCTAGATTTGGTGGACATTGAGTCGTGCCCTGTCTTTTGTTGTTGACACAGAGGCAGGCACAATGTCTCTATAGAAAGATAATTGCCACTGAGTGACTCATTTGTTTCCAGAAAAACTTTCAGCCACTATCACCTTTCTGGAGAGTGGCAGTCAATGGGCAGATTAAATGGACAGGTTAGTGCTCAGCTCAGAGCCTAAATCCTGATCTTGGTTTGCATGTGAACATTCAGGAGGGAATCCATGGCCCCAAAGGAAAGCTGGTGACCAGGGAAGAGCAGAATAGTGATTTCCATTGCCCCCTCCCGTGATGGGCTGCCACTGGCACCGTGGCTGAATCTGCACGTGCAGTGATAGGGACTGAAAGATTCGAGACGAAACACAGCCCTATGCAGCCGCAGCCATGGAGCAGGTTAGTGGCCGCACTAACTCTGGAAATCTGGAATTCTGGAGGGTTTTTCTTGTTATTTTCAGCAGGTACCCCGACCAGATAATGAATGTTTCCACTAAAAAGAACTTGAAATAACTGTTATTTCCAAAGTATCTAGGAAATTAATGAAAGCGGAATGTTTCCAGAGAAGAAGACTCTAGACCCAGGTCAAAGGCCATTAGGCTTGTAAAGATCACACAAAACCAAGTAAACAGACAAGGCTACTCCTGGGATAATGAATAACAATGAAATCAATTGGTTGTGAACTTCCTGACAATCACTGTTGAGCATTTGCAGACATAAAGGCTAACAACTTACTACAAACAGTAGTAAAGGCCTTAATGGAACAGAAAGGGTATAGCTTTGTGTTTAAGATAATATTTCATAATTATTTTTCCATTATGTGAGTTATCATTATCTATAAGTTTTTTTTTTTTTCTTTAAAATATCTCAGGTTAAAGCATAAGTTAGAAGAACCCCTTTCCTACCAGGGTCGTGGGCATTGTGTGTTCCAGGAATCTGCTCAGGTTCAATGAGAAGTGAGTGCATGTGAAGGTGGTCGGCTCTCCATGGTCGGTACTGAATGGAACCCAGAGAGAGCGAAGCAAGCAGTAGGTTCATAGGGAAGAATTTCAAATGAAAATCAAATAAACCAACCAACCAATTTCTTTGTCAGAGAGGACGGTAAAGAGAGAGGATCCAAGTATTAGGCAAAGGTATAGAATCCTAAAAAAAAGGATGAAAGCAAGTAAATTTTGAGCAGTGGCTGGTTGGGGGAGCCTAAAACAATGCTCTGAATCCAAAAAACTAGTGGCAACCTCATTACATAGGACTGTAGGTTTCAGGCGTTGGTGATGGGAGGAGAGGTACTGAAGACCTGGACAGCATGGAGTGTTTCAATGATCTATTGCTGGGCAACTGACCCCCAACAAGGCAAGAATGATTGACTACTTCTCATGATTCTGCTGGTTTGCTATACGAGTGGTTCTTCGCTGATTGTGGTTGGCTTGACAGGGGCCACATTCAAGCTGGCTTCACTCTCATGTCTGGCAGTTGGTGCTGGCTGTTGACTAGGGAAACCTGGTTTTCCTCCATGGGGCCTCTTATGCTCCAGGGGCCCAGACCCAGCTTCTTGACAATGTACCGGCTTCAGGCTTCCAAGAGAGCAAGAGCAGAATCTGCAAAGTCTTTAAAGGTCTAGGCTTTGTAATTGATGTGATATGTCTTGTCTTATGCTCTATTGGTCAAAGGAAGGTACAAAGTCAGTCCGGATCCAAGGCCAGGGGTGGAGAAATCGGCTCTACCTTTTGATGGGAAGAGCAGCAAGAACACATTGCAAAGGAGTGTGAACACCTAATACATGTCTTAACATGGCTTATTTCTTTTGGGAATATACATTGTTACATAGTCCTGATTCTTCTTATTTTCTTGATATCATACAGGCCTTTCAAAACTTATTTAATAAGCATTTATTAGGCACCTATTATATTTTTGGCATTGTGCTAGATGCTGGGGACATCATAGTGACTAAGATCAGTCACTGTCTTCAAGAAATTTTCACTTTCTTAGCTACAAAATTACAGAAAGAATATATGGATGGGGTCAGCAGGGGGAGAAAGACAACAAGACAGAGCAAGACACGAAGGACAGCAGTAGAAAGCTAGTGACATGGTAAGGTGAGCTGGAAGGGAAGCAGGATTACCTGCTCGGAATTTTCCAAAAACTACCTCGAAAGGACGATTTTATTTTCCAGACATAAACTTAACTTCTCTTTTTCAGGAAAAGTCAGTGCTGAGAGTTCTTGGTTCTAGTGGGATGCAGTTTTAATGTTCTGGTAGAATTCCTAGAGAATGGAAATGTCCAGTGATGACTCAACTATGGTAAGCCACATATGGGTCATCCATGACATTTGCCAAACTCAGAGTTAATGCCGAGCCAGCCTATCCAAGCAAGGGTGCCGTAAGCCTGTGCTTCTGGAGCAATCTAATATGTATATGAGGCCATGGCAGTTCAGAGTATGGCGAGGAGGGAAGAGCCTCCTGCATTGGCAGATCCCACTGCTGCAAACACGCCATCTGTTGCTTGTTTGGCCCAAGATTACCCCTTCAAGTATGCCAGCATGAGATGAAATACAGAAAACAGAGCCCTGTTCTTTTCATTCCTTTGTTAAGCAGAAATGGCTGGCAGGGTGCCACCCACTCAATTATGAACCCCCAGGGCTTAAAATAAGCAAAATTTCATAACCTCTCAAATCTCCTGCCTTATGTTGTGTAAAGAGGTCTTAGAAAATGCACTGTCAACTGGCACAATGGAGATCTAAGTGGGTATATTACTTTTTTTTTAATGAGGTTCAAACTCTGATTATAATAATTTAAATAACCTTCTGTTTCCATAACACTTAATTGTGGAAATATCAAAGTTTTCTGGACTTCTTTTTTGAATCCTTGCTATATTTTCTGGAGGCAGATGGAGAACAAATACCTTCATCACAGGTGCTCAGATGCTCTATTGTACTGAATTATACTGGGAAGCCTCCTGTTCATTTCCTGATCTGCACGTGAGCTCACGTACCCTATTCTGATGTCGGGATGGTCCTACGTGGGTGCCCATCTCCTATGAAACAGTGACTGAATTTTCCATAGCCTTTCAGAACATCTGCCAGTGCCACCCAAACAAATCCTGGTGTAATTAGGCAGTTCTAATGTAAATGTTTAATAGAGGCAGGGGATTCTCAACTGATTACTTTGCTGCTGTGGAGAAACAGGACCTAATTTAACATTAAGCCTGTAATTAGTGAATAGTGCTCTTTTGCTAGGGCAAACAAAATCTCTTGCATTTTGATAATGACTTGTATTCAGAACTGGAATTAAACTAAGCTGGAAAATCCTAACTCTACCTTAGGGTAGCACACTGAGTCAATCTCACGCAGACTGTTTGCAAACATAAATTTAAACTGCAATGTACTAGAGTTGACTTCACTGGGGGAGATGAAACTTTTTAAAATTTACATTGGGATCTCCTGCCCCTTTTTGCTTGTGTATTTGTTTATTTATTTATGTTTGTTTTGGTTGGTTGGTTGGTTTACTTAAATGCCTTTATAGGGAATGTGAGTGGATACTAGACAGTCTGTGTATTTTATTTAAGAGAGCAATGGTATAAATAACACAAATAGGCCCTGGTGTTCGTCTCATGTGGGCCTCTCCACGTAGAACTGAAGACTCTCCATCTCTTATTTTTGAGGTAGGAGAAGTAAGTTTGGCCAGACTGTTGTCTCCAAATTCTTGGTCATTTATTCCTCAGTGTTGCTCTAGGGGCTTTTGTTATGACCAGGGATGCTCTCTTCTCCTAGATCTGGGGCTACAGACTGAGGGCTGGAAGGAGGCTGCTATCCTGTTCTGCAGTTACTGGTAATGACAGACCTGGGATATCACGATGAGGGAGTGACCGAGGAATGATGGGTGGGCAAGATCGTTGTAGAGAGGAGATCAGGAACAGAGACATCAGGCTGTTGTAAACTGAAATTTCCAAGAATTAATTCAGGAGAGAGTCTCTAGCCTAGGGGAGAATGATAGTGATACAGAAGCTAGAGTCATTGAGAAATGTAGGGTAATGACCTGGGGGTCCATATGTGACAGCAAAATTGAGGCGTTACGAGCAGTGCTATTTTATGACATGATCTTCAAATCTGGAAGGTTTTGGAGAAAAGGGAGAGAGAATGATTTAAAAGTGAGAAGGAGGAAGAAGAAGGATATTTACCCCAGCTCTGAGTGAAACAGTGTGAGGATGGTAGGAGAAAAACAGCCATTTCTTGGGAGTGTTACGGGGAAGTGTGTCTTCAGAGAGAGGCAGGCTTTTGTTCTATAAAGAACGTGAAAGGAACATTTAGGGCTGAGGTTGAGAATACGCAGGATTTTGCTGATGATGGATGGTGAGTTCTGAAGGGCACAGTGGAAGGATTTCTGGAACTAGAGATGGAGACAAGTGAGAGGAGGAGAAAGAAAAGGGACAGTGCAGAGGACAATCTTACAGGGATTGGGGACTGGAGGATGGATGAAGGATGACTGGGAGTCTAAGGCCTCAGGTCCTGACTGGCAAGGAGGGAAAAAAGGCAGAATGAGTGTAGTTCTTGTGGATAATCAAGTCAGTGTGTGGTCTTGAAGGGTAGAAAACTGCACATTTCAGGATTTCAGGAGTTCCCTCTTCATCCCTGATGGGGAGGTACAACGCCTGAAGGAGGCGAGCCGTGTTCCAATTGTAATGCCTGTTGAAGAAGAAGGTGTGTGTCCTATATCTTGACCCTTTAAGATGGAAGAGAAACTTCTGGGGAAGCCTGATATACTCCACACAACCAGGCCTTCCTTCGCCTGATGGTAAGGATAGGTTCTGTCCTTTGTAGGTGAGATCTTGTCCAGTGCTCTGGTTCATTGAAGACTCTGGGGTACTATGTTCTACTATCAGAATTGTCCAGAATTTGAGTTATTCTTCCAATTCATGGGAACATAGAATATTGAAGGTATAAGGAATCTAAGAAAATTTCAAGTTCAATCCCTTAGTTTCACAAGAAAGAAAACTAACCTGAGAAGGATTAAATGCCTTGGCTAAGTTTCTTCTAATGATAGCGAAGATTATAACTCAGATATCCCGAATTCTAGCCTATGACATCCAAGTTCCAACTACCCTATGTTGGCGCTTATATGTTCATAGTTTTAATTTAAAAAAAGACAAACACTTTTCCAGTCAGAAAGTATCAGACTCTTTATTGCCAAACTGAAAGTTTTCCTTTAAAACTTGTGTTTTGATAACAGGAATAAAGAGTTTTCTTATATTTCAAGCATTTTTCACAAAATATAAAAAACCATTCCATGGTCAATATTAGCATGGGTTCAAGAGGATGTTCTTCTGGAGACAAAGGCTGAGAGTAGAGTGTGAAGTTGAGGTTTCCGTGGAGACTGTACTTTAAGAGGGTCTTTTCAATTCTGAGGGTAAAGTCTCTCTTTCAATATCCCTGGAGGTATGAAACACATTAGGCAGTCAGCTTTCTACATTTTATAGCTGTGTCTCTTTGGTTAATAGTTTTTGAACTCTCTTTTGAGGAGCTGTTTCTTGGGTGACGTGATTCTCGACCATCTATTTAGAACAACAATGGATAGTCCCTGACTGGTATGCCATTACACACCTGAGGCGTCAGGATAGTTATATTGCTAAAATTCACTATATAGTGTATTTTTCATACCACAAAATTTGCATCCTTTCAGTGTTAGAATACTTTCTTTGAAGGTACTGTGTTTTGAACTTATTTTCTCCTTTGCAAAAGGGATTCAAAGATATGGGGTAGAGAGAGGTTACAGGTTATCCAAGAATACAAGGATTACAAAGAATCAGGTGGAAAAACGCATGTCTACTACATTTTAAATAATAGCTTTATTGACGTATAGCCTACATACCATATAATTCATCCAGTTAAGGTATAAAATTTGTGAGTTTTTTCATATGTAATACTTAGTATGTTGAAGAATTGTGCAATGATCACCACTACCTAATATTAGAACATTATCATCACCCCAAAAAGAAAACTCATTTCCGTTAGCCGTCACTCTCCACATAGCCCGCCTCCCGGCTGCTGGCAACTAGGAAACTTTTGTCTTGATAGATTTTCCTATTCTGGACATTTCATATAAATGCATTTATGCAATAGGTGGCCTTTTGTGACTGGTTTCTTTCACTTAGCATAATTTTTTCAAGGTACATCCATGTTGTATCAATGTTTCATCTCTTTTTATGACTGAATAATATTTCATTGCATAGATATACCACATTTTGTTTATCCATTCATCCTTTGAAGGACATTTGGATTGCTTCCACTTTTTGGCTATTGTGACGTAGTGCTGCTATAAACATTCTTATATAAATGTTTGTTTGAACACCTATTTGTAATACTTTTCATGTACATATGTAGGGGTAGCATTACTGGGTCCTATAGTAACGTTATATATAACTTCTTGAGGAACCACTGAACTGTTTTCCAAAGTGTCTGCATCCTTTTACACTTCCATCAGAAATGTATGAGGGTTCTATTTCTCCACATTATTTTTAACACTTGTTATTGTCTTATTTATTTTTGCCATTCTAGTGGGCATAAAGTGGTTTCCCCTTGTGGTTTTGCTTTGCATTTTTCTAAAGACTAAAGATGTTGAGTATTTTTTTCTGTGTGCTTATTGGCTATTTGTACATCTTCTTTTGAGAAATATGCATTTAAATCATTTGCCCATTTTTTAATTGGATATTTGTGTATTTTACTGCTGAGTTGTAAGAGTTGTTTATTATGGAAACTAGACTTTTCTCAGAGATATGATTTACAAATGTTTTCTCCCATTTTATGGCTTGTATTTTTACTTTGTTGATATGTTTGTAATTATTGTATCTACTTGATGAATATTGATACTTTTATCATTAAAAAAATGTCCTGCCTTGTCTCTAGTAACAATTTTTATCTTCATACCTATTTCGTGACATTATTACAGTCAGGCATCACTTAACAACAGGTATACATTCTCAAAAATGTGTCATTAGGTGATTTCATTGTTGTGTGAACATCACAGAGTGTGCTTACACAAACCTAGATGGTATAGTCTACTACACACCTAGGCTGTATGGTACTAATCTTGTGGGACCACCATTGTATATACAGTCTGTCATTGACGGAAATGTTATTATGTGGCACGTGCCTGCATAGTTACTCCAGCTTTCATTTGGTTACTGTTTATACAGTATATCTTTTTCCACCTTTTTGCTTTAAATTTATTTACATTTTCAAATCTAAAGTATGCCTCTTAGGTAACATATAGTGGGAACATTTTAAAAAATCCATTCTTCCAACCTCTGCCTTTTGGCTGGAGTGTTTAATCCATTTACATATAATGTGTTACTGATAAGTGGAATTTTTGTCTGCCATTTTGCTTTTTGTTTTCTATATGCCTTTTGTCTTTTATACTCTTTTCTTCCTCCATTGCTGTCTCTTTTGTGTCAGATACTTTCTAGTGTACCATTTTAATTTCTTTGTTGTTTATTTTACTAAAATTTTTTGAGTTATTTTATTAGTCCCAAAGATTATGATTTTATTAGTCCCAAGAAAGTTAATTTAAAAATCTAGTTCAGATTAATGTCACCATATATACAAAAACGTTACTTCAATATAGCTCTGTTCTGTCCTCCTTCCTTTTTGCTGTTTTTCTCATACAAATTCTATCTTTATACATTACACATCCATGAACACAGTTATGTAATTATTGCCTTATGCAGTTGTCTTTTACATGAGATATGGGAACAAAAGAATTGCAGACAAAAATACATTTATACTGTCTTTTGTTCTTATCTTTGTCGGTATCTTTACTGGTACTATTTTTTTGCTTCATATAGATTCAAGTTATTGCATAATGATCTTTCATTTTAGCCTGAAGAAGTTTCTTTAGTATTTCTTGTAGGATAGGTTTGCTAGCAACAAAATCTCTCAGTTTTTATTTATCGGGGAAAATTTTAATTTTTCCTTTATTTTTTAAGGATAGTTTGTTGAATACAGAATTCTTGGTTGACAGTCTTTTTCTTTCAGCAGTTTGAACAATTCCTCTCACTGCCTTTGGTTTCTTCTTCTTTGTTTTTGATGAAAAGTCAGGTGTTAATATTATCAGAGATTTCTTGTATGTGATGAATTGTTTCTCTCTTGCTGCTTTTAAGATTTTTTTCCTTTGGCTTTTGATAGTTTGACTATGGTGTGCCCATGTGTGGATTTCTTTGAGATTATCCTCCTAAGAGTTTGTTGAACTTCTGGATTTATAGATAAAATACTTTTTACAAGTTCGCCAAGTTTTCAGCCATTATTTTTTCAGTCGTTCTTTCTGCCCCTTTCTCTCTCTTCTCTCTCTCCCTTTGGGACTCTCATGATGCACAAGTTAGTATGCTTGATAGTATCCCGCATGTATCCGGGGGCTCTGTTCATTTTTTTCCTCCTTTTTTCTTTGTCTTCTACAGACGGAATCTGTCTTCAAATTCACTTGATTCTTTCTTCTGCCAGCTCACGTCTGCACTTGAGATTCTCTTGTGATTTTCTCATTTCAGTTATTGTATGTTTCAACTCTAGAATTTCTGTTTGGTTACCTTTTAAAAATAATTTCTATGTCTTCATTGATGTTCTCTACTTGGTGAGACATCATTCTTATACTTTCCTTTAATTCTTTAGCCGTGGTTTCCTTTAGTCTTTGACTACATTTATAATAGCTGCTTTAATGTATTTGTCTAGTAAATCCAACATGTGGGCTGTTTTGCAGAGTATTTCTATTGGCTGATTCTATTTCCCTCTGTACTTGGGCCATACTTTCCTGTTTCTTTGCATGCCTCATAATTTGTTTTTGTTGAAAACTGGATATTTTGAATAATACTATGTGGCAATTCTGGAAATCCTGTCTTACCATCAGTTTTTGTTGCTGCTATTTGTTTAGTGACTTTTCTGAGCTAATTCTGTAAAATCTGCAGTCTTTGTTGTGTGTAAACTGAAATTTCTGCTTGGTTAACTTAATGGTCAGCTAATGATTAGACAGAATTTTCTTTAAATTCTTTGAAGCAATAAGTCTCCTATTCTTTGTCAAGGGGCTCTGTGTGTGCATTGGGTCATGCCTTAAATACCAGTTTTCAACCGTGCTTTAGCTTTTGCTCCTTCTTTCAGAGAACCTCAAAGTTGGCCTGAGGGGAGATAGTAGGGCTTTCTCTGTCTTTCCTTGAGATGCCCACAGCGTTACATGTGCATGTGGCTTTCTAGAGTCCCATGAATATGTCGGAGCTTTTCAAAGACCTCTACAGACATTTCATCTTCAAGGCTTCTTTTATGGTCTTTGGCCCATTTCTTTTTAATATTAATTTTTTGAACTATTATTTTTAAGGAATTTTTCCATACTAAAAAATTAAGCATAGTCCTTTTTGAGTTTTTTCCCCAGATAGAAGCCACTTAAATAGTGTGCTGTTGTTTTTATAGACACATTTAATCAAACTTTGTATGTATAGGTGATTAAAATCATATAAATATTAGCCCCTTACTTGTTTGTCTCTACTGACAAGTCTTTAGAGGCAGGGACCATATCTTGTTTACCATTCTATCTTCAGTAAGCTGGCACAGTGACTGACATATAGTATTCAGTCAATAAATACACAGAGGCAAATTTGAGGGCAGAGGAATTTATTTAAGGAAATATGATGAATGATTGTCTCTTTAAGAAATGCTTAAACATTTTAATACTTTCATGGTTTATGGTAACTTCAGTGAGAGAAAAAACAGCTTTTGTCATTTCTATAAAGAAAAATCTACGCTAAAATACAGTAGTTTATGCGATATTTTAAACCACTACTGACATGTCCCACATCAGTTCTCACATTTTTGTACCCTTTGTTTTCATGAGATATTTCTGTGCACCTTGTAAGAAATTGCTCCCTAGCCAGCTCTGAGTAGCTCAGCTGATCAGCTGGAAATCTTCCACTGTCAGAGGATTAAAATGTTTATGAAACTAATCTGTCACTAACCAGGTGTACAAAAATTCTCCTGTTGCCCTCGCCAAGGACATGTATCATGCCTTCAGGTATAAATGTTTTGAAATTTGCATTGTATGCTTTGTCGTTATTCAAATAGAAGATCTTTGAGTGGAGAACTATAATATAGTTTTATTTCAGTATATGGTATATGTCTAATGATGCTTTTCAAATGAAATGGAGGGATTTTTCAGATTATCTTTTTTAATTCCCAAATTTACTTTCTTTCTAATTCAAAATTTGCATCTGTGTTATATTCATGATGGATATAGAAGAACTTACACATCAGCCTGTGCATCAACCTCAGAAAAGTGTGATGCAATGTTTCTCACCTTTTTTTTTTTATCAGGCAACTGCTTCAACTTTAGGGGGAACCTAAATGGGAATCCGCATGGGAGGCATTTGCTGTTACGGAACACTCTGGGAAGACATAATTTCTTTGGTGCTGATATATTTGAATGGTATTTTCTGAGCTAGTTTCTGAACTGAGGGAAACTGAGTACACATATATATTCATTGTTGAGAAGCTAAACATCTCATTTAGGTTTATTTAGCAGAAGTAATCCTATTTTAGTAGAAATATCATAAGAAAATCTGAATTCTCTAAATATTTGTGACTCCTTCAAAGTCTTCTAGACTTAAAAATTCAAGTTATAGAACTTCTATAATATGACCAAAATTCTGAGTAGTTTTATATTAATTTTGTGAGACATAAAACAGAATGCCTTCCAAATGTGTAAACGAAGTGTGGTGTTTGGAGCCAGAGAGATGTAAAATAAGAGAAGAAATTCAATCATATGACTGGTACCTTGCTCCATCAGAAAGAAAGCATAATATTAGCAGTCTCATGCAAACATTTATTTCTCGATCAGGCCTTATGCCATTATCAAAGTAGACCATGACTTGACAGCACTAAAAGTAGATAGGTATTTAAGCAGGGAAAATAGTTATTTAACCTCATTAAAAAACCAATTGGTTGGTGGTTTATTTTTTCTTTAATCTTTCAGTTGACTGTTATGACATTATATAATTCCATCATGATTAGCAAAAGCCACTGGGAAAATATCTTAGGAAAGAGAAAAAGTTTATGCTCAATACCTTAACTTATTAAATAATATGACAAATTTGTAGGAAAAAATGCCTTGGATAGAGCACTGATTTACTTCTTTCTTTCCAGCTCCCTCTTTCAATTGCTGGTGTGGTGAAGGTTAAGCCTCTCAATGGCAAAGAGACAGCAAATATAGAGCTTAGGCACGTAGACTTGGAAACCACATTACTTTGGGTTTAAAACCCAGCTTGGCTACTAACTAGCTGTGTAATGTTGGGCAAGTCACTCAATGTCCTTATTCTTAGTTTCTTCATGTGTAAAATGGTGGCAATAGTGGTTACCTCACAGAGTTGATATGAGGGTTAAGTGAGATAGCATATATCCAAGAGTTTGAACAGTGCCTGGCATATAATATGTGCTAGATGTGTTTGCCAATATTATTATTAGTAAATCATTTTATAGGACCCAAGGTATTAGAGATTTTAAAAATAATGTATTAGTTATCATTGCTAAAGAATATCCTCATATATTGCTTTTACTTCTACCATCTGTTCACTGTTAATTTAGAAAATAAATTCCCCTTTTTTCCCCCCGCTCCTGAGCCTTTTGCAGAATGGAAGCATCTGGGACATTTTCACTAAATCACTCATCAGAAGGTCCATTATCATTAGTTGAACTAATGACTACTTGCACCATTAGCTTAAATCAACTAATGGGCAGCAGCAATTTCCTCAGCCTTTTTTTATGAGTCACTTTTTTCCCCTGCTTGGACATTTGTTTTGGTTTAATTCTAAATGAATCACTGAGATTCTTTTTTCTCTACTTACATATTTTAAAAAATTTGGACAAATACTCAGACATTTCCTGCACTAGATTCAGTGCATATCTTTTAAAAGGCTAAAAGCCATTACTCAAAGAACAGAAGGAGGAAAACCAAACTATTGGAAGTGGAAACTATGGAGAGTGTGCCTGAGCAGTGCTTCTCTGCTTGTCTGTGGTGAAGTTCCAGCTGTTCTGTTTTTAAATTTCTACCCTGTTGCTGACCAATACTTTTATAAAATACGGTAAAACTGAACTTCTGAGAAAAATGATCATACAGTTGGATGATGTGATAATATTAAATTGCTACAAAAGTTTCTAAGCCCCTACTTGTAAATCCTGTATACATATTGAGATGGAATAGTAACAAACACTCTGTGGGCTGGCATCTTGACCAGTAGCATTGATATGTAGTGTATTCACATGGGCATGATTGTGAGGGTTATTTTGGGATAACACATTTGGTTTCTTAAATGAGTGGTGAAAAGTTTCCACTATCATTCACAGAATTGGCTTTATATAATTACAAGTTTCTTATTCAGTATTTAAATTCTAATTTGATATCTAATCTATAGTAACAGAAAACAGATCAGTATTTGCCTGTGGCCCGGTGTGGGTGAGTATTGACTACAAAGGGTATGGAGAAGTTTTTGGGGTGCTGGAAATGTTCTAAATCTTGTTTCTGCTGGATACAATAAATATGCAATTGTATACAATATGTATACAATAAATATAAATATATATCTGATAAATAGATATATGCATTTTTCTAAACTCTTTGAATTGTATGCTTATAATGAGTGCGTTGTATTGAATGTATGTTATATCTCAATGAGGTTGGTTAAAAATACAGATTTTACAAAGTATGCTTTTGACTTTTGGAGGAGTGAAGAAATTGAGGAATAGACCTAATTCTCCCATGACCTCTCTAAAGTAAGTTACTGTGGACACGTATCTTTTTTACGCTACTCCACATCATAATCCCATCACCTACCAGGCACCATATGGCACTGCTTTGTGACACGAACCTCATGGAGTCAGCAGCTACTTCACATGATAAAAGTGGACTTTGTGCTCACTGCCTTGTCTTTCTTGGTTGGCTTGGAAAGTCCCTTTCCATTTTCACAGAAGCCATCTCTTTAAAATAAGAAGATCCTAAGTTATATTACAAGAATCTTTGGGCTCCCTGTAGAGCTTATTTTATTGCCTAAGGTGAAATAAACTTGGGTTTTTAAAGGAGTAATTTTTAGTTAAAATTTTAAAACATTCAAAGAAGATTTTAGCAAGCTATACAATAGGTAAATATTTTTGGTGAAGGAGTAACCATGCATCAAACTATGTACACTTGAAATTGATCTACACAGGAAAATAACAGAATAAATATACGAAGTCCTTCCATAGTCTTTATATTATAGACA
Source organism: Equus przewalskii (assembly GCF_037783145.1). Taxonomy (NCBI): domain Eukaryota; kingdom Metazoa; phylum Chordata; class Mammalia; order Perissodactyla; family Equidae; genus Equus; species Equus przewalskii. Next base: position 22,772,101 of record NC_091838.1, on the reverse strand, counting down.
CATTCATGGTTTCATTACTAGCAATAAAACTCTTCTAAATCCAAATTGAGAATAATGATTGATTACTCAAGGAAGGTTAAGAATAAAATTTTTTATGCCATAATTACAAAGCAGATAATTCCACACTATGCATTAAATGAGCAGTAAAACTCTTTTAAACAACCAACCAATGTATTATGGATTACCAAGAGCTTCAGAATAGATGGGAAAGTCATTTTTCCTCCAGATGTCTTGTGTGAATGCACATTCAAAGTCGCCAAAATTTTTTATCTTTCTATCTCTGTCTGCCTATCTATCTATTTATCTAACTTTCTATTCTCTTGTCATCTGTATAAGCAGGAGAGAATTATTTTCTTTAGATTTTTGGGGTTGTTTCACTAGTTGCAACAATAGAGTTTCACATGAAAAATAGTATTTACTTTTTTCATGATTATATTCATTGCACAGAAAAATGTGAGAAAAAATTAATTTCTCTCTTAATCCACAACACAGAGATAACTAGTATTAATATTATAGTGTATATCTTTTCATTTTTCCCATTGACCACATATACATATGTAAAGAAGATATTTGATGCTACAGTGCTTCTTAGATGTAGATGTGATTGCTTGAACATTCACTCAAATTCACACTATTTATATTACTGATAATGAATGGTTTAATCTTATCTATTAGCTATTTTATTTGACTTGATTTTTAAAACATAATTAAGCAAAAATAAAATTTTGTTTCCTTTACAAAAGACCTTGAAGTGAAACATGAAAGGAAAATAAGATGAGATTACAGCATGATCAATCATATACAATATACAATAATAGAGTCAAAAAGTAGCAAAAGGTGTATTGGTACCTGGGACTGACCCACCTAGAACAATCCCTACAAAAGTGGAAGAAATATAAAAAAGCATCTGCTTACAGTGTTGGAAGAGCTAATCAGATTAGGAGAAGGTACTGTATAAAATGAGAACCCAGAGACAAGGTCAATACTCAAACCTACTTTCATTTGCCAACATGGAAGAAGTTTACAGAGCTGTAGTTTAGACAACAAGGGGGAATGGAAGTGAATTACAGGGCCTTTAAGGTGGGGCGGAAGATAAACTACTTCCTCTCTTCCCTACTCTAAGCACATACACATTAAACTGGCTTTTCAAATGGCTACACCCACAGGGTAATTGTAAACCAGTAATAAAACAGCACTCACTTTGATTATAGTTCTTGCTTTCATTATGAAAACCTCAGTCTTTGAACTTAAAATTAAGCTACTCCTAAATGTAATTCCACTTGCAAGGAAAAAACTTCCTGGAGGAAGATATCTTATCATAAGTCTAAAATTATTTCTAAAAATAAGATAAAAAATGCAACCTTATGACACAAAGATATTAGCTATACTAAGAGTCAAGACAGTATGAAGAATAATATGCATAAACAAAGTAATAAGCCCCCAAATTTTAAATATAGAAATTATTAGATACAGACTATAAAATAATGATGCTTTCTAGGTTTAGGTATGTAAAAGTAAAGCTTAAAAATATCTACAAAGACTAGAAAAGTATAAACAGTGACACAGCAGATTTGAAGAAGAAATCAGGAACTCAACAGACAGGTCAGCAGATTAGGCAGAGCAGAAGAGAGAATTAATGAACTGAAAGATAGATCAAAAGAAATTATCCAGAATGAAGCATATAGAAATTTTTAAAAAGATGAAGAATACAGAAAAGAAGATAAGAGGCATAGAGGAGAGAGTGAGAAAGTTTAAATATGAATCTCTGCAAAAGAGGAGAGAAAGGATAGGCAGAAGCAATATTTGAAAAGATAATAGGTGGCAATTTTTAAAATCAATCCATGAATATAAAAAAACCAAAAAACAAAATCTTAAGTAGGATAAATACAAATAAATCTACACGGAACCGCATTGTAATAAAATGGTAAAATAGGATAAAATTTAGAAAATCTTAAAAAATATCTAGAAAATAGATTGCCCCAGCAGACCTGCACTAAATGAAAAAGATCCCGGATGAGATGCTGAGATGCAAGAAAGAATAAAGACTAAGAAAGTGGTAAAAGTGTGGGTAATCTAAACAAAATTACATTTTCAGACCATTTTACTTTAAAGATGATGGACATTTGGTCCACATTGTCAATAAAGCACCAATAATTGTGTATGAATATTCCTTGTTGAAAACAGTAAACAGGACTTCTGGATAGCTTAAGCCAAAAAAAAAAGAGATGGAATTTATTAGTATATGTTAGGAACTCAGTTTGAAGGAGAAGGCTGGACAAAGAACAGGAGCCCAAAGAGCTCTGCTGCCTTGTTCACACAGCAGGTGCCAACTCAACGAATCTGGCTCCCAATCATCCCCTCTTCCTTCAGTCACTTCGATTGCACCCACAGAATACAATTTGCCGCAATCTAGGTAGACGGAGGGTCAGCGACTCTTGCTTCCACAATGGGGAGGGACTACTTCTTTCTCCAGGCTCCCACAGTGGAGAACTCCCCAGAGGAGTTTGGGATGCTGGCAGAGTTGGGTGGTTGGGTGCCAGACAGCCAAAAACTGACCAGTGTCCATTCTGGGCCTAATGTTTGCCCATCCAACATCCACACGCACCATCTTTATGTATTTACACTTCACAATCAAACCTGCTTCCACCAAACAGATTTCTCACACAACTAAAGGGAGATGATCCAAAGTCTAGTCAGTTCCTACAGGTAGGTCTGAATGATTTTATGATAATTGTCTGTTAGTATGGAAGAAATTGTGAAACTGTAAAGTCAATTACTTGAAATATATCATATATTGAAAGGTTGAGGAAAGAGGAGAGAAATTGTCTTAGTCAGCTGTGGCTTGTATTAAAAAAAATACCATAGACTTATTGGTTTAAACAAAAGGCATTTATTTCTCACAGTTCTGGATGCTGAAAAGTCCAAGATCAAGGTGCTGATGGGTTCCGTTCCTAGTCCTCTTCTTGGCTTGTGGATTGCTGCCTTCTCTCTGTATCCTCACATGGTGGAGAGAGGAAACGTTGGTCTCTCCCTCTTCTTACAAGGACACTAATCCCATCATGGGAACTCCACCCTCAATACCTCATGTGAACCTAATTGCCTCTGAGAGACCCTGCCTTCTAATACCATCACATTGGGGGTTGGGGCTTCAACATATGAATTTTGGGGACACACAGACATTCAGACCCTAACAGAAATTATGTATTTATATATATATATATATATATATATATATATATATATATAAATAAATATATATATTTGTGATATAAGAAAGGAAGGAAATTCAGGAGGAGGGTATATAGTCCTGGTTTCTACAGTTTGTCACAAGGCTCTTTCTGAGTATTTTAACATATTTTTTTCTACTGCTTATTCTATTTTGCCTTCAAAGTGGAGGCAAGTTCCTTTTGCCTTCAGTCTGCACCTCAGCTAGTCTAGATTCTTTCTTGGTGTAGTGATTCAAACTTTTATTCTTGAGGTAGCTGAGCACTTGATGGTTATACTTGTGTAGGATCACCAGTGTCTTCTATTCAATTACATTCCTGAACCTGGTAGTACAATAAAGCATCCCAGGGGATCGCCTAGGTTCCCTTCATGCTTCTCTCTCCCCTCAAAGTGCAACAGCTACCCTATTTCCTCTTGATATTCAGGATTTTACTAGAGTAATTAATGACTTCTCTCATGCTTGTTTGTTCAGTGATGTGAGGATCTTAAAATGGTCAGGTGTCAATGTCAGCTTCAGCTTCCCATTGGGTGGAACCATGTGGTGTCCCTGGTAGAAGTCTGCCTCCATTGGATATTTTGGCAGAGTGAATTTTCAAAAATGGTCACGTTAATATGTCCTCTCTTACATGCTTTTCTTATATTGTGACATTGATAGTCTTCTATCAAGAGTTGGGGGTCTACATTCCCATCCTTTGAATCTGGGTGACTCCAGGGGAAGTAATGCTGTGTGACTATGAGCAATTTTCCTTCCACCTGGCTGTCTCTCTTTCTCACGACATGTGCTTGGGAACCCTGAGCTGGCACAAAAGAGGTACAGCTACCCTGAAGCTACTGTGCAGAAAGGACCATGTGGAGAGACCATAGAGATGGAGATGCTCGAGTCTTAACTCTTTCAGGTCCCAGCTGTTTGAGTCTTCTCGGCCTAGATTTCAGACACATGACTGAGTGAGGCTTTAGATGATTCCAGCCCTTAGGCTTTGGGCCTCTTTAGCTGATGCTGTTCCTGTCAAGTCCAGCCCAAATTGCATATTTATAAGAAAAATAAAATGTTCTTGATTTTTTTTAAGCCACTAAATGTTGGTGGAGGTTTTTCATGCAGAAATAGATAACCAAAATAAGCACTATAATCTCTAAACCAGCAGAGCCCAGAGTCTCTGGGATGGAAGGCAAATATTTTGTGAATGGGTGATTAGATGTAATCATGAGTAGTACAGCTTCCAGCTCCACCCCTTGGCTCCTGGACCTGGGCTTTCTGGAAATAGGGGAAAGAGTACCATGGAATACTCACTACTTCAGACAATTCTCTATATCCTGTGAGACAAAAAACAAGTAAAATTATAGCTAGCACTGTAACTGAGGATTGACTAGATCATCGCAGGGTTCTATAAAGCCAGCTACTTCTGGATAATGGGGTTCATGTGAATTCCACCAGCTTTAGCCTATGCTATATTTCTTTCATTTTAAAGAGAAGTTCTTAGTTATAAGCAATGCTATGGGCAGTATTGTAATTTTATATAAGATGTTTGGTATTCTGTAGTTGGCGGTGCTGGCCATATTGTGAGAGAAGTGGAGAGCAAATCCAAATCTAGAATAAGCATCTGTTCCTTCGATTACTAATGACTGAACATTTCACGGTGGAAGAGGTTCATTGTAAATATCTGCTTAGTCACCTTGAAGAATGGGACCTTATCAAGAACTTGAAGTTAGTCACTATTTCTGGTAAATTATATATTTGGCAGAGGCTCTGGCCAGACAAGCAAGCTGCTGGTCCATTTAAAACATCCGTTCTTGTGCCCATGGTCACTTCTTTCATCATTCCATTGGATAAATGGGTGGGAGTGACATGCTGAAGAAGAAATTGAAGGGAGGATAATTTGTCCACCTAATTCTTAAAAGATTTCTCTATAGCAGTGGCCTTTTTGCAGGCATTCATATGAGATACAAATATTCTCAAACTTTCACGCTCTAGGCCCTTGCAAGAGGTCCAATTACACATCCCTTCCCCAAACCTCTTTGTCATCAATCCTCCATTCTTTCTCTTTCCAAATATTTGATCAACTGGGCAAGTGTTTTCTACTGCTCATGAGTTAATATAGATCTTTAACAATTCATCTTGTCTTCTAGAAAAAGTGAACATTTAGATGTACTCTTCAAAATTCTGCTCAGTGAAAATATTTCTCTTCATCACCGTCCTCCAAGTCCACTCTGAGTGGGCTGTATCATTGCATAGTCTCGTCTGGCCTGTGTCAGCATATGGTGCAGAACCATCTCAAAATCAGGCTCAAGTTGTTTCCTCTCTAGTCAAATTTTTATAGGGAATTCCTGATGAGGATATAAGAGTGGGTTGAGGTAGGGATGGAAGTATGATTAGGGTAAGTCTTTGAGAGCAAGCTACACCTGTGCATGCAACTGATCTATTACTTAGAGTGACTCCACCTGTTGAAAAAATAAACTCAATTTCAGGGGTTTAACGCTATGAAAATTTATCAGTCATGTAACAGTCTAGTGTGACTGTTCTTGGTTCATGAGTAACTTTTCTCCAAGTGGCAATTTAGGGGTCCAGGCTCCTTCCAATCGTACAATCCACCATCCCACAAAGTCTTGTAATCCTTTGCTTCCAGCCAGTGAAAAGGGAAACTGACGAGGGTACATTTGCTTTTTAAAATTCCATGGCTCAGAAGAGACACACATCATTTTCATTCATATTCCACTGGTGAGAACTAATAACTTGTTATAATTTGTTATTTCTTGGTGCAAGGGTGGAGAGGAACAAGCTGGACTGCTCCTTTCCATTGTAAAGCGCATACCATGAAAAGGGGAAAGCATTTTGGTGGATGTCTAGCTCTCTGTTACACTTGGTTACTGACTTTGGTGTCTGCCTCGACATGGTTCTACATGTCACCTTTTAATCTGACGGGTGCTGCGGGGCATGCCCAACTTCAGGCAAAATGGTTCACTTAATGTCCAGTTCATGGTGGGCAGCTAAGTTTATATAGTTATTTAGGATCCGGTGGTTGGTCATTTGGTATCCACCAGAACACATTTTCAAGCCATAAACTGCTCTCAAAAGAAGAATTATTTGCTGAAACTGGCAGTACTTTGCAACTCAGTCCTAGAGGACAATACCATTGAGGCTTGCCACAGGCTCCATACAATTTTATGATTTTCTACAGACAATTTGTGTGCCTTTGGATCTGCTGAATTAGGATGGAGGATTAGGATTAAATAGAGTGGCAACTTTCACTGCAATTTGGACTGGATAAATTTCTTCTCTTGCTCTAGGCCCACTCTGATTTTTGAGGCACACAATCAATGGCTTAGAGCAAGAGCAATGGTTTTAAAATCCAAAAAGATCACATTTTCCTTAATGTAAAGGGTACAATGTTTACTTTCCTTTCTTTTAATAAACAACTTTTTGAGGTTTAATTGATATACCATAAAATTCACTCATTTCGAGAGTACAATTCAATGGCTTTCAGTAAATTTAGAATTTTGCAATTATCACTATAATATCCAACTGAAATTCTTTTTTATCTTCCTAAAAAGAAAACTCATGTCTATTTTCTTTTACTTTGAGAGGATAGTCTGCATTGTAGATCAGAGTTTTTAAATCTCCACACTATTGACATTTTGAGTCAGATAATTTCTTGTTGTGGGGCTGTGTGGTGCATTATAGGATGTTTAGCAGCATCCCTGGCCTCTACACGCTAGATGGCAGTAGCATTGTCTCTCTCAGTTATGACAATTAAAAACGTCTGTAGATATTGCCAAATATTCCCTGGGGGCTGGAGGAGAATCACCCCTAGTTAAAAACCCCTGCCCTAGACTAAAATTTAAAAAGATGGCCCACCTCCTGTGTCATGTGAAATTTATTCCGCAGCCTCTGGCATACATAAGGCATCTAGGATTCCTACTACTACCTATACTCCGAGTCCTACCAGCCTGACGTTACCAATGTAGCAGGCCAAGTTATAGCCCATGTAATAGTGTAAATATCTGAAGATCCTGTGGAATAAATTATACCCTTGAGGCTTGACACTAATGGCTTACTGCTGCCCTTGTCGGGTTAAAGAAAGTTGTTTTGAAATTTTTGAATTTAGTGAAAAAGAGAGGAGAACATTTGCAAGCTAAATAGCTGTGTACCAAGTGTGAGAGTCTGTATAGATTTGCGTCAGTGTGATAAAATCTGAAACAGCAGCTTTCATTTGTGTCATCTCCTGATTAAGTTTATAACAACTCACTGTCATTCTCAAAAAACCCATTCACCTTTGGTGTTACTACACTGAAGAATAAAATGGGGAGGTGAGGGAAACCACCAGCGCTGTATCTTTCAAGTTGTTAATGGTGATCTTATCCCTGTGATTATCCTGGGAATGTACCATTAGTTAGAACAAGGAATTCTGGAGACTTCCACTCAGCCCTTTCCACCACAATAGCCATTGATCAAAGAATCAATGTGGGAATTCTAACAATTTTTAAGGACATCTATTCAAAATATACAACAATGAATTTACTGCAGAGTTCTTATTGAAGAGTACTCAGTCTTCTCTTTATTCAAGGAACTCTTTGTCTATGAACTAATTAATTTCTAGAGGTTGAACAAGGATTACAATTCTCCACTGTGTAGTTGAAAAGAGCCTTCTGTTTCCCAGATCTGGATTTTTTTTCCATACCAACAAAGCAGAATATTATTGGGCTGCTTATATATGTTGGTTCCAGGAAATCCTCGCTCAATTAACCATCATCAATGTTACTGTGTTTAGACTATGTGATTACCACGTGGGTACCTGCTATTTATTAGGATAACCATGCCCACTTAGCCTCTTTTTCTTAAATGCTGCTACTTGACTTTTGGTGGTCTGAGGTCCTTACATTCTTAAAACTCTTTTCATGTCAGCAGCAGCGCAGCCACCCAAAGCTTTACCCTAAAAAACCCTTGATTTTGGGTGACCATAGGTAATAATGTAATTAGTTTTTGTAGCCGCTTTATGAGGTTCTAAATTCCCGTGTGAGTGTATTATTATGAATTTCACTCCCTTCTGTTTTATCTTAGACAGTTGACTAGTTCCAAATTCCCTTTATTTCCTTGAAAGCCTGTTGTCTACAATCACTCTTTAGACATAATTTCTGGATCAGGTAGGGTTTTTGGATGTAATAAACAGAAATCATCTCTTAGCAAAAAGAGGGATTTATCAGAATACTATTGGAGGAGCTCATACAATTGATGGAGGGCTGGACCAGGAGTTAGAAAGCAGGCAGGGATCAGGAAGCCCAGAGGGCTGGGTGGGACGGGTGACAGTTGTGTTGAGACAAGGACACAGATGCCAGAGTCCATTATGGTTCATGGTTAGAGAAGTCAGTCCACTCTTAGAAATGATTATTCTTGGCATATATTTACTGTTTTTGATCCTGACAGATTTCTAAACACAACAAACAAACTTAAATGTACATATATCTGCAAAATATTTGAAGAATTTTATTAAAGGTAGTTTCCATTATCTCTAAAAAGAGTTTTTATATTCCAAATATTCAGTCTAATAGATAGAGGCACAAGAGAGTAGAGATTAATAATCATCCTGTCTTCAAGCATGACCTTCTTTGAGACATTTAGCAATATTCCCAATGAAAGAATTGAGCATAATTAGAACACTAGGTATGTAGACTTCTGCTAAACAACCGATCTGAAATGTCATGTCTTGTCTGAAGTATGTTAAAACACCTGAGGGAAAATTTCCTGGTTTAGAGTTACAGAAATTAATTAGGACAAATGTTCTTATTAATTTAGAAACAGAGTTGAGTTTCTTGAAGATCTAAAACTAGACACTCGCCTTTGGGAAAATATCTATGAACTGGCTGAGTTCAGTATCCAGTGAAGGGGATGAATACTTGAATAAAGAATGTTTTAAGAAAGCAGATGTGGGGAATTAAATTGAGGATGGTATGAAGTATGAAGGAGCCAAGAGACCAAAAGTAATGGATACTACATGTCATATGGAAAAAACCAGCAGAGTACCACTACAAACAAGCAAGCAGAAACAATAGAACGCGTTTGATTTTGAAGCCACAGGGAAAAATATAAGACTCAATAATTTCACATGGTATGACATTCCATGCAAATCTTTAGAGGGTTTCCAACTATAAAAAGAGATTATCTACAAATAGAGAAAATGGAGAAGAAGACATGATTGGTTGAGTTGTAAGAAGCTCTATGAAAAAGGAAAGCTGTGTAAATTGTGGTTGGGATAGACAAGTACTAAGCCATTCAGTTTGCCATAAGAAAAGCAGAAAGACATAAACTAGGATTGGCCTAAGAAAGACAGAATTTTGTGCCTGTCTGTCTTTCACTTTGCTGGTGTAACATCTATTTGTCCTCACAGGCTCAAGAAGGAGAGAGCATCTGTTTCCTGGAAAGGTGAGCAGTCATGGTGGATGCCAATGTTTGTCCTGGTGGTGGTGGTGATGCTGTTCAGGGTGGTGGTGGAAAGATCTGAAAACTAGAAGATTGTTTCCTTGCCCTTGTAGAACAGATTCAAGACCAGTGGAGTGAGGGAGATAGAAGGGGGGCCCCACAAACCTGTTCAAACCATGCTCCATGGTCCTGACGACAGTCTTTCTCAGAGTTCCCTTCTATCAGATGCAGCAGCTGAATCTGAAAATACCTAAGGTTCTTTCTAGTTTTTCTGTGTTAAGTATATAATCTAGTGGGGGTGAATTATTATTCTCGAACACTTGTTTTTTCTTGTTTTGAATGAAACAAAATGCCATTTCTTAAAAGAAACTGCCAAGTTTTTCCTTTGGTATTTTCAGACTCCATACTTGCTGCAAACAGTAGGGGTCAGACAAGGAATAGATGTATTTTTCCAGCCAAGCTCAAACTTCAGGTGCTATTGCCTTACCTTGTATAAAGATTTTAAAATAAACCATAGTATATGTACTATGGATATTTAGATATGAGTTTTTTTTTATAATCAAGCCTTTTGAATTCTCATTTTTTATTTCAACATACATTAACAATTTATTCATAATGAAAAATCTTTCTCAAAAGTTTAAAAATTAAAGTGGTAAAAATATACTTTTAATACTTATGCCAAAGATTTCCCTGATAACATCACACAAGTAATAATTTGAAGAAATTTTAAATATAAATCTTAGAATCAAATGAATAATAATTAGCAATCCACATTCACTTTACCTAAATATGCAATATACCTTTTCTCAGGCCAGCTGCCCAATTCCTTTCCCTTCTCCTTTTCATATTCCTTAATGATAAAATCACAAGTACAGCAAGAATAGCAAGTAAAATTTCCCACACTCTCAGAAAACTCTTGAAAACCAAATAAAAATAAATGAGGTAGAATTAACAAAATTCTTATTAAACTTATTTCCTAACTGATGTTAACATCTAGGTTGTGGTGCACTTCGGTGGGTATTTTTAATTTATTGAACTTGAGTAATAAGTGAAGCTTGCTCATTTATTCTAGTGTGCCGTACACACAACCACACTCACACATCTGTCTACACTGGAGTAAATAAACACTGCATTAAGTTCTTAATCCAATGCTAGTTAAACTAGGTAATCCAAAGTAGCAGCAGGGGATGAATATTGAAAGAGAGTAAAAATGCATAGGAGAACAATATTTGAAAAATGAAACTAAGCTTGAGTTTATTCCAAAGGGCAAATGGTGAGGTTCCCTACTCCTGTGACCCTCCATGGACAAGGAAGCTAACGAGGGTCCAATTCAGGTGGAAAAAGTTTCTCTCCGGATAAAATGTACCTCTTACCTCATATGAAAAGAACTTCTAGATTGAACAAAAAAATTTTAAAGCACATTTTTCCCTTTAAAAGATACATATATTTTTCTCCACTGAATTTAGATTATAAATTTCTAGAGAGCAGTCACTAAGACGTTTTATATTTTGCCAATAAAAGATTACACATGTGTGGATCCTTAAGAAGTCTGCACCCCTCTAAAAGTGAGGATTAATCAAGAAAATATTCTTCAGTTTCCAATTGCATCCATTGACCAACACAATCAACCATCTCTCAATTACAGGGTCTCAACCTGCAGAATCACTTGATAGAGAAGGGTCAAGTCACTGTGCAGAGGGAAGATTTTCCTAATGAGGTTCTCGAGGTGTTGAGACAGTCTAAGCCAAGGAAGAATGATTTTTGCTGTCAGTCATTTTGAGCTGGCACTGACCCAGCGCTCTGTAACTGCAGCCTCGCTCTCCTATCACTGAGGGCCCCAGGCTCTGGCTGCCAGACAGTTCAGATCAATTGACCTTTAGTAGTTTTATTGTTTACACTGCCCTTTAAATTATCCATCTTCTTTTTTTTTTAACTATAGTCTAGGGATCTTTCAAGACCTAGACAGGTAGGATGCCTCTTCACCCATGGAACGTGATGACTCTTCTCAGAGCTCAGAGGTGGGGTTGAAAATCTTGGGATGTGGCTGAGAACAGGGCAGACATTCCTTCCCGCTTTCTGATGCTGCTGATAGGGAAGAAAAAACTTCTGTGTATTTTTGCTTTGGGGTAGATCTCTGTCTTTTTTTTTTTTTTATCATAATAGCAAAGTCATAATTCTAAATTGAAAAATATATATTTGCCAGCCAAGAGCACATTCTTTAGCACATTCTCCGCACTTGTTATGCGTCTCCTCCCAAATATGGTAACAGGGTGAGCAATGCCTCCACCCAGATCTCTGAGTCTTAGGGAAATCATGTTCTTCTCTCTAGAACTCTTGAGGGGGCCTGTGGCTGTTGTGATACGGCAAAGAACGAAGCTCATGGGGAAGCAGAAAGCAGAACAAAGTGCTATTTAAAAATTTTCCTCATTATATCTTGCATAACAAATCGTTAGCCAACCTGAAAAATATCAAGTTGGATTATTGACCTCAATGCTGTTTTTAATATAAGCAAATATATGACAAGGGGGACAGCAAGTGTCGTAAATCCTGTTTTGGTCTCATTCCTTTTCTTACCCCTCAGCTTCTCTCAAAGAAGGACAGACTCTTGTTGAAGCAGAACAGACTTTTTCTTTCTCTCTTCTTCTCTTCCTTCCTTCCTTCCTTCTTTCTTTCCTTCTTTCCTTTCTTTCTTGCTTTCTCTCTTTCTCTCTCCCCCTCTCTCTCGCTCTCCCTCCCTTCTTTCTCTCTCTCTCTCTCTTTCCCTCCCTCCATTCTTTCTCTCTCTCTCTTTCTCTCTCTCCCTCCCTCCCTTCTCTTTTTCTCTTTCTCCATCTTTCTCTCTCTTTCTTTCTCTCTCTCTCTTTCTCTTTCTCTCTCTCTCTCTCGCCCCCTCTCTCTCTCGCCCACCCTCCCTTCTTTCTCTCTCTTTCTTTCTCTCTCTCTCTCCCTCCCTCCCTCCCTTCCTTCTCTTTTTCTCTTTCTCCCTCTATCTTTCTTTCTCTCTCTTTTCTTTCATTTTTGATGTTCCTGCAAAGTCAACCAAATAACATTCAGGGCGTAAGTCTCAGTGTCCCAGTTTATGAATGTCTAACACATTCTATCTTCTCTTTGTTTCACTGCAAGGGCGTCTCTCAGGGGAAATATCTTTCAGTCTGTCAGCTTTCCCAAGTTGTCCTTCCCACAAACTGAGCACATTTTCCATTCTGCCTACCAGCTTAAGTGCCCCACTCCAATTTCTCTTTTCCTGAGTTCTTAGAGACCCTTAGGTTACTTCAATGCTTACTTTCACTACCATCCCCCCAAAATGTGGGGTCTACATATAATAAATTACTCTCCATGCAGGAAGGCACCTCCAAATAAAATCCAGTCTAGAAGACTCACGATGATTCTTTCACCCCATTCAGTCCCTCCATGGTAGCATCTCTTAAACAACAATCACATATCCAAACCTTCTAGGAATTTCTGAAGCAAGTGATGATACTGATAACATCCGGCAGCCTCCCAGAGTATATCTCTCAGTAGCCAAAATTTTAGTTGCAAAGATCCTCATATTCTTGGATCCAACAATCGCTTCCTCTGAAATGCCTAGATTTTAGAAAATCTATCCCCTTGTTCTAAAGCTCTAGGTTTCTTTCCCCTTTACTCTGAGGGAGAAATGTGGTAGAGACAAGGGGACTTCGCTGTTGTAGCGGGTTGAACAGTGGTCTCCAAAAAGATATGCCTAAGCCCCAGTACCTACGAATGCGACCTAATTTGGACCTAGGAACTTTACAGATGTAATTAAGTTAATTTCATGACGAGATCATCCTGGATTTAGAGTGGGCCCTACCCTAAATCCAGTGACAAGTGTCCTTATTAGAAGAGAGAAAGACAGAGAGGCACACAGGGGAGAAAGCCACGTGAAGTAAGCGGCAGAGACTGGAGTGATGAGTTTATAAGCCAAGTTGTGCCAAGGATTGCCGGCAACCACCGGAAGCTAGGAGAGAGGTATGGAAGAGCTTCTCCCTTAGAACCTCCAAAAAGATCCAACTCTGCCCACACTTGATTTTGGACTTCTGGCCTCCAGAATAATGACAGAATAAATTTCTATTGTTTTAAGTCACTCAGTCTGTGGCCTTAGGAAACTAACATAGCTATCTTAGTGTCAATTAATGGGGAGGCTTTCTTTCTGTTGTACCATCCATGCCCCTGACAACAGATCTAATTGTTCCTGGAGACCAGAGTACCAAGATTGTCATTCCTTTACCAATGCCTTATGCATGCCCAGTCTGGATGGGGGAGATTGTTTTTCCCAAGGATCACTCCTTTTGGGATAGTGCTGTGACTTCAGTGGCACATACTTGACCAAATTCATCGATTAAGTTTAGACATGGCAGTTTACATACTGATCTGTACTGCCCTGTTATTTGTGCCCACATTTCATCAGCGTAAAGAGATTTTAGCTTTTTGAACAACCATGTCATATATTTTGTACTCTCCTGCCTCCTTCAAGGCACCACGTGTCATATCTTGCAGATAGCAGGTGCGAGATGTTACATGAGCAGCCTCTTCAGTATTCAGCAGTAGTACTGCTAGGATGAGCATGCTTTCAATGGGTTCAAAGAAGCAGGAATGGGAAAGTAAGCAAGAAGTCCAAATTTACATCCCACATTAAATCTAGTGATCCCAATAGGAAGCTGGAATGGAAGACAAAAGCAAAACCCACAGATACGCATTATTAGTCCCTGCTTTGCTTCCCCTGGGTCTGCCTTCCCCAGTTCCTCAGACCTGTCTTCAGTTACGGTCCAGGCCTGGCTCTATTTCTTAGTCTTTTTTGAGCCTATACTGAAACGAATCCCTTTTATCGTTTTTTTGTCCATGACCCACTCTCCTTCCTTCTTCAAATTCTTCACCTCCAAATTAAGTTGAGATCTAAAACCTGGGTGAGAAGTAGTTTTTTTTTTTTTGCAGAACATGGGCTTTTTCTCTTCTGATGAGCTGCATAAGGGTGAGAACCAGCACTCACTCATGTGGGCCCAGTCTCAGCACCCCCGCCCTTCCAATGATCCTTGTTTAAAGTTGTGGCTTCTGCCAGGCTCCTGGCCCAGCTCTGGTATAGAGGTCCATCTTGAGCTCCCACACATCACTTGCAGCCTTGTTCCTTGTCCAGCTGATCAGCAGCCATCACTTCATCATGCCCTTGCTCTCCAACCAGCCTTGTACGGCCAGAGTCCAGGAGAAACAATATCTGCTCACCTGGGTCTCCATCTGCTGGTGGCTACTTGGTTGGAAACCCTAATACAGACAAACTCCAAAAATGGAGTTGGGAATCTTGAGGTCCTTCAGACAGCTAGGAACCTGATCTTGTCTCCTCTGGGGCCAGCCTCTAAGGTCAAAGCAGCTCTTCTTAGACGGTCTCCAACCCTGGTAAAAGGATGCCTATGGAGACTGCCCATTCCGTTGTGGAAATGGTTCCATGCAGTTAACCTGCCACCAGGTTAACTGAATGATTACCTCAAGAAGTGGTCCCATATTGAACTAAGTGTTGGTCTTTGCTTTTGGCAGAGTGGACACTCAGCAGTGGCTGTAGCCAGGTCTGCCTTGTTTGTGGAAGTCTATGCTGCTGAGTCCTTGTATAACCTCTCTCTGCCACCGTAGCCACTTTGTTCATGAGCCCATTGGGCAATGACAGGGGTGGCTGGGAAAAGGGGCTGACTGGTATCCATAGAATGGATCATCGCATTCACTTGATTATTAAAATTATCTTCTGCTGAGGCCACCCTTTTGTGAACATTCACAAGGGACACAAATAAGTTCACATTTGGTGTCCATTAGAGAGGTGCATCCACACACTTCTTCACCAGACCCCTTCTCACCAATTTTCCAGTCATATTCCTTCCACATCCCTCATCTTCCAGCCAAACTATTAGCTACAGCCCAGGAATTGATATTGACTCATACCTCTGGCCATCTCCTTCTAAGCAAAATGAATAACCAGGTGCACTGCTCAAAGTTCTGTCTGTTGGGAAGATTTCTCTTCTCCAATTTCTTCAGGGAAGTCTTAGAAAGGAGCTTTAGCATTACAGCTGTCTACATTCTGGTGGTGCCTGCATATTGAACAGAACCATCTGTAAACCAGGCCCGTGTTTTATCTTCCTCAGTCAACTCGTTGTAGGTAACTCCCCATGCGGCCATAGATGTAGGCTGTAAAGAGAAGGCAATGTAGCATGAGTAGGGGTCATGGTCATTTTGCTCACTTCCTGATGCAAATTACTTGTACCTTTATAGACTGATTGAGCCCAATCTCATATATACCAGTTCCATTTAATAACAGAGTGCTGCCATTCATGCCAAGCTTTATGGCTTGTAGAGCAGACAACCTCTAGTGTATGATGGGAAGTTCTGGTCACATGGTAACTTGGTAGCTCATAGCTAAGTATTCACTTCTTACTAAGGCCCATTAACAAGTCAAAAGCTATTTTTCAAAAGGAGAGTTTTAATCCACAGGGAATTATAGGGCTTTGCTCCAAAACATAAGGGATCTGCTGTGATTCACATACAGGTGTCTGCTGAAGGCTCCAAGCAGTATCCCTATCTGCTGCTGACACCAAGCACCATTCGTTCTAAAGGAACATATCACCCATGCGGCATCTTGTACATCAGCCTGGACTTTTTGCAGAGCCTTCTCTTTTTATAGACCTGACTCAAAACTAGCAGTTTTCCAGCCCATTCATTCAGTAAATGGGCTGGAGTACCACACCCAAATAAGGAATATCACACCTAAACAAGGAATATATTCCCTCCAAAATCCAAAGCAGCCTGCTAGGCATTGTGGCCCTCTTTTGATTATAGGAGGGGCAAGATGCAACAACTTAGCCTTTATCTTAGAAGGGTATCTTGACATGCCCTACACCACTGGACTCCCAGAAATTTCACTGACATAGAAGGTCTGGGTATTTTTGTAGGATTTATTTTCTGTGCTCTGACATGCAAATGTCTTTCAAATATGTCTAGAGTAGCTGTTACTCCCTGTTCACCAGGTCCAATCACCATAATGTCATCAATATAATGGACAAGTGTGATGTCTTGTGGAAGGGAGAGGCAATCAAGTTCCCTATGGACTAAATTACAACTGGACTAATTTATATGGACTAAATATAAGGCTAAAGAGTTGATATACCCGTGGCGTAGGATAGAGAAAGTGTGTTAGTAGCCTTGCCAGCTATAAGAAAACTGTTCTGGCAGTCATTGCTATCAGATATCAAGAAGAAAAGCACTTATATTAATAGCTGCACACCAGGCACCAAGGGATGTGTTAATTTGCTTAACAAAGAAATCACATCTGAAACAGCAACTGGGATTGGAGTCACCACCTGGTTCAGCTTAGGATAATCTATAATCATTGTTCTAGATCCATTGTTTCCTGCACAGGCCAAATAGGTGAATTGAATGGGGATGTGCTGGGAATTATCATCCTGCATCTTTCTAATCTGTAGCTCCTTCAGGAATGCAATATTGCTTTGGTTTTACTACTTTCCTAGGTAGAGCCAGTTCTATTGGCTTTCTCTTGGCCTTTTCTTACCATGATAGTCTTCACTCCACAGGTCAGAGAACTAATGTGGGAATTCTGCCAGTTTCTGAGTATGTCTATTCCAACATGTATTCCAAAACTGGGGAAATAACTGTAAGAGGGATTCAGAGTCCCAGTGGACCACTGTGAAACAGACCTTAACTAAAATTCCAGTGATCATCTGACCTTCATAAGTTCTTACGCTGACTGGTGCACAGGTGTTTTAGGTCTCCAGATATTAGTGTCAGTTCAAAGCTAGTGTCTAGTAATCCCCTCAAAGTTTCATCATTTCCTTTTCCTCAGTGCATAGTCACTCTGATAAAAAGCCTTAGGCCCCTTTAGGGAGGGCTGGGAGAAAGATTAACTATGTAAAGTTTTGACTGTGTAGCAGGTTTTTTCCTTAAAGAGACGCAACCTCCTCTTCATTCAGAGTTCTGGGAAACACACTTGCTCAAGTTGTAAAATCGATTGAGAGGCTGAAACTCTGTGTTGTGATTCTTTCTAGACTTCTATTCACTAGACCTGGATCTCTTCTGCTTATCCTGAGCAAATAATAATTTAGTAGACTTTCATGCATTTCTTTGCTAGAGACGCCAGGATTAACTAGACAACCTTATAGATCCCTTAGAGTGAGACTACTTTGACTGCTCCTTTGGCTCTGCTGTCCATTATGGATGATAACAACACCCACTTTTTCTTAGGTGATTAAATGCCACCACTTGGCCCTTAATACTCTAGAATCCCATTATCTCCATTGCACTTAGGGATCCCCCCACCTTTTTTTTAGGAAGAGTAACCCTGAGCTAACATCTGCTGTCAGTCCTCCTCTTTTTGCTGAGGAAGACTGGCCCTGAGCTAACATCCGTGCCCCTCTTCCTCTATTTTATATGCGGGACACCTGCCACAGCATGGCTTGACAAGCAGGGCCACCGAAGCAGAGCACATGAACATAACTGCTGCGCCACCAGGCTGGCCCCCAGGGATCCCATTTTGTTGGTATCAATTGCCACTGTACTTTCTGACCTATATAGAAGAGGGACCATAGAGCCCTTCAAGAATGCTGAGGCACCTCACACAAATTTGTTTCTCAAAGTTGTGGTGAAAGGTCTTCTGGACCCTGCCAGGGTAGTTGAGCAGATCTTACATGATAAATCTACTCTAACATTCCAGTTTCCTTAAGCTTTGGTACAGTTTACCAAGGAAGTTCTGGCATTGCAAATTCATTCGTGGGTTCCTGTTTCAGCCTGTCAACCAACCAAGCTGTTAGAGCTCTTTCTAGTGGCTCAAAGCAGAAACATTGAATCCAGAATCTCTGCTTAGTGGTCAATATCAATAAATTCGACCTGATACAACTTTATATTTCTTCTACCATGATCTTACACCTTGCAATGCATTCTCACACGTATTCCACAGATTTCTGTCTGTAAAAATTGAAAAAGATCATGCAGTTATTTTCTTGTGTAGTGCACTTCCACACAGGTACCTCACCCTTTGGGCCTCCTGGGACTTGACTCTACTTACAGATCTAGAAGCAAAGAGGGTAGTAGGCATGGGTCCTGAGAAGAATCAGCAGCGTCTTTCAAGGCAAGTCCCTCAGGGGAGGCCCTTATAGTTTCCTCAGGCTAATCTCTTCAGGTACGAGTGGAAAATCTGCTTCTACTGCAAAGAAGACTCAGAAAAATTTAGGTGTTTGATATTCCATCTTCATTGGCATCTACCCGTGTATCTCCATTCAAATGTTCAGATCCCATTTCTTCCCGATCAATGCCGTCTGTTTAACAAAAGACACCTTGCAATGTTGATAATTCAATTTGTGTTGTAGTTTAGCTCCTCACAGGATGAGACTCTGGGTTTGATTTTCAGAAATCCTAGCAATATGGCAATAGGTGATAATGGTTTCACTCAGAGCAGAGATAGAAGATTTCAGGTTATTTATTTAAAGCTGAGCTAGGAATTTGAAACCCTGAGCTCATCCTATTCTTTTCCAACTTTCTCTAGCACAGTTGGGAGTAAACAGGCAATCTCAATATACTCCTTAGTTTGACTAAAATATTATAAAGTGGAAAATACATGGTAGCCTGAACCTTGCCTTCCATAGGTATGTGATTAGGAATAGCCAATGGCTATCTTTTGTGTATCTCTAGTGCCACACTATACCATGGACTACCAGTGCCCTTTTCACCACTGGAAACAGAGCCATAAATGCCTTCAAATGTAATCAGTTTAGAGAATCAATTCCAGAGACCCCAGAACCAGCTCAGAAGACCCATCCTTAAGATTCTGTTCCTCTAGAACTTCTCTCAGTACCAAAGTCTGTGTCAGTCAGGGTTCTCCAGAGAAATAGAAGCAGTAGGAGATATATATTAAGAGATTTACTGTAGAGAACAGGCTAATATGATTGTTGGGGCTGGCTAGGCAAGTTTTAAATCTGTAGGGCAGGCCACCAGCAAGGGCAGGTAGGAGCTCTTGGGCATGAGCTGAGGATGCTGTCCACAGGCAGAATTTCTTCTCTTTCTGTGAAGCCTCAGTTCTGCTCTTCAGGACTTTCAACTGATTGAATCAGGCCCACACTGGCTTTCTAAGACAATCTCCCTTATTTAAATTATAGACTTTCATCACATCTACAAAATACCTTCACAGAAACATCAAGATTAATGTTTGATTGAATAACTAAGGTTTTAGCCTAACCAAGTTGATATGTAAAACATATCATCACAGTTTCCATTAGGAACGGTGCCTCTTAGACTCATGTAAGGTGGCTGGCCACTCTTCTGTCATATCCCAATAACACTGATGAGAAAATTGGGAATCTGAGATATTATACAGGACAGTGGTTGGATTGTGGCACACCAACCCTAGAATGACCCTGACTCATCCCTGCTTCTGGCATTCACACTCTTTTATAATATTCTCGTCCTTAGTGTGGGCGGGATCTATGACTTGCATCTAATCAACAGAATATGATAATGGTAATGGGATGTCACTCCAGGAATTAGTTTATGTTATATAAGTCTCCATTTTACTAGCCAATTTGCTCTAGAATATTGCTCCCCTGCTTGAAGTACAAGCTACTAGGAGTCCTACAGTTGCAAGGAAATGAACTCTGCTAACAACCTGAGTGACCTTGGAAGCAGACTTCCCCCAGTCGAGCACCCAGATGAGAATTCATCCCTGGTTGACACCTGGATTACAGCTTTCAGAGGACGCAGCTCAAGCCATATCTGGACTTATGATCCGTAGGAAATGTGAGATAAAATATGTGCATTGTTTCAAGCCGTTAAGTTATGGTAATTTGTTACACAACAAAAGAAAACTAATATAGTGGTATCTGAATTCTGTCCTGTCTGGTCTCAGACCTTGTTCTTTCTCTATTAAGCTATACTGTACCAAACAGTGTAGACACTGCTTTAGATGAAGGTGCTCAGGGTTGCATGCAGGGGCCAAGGACACTGTGCCTGCACCAGCGGAGTGCTCAATTGGAAGTCTTCTTCCATTGAAAATTTGAACAAACTAACTGAGGGATTTGTGACAAACCTGAAAGCTGGAGTTAAAGTGATTCTGCAGAAGCAACTGGTATTAACGGTGTTAAAGATGACCAGAAGGCAGAGAAGGCAGAGAAGGCAGAGAAAGATCAAGATAAATGATCTTGCTTTCACTGCATAGAGACCTTTGGAAAATGAGAAAAGGATAGTTTATATGGACTAGAGGGAGATAAGATAGATTAAATCAGGGAGAGAATGATGATGTGTTCAATTTAATGTTTATCAGGATAAGGATGCAGACATTTGAAGTTTCAAGGAACTGACAGTGGAGACTTAATATGGCTTTTATTTGTAAATCATACCTTTTTATGAGATAACATATTTGAAAATACAATAGCAATTGTGATTACATGAATTCTTTTCCTTTAACTTAAATCAGTGAAAACATCACACAATTTTGAAAAAGAAAATCACCTGTTTATTATAAGAAATCTCCACTAGACCAGAGCAAAAGTTATTCTTGCTCCCTTGTAAATTTCTAGCATTAGATGAAAAATACAACAGCAGAAATATTGGATTAGGGAGCTGTGAACACCTGACAGTTGAGCACGAGGTCCCACGGAGTCCTTCTCTTGCTATTCAGCACAAACATGCTATCATTGTTTCAGCGGCGTGGTAAGAAGTGCCCTAAAATGCAGCATCTGGGAGCAAGATGTGGAAACCAGCACTCTCAAAGGCCAGGAAAACCAGTGTGAGTCTCCAGGTGAACCACTGACACAAACTCAAGGACCCCAAGAATTAAAAGAACAATTATTATCTTGATGTCCGTGGCAAAACAGTGGAGACCTTTACCTTTTAAATTCTTCTAATAGGTAAATTCCATGTTCTTCTGGACACAGGATAAAACTTAATGAGCATTTTATTATAAACAAGTTGCTGCTTCATCATCACGTTTTCAAAACGGGCAGAGTGGCATCATCAATAGAAACTCTTTAAAAGATTTAACAGGCAAGGGGTATATAAAAGGAAAAGTCTTTTCTTCTGTCAATGTGGCCAAGAGCAGGAAAGGAAGGTTAATTGTGTATTCAGAGGGGATTTGCGACCATGTTTAGAAAGTGAACCAGCACCGAAGAACTCTGCTAACTGAACTGCATGAGTCAGCTTGGTCCTAAATGCCAACCAGGGGAGCACTTCGGGGCAGAGGATGACAGCAGTAGGAATGCTTTCTAAGGAGTCTCTGCTGAGCCCTCAGAGCATGTCAGGAGGTGTGGCACAGGAAAGGCTGCCCCAGGTGGACATCCCGGGCGTGTGTCTTATGTGCTTCACAGGTGTGCTCCCGTATTGCAATCAATGTGTTAAATTCACTTTGTTTCCACAGAGGACGTAATCTGTCATTGCAATTTTCATATAAAACACTGAGCTGTGGGGTTTGGACCAAGCCCTTCAGATCAGGGACCTAGTTCTTACAATTCAGAGGTCAAAGCAGATAACGAGTTCACACTGGAAATTGAAGGAAATTTCAGTGTTTTCTGTAGCAGAGGAGAACTTTGCCTCTTGATTATGTGCTAGAACCACATAAAGCCATGAAGCATTCAAACAAAAACATAGTGCATGAAGTTCTCTAAGTGGAAAATGTGACAATTTTTTTTTCAACTTTATGAAGCATGCTTCTTTTCATTAAAAAGTTTCTTTTCATGCAATGGAATATTATTCAGCAATAAAAAACGTGGAAATTCTCCCATTTTCAGCAACACAGATGGACCTTCAAGGCATTATGCTAAGTGAAATCAGTCAGAGAAAGACAAATATGGTATGATGTCACTTATCTGTGGAATCTAAAAACAAACAAGCAAACACCAAACTCACAGAAAAAGAGATCAAATCCGTAGTTACCAATGGCAGGGGGTGGGGGAGGGGGAAATTGGAGGTAGGTGGTCAAAAGGTAGAAACTTCCAGTTATGGGATAAATAAGTGCTAGGGATGTAATGTACAACATGATGACTATAGTTAACACTGCTGTATGACATACAGGAAAGTTGTTGAGAGAATAAATCTTAAGAGATCTCATCATAAGGAGTTTTTTTTTCTTTTCTTTTTATTGTATCTATATGACATGATGGATGTTCACAATATATGTAAATCAAGCTGTACACCTTAAACTTATACTGTGATGTATGTCAATTATTTCTCAATTGAACTAGAAAAAAAGTTCCAACAAATGCAAAAGCAGGGAGAACAGTAAAATGGAGCCCCATGCACCCGTCACTCAGCTCCGACAGTTAACTCATGGCCAATATTGTTTCATTTATAACACCACCTACTTTTTTCATGAGCTGGACTCTTTTGAAATAATTCCCAGACATTATATCATTTAATCAAAGAATGCAAAACATGCTTAAAAAATTGGTGTCCATATTTTAAATCTCTCAAGTGTACCACTGATGTCAATAGAAGGCAATAGTTAACTAAGAATACAAACATGTGGGACCTGGGTCATATTGTATGGTGCAATCTTCCTATTCTGTAAACTTTTATGCAAAAGAAATTGTATTAAATATATATTGAGAAGTATAAAAGTGAAAAAGAAGCCAGAAAATCTAAGTATAGACTAGAGAATATTTGTAAGGTATTTTCAGTTGATTGTGTTTGTTTGAGTGTGTATATATCCATCCATCCACCTATCTATCTATCAATCTATCCATTCATCCATCCATCCATCTATCTGTCTATCCATCCATCCATCCATCCATCTGTCTATCTCTATTTAAAGTTAGGATTTTATTTTTGTCCTAAAGAAGAACACATCTCCTTTTCCTAGACTTGCTGCATTCCTAGTTCCAGCTCACCAGGGCATCCAAGCCAACCTCTGGATCAAGGCAGAAATGTGAATGATGAGCAAGAGATCTGAGATTGACCTAAAGTCCAAAAGGACCATATAATTATTTCTGTTGCCTCCAATATTCGAGAACTCTTGGATATTCGGTGGTGTTCATAGGCTTACTAATAATTCATGCAAAGTCATATGGCTTCATGTCTCAGTACCTTTGTACTCTCCGTTCTCTCTCCAGTCCTCTACCAGGAAGCTCCAACCTTGGTTCTTCTCCCAGGAAACTTCCCTCAGCTCAGTTCTTGGAATCCACTCTAGGCACCTCCTAACTTCTCATGAATGTTTCTATCAAATGGTCCACCCACTGTATTGAAGTCATGTTGCTGTTTTACCAAGTAGACTCTAACTCCCTGTCGGCAGCCTATAGAGCCCATGGTTAAGAGCACAGCCTTTGGAGTCAGGCGAGCCCAGGCTTGAACATCAGTTTTGCCATTTTGTATCTGTGGAAACTTAGAAAAGTCCCTAAACTTTGCTAAGTCTCAGTTTCCTCATCTGTAAAATGGGGATAATAACTTATTTCAGGATTCATATTTGGATTAAGTCAGATAATGCATACATGTTGTCTTTGAGTGCCACATGTATAACATATTACATTGACTCTAAGAGCACATCCTTTTACACTTAACATCTCTGAAATGGAGTCTTGAAGTCACTGTTTGACAGGTGGCAGCTCTACAAAGTTACCACTGCCTCTGTGCACATCAGAAGAGCTGAGTCAAAACTTGCAGAATGAATGTGAGCCCAGGAAGCAACATTGAATCAACCTGTACCCTCTAGTGAGCAGTGGCTGTCAGTCTAATTTTGTGAGTTGTTTTAAAGGCTACCTCGCTGATACTGTTGATGCCACAGTATGTAGAAACACATGGACATTGATGCCTCTGTGTTGAAATGTGATTCAGAATAGTTGGGCAGGAAATTTGAAAAAGTCTTCGAAATACTTTTCATTTATAGTTTTTCTTTTAATCTATATATAAAAGTATTACATGTTAAAAATCCATGTCTAGTTAAATCTGAAAAGGTATTTCAATAAATATAATTAAAAATTCAAAATAAAAAGAAAACACTGTGTCATAGTTTAATTCACGGGTTTTTTCCTTCCAAGTGGTTCAGAAAGTAATGTTGCAACTTTGAATTTATTATACCTTAGATTTGATGAAATAAATAATAGCTCCTTCATATAGGATTTTTCTCAGCACTAAGTAACAAAAGATTTGTCCAATGGTGGCTTAAACTGTCAGGGTATTTATTATGTTTTTTTTACAAGAAGTCCAGTAGTTAAAAGAAATCTCAGGTCTGGCTTGAAAGCTCAATGATGCCGTCAATGATCCAGGTCTTTGTTTCTTTTCTTTTTGTCATCCGTGGAGTGTTGGCTTTTATTTTCATTCTTGAAAAATGGCTGCTCTAGCTTCAGCCATTATACCTACATTGCAACTAGAAAGAAGAAACAAGCATAAGCTTAAGAAGTCTCTTCTTGGGGCTCGCGCGCTCCGCTGCAGGCGGCCCAGTGTTTTGTCAGTTCAAATCCTGGGTGCGGACATGGCACTGCTCCTCAAACCACGCTGAGGCAGCGTCCCACATGCCACAACTGGAAGGACCCACAACGAAGAATATACAACTATGTACCGGGGGGCTTTGGGGAGAAAAAGGAAAAAATCAAATAAAAAAAAAAAAAGTGTCTTCTTGGTGCCAGCCCAGTGGCTCAGCCGTTAAGCGTGCAAGTTCCGCTTTAGTGGCCTGGGGTTCACCGGTTGGGATCCCAGGTGTGAACGTGGCACCGCTTGGCAAACCCTGCTGTGGTAGGTGTCCCACATATAAAGTAGAGGAAGATGGGAATGGATGTTCGCTCAGGGCCAGTCTTCCTCAGCAAAAAGAGGAGGATTGGCAGCAGATGTTAGGTCAGGGCTAATCTTCCTCAAAAAAAAAAAGAAGAAGAAATCTCTTCTTGCAGGAAACAACTAATATTCCTAACTAAAAGTTCTGATTTTAAGGTTCTGATTTGCTCATGTCTCTGTGGAGAGAACAGTTTGATATGGGCAACCACAGTTTGGGAAAATATCTTGCGGGACTTCTCATCTTTTAGTAAAAACATCTTTTTCCTAGGTTTGCATATGATTGCACAACCTGAACTATCATACACGGCTGGATCTGGGAATGGTAGAAAGGCTGGTGGATGAGTCCTTCGGCTGAAGTGAGTGATTCAGAACTTGATGCCTTTGTAGGAGGAGGGGGATTAAATGAAAAGAAGAGGGTAGGAGTGAGGACAAGAGAAGCACTGGCTCCAGGGTTTAATCAGCAGACCCTGCCCATCGTGAGGTCCTCCCAAATTCTATGCAACTCACTGGTCAATATCCTACTTTTCCCACAGACATTCATTCTATGGAAATTCTGGGCAGCGACATCTTCATGAGATTGCCGATGTCTCACCAGATGTTACTGGCTATGATGTCAGGTAGCCCTCTAATTTTCCCACCTGGGTCATGTGGCACTCACTTGCAGTTCCTTCCAAATGGAGACTCCAGGACCTCCCTGGCTCAGAAAGTTTAGTATAGTATCTAGGGCTCAGACAGAATCAGTCTTCTGCCAATCCCATGTAGATCTTGGGGTAACTTGGTTGTTGTTGCTTGCTACTCCATTTCTTCCTTCTTAAATCTCAGGGAGAGCCCTTACCTAGATTTCCAAGACTAGAGGACAGCTTTTTCTACCTACCACATACTTGGTGCAAATATTTTCTCCTAGTTTGCCATCACTTAAATATTTTTGCAATGCAAAAGTTATTTTAAAATATTAATTTTTTACATAATTATACATAATATATAATACATATAAGAATACATAAATATTTATATAGTCAAATTTATTGACTTTTCATTTATTGCCTGTGGATTTGATACATGAATACAGCCCTTCATTATCCCTAGGTTATAGAAGAATGAGTTCTTCCCACGTGTTCTTTTGGTACTTGTATGATGTCGTTTTTAACATTTATTTCTCAGATCAGTTAGAACTTATTATTGTGATGGTGTGAGTTAAGCATCCAGTTTTATCTTCTTTCAAATGGCTTTTTAAAATTTTTTGGCCCAGTGCAGAGGATACGAACAAACGTTTTTCCAAGGAAGATATACAGATGGCCAACAGGCACATGAAAAGATGTACAACATCACTAATTATTAGGGAAATGCAAATCAAACCTACAATGAGATATCATCTCACACCTGTCAGAATGGCTATAGTTGACAAGACAAAAAATAACAAATGTTGGAGAGATTGTGGAGAAAAGGAGCCCTCATACACTTCTGGTTGGAATGCAAACTGGTGCAGCCATATGGAAAATGGTATGGAGAGTTCTCAACAAATTAAAAATAGAAATACTATGTGATCCAGCTATCCCACTACTGGGTATTTATTCAAAGAACATGAAATCAATAATTCAAGGTGAATTATGCACCTCTATGTTCATTGCAGCATTATTCACAATAGCCAAGACATGGAAGCAACTCAAGTGCTCATCAACTGGTGAACGGATAAAGAAGATGTGGCATATATATATGCATATACACACTAGAACACTACTCAGCCATTAAAAAAAAGACAAAATCATGTCATTTGCAACAACATGGATGGACCTTGAGGGTATGATGTTAAGCAAAATAGGCTAGACAGAGAAAGCCAAATACTGTATGATTTCACTCATGTGGAACATAAACACGTGGATAGAGAGAACAGATTAGTGGTTAACAGAGGGGAAGGTGGTGGGCAAAGGGGGTAAAAGTATATGGTGGTATATGTATATGGTGATAGATAAAAACTAGACTATTGGGAGTGAGCATGATTCGGTCTATACAGAAACCGATACACAATAATGTACACCTGAAGCTACACAATGATATGAACCAATATGACCTCAATAAAATAATTAAATTAAAAAGTGTTTTTAGCCCAGTGATTTGAGATACCATCTTTATCATATGTTAAATTTCCATTTGTTGTTGGGTCAATTTTTTGATTCTCTTCTATTCCGCTAGTCCATCTATTCAAGTGCCAGTACCACACCGTTTTAATTACAGGGGCTTCAAAGTATGTTTTCACATCTGATAGGGTTACACTCCCTCATAGTTTTTCTTTTTCAACGTTGTCATAACTCTTCTTACATTTTATTTTTCATTATGAACTTTGGTATTGACTTGTGTAGCTGCAGAAGAGCGTCAGTTATTTATTTATTTATTTTTTGAGCATCTTACATTTTTAAATGAACTGAGGGAGAAATAACATTTTAGCGATATATTAAGTTGTCTTATCTCAAGAGCAAAGGATACCTTTCCGTTTGTTCAAGAGTTCTTTTGTTTTCTTTAGGCGTGTTTTAAAGTTTTCCTTACATAGGTTTTGCAAATTTCCTTAGTTTACTCCTAAGTATTTTACACTTTATTACGCTATTGGAAATGGGACTCTTTCCAACACTATGTCTTCTAACTGGTATTGTTTGTGTATTGAAGGCTATTGATTCCTTTATGTTAATTTGACATCCTTTTCATTAATGAATTACTTTATTGAGTCTAATTCATTTTTGGTTAAAAAATAAAGTTAAAGAATTTCTTTCATTGTAAGTGTACTATATTTCTATAATATTATGAGTTAAACAAACTTTTGAAGAAGAGTCTGATCACAAAAACACCATTGTTCCTCAGGAAAAATGCATTTTTACTTCCTAGCAGCCAAGTTACAAAGAAATTTTAGAAGACAACTCACGTATAAATGGAGAACTGCTTGAATATTTTAACTGGGAGCATAAAGAAATTAAAAAATGTTATACATCATTTCAAAAACAATATGGCATGATATTTGCCAGTCTATTGATATATTCATATTCTTTTATGGTATGAATTTAGTGCTGTCCCAGTGAACGATTTTTTAAGCTATGCTCTTGCTGTTAAACAAGGACCTGATTACAGCCACACTTGGAATTTGATACTATTTCCTTTAAGGAAACACTTTCCCCATCTTTGCCCTATTCAGTGTTATATTAAATGCTCTGTGCACTTAAACTTTTTTCCAAGTGTGTTGCATTTCTGCGATCTTTGCAATCAAAGAAACGGGGTAAATCTCTTTGCTAAGGCATTAACACTTGTTTATTGCCCAATAAATGCTTATCCAGAATATTTTAGATTTATTTTCTTCACAGACTGATAAAATGTAATTTTCCTCAACTCGGTGTTCTGATTTTATGGCTCCTATCGTAAAATCCTGGGCCTGGGAAGCACCTTGAGAAGCAGTTTTCAGTACTCCCAGCTCAATAGAGAGCCAAAGAATATATCCTGCAATTTTCTTCGGAAGCACGTTTTAGTGTTTAATAACCCATAAGATTCTCAGAAAATTTTTTCCTATATCCATATTAAATTGCTAATGGTGCATGGATTTTGAGTTTCAATCCTAAATAACTGAATAAATGATCTTTTCTAGGGAAACAGACATCCACATAGGATCTGAAGAAGCGCTGTCTGTGTGAAATAAACTGAAAATACTACCTTTCCGGGCTGGAGCAAGAGATTTTCAATCAAATGCCCTCCTCCACAAGGTGTTTGTGCTGCAGGAAACCGGACAACTGTCATCAATGATCTTAGCTTCAACCCTCTTGGACTCTCGTGAGTAATATTAGCGGCCGGACTGAAAGTGACAGCACAAGATGAACTATGACATGGAGTCAGACAAATTGTAGCTCTGCTGTCAGGATGATGGGTTATGCAGGCAGAGTCATCCCGGGCTGATCTCAGCAGGCACCCTGCCTCGGAGCAGATGAGAAGACGCTGAGCCAAGCTTCCCGTTGGCGCTTGTGCCACCTGAGCAGAGACTCCCTTACCAGCAGTGCCTCCCTCATAATACTGGGAGTCATTTCCGGGGCAGGACTTCCTTTGTTTTTGCTTGTCCTCTAAATGCTGATTTGCATGATGTTTGATCTTGACATGTCTGATGATTTCTGACTGTGGACAGCCACGTGTCTACAGGAGGAGGCAGAAACTCCAGTAATTGGCTAGCACGGTGCTTCGCGAGGACGTCATTCATCCCGCGCTCCAACAAAGTGGCGAGAAAGATGGACGATGCACGGGACGGAGGCGGGGAGAACCTGCCCAAGAGGCAACCGACTAATTGCGAGCCGTAAACAAACTTTCATTGTCTTAAACCATTGAGATTTTTAGGTTGTTTCTTACTCCTGCGTGACCTACCCTCTCCTGACTAACACAATTTTGAACCACAATTTGAGGGTTGACGTTTGTTTTTCTAATTTAACATTGTCATTAGCGTTTCTTCATTTTGCAAAATTTTGAAATAATCATCCCTTTAAAAATGAGATAATAATCGCTCAAGTAGATGCATCATCATTTACTTAACTCATTCCTTATGGTCAATTATTTAGACTTTCCCCCCTTTTTAAAATAAATAATGTGGAAAACAAATTAATTCATAGAACTTCTTCAGATTAATTTCCAGGAGTGAGTTACTGATTTCCATATTAAATTATAAATTATGTCTTCACAGTCTCAAACCACGTAAAGGTTTGAACATTTGTAGTGGACTATGCTGAGTGAGGCCTAATGGACAAACTTGACATTGTTTGTAAATGTGTCACTCCAGACAACACAGGAGATAGGTCTATACCCAGCACTGTGCTCGAGTCCATAGCTGCTCTACCCTAGACTGAGGCACTAGCCTTGCCTTCTGGCTGGAGAGGCCCTGGCAGTGGCTGGCGCTGTGGTCACGGGCGTGGTCTCGTGGTCGCTGCTGCAGCCATCCCTGCTACTGAGCAGGGTGCATTCCTTGGCAGCTGCTCCTAACCGCGCTGACCCTCAAGCCAAGCGCCCTGATAGTGCTCCCTGCAGTGTTCCTGCCTCCAGGGGAAGCATCCTTGCGGCTGCAGAGGCTAGAGACTCTGAAGCATCTGATTGGACAGGAGGCGCGGAGAAGTTACTGTCCCCAGGAGAATTCGGCCAATGGGAGATGGAAGCGGTGGATACATTCCTCCAATGTCTTCCCCGCAGAGTTTGAAAACACAGTATTTTCCTACAGCTTCTCTGAGGACTTGGGGCGAGAGCACCCGCTCGGCTTGTCACCAAGCCCTGTCGTTCGGTAAAGTAGTTCGCGCGGCCTTTTCCCGGCCTTCCTGGGTTTTCCTTTCCCTCTGGCTTCCCTGGGTGAACTCCTCAGAACGCATTAGCATGTGAAGTTTTACCGCAGGCTTTATTTTCTGGGGAATCTAGGCCGTGGAAGATTACTATTACTTGAAAAGATACTGGGAAAAATGAAGGAAAAAAAGTTAAATTACTCCTCTTCATGTCAGCACTTGGTTACTTCTCTCGCTGTTTTAACCTGGTCAGACTTGTTGCAAAGGCGACCAAAGTTCCTAATTCAAAGTCACATTAACTTACATCACCAAACAGCTTTAGGGTTTGTACAGCTAGGCTAACCGAGGCCTTTTAATTTTCCATAAGCTCGGGGGATATTGTTTGTTCATGTAACTGGGATATCTGGAGCAGCGACGAGGAGACAAACGTAACCTTCCGGGAGATACAAAAAGAAAAGAAGGAGGGAAGGGAGGGAGGGAGGGAGGGAGGAAGGAAGGAAGAAAGGCAAGCCAGTATGTTAGATGATGTTTAAATGCTGGGGTAAACTCTCCTGCATCTAGAATTTTTTCTTTCTTTTCACTCTAGATCTAACAAGATGTGTAATTATAAGTAGAGTGGAAGTAGTATGTTTTATGTTAAACTAATAAAGAAATTATGTTAAATATGAAAAGCACAAATGTAATACATTTCGCTAATGGCTTCTTTGTTCCCTGAGCAGGTAGTTTGTTTATTTAGGGCTTATGGTTGAAGAGCAAACCCAGGAGGAAAAGAAAATCTTTTCCAGTGCTTGTCCTGCAAACTGAAACCTTTTAAATCGTGTGTACGGTTAAAGCAGCAAGCAGAATGTTTATGCCATACCCTTGGAAGGTTCTTGCTCACTAACCATATAAACCACGTGGCTTTAACCCCAATCCTTGTCATAACAGATGAGGAGGAGGGTGTGCAGCACGCCCACCCAGGGGAGGTGGTGTAGGACATGCCCCTCAGGGATGCCGCGAGAAGCTGAGTATTATCCGCCAGCTGTCCATCTGTCATTGACAGACTGTTGTTTCCAGAGTCGTTAACTGTCTTGCTTTGCGTTGGGCGCAGAGTTCCCACACCCAGCAACAAGCTGTGTAACAGATGCCCGTATTCCTTAAAGCCTATTATCCTGTTATTCCAGTGTGCTCTCTTCCCTGTCTGAGGGCTTTTTCAGGAGGCCCTGAGGGCTGGGCTGTCTGAGTATACACAGCAGGCTGGAAGTGCCTGTGAATTAATACCATCAAATCCCCCTTTCTCTCTGTAACCAGTAACTCTCAGGTGCTGCTGGTAAGTACCCCAGCTCCCTCTCTCCTTCAGGGAGATAATTCTGCAGTTCTGAGGTGTTTATTTAAACAAGTGCTACTCAAAATATGCTCCGCTATCTGGTGCAAAAACTTTGCAGTGTGTTTTGAAAAGCGTGGCTCCATTTGGCTAGATGGCTTATAATGCACACCCAGTAGGTGTCATTTCCGTTCTCTGTCTTAGTCTGCTCAGGCTGCTATAACAAATTATCGTAGTCTGGGTGGCTTCAACAACAAACGTTTATTTCTCACAGGTCTGGAGGCTGAGAAGTCCAAGGTCTAGGTGCTGGCGCTTTCCGTTCTTCCTGAGAACTCTCTTCCTGGTTTGCAACCAGCTGTCTTCTTACTGCATTCTCACTTGGCTGAGAGACAAAGGGCTCTGGTGCCTCTCCTCCTTCTTATAGGGACACTAATCCCATCATGGGGACTCTACTCCCAGGACCTAATTATCTCCCAAAGGCCCCCTCTCCTTATGCCATCGCAGTGGGGGTTCAGGGTCCAACATATGAATTTTGGCGGGACACAAACATTCAGTCTATAGCGCTATCCTCTCTCCTGTCTTTGCCGATTTGCTCTCCATCGTGCCTCTCTCCACGGGTTCATGAATGTCTTCATGAGCCTGTAGGCTTTTAGCAGACATTGCCAGTTCAAATCCAACTTTCAACTCTTTACTTTTCAAGGGAATTTGTAGTCATCCACTCCTGGGTTCCACAAAGTGTCAGGGTCATTTATGAGATAATATTTACTTTCCTGTGATAACATTTCATGCTCAGGGCCAGGAACACATTGATACTCAGTAAATACTATATTCTTTCCCTTTGTTCAAGTAACATATATATGAAGACATCTATGACAATAAGTTAAAGGAAGCATGCTTTATGGTTAAGACTTAGAACTATGAAGCCAGATTTCCTAGGGCACAATTCTGGCTACCTCACTTACTAGCTGGATAAACTTGGGAAAGCCAAGTGACTATGTTTTCCATAATTTCCTTATCTGTAAATGGGGGTAGTAGTAGTGCCTAATTTATAGGATTATGAGGATTAAATAAACTAATATATGTACAGTGCTTAGAAGAGTGCCTAACTCAGAGTGCTACATATATGTCATTTTTAATTATTACTATGGAATTTTTCCCCCTTGTTACTTTCTCCTGAGAATAGCACAGTGCCTCCTTTTCTATTGTTTTTTGTTTTTGTTTTTTCAGGGCAATATTTGCCCTGAGCTAATATCTGTTGCCGATCTTCCTCTTTTTTCTCCTCTCCAAAGCCCCATGGTTGTACATCTCAGTTGTAAGTCCTTCCAGTTCTTCTATGTGAGCCGCCACCACAGCATTGACAGACAGGTGGTGTGGTTCCGTGACCAGAAAGTGAACCCAGGCCGCTGAAGTGGTGAGTGCCAAAATTTAACCATGAGGCCATCAGGACTGGCTCTATTGTTTATTTCTGAATTCTTCTGTTCCCATATAGTTCCATCAAAATTTCACGATTTGGTCTGGGATTTCGTTCTCTCTGTTTTCCACTTTTCTATTTGTTAAGAAGTTGATAAATCTTCACAGATGGTAGTACATGGGGTAGGAAGTCATTGTATTTTCTATTTTCCTACCTACAGAGATCATCTACTGCTCCATTCAACTACATGGCTTCCAGATTTGCACCAGTATCTCCAGGGTGCTCTTCAGACGTACAGATTCCTGAGCCCCATCTCAGACCAGCTGAAGAATATCTGGGCAGGAGGGCTCAGAGACCAGAATTTGATAAGGTACCTGAGGAATTCTCATGATCCTGTCTCTGACCTGGATGCACATGGATATTAGCATTGGTTCTTTAAGAATGGATCTCAGCATCTACCTTCTTACAAGTGTTTAAGTTTCCTAAATGCTCTCCATCTTGCTATTATAAATTATCTCTTGTCTTTAAGAGTTTCAGGCTGAACACAATAAAGGGAAGGGAAGGCAGAGGCTGCAATATCATTTATTTGCTCCTGGAACAGAGAACTCAGCCCAAGCCTTACTCTTATTGCCATGGTCCTGATGGTTCTAAGGTGAATTGTTAATGTGCATAGCTGGGCTTATACAGACCTCTCTGGGGCCAGTGGAAACCCAGCTACTATGGCCTCTAAAAGTAGAATGTTCTGGCAGCCTGAGCTGTGGACAAATCCTCCCATTCTCGCAGCTTCTAAAATTATAGAGACTCATTTTAGACTTTCAAATGTAGAATGATGCACTTCCCTCATACAGGACTCGTTTCTTCTGCATGTACGTAATTTTAAATTCCCTAGAATATATATGCACTTCATCGTCTCTAAGATCATTTTAATGTAAAAAAAAGTGCTTAAATAGTTGAAATAAGAATTAAACAGTTTGAAAAATCTCATAACTTAATAGCTAACATTCTTGCTTTTAAAAGAGGCTTACTACCTGTTTGGCAAATTGAAAACAGGTGCAACAGGCATGCCTGGGTTACAGGATGAAAACTCCAGCGGTTGTACCTGTGAAGTACTGATCAGATCATATATAGGCCCCTCCTTCCTCCTGCCAGCTCATAAAGAAAAGCAACAGTTTACAGAAGCACACAGAGAATGCACAATTCTCTTTTAAAATCCTATGTAAAAATGTCAAAATTCTATTTTAGAACGTGGCTAAGTAGAGGGTATTTTAAGATTCTAGTTTTAAAATACCTTTTAATGGTTCTCACATGTATTTGGAACCTTGAGCACTCTTGTGATAACAATAATTTCAATCAGAGACAGGTAGAAATGCAGAGCATAATACACTCTGCAGATTACTTGCCCTTTCTGTCGACTGTTCTAAATATCAGCCATGGAGATTGGACTACTTGGCCTTCTAATGTCCCTTTCAACTCACACGTTTCATTTATTTAAGGTTCAGATGAGTCCGGCAAGAGGTTGCTCAAGTATCTTGTTGCCCCAGAAGCCACTATAACTTCCTCCCTCACCAGGCTCTCTGTTGAACGCAGGTGGGAGTAAATTCTGCATAATCTGCTCCTTAAGAGTCCAAAGCAAGTTTTCTGTCAAGATCAATTGCCCTTTCCACTTTTCTTTTTTGTTTTACCTGAGGAAATAATTTCTTAGTATTAATTACATCAAATTAAAAATGAAGCGACATTTGGTTCCTAACGGTACATTGATCAGACTGCCATTCATCCCTAAAGAACTGAGGATGGGGTCTCTTCACTCCAGTGATTTCTCGTTCACTCTCAAAATGCCACTTCCTCAAAAACAGGATCTTAAATGTGATTGAATGGAAGAATGTTCAGGATGACGACAGAATAATAAAAGTAGTTTTGTCATCTATGACAGTAAATAATGTTACGTCAAGTGACAGAGAATAATGTTTTGGCAGGAAAGTCATTGTTACCTTACTAAAATGAGATAGTTTATGAGAAAATAATATTAGCTACTTCCATAAACCTATGTGCCAGATACCCTTAAACGCTTTACGTAGGTTAACTCATTTAATCTTTAAAACGATTGTATGAAGCAGAAACCATTATTATTCCCCCTTCACAGGTGAGAAAACTGAGATGAAGTTGAGTGATGTCCCCACAATGACAATAATTTGTACATCATAGAGCCAGGGCTTTCCCTCCAACAGATTCTAAAATAATATTTCTTAGCCAACACAGTGTATAGCAGAGAAATTCTGTAAAAGATGATTAACTGATATGTATCTATTGCTACTTAGTAATTTGAACAACAGTAATAAATAGGAATGCTATTAATAATGACCAGAAAACTAAAATAATATTTCATGCTAGCATTTTTCGTTCTTTGGGTTATTCTCATCAGATATATTTCCTACAGATAGAATATTATGAGTTTCTTCCCAAATATCTGATATTGGAATTATTAATAGTTATATAAAAGAGTGCCCAGGGGCTGGCCCAGTTGTGTAGTGGTTAAGTTCATGTTCTCCACTTC
The DNA here is from genome assembly GCF_037783145.1 of Equus przewalskii. Classification (NCBI taxonomy): domain Eukaryota; kingdom Metazoa; phylum Chordata; class Mammalia; order Perissodactyla; family Equidae; genus Equus; species Equus przewalskii. The sequence continues at coordinate 22,736,173 of NC_091838.1, read as the reverse complement.
AGTGGCCTGGGGTTCCAGGTTTGGATCCTGGGCATGGACCTACACACCGCTCATCAAGTTATGCTGTCCTGGCATCCCACGTACAAAATAGAGGAATATTGGCACAGATGTTAGCGCAGCAACAATCTTCCTCACAAAAAAAAAAAGAAAGAATGCCCAGCTTCATCTTTCTAACATGTACCAAAACTCCTTTTGTATTATTTTCTGTTTTATTTTAATTTCTTTGTCTTATGTGCTTTTTAAAACAGTTTTATGTGACATAATTCACATACCATAAAATCACTTGTATAAAGTATATAATTCTGGGGGCTGGCCTTGTGGTGCTGCGGTTAAGTGTGCACGTTCCGCTTCTTGGCGGTGCAGGGTTCACCGGTTCAGATCCGGGTGCGGACATGGCACCACTTGGCAAAAGCCATGCTGTGGTAGGCGTCCCATGTATAAAGCAGAGGAAGATGGACATGGATGTTAGCTCAGGGCCAGTCTTCCTCAGCGAAAAGAGGAGGATTGGCAGTAGTTAACTCAGGGCTAATCTTCCTCAAAAAAAAAAAAAAAGAGTAAAGTATATAATTCTGTAATCTTTAGTATATTCACAGAGTAATTGTGCAATCATCACCACAATATAATTTTAGAAAATTTTCCATGACCCCTAAAAGAAATTCCATATTCATTAGGAGTCACTCTCCATTTCGCCCTACTCCCTTAGCCTACATAACAACTGATGTACTTTCTGTCTCTATAGATTTGTCTGTTCTGAACATTTCATATAAATGGAATGATAGACTATATGGTCTTTTGTATCTGGCTTCTTTCACTTAGCGTAATGATTTTAGGATTCATTCATGTTGTAGTATGTATGAGTATTTTATTGCTTCTTAATTATCAAATAATATTTTATTGTATGGATATACCCCCTTTAGTTTATCCATTCATCCTCTGATGAACATTTGGGTTGTTTCCATGTTTTGGCTATTATAAATAATGCTGTTATGAGCATTCACGTACAAGTGTTTGTGTTGATATGTGTTTTTGTTACTCTTGGATATATAGCTAGGAGTGGAATTGCTAAGCCTCATAGTAACTCTGTGCTTATCTTTGAGGAATTGCCAAACTGTTTTCCAAAGTTACTGCACCATTTTACATTCTCACCAGCAGTGTATACAGGTTCCAATTTCTCCATATCTTGCCAAAATTTGTTGTTATCTGTCTTTTTCATTTTAGACATCTTAGAGGATATGAAGTGGTTTCATTGTGTTTTCTATATAAATTTCCACGATAGCTAATGATGTTGAACAGCCCTTCATGTGCTTATTGGCCATTTGTATATCTTACTTCAAAAAATGCATACTGAAATCCTTTGTCCATTTTTTAATTGTTTTTTTTTCCTTTTTTATTATTGAGTTGTAAGAGTCCTTCATATATTCTGAAAAAAGTCTCATATCAGATATATGATTTGAGAATATTTTCTCCCATTCTGTGAGTTATTTTTCATTCTTTGATAGCATTGTTTGTGCCACAAAAGTTTTTAATTTTAGTGTAGTGAAACATCAATTTTTTTTGTTTCTTGTCCTTTTCCTGTCATATCTAAGAAACTGTTGCTTAACAAAACATCGTAAATATGTACTCCTATGTTTTCTCCTAAAAGTTGTATAGTTTTAGCTCTTGCATTTAAAACTGTCATCCATTTTGAGTTAACTTATGGTATGATATATGGAAGGGATTTGTGGCAGACAGAATAAGGGCCCCCCTAAAGCTGCCTATGTTCCAACTCCTGAAAGCTGTACGTGTGTTATTTTACATGGCAAAGGGGAATAAAAACTACAAGTGAAAGCAGAATTGCTAATCAGATCATCTTAAAATAGTGATATTATCCTGGATTATCCAGGTGAGTCCAGTGTAATCACGAGGGTCCTTAAAAGTGGAAGAGGGGGGCAGAAGAGGAGGAGAGGGAGATGTGAAATGCAGAAAAATAGTCAGACGGAAATGCAACATTAGTGGCTTTGAAGATGGAGGAAGGGGTCCAAGAGTCAAGGGATTAGAAGCTAGAAAAACTTATTTTTCTTGAAAACTTCCAGAAAGAAACACAGCTCTTGATTTAGCTCTTGAGAGCCATGCCAGACTTCTGACCTAAACATCCGTAAGATAATAAATTTGTGTTGTTAATTTGTTATGACAACAATAAGATATCAGTACAGGGCCCAACTCCGTTCTTCTGCATGTGGAGATTCAGTTGTCACAGCACAATTTGTTAAAAGACTACTCTTCCCCATGAATTGTCTTGGCACCTTTCCAAAAGTCAACTGATCGTAAATAAGAGTATTTATTTTTGCACTCTCAATCCTATTCCATTGATCTGTATGTCTATCTTTATGCTGGTATTACATTGTCTTTATTACTTTGGTTTTTAAATAAATTTTGAAATTGGGAACTGTAAGTTCTCCAACTTTGTTTTTCTTTGTCAAGATTGTTTTGGCTATTCTTCGTCTCTTGCATTTCCACCTGAATTTTGGGGTCGTCTTGTCCATTTCTGCAAAAAAAGCAGCTGGGAGTTTGATAAGGATTGCTTTAAATCTGTAGATTTATTTGGGAAGCATTGCAATCTTAACAGTATGAAGTCTTCTGATCCATGAACATGGGATATCATTCCACTTATTTAGATCTTCTTTAATTTCTTTCAATAATGTTTGGTAGTTTTTAGTGTATAAGTCTTGCACTTCTTATGATAAATTTATTCCTAAGTATTTTTTTGATGCTATTGTAAATGGAATTGTTTTAATTTTAATTTTCAGATTGTTCGTTGTCAGTGTATAGAAATAGAATTGACTTCGTATGCTGATCTCATATCTTTCACCCTTGCAGAACTCCTTTATTAATTCTAATAGTTTTTCGTGGATTCCTTAGGACTTTATACAAAATCAAATCATCTGTAAATAGAGATAGTTTTACATCTTCTTTTCCAATATGTATGCCTTTTATTTTTTTTATCTTGCCTAATTTCCCTGACTAGAACTTCTGGTACAATGCTGAATAGAAATGGCAAGTGTGCACATCCTTCTCTGTTCTTGACCTTAGGGAGAAAGCATTCATTCAGTCTTTCACCATTACATATCATGTTAGCTGTGGAGTTTTCATAGATGTCTTTTATCAGGTCGAGGAAGTTCCCTTCTATTTCTAGATTTTTGAGTATTTTTTTGTAACGAAAAGGTGTTGGATTTTTTAAAATGCTTTTTCTGCATCTCTTGAGATGAGCATTTGGGTTTTTTCTCCTTTATTCTCTCAATATGAAGTATTACACTGATTAATTTTTGTATGTTAAACCAGCCTGTATTCCTGGGATAAAACCCATGGAGCTGTGGTGTTTAATGCTTTTTATATGTTTCTGAATTCAGTTTGCAAGTATTTTCTGGAAAATGTTTAACTCTTGATTAATTAATTAATTTTTTTGGTGAAGAAGACTGGCCCTGAGGTAACATCTGTGACTATCTTCCTCTATTTTGTATATGAGATGCCACCACAGAATGGCATGATGAGTAGTGCATAAGTTTGTGCGTGGGATCTGAACCTGCAAACCCCGGGCTGCCGAAGTGGAGCGTGCGAACTTAACCACTATGCTGCCAGGCTGGCCCCAAGTTGGTATTATAAAGGAAATTGGAACTCTCATAATCCAGTCCCAGGGTGAATTCTCTGGCTTCTGCTAGTACATGTCTGCTAATCTTTATAGCTGACTTGGTGTAAAATTGCTTCCCTCCCTTATTAGGCCCAGTCATTCCCCGGATGGGTTACGCTCTAGTTCTTGTCTCAAGGGACGTGGGAGGAGGTGGGGTAGCTCCTGAGAAGTGAACCTGTTACCTCTTAGCCTCAGAACAAGGACAGTACTAACTCTTAGTAGATAAGAATAGATAATTTCTGCAGACTCTGAGGCTTCAGGGGAGCTTGCAGGGGGTCATTCAGTTGACCCCATTCCGTGTTTCAGGATCTCATGATTCCCACCAAGGTCCCTGACTTTACCAAATCAGTCAGGCCTTGACCAAGCATTTAAATGTCACTGGAGCTCTGCAGTTCTGTTAGATCTGCTTGTTGCTTTTGCTCTGTTGGTCTTTCCACTGATGGAGATAATGGCCTCTTTGTAAGCTATGAGAGCAAAGAGATCCTCTGTGGTCACACACCTTAGTCTTTAATTAACAGTCCTCAGTTTCTTATTATTCTCTTGCAAGACACAGTTGGCAAGAGGCAGAGCTTTTATTTGAACCATCTCAGCTTGTTTAGGCCCAAAGTCAAGATGCCTCCTGTCATGTCATGCTGCCAATCGTGGAATCAGATGCTGGCTCAATATAAGGACTGACTTCCTGAGTAGTCTGACAGTTCTAAAATTCACTCTCATGAGTAAGTGAATTTTGCATTGCTAAAATTATGGACCCAGACTGACCGTCAGTCCAGGATGTATTGGAGAGAAGATGGCAAAGGAAGCTGCATTATAAAACTTTCAGTTTCTTGCCGTGTGCTGAGGTGGCAGAATTACAGCTTTGAGAAGCTAAACCCTATCATTTTTTTTCTTCTTGTTTCCCCCCTCCCCTTTTTTCCCTCTTTAAAGCCAACAGTTGTTGTGCTTTTCTCAGGAGAAGGAAATAAGAGATACAAGTATAGAAAGATCCTACTAGCTTCTGGCTCTGTTACAACGGCCTAATCACTTAAAAGAACTTAGAAGTTTGGCAGAAGTTCCTATAAAGAGAACAAGTCTCTCCACCCAAACTTAAAAGAAAGACCCCCTTGGCTGAGGGAAAAGATCAAAGAAATTAAAATGTGTTAATGACATGGAAGAGTCTGATGGTTCTGAGAGCCTTCACCCTGCTGGGGATGGTCCCTGGGGACACTGGAAAGACCCCAGGAAGCTTGGCATTCTGTAGACCAGAAAAAATCAGAACTGGTTTCCTGGGTAGAACACAACTCTGGAGAAGGTGCAAAATTTGTGGAATGGGTGGTTTGATATTTAAAGTAAGCTGAGTAGCAGAAAAATTAATTTTTTATTTTGTATCCTGAGATGTGGACTGAGATTCACACCTATTACAAAAAACAGTGGAAAATGTCTTAGAAAACTTATACTCAGAATTCTCTAGGGCTAAGATAAACTTGTGCTGTGGACTATTTATCTGTTAATTTGTCTACAGTAACTCAGATAGACCAGGCAAGTCTGCTGATGATGGGGACAATGGTGAGTACTCACGGATGGCCAACGCCTTTGAGCCATCTCTGTTCCTGGCCTAGACATGTCTAATATCTGGCTTTCTCAGAGCTCTGAATCTTCAAAGTGTAGGCCTATTGAGTGGTATGTAAGATAATCACAGCATAAAAACATGTGTGTTGATGCTAACCAGTGTATATGTATATCTATTTCTCTATGTAACTGTCTCCATCAATATTGAGCTGAACATTAGTTCATACTGAGGTCTCCAACTCTAATCTGTTATCACACATATCACTTTAGCGTCCTCCCCTTTCTTATTTGTAAACTCTCACTCCATTATTGAAAGACCTGGATCCTATCATCTTCCATCCACTTAATTTTCCATTCCTATATACATATATGGCAGTATCAGAATTGTTAACGCATCCTCCCATGGAAAATAAATTTATCAACTAGAGTACAGTGCTTACGTGCATTTTTTTTTTTTGCCTTTAGTCTTACAGACTCCACTCATTTCCCAAGATTTTGATCAGCACCTTCTCAGCCAATCCCCTTCAGTGAGGTTTCTCATATATTTGTAATAGAGTTGGATTATGTAGTCCGTATTCCTTCCTGAGATCTCCCAATCTTCTAAATGGTTTTTCAAAAATTTACCTACACTAAGGCTCACTCTTTATGCTGTAAAGTTCTGTGGATTTTGACAAATACATATTATCTTTTATCCACCATTACAGTATTATGCAGAATAATTTTACTTCCCTAAAAACTTTTGTGTTCCATGTATTTATCCTTCCTCTTTCCCTCTGAACCCTGGTATCCACTAAATAATTTAGTGTCTCCATAGTACTGCATTTTTCAGAATGTCGTGTAATTGAAATCATACAATATGTAACCTTTTCTTTTTTTTTTTTTGAGGAAGATTAGCCCTGAGCTAACTGCTGCCAATCCTCCTCTTTTTGCTGAGGAAGACTGGCCCTGAGCTAACATCCATGCCCATCTTCCTCTACTTTATACGTGGGACACCTGCCACAGCATGGCTTTTGCCAAGCAGTGTCATGTCCACAGCCAGGATCTGAACCAGGGAACCCCGGGCCGCCGAGAAGCAGAACGTGCGCACTTAACTGCAGTGCCACCGGGCCAGCCCCTGTAACGTTTTCATACTGGCTTCTTTTGTTTAGAAATATGTGTTTAAGATGCTTCAGTGTCATTTTGTGGCTTAATAGCTGATTTATTTTTATCGCTTAATAATATTCCATTGTAAAGATGTACCAAGTTTGTTTATCCATTCATCTTTTGAAGGACTTATTGGTTGCTTCCAGTTTTTAGTGTTTATGAATAAACCACTATAAATAATCATTTTCAGGTATTTCTGGTAGCTTAGGTTTTCAAATTAGTTGGGTAAATACCTAGGAGTGGTGTGCTGAAGGAGACCTACTCTCCATGCTGCAGAGGCCCCACACACTCCACCAATGCAGGCCCACCCCTAATGCATGCCCTGCTCAGCAGAGGCAGACCATCTTGCCAGATGCAGAGGTCTCACACACCCTGCCTATGTGGGCCCTCAAATTCCCTGAGGGCTTGCTGGTGGGTGGGGCAGTCCCTAAGGTGGGCTGCCTGTCCTGGCTAAACTGGATTAAATCAGTGCTCTAGTGTCCAGGGCAAACCGCTAACAAGTCAGGGGAAGAAATCCAACGGCATTTGCCGGTGTCTGTGTCAGGATGCCTGTATTAGGTCATAATAATGGCTGCTGCCAATGTCTCAGTCCCTGGGGAGGTGGTTCCAACTGCCTCCTGCCTCCCTGAGATGTGTACAGAGCCTATCAAGTGAGTCTCTCATACCAAAGGACTGTGCACCTTTCTTTCTGGTGATTTTGTGTTGGTTTCTGGAATGGGTGAATTTGTGCATGGTCCCTTTAAGAGCAGTCTTTTCTTTCTTTTATTTTCCATAGCTTTTCTGAGGGTATTCACCCTTGTTTTTAGTAGCCAGCAAGGCTCATCTTGGTTGTGCTAAGTTCAACAGCTGCCTCTTGTGGCAAAGCTCTCCTGCTCATTCAGGAAAACATTCTTACCTTAAGATTCCTCCCGGTTGTGAAGCACCATGACTAGAATGTGGTTTTTCCCTCTCCAGGAAGTTATTTCTGCCTTTTCCACCTCAGTCAGTGTTGTCCCTTGTTGTCAGCATTCTTTTTATCCAATTTGCGATTCTCTCTCAGGGGTAATTGTCCTACAGGTAGTTGTAAATTTGTTGTGTCCATGGGAGGAGGTGAGTTCAGAGTCCTCCTATCCTGCCATCTTCCCAGCAATCTCCTCTATTTTTTAAAATAGACTTTATTTTTTAGAGCAGTTTTAGGGTCACAGCAAAATTGACTGGAAATTAAAGACAGAGTTCTCATACATCCTTCACTCCTACCCACGCATAACCTTCTCCACTATCAACATTCCACACCACAGTGGTACATTTGTTACAACTGATGAACCTGCATTGATGCATTATTACTACTCAAAGTCCATAGTTTGCATAAGACTTCATTCTTGGTGTTGTATATTCTGTGAGTTTTGACAGATGTATAATGACATGTATCCACTATTATAATAGAACACAGAGTAGTTTTATTGCCCTAACAGTCCTCTGTGGTCTGCCTAGTCATCCCTCCCTCATCCCTAAACCTTGGCAATCACTGATCTTTTTACCATGTCCATGGTTTTGTCTTTTCCAGAATGTCATATAGTTGGAATCATGCAATATGTAGCCTTTTTAACTGGTTTCTTTCACTTAGTAATATGCATTTAAGATTTCTCCGTGTCTTTCCATGGCTTGATAGCCATTTCTTTTTAGAGCTGACTAATATTCCATTGTTTGGATATACTATAGTTTATTTAGCCATTCAATTACTCAAGGACATTTTGGATGACTTCAAGTTTTGGCAATTATGAATAAAGCTGCTATAAACATCCATGTGCAGGTTTTTGTGTGGACATAAGTTTTCGACTCCTTTGGGTAAATACCAAGGACATGATGGCTGGACCATATGGAAATAGTATGTTTAGTTTTGTTAAAAACTGTCAAACTGTCTCCCAAAGTGGCTGTACCATTTTGCATTCTCACCAGCAGTGAGAGTTTCTGTTGCTCCATATCCTCTCCAGTGTTTTCTGTAGTCAGTGCTTTGGATTTTTGCCATTCTGATAGATGTGTCGTGCTATCTCATTATTGTTCTAATTTGCATTTCCCTAAGGGCATATAATGTTGAATATTCTTTCATGTGCTTACTTACCATCTGTATATCTTCGTTTTTGGGAGGTCTCTCCATATTTTTTGCCCATTTTAAATCAGATTATTTTCTTATTGTTGAGCTTTAAGCATTTTTTGTATATGTTGTATAAAATTCCTTTATGAGATATGTTTTTGCAAATATTTTCTCCCAGTTTGTGGCTTGTATTCTCATTTTCTTGACACTGTCTTTCCTAGAAGAGAAGTTTTAAATTTTAATGAAATCCAGTTTGCCAATTATTTCTTTCTTGGATCATGCCTTTATTGTTTTATCTAAAAGTCATTGTCAAACCCAAGGCCATGTAGATTTTTTCCTATGTAATCTTCGAGGAATTTATATTTTGCCTTGTACTGTTACATTTGCTTTTTACATTTAGGTTTATGATTCATTTTGAATTAATTTTGGTGAAAGGTGTGAGGTCTATGTCTAGATTCATTTTTTTCATGTGGGTGTTCAGTTGTGCCAGCTCAATTTGTTGACTATCTTTTCTCTGTTGTATTGCTTTTGTTCTTTTCTCAAAGATCAATTGACTCTATTTGTGTAAGTTTATTTCTAGGCTCTTTATTCTGTTCAATTAATCTGTTTGTTTATTCTTTCATTAACACCAGACTATTTTGATTACTGTAGTTTTACATGATGTCTTGAAATCAAGTGGTGTCAGTCCTCCAACTTCGTTTTTATTCTTTAACAGTGTGCTGGCTATTCTGGGTCTTTTGCCTCTCCATAAAAAGTTAGAATCAGTGTATTGATATCTGCAAAATAATTTGCTAAGATTTTGATTAGGATTGTAGTGAACCTATAGATCAAGTTGAGAACTGACCTCATAACAACATTGAGTCTTCCTGTCTATGAACATGGAATATCTCTTCATTTATTTATTTCTTTATCAGTTTGAGGAGTTTCCATCTATTCCTCATTTACTGAGAGTTTTTATCATGAATAAGTTTTGTATTTTGTAAAATATTTTTATGCATCTATTAATATGATCATGTGATTTTTCTTCTTTAGCTTGTTGATATGATAGATTATGATAGATATGATATGATATGATATATTAATTGATTTTTGAATATTGAGCCAGCCTTCCATACCTGGGATAAATCAGTTTATAATGATGCATAATTCTTTTTGTACATTTTTGGATAAAAATTAGCAAATATTTTTTCAGATATATTCATGGGAGATATTGATCTATAGTATTATTTCCTTGTAATATCTTCTTCTGGTTTTGATATTAGGGCAATGTTGGCCTCATAGAATGAATTAGGAAGTACTCTCTCTGCTTCAATATTCTAGAAGAGATTGTAGAATTGGTTTAATTTCTTCCTTAAATGTCTGGAAGAATTCATCAATGAAATGATTTGGGCCTGGTGCTTTCTGTTTCAGAAGGTTACTAATTGTTTATTACATTTTTAAATTTAATATAAGCCTATCCAGAGTGTCTATTTCTTCTTGTGTGAGTTTTGGCAGATTTTGTCATTCAAGGAATTGGTTCCTTTTATTAGGTTATCAAATTTGTGGGCATAGAGTTGTTCATAGTATTCCTTTATTATCTTTTCAATGTCTATGGAATCTGTAATGATGTCTCTACTCCCACTGGTGCAATGAAGTACCCCTCTACTTTCCTACTAGGGTACTTTTGGAGGAGGCCAGTGGAGTATGGATTTTACCAATGTCCAACGGTAAGAAAGCCACATCTTCCCCATGGTGTCAGTGAAGATCAGGTATGGAGCATTAATGAAGCACTCCAACCCATGCCAGCCAGGGAGGTATAAGTAGATGCCTGGTAAGGAACCATAGTTTCTACCCCATTAGGTGGAAACAAGTAGTAACAAGGAGCTCCCCCATCAGGTGCTAATAGAGACTTATTAAGAACCTGGACTTCTACTACCACTTGGCAGTAACAAGGCAGTGCTGCATCTTCCCATCCAGACTAATGTCAGAGGAAGCCAGCTAAACAAGAAGGTTTAAATAAGATCTATAATCTAATAACAAAATATGCAAAATGTCCAGATTTAAATTTCAAAAAAACCCAGTTGTCATATCAAGATTCAGGAAGGAAATGGAATGAAAAAAGACAATAAATAGATGCTAACACTTAGATGACAGAGATGTTCGATTATCTGACAAAGAGTTTAAAGCAACCATAATAAAAACTTTTCAATAAAAAAATCCAAACCCGTTTGAAAAAAAAGAAAGTATCATCAAAGAGATAGAAGATATAAAGAATAACCAAGCAGTTATTCTAAAACAGAAAATTATAATAACAGAAGTAAAAACTATATTGATGGGCTAAAAGGCAGAATGGAGAGGACAGAGGAAAGAATTAGTGAACTTGAAGACAGAACAATATAAATTACCCAATTTTGAACAACAGAGAAACTAGACTGAAAAAAAAAGAAATAGAGCTTCAGAGACCTGTGGGACTGAAACAAAAGATCTAATCTATGTATCACAGGCATTATGGAAGAAGAAGAGAAAGAGGAAGAGGGCAAGGCTAAAAAAGTACTTGAAATAACGGCTGAAAACTTCCAAAATGTAACCAAAAGCAGAAACCTGTAGATGCAAGTGCCTGAATGAATATCAAACAAGATAAACTCAAAGAAAACCACACAAAAACACATAAACTTCTAAAAACTAAAGACAAAAAAAAAATTCTGAAATCAGCAAGAGAGAAGGAACATCTTATAGGTAAAACCAACTCAAATGACAGTGGATTTCTTATCAGAAACTATGGAGGTGAGAAGAAAGTGACACCACATTTTTCAAGTGCTGACAAAATGATCCGTCAACCCAGAATCCTACATCAAGTGGAAATATCCTTCAGGAATGAAGGGGAAATCAAGACATTCTCAGATGAAGGAAAGGTAGGAGAATTTTTTTATGAGGAGATCAACCCCAAAAGAATGTCTAAAGGAAGTTATTTAAACAGAAAAGAAATAAGAGAAAAAATATTGCAACAGTAAGCAGGAAGGGAGGAAGAAAGAATATGGTAGACAAATATGGCTAAATTTAATTGACTTTTTTCTTCTCCTCTTGAGTTTTCTAAATTATGTTTGATTGGTAAAGAAAAATTATAATATTGTCTGGTGTGGTTCTCAACATATGTAGAGGAAACATTTAAAACAATTATAAATGGGGAAGGGTAAATAAAGTTAAAGATAGCTAAAATTTCTCTATCTTACTCATACATCAGTAGATGTTTGACAGCAGTAGACTGATGAGTTTTATATGTATAATTTAATACCTCCTGCAATCACTAAAAATTCTGTAAAATGATATACTTTAAAACACTTCATATAAATCAAAGTGGAATTCTAAAAAAATGTCCAGGCAAAAGTCCATAGGAAGGCAGGTAAAAGAAAATAGAAAAGTGAAAAACAAGCAGAACAAACAGAAGACAAAAAAATAAAGTGGTAGACTTAACATCTAACATGTCAATAATTTTATTAAATGTAAATGGTCAAAATACATCACTTAAAAGACAGATATTGCAAGGATAGATTAAAAAGCATGACCCCAAATCTGATGACAGGAACTTAAAAATTAATTAAATGGAGAAATATTCCATATTTATGGAAAGGAAGACAATATGGACAAGATATCAATTCTGCCCAAACTTATCTATAGACTCAATGCCATGCCAATCAAAATCCCAGCAAGTTATTTTGTGGATATTGACAAACTGGTTCTAAAGTTTTTATATAAGGAGAGTCAAAAGACCCAGAATAGCTAACACACCGTTAATGGAAAAGAGCTAAGTTGGCAGATTGACACTACCCAAACTCAAGGCTTTGTCTAAAGCCACAGTACTCAAGAGAGTGACATATTGATGAAAGAACAGACAAATAGATCAATGGAGAGAAGATAATTTTTTTTTGAGGAAAATTAGCTCTGTGCTAACATCTGCTGCTAATCCTCCTCTTTTTGCTGAGGAAGACTGGCTCTGAGCTAACATCTGTGCCCATCTTACTCTACTTGTTATATGTAGGATGCCTGCCACAGCATGACTTGACAAGCGGTACATGGGTCTGCACCTGGGATCCGAACTGGCGAACCTCAGGCTGCCGAAGCAGCAACGTGTGATCTGAACCATTGCACCACCAGGCTGGCTCCGAGAAGACAGTATTTTTAATAAATAGTGCTGCACAACTGGACATCTACATGAAACAAACAAATGTAGGCACAGACCATACACCCTTCAGAAAAATTAACTCGAAATATGTTATAGGCCTAAATGTAAAATGCACAACTATAAAACTCCTAGAAGATAACATAGGAGCAAATCTAGGTGACCCTGGGTATGGCAATGACTTTTTAGATACAACACCAAAGGCATGATCCATGAAATAAGTAATTGTCAAGTGAACTTCATTAAAGTTAAAAACTTCTGCCTTATGAAACATACTGTCAAGAAAATAAGAAGACAAACCAAAGACTAGGAGAAAACATTTGCAAAAGACATATTTGATAAAGGATTGTGATCTAACATATACCAAGAACTCTTAAAAGTCAACAATAAGAAATGAACAACCTAATTTAAAAGTGAGCAAAAGACCTAAACAGATACCTCAAAAAAGATGTACAGATGAAACAATGCTCAACATTATATGTCATTAGAGAATAGCAAATTAAAACAACTATGAGATACCACCATGTACTTATTAGAATGGCAAAAATCCAAAACATTGAACAACACCAAATTCTGGTGAGGATGTGGAGCAACATGAACTTCCATTCATTGCTGGTGAGAATGCAAAATGGTACAGCCACTTTAGGAGACAGTTTGGCAGTTTCTTACAAAGCTAAACATGTTTTACCATATGATCCCACTATCATGCTCCTTGGTATTTACACAAAGGAGTTGAAAATTTATGTCCTCGTAAAAACCTGCACATTGATGTTTATAGCAGCTCTATTCATAATTGCCAAAACTTGAAATCATCCAAAATGCCCTTCATTAGTTGAATAGCTAAATAACTGTGATACATCCAGACAATGGAATATTATTCAGCTCTAAAAAGTAATGGGCAGTCAAGAAAGGAAAAGGCATGGAGGAAACTTAAATGCATATTACTAAGTGAAAGAAGTCAATTTGAAAACACTACATATTGTATGATTCCAACTATATGACATTCTGGAAAAGATGAAACTTTGAACACAGTAAAAAGACCAGTGATTCCAGGGTTGCGGGTAAGGGAGGGACGAATAGGCAGAGTGCAGATGGTTTTAGGGCAGTGAAACTATTACAGGTGATAATGTAATGGTGGATACATTTGTCCAAACTCGAGGATGCATAATGAGGATGAAACCCAATATAAACTATAGGCTTTGGGTGGTGATGTGTCAGCGGAGGTTCATTACTTGTAACAAATGCGCCACTCTAGTGCAGGATGTTGATAGCGGGGCGGTTGTGGGTGAGAAGGGTAAGGGGTATGTGGGAACTTTCTGTATTTTCTGCTCAATTTTTCTGTGAACCTAAAAATGCTCTAGAAAATAAAATCTATTTTAAAAGATGACCCAACGACATGCCTTCTACAAAAATCTCACTTCAAATATAATAATGAAGGAATATAGGCAATTGAAAGTAAAAGGAAGGAAAAAGATGTATTATGGAAATATTAATAAAAGATGAACAGGTGAAGCTATATTACTATCGGATAAAGAGATTTCAGATAAAAGAAAATTGTCAGAGACGGAGAGGACTTTCTACAATGCTATACGGGTCAATTCAGCAAGAAGACAAAGTAGTCCTAAATATGTATGCAACAAATAACAGAAATGAAAAAGAAGTAAATGAAAAAAAGAGGTGATTCCTTGAAAAGATCAATAAAATTGATTAAACTTTAGCAAGACTGACAAAGCAAAAAAGAGAAGATGTAAATTACCAACATCGGAAATGAAACATGGGTATGTCTATAGACATCAAAATGATAATAAGGGAACACTACAAACGACTCTGCACATGCACACGTTAATTTGACAATTTAGACAAAATGGATCAATTCCTTGAAAAACACACTAAGAAAATTCATCCAATACGAAATAGATTATTTGAATAGTTCAATAACTATTAAGAAAATCGAATCTGTCATGTTAAAACTCTCCCAAAAAATACATCTCCAGGCCCAGATAGCTTCCCTGGAGAATTCCAAATTCTCCAAAGCTTAAAGAAGAGTTACGTGTATTTCTACACAATCTCTTCCAGTAAATGGAAGAGGAGGGAACACTTCCCACTTCGTTTTATGAAGCTAATAATACCCTGACACTACAGTTTTAGACTGATAGTACAAAGAAATAAAATTACAGACTAATATCACTGATGAGTATAAATGCAAAAATTCTTCAGAAAATATTAGCAAAAAAACCTCAGCAATGTATAAAAAAATTATCCACCATGAACAAATGGGGATCATCCCAATAATGTAAGTCTTATCCAACATTCAAAAATCATTTAACATAATCCACCACATCAACAAGCTAAAGAAGAAAAATCACAAGATCATATCAATCAATGCAGAAAAAGCATTTGACAAAATTCAACACCTATTCATTTAAAAAAAAAAACTCTCAAAAAATAGGAATAAAGGCGAACTTTTTCAACATGATAAAGAGCAGCTACAAAATACCAAAGCTAAGATAATACATAATGGTGAAAAGCTAAATGCTTTCTTTCTAAGATCAAGGATTAACGCAAGATGGTTACTCTTACTAGTCTTATTCAACGCAGTCCTGGAAGTTCTAGTCAGTACAATAAGATAAGAAAAGACCAGAAACAAAGAAAAAGGTCCCTATTTGCAGATGGTATGAAGATCTATGCAGAAAACCTCAAGACATCTACATAAAAACTACTAGAAATAATAGGTGAGTTCAACAAGGTCGCAGGATACAAGATAAACATAGAGAAATCAACTATGTTTCTATATACTAGCAATAAACATCTAGACATTGAAATTAAATATGTATTCAATTTACAATCACTCCAAAAACTGAAAGATTTAGGTTAAATCTAACAGCTCATGTACAGGACTTTATGCTCTACAAAACATTGAAGAAGGAAATGAAAGAAGATCTAAATAAATGGAGAGACACACTGTGTTCATGGATTCAAAGACTCAGCATAGTAAAGGTGTCAGTTCCCCCAAACTGATATACATGTTTAGTGCAATTCCTACAAAAATCCAGCAAGGATTTTTTTAGATATAGACAAAATTATTCTACAACTTATATGGAAGTATATGGGCCCTAGAACAACTAAGACAATTCTGACAAGGAATATAGTAGGAGGAATCTCTCTACCCAATTTCAAGAGTGATGTAGCTGCAATAAACATGACTCTGTGGTGTTGGCAGAGGGATAGACACATAGGTCAATGTAGCAGAGTGGATCACATAGATACACAGATCAACAGAACAAAGTGAAGAGCCCAGAAATAGACACACAAATATGCCCTACTGATTTTTGATAACGGTGCAAAGCATTTACATGGAGGCAGGACAGCCTTTCAACAAATTGTTCTGGAGCAATTCGACATCCATAGGCAAAAAACCCATCAAAAATTAAAAATTAAAAAAATTAAAAAAAAAAACTTTTGTGCTAAATTTCAGAGCATTTGCAAAAATTATCTTAAAATAAATCATAAATATCACTGTACAAATGTATAGTTTAAAACTATAAAACTTTTAGGCAAAAACTTTGGAGGAAAAATTCAGGATCCAGGGCTAGGTAAAGAGTCCTTAGACTTGACACCAGAAGCATGATCCATAAAATAAAAAATTGGTAAGGTGGAATTCAGCAATACTAAAAAGTTTTGCTCTTCTGAAGACCCTTTAAGAGGACGAAAAGGTGAGCTACAGACGGGGGAAAACATTTGCAACCCATATGTCTCACAAAGGACTAATATCTAGAATTATACAGAACTCTAAAAACTCAAAAGTAAATACAAACAGAACCAACGATCCAATTAGAAAATGGACTGAAAAGCTGAAGAGATATTTCATGAAACAGGATACAAAAATGACAGATAAACATGAAAAGATGTCCAATGTTATTAGTGCTTAAGAAACTGTAAATTAAAACCACAGTGAGATTATACTACGCCTCTATCAGAATCATTAAAGAGTGACAACACCAAATGCTGTTGGGGAGGTAAAGAAGCTGGATTACTCATGTGCTGTTGGTGGCAATGTAAAATAGTACAGTAACTCTGGGAAAGATTTTGACTGTTTCTTTAAAAACTAAACCTGAAAGTACCATATGACTCAGCAATTATATTCCTGAGCATTTATCCCAGAGAAGAGAAAGCTTGTGATCACACAAAAACCTGCACACAAATGCTTATAGGAGCTTTATTGGAATAGCCCAAACTGGAAACAACCCAGTTGTCCTTTAGCTGGTGAATGGTTAAACAAACTTCACGGTAATAGGAAAGAGTCAACTATTGGTACGTGCAAAACCTGGATGAATCTCTACAGAATTATGCTGAGTGAAAAAGTCATTCCAAATGATTATATACTGTATGATTCCATTTATATAACACTCTCTTTCATATTAACATTTTTATTGAAATAAAATTCACAACCATAAAATTCACCCATTTAAAGTATAGCATTCAATGGTTTTAGTATATTCACAGAGTTGTGCAACCATCACCAAATCTAAGTTCAGAGTATTTTCATCACTCTAAAAAGAAACCCCATACCCATTAGCAATCACTCCCATTGTTCTCCCCTCTCAGGCCCTGGAAACCAGGAATCAGTTGTCTCTATGGATTTGCCTACTCTGGACATCCGATATAAGTTGTCATATAATAAATGGTCTTTTGTGGCTGACTTCTTTTACTTAGCATAATGCTTTCAAGGTTCATTCATATTGCAACATGTATCAATATTTCATTTATTTTTACTTCCAAATAATACCACATTGTATGAATATACCACATTTTGTTTATTCATTCATCAGTTGATAGACATTTGGGTTGTTTCCACTTTTTGGCTACTATGAATAAGTGCTATGAACATTTGTGTGTAAGTTTTTGTGTTGGTGTATATTTTCATTTCCCTTGGGTATGTGACAAGTAATGGAATTTCTTTTTCATGTGGTAGCTACGTATTTCACTTTTTGAGGAACTGTCCATCTGTTTTCCAAAGTGGTTGTACTATTTTATAATCCCACCAGCAATGTGTTGGGTTCCAATTTCTCCACACACTCACCAGTACTTGTTATTAACTTCTTTTTATTATAGCCACCTTAGTTGATGTGAAATGGTATCTCATTGTGATTTTAATATGGACTTAATTAATGGCTAATGATGTTGAGCATTTTTTCACAGGCTTATTGGCCATTTGCAAATCTTATTTGGAGAAATTTCTATTAACATTTTTTGCCCATTTTAATTGGATTACTTGCCTTTTTATTATTGAGCTTATACATTCCAGATATCGGAATAATATCAGAAATATGATTTATGGGTTGTATTTTCACTTTCTTTATGGTATGATTTGGAACACAAAAGTTTTTAATTTTGATGAAGTCCAACTTATCTGTTTTTTCCTTTGTTGCTTGTTCTTTTCATTTCATAGCTAACCAACTAATGTCGACTTGGCACAAGGAAAGTGTCCACCTTTATTATTTATTATTTAGCCATTTTATGTGGAATCTAGTTGTTCTAGACTCTTTTGTTGAAAAGACTATTCTTTCCCCATTGAATTATCTTTTTCCCCTTGTTAAAAATGATATAACATTTGTGCAAGGATGGAATTACTGAGTTGGAGAACAGATTAGTGGTTGCCAGGGGTTAAGAAGATGGTAGAGACAGGAGAGAAGTTAGTGTTGCTATAAAAGGGCAACACGAAGGATCTTAGTGGTGATGGAATTGTTCTATATCTTGACTATATCGATGCTATATATCCTTGTTGTGATAATGAACTATTGTTTTGTAAGTCTTACCACTGGGGGCAACTGGGTAAAGCATACATGGTATCAATCTGTATTATTTTTTACAAGTGCATGTGAATATAAAATTATCTTAAAATAAAAACTTTAATTAGCAGGGGTTAGTCAGAAGATGTGGCCCAAATCTCACGAATGACCACCAGTGACCGGGAGAGCAGCTAAAGAATGAGCCCCTCATTAGTGGGACTGATGGAGCTGTTGCTTATCTCCATCAACCTTCTGATGTGACTATTCAGAAGGAGACCTGCAATCTCCCTGATGTAGTGCTCTTAGCCTTCTGCTTGTCCCATCTCTCTTCCACACTCAACATCAGAGTGATACATGGCAAGAGGTGGGGAGGGGTCTGTGAGAACCAGAGCACAGCCCCATTCTACTCCCTGAGCAAAAGCAGGACACACAAAAGATCTTTGAAATATTAGTGAGATTGAAATCCCAAAATGAGCAAGACTGAGCTTTGAGAACCCAAAGCAATGGTTTTTGTGATTAATATGACTAAAATCTGATTCCAACTGTGATCTTGTGAAGGGAGTTCACTGACCAGGTGGGCAAGGACGTATTTAACATAGCAAAAATTAGTGGTGGTAATTATTGAAAAATAATGACATGATTTCATTTTTGTACTCTGATGAATTGGCATTCTGAAATCAATCAGTTATACACATAAAAAATATAGCAGAAATTACAGTCAGACTACAAGAACTGAGAGAATATTTGCCTAGTGTACCATCTATGTTTCTTCTGTATCCTTTAGGAGCTCAGCCCACCTCTTGGGAGTCCTTCATTATCCCCCTGTCTGGGCAGAACCCCTCTTCCCTTCACCAACCTCCACAATGTACCCCAGGTATCTTATTTTGTAGATTTGTTCATCTTTTTGCTCATATCCTTTCCCTTCTCATTGCCATTTTAGTAAAAATATATACCATCCATTTGGAGTTCAGTGTGTTTCAGGCACTATGAAACACTTTACAAACATTATGTCACTTAACCTTCACAGCCACAGTCAGCAGGGACAGATATTATCCCATTTTATAGACAACACAGAATGGGTCCTAAGTGCTCAATCAAAATGTGTTAAGTGAATTAATGATTGAGTGAATGAATGAAATCCTAAACTCATAGTTTCAGGAAGTAATGGTAGTGCCTTCACAAACTAAAATGATTTTATTTGATGTTTAATAATAACTTTGATAAATAAAATTCCCAAATTATCTGTGACCTGACATTCTTCTATTTACAGGTTCCTAAATAATTATCTAGCAAATAGTATGCAAATTCAAAGCCATTAATTCTTCAAATGTAAATATCAGTTTATCCGTAGGAAGGTATAGCATTCTTCAAGGTTAATTATTATAAAATATGGGTGTTTTTAAAGGTTTTGCACTGGTGCTGAAGTTTAGGAGATTGGCAAACTCGATCATTATCTACTAATGTTTCCTACTGCCTGATTAATTCTAACAGGATAATTACTAATATGCTTCATTCTTATTCTTAAGGATAAGACATAATGGGCAAGAAATTTCTAGGCAATTATTCTTCTCTGGTCTGGTTAGAAGGCACTAGACAGATAAAGGAACCATTTAATCATGCAAGAAAAGCACCCATTTACTGAAAAGGGGCTGCAAGACTTTTATCATGACTCTGAAAATATAAAAAAGACACTTCAAATGGAGAAATGCAGCCATTCCACTCAGTTGACATGGCTTTAGAAATGACAAAGGGGAGAGATTTCTGGTCAGTTATTTGTTATAAAAGCACAGGAGAAGCAGAAATTTCTACTTAAAATTTTTTTTTTATTGCTCGCTCATTTTCTTCAACTTGCTAAATTCACATTTGAATCATATCCATACGTTCTCAGTTTAAACTACAACCATATTTCTAACCTCACCCATTTCCCAGCTAGAAAAATGGCTCCACATCACTTTCAATGCCTCCTTTTATGTTCTTGCTTGATAAAGAGTGCACGCACTTACGATCTGTGTTGAGCAGAGAAAGCTTAAATGACAAGGCACATTTCAGTTACTTCCATCGGCAGGTGGAAGTGTTGGCGCTCTCAGACCGTCATAGCAGCCAGACCTGGGCTTGAATCCTGGCTCAGACAACACTAACTGTGTGCCCTTGAACAACTCGTTTCAACTCCGGCACCAATTTTAAAGGGCTGCGGTGGGGATGAAATGAGATAACACACAGAGGTACCAACAACAACTCATGTGCCATGCAGTGTGCTAAGCATTTTCAGTTTATTGTCACACTTAATCCTCACCACAGCCCTAGACGATCAATACTCCTATTTCCCCCACTCTCGGAAGAAGAAACTGAGGCACAGATGACTGACTGAGACATGGTAAGATCTTATTATATACATATTTTTGTTGGTATGCATGGAAGACTTATATGTATTACTTGACTAAAAACATACTAAGAGTCAACCAACGTTACACTGACCCTGGAACTAGGCTGAACACTTGACATGATTTTCTAAATTAATCCTCACATACTCCCTCTGCAATGCTACTGTTACCCCCATTTTGCAAATGAGTAAGTTGATGTTTAAAGGGGTTAAGTTATATGTCTGAGGCATGAGAGAGAGGTACAAAATCAGCAGCCTGAATTCAAAGACAGCAAAAGTAACCTGCATTACTCTGTACTGACTCTAGCTCTTTACCTAATATCCAGGTTATTAAATAAGTAAAAGGAAATGGATTTGACAAGGAGGTAGATTGTGGAATAAGAAGGAAAAGAGCATCTAGAGAGGCTAATTCAGTTTAGCATGTAGATATTAATCTTCTAATAAGACTATGGCAAGCACTTTGGGAATACAAAGTAATATGATGTTTAATTGACTCTAAGATGCCACCATTAGTACTGTGGATCATTATTCTCTTTTCAATTAAGGAAAAGAGTGTCCCAAGTTGGGGAGGAGTGATAGGAGACCCTGTGTTAAGTTGAGACAAAAGTTATACACTTGTATAAGAGTAAACAAGAAATAAACCTGACAGGCAGGCAAGGACAAGGGAAGGTGCATGGCTGAATCTCGCCACTGAGTGAGGGAGGAAAAACAAATCTCACCTGAAAATGTAAAGCCCCTGCTCACTCATCTTTGTGGTCTGAATATACACTACAAGTGTAAACTAAAGTGGTTTCAGATTGGCAGTTTCTGACAGAAGCAAACTCAAAGACTCTTTACGTGAACCCACTGCAATTCAAGCCTAAGATGATTTGAATTGCTATTGATTGTAAAATGCATTCTGATTTCAGAGATGTTAAAATGTGAAAAAATACATCTCCAAATAGATGAAAGAGGATCGGAGGAACACTTCCTGCCTTAAAAGAGCTTTGAATCTCATTATGATGAACAAGATACAACACAAACAACCACACAAGTTATTTTTTCAAAGTGCAAAGCGAGTGCTGCAGATGTGTAGGGAAATGAGAATTCAAAATTGACTAAAACTGGCAAGAAAAGTAAGGTGGGAAGTCTTCTTGGGAAAGTGACTATTGATATGACCCTTGATACGTGGGTTTGGTTTGGATGAGGAGGGAAGGAGGGACGATATGTGAAATAATGTGTGGAGTCTGATTAAATTACAATATTTTTAGATTGGAGGAAATGAGGAGATCAGCCCAGTTGGAATGGAAGACTTGTATGTGGCAGGTAAGTTTAGAAAGTCCTATTGAGAAGATATTATAGAAGACTTTTATTTTTATTATTTTATTTTATTTTTTGTCAGGAAGATTGGCCTTGAGCTAACACCTGTTGCCAATCTTCCTTTTTCTACTTGAGGAAGATTGTCATTGAGCTAACATCTGTTTCCAATCCTCCTCTTTTTGCTTGAGGAAAATTGTCACTGAGCTAACATCTGTGCCAATCTTCCTCTACTTTATGTGGGATGCTGTCACAGTGTGGCCTGACGAGTAGTGCTATGTCTGTGCCCAAGATCTGAACCTGAGAACCCTCGGCTGCAAAAGCAGAGCGCATGAATTTACCCACTGCGCCACCAGGCTGGCCTCTATAGAAGACTTTTAAGAAAGGCCAGGGTGAGTCTGCCCTGAGGGCCTAGTGGTTAAAGTTCCGTGCTGTCACTGCTTCCGTTACCCAGGTTCGCTGCCTGGTCACGGAAACATACCACCTGTTCATCAGTCTCCATGCTGTGGTGGTGGCTCACATAAAACAAATAGAAGGACTTATAACTAGGATGTACAACCATGCTGGGGCTTTGGGGAGAAAGAAAAAGGCCAAGGTAAGGAATTAGGAATGGAAATGATATCATTCATCCGTTTATTCAGTTAGCCACCTGATCAATCAACTGCCCAACCAATGAGTGTTATTCAGCTGCTGCATGCCATGTACTGTGTTGGGAGCTAAGTATAAAATGATGAATAATACAGTATCTCATCCTATAAGTTATTTAGTGCAAGAGCCAAGTAAACAATTGGGATTATACCACAGTATGTCCTATCATAAAAGCTGCAATTTTTTGAGTAATAATTGTTTCCCAGGTACTAGGCAGGTAATTTATATGTTATACATTTTATTTTAAAAGTAAAAATATGTTTTAGAGATGAGAAAACTGAGGCTCAGAAAGATGAAGATTTTTTCTGCATCTCTTCTCAACACCTAATTAAAAACGGATTCTATTCTTTAGGATATATGCTTGATTATACAAATTGTGCAAATTCACAATCATAAAATAATGAAAAATCCTGGAGAATGATTTTGCAACTTCTTTAAAATAACCAAGAAACTTGTTGTATCTTAGTATTATGAAAAATACACTGAGTGATGAAGTTTTAATCAGTTAATATACCTCAACGCTACAAATTCTCTGGGACAGAGTTTGGCTAAAGTTATTTTGAAAACTTCGCTGAGGCATGGCAAACAAATAATGTAACTTGTTCTCTGTAGTAAGTTATTAACATGTATCACCAGTTGTATTAAATTACAGCCACGCAATAATAGATGGAGAGACCGATTTACCCTCAGTTTAGTGAAAGCTGTGGTGTGGATCCCAGATCCCTTCCAGTACCATTTGAGGCAGAAACGTTCCTTCCCCAGCTGCTGGTGGCACAAGAACTGACAGCTCTCAGCTGGTCTCAGCTCTCTCTGGGGTGGTCCTCCTATGACATGAGCTGCCTCACCTGAGATTATATCCCCTTCCCACGGGCAGGCCACATCCAATGACTAGTCCATGAGGGCTATGAAGGCCTATCACCCTTGTTCCAATTTAGGACAGCTCTGAAGGGTCATCTTCTCTGTAGGATAACTGAATTCATTTCAACGTCTCCATGGTAGGCAGAAGAATGCCTCTTTACCTTTCCAAAAGATATCCATGTCCTAATCCCCTGAACCTGTGAATATCCTAGGTTAACAAGAAAAGAGGAATTAAGATTGTGCGTGGAATTTAGGTTGCTAATCAGCTGATTTCAAGATAGGGAGATTATCCTGGGTTATCTGAGTGAATTCAATGTAATCCCAAGCGTCCTTGAATGTGGAAGAGGGAAACAAAACAGGAGATTAGAGTGATGCAATGTGAGAAAGACTCAAGCTTTCATTGCTGGATTTGAAAACGGAGGAAGGAGGCAGGAAACAAAGAATATAGGCGGTTTCTAGAAGCTGGAAAAGGCAAGGAAATGGATTTCCCCTAGAGCTTCCAGAGGGAAACATCCTGGAAGACATCTTGGTTTCAGCCCAGTGAGACCTATGTCAGACTTCTGTGGAACTGTAAGATGATACATTTGTGTTGTTTTAATCCA
The DNA here is from genome assembly GCF_037783145.1 of Equus przewalskii. NCBI lineage: Eukaryota > Metazoa > Chordata > Mammalia > Perissodactyla > Equidae > Equus > Equus przewalskii. The sequence continues at coordinate 22,712,021 of NC_091838.1, read as the reverse complement.
CAAAGTTTGTGGCAATTTGTTAACGGCAGCAAATGAATACATTTCTCTGTCTGATCAATTCTGCTTCCTTCCCTCCCTCAGGGGTGTTGACTCTGAAAGCGTTTCCCAGTCAACTTCCTGCAGCAAATCTCTGTCTCGAAGTCTGCTTCCCATGGGCGTGACCTATGACACTAACAAGTATTTGACACTTTCATATTTTTTCTACTTGAAATACAAATCTCATGTTCCCCTAATCACTGGTGGCATTGCTGAGACTATTATCTCAGCTCAGAGGCATGAAACAGCACAGTTTTATTTGAAAATTGGTATCTTGGATAGACGAGGTCAGCCTGTGAGGGCCCGCGGTCAAGAATGTGACCGGACAGGAGGCGGCTGGCATATACTGAATAAGGTGGATCAAAGGCCTAGTTCAACTGTCAGGGAGGCACAGGCAAGCAATATAGTCTGTGTCAGCTGGGGTCACACTGTGGAAAATATCTAAATCAGGCTTTTGGAACCCAGTCCAGAAGACTGGTAGTCAGAAAATTAAGAACCAAAGGGGCTGGTCATCAGATTTCCTGTGTGAAGATACTGAGGTTGGCATGCAAAAGGCAATTAATAAATGCAAGCTCCCTATTCCTGTTCCCACGTGGATATCTCAGAAACTCCCCAATGCTTGGGAATCTTCTCCAGAGCACAATTTCCTCAAAGCAGCAGGAAAAAGTACTTTCTGTTTGTGGGTACTTTAGAGCAAATAAAGCTATTACAGAGGATAAAAGGAAAAAAAAAAAATAAAACTACTGTCTCCTTTGTAATTTAAAAACAAAAGCAGAATAACAAGGCCCAGATGTATGTTTAAATGTAACTGAAGGGAACACAAAATGTGCTCAGCATTATCACCTGTCAACGCAATGTATGGTGTACAATGGAAGAGGGGATAAAAGCCACCATTAGTGTCACTGAGAGTGCACTGGGGACCTGTGAGACATAGGAAATGCATTAGGCACAAAATGTGTTCATTTGAGCACTTTTCTTAAGATGTCATGAGCTTTTTCACGTTAGTCAGTGTTGAGACTCACAGCTTTCTAAGCTACCTTGAACAGAATCCCCCGATACCAAATGGACTATGGTGAAGACCTAACTAACTTCATTCATGTTGTGAATTCATCTCAAGGTTCAAATTATCACAGCCCCGGGGATCCAGAGAAAGCTGTCTGATGCATCTTGGGCTTTCTCTATCCATGCTGTCTAATACAGCACTTCTCACTCTCTGTTGTGTATCATGCTTGTGGTGTATATGGGCATTATCCAACAGACTGAAAACACCTTAACATGAAGGTCTGAGTTTGATGATTTTATTTTTTTAATTAAATTTTCTATGCCATCTTTCATGGCAGATGCCTATTGAGTGAAACATAACCAGCTAAGAGGAACAGCAGATTGGGTAGAAAATGGTCCACATAATTGCTAAAAGGAATGGTTGGCCCAACGGTGGTCTATACACGAGACAAGGTGGATTCGATGAGCCCGAGACAACATGCCCCACCTTGGTTCCATGGGAACTTCCTACTAGGCCATTATCACCTCCTACCCCATGGGCAAGCCTTTGCCTTGTGGTCCTGAGAGTGAACCTGGCAGCCTTTAATCAAGGAAGGAGGGGAAGGTAGCTGCTGGCCCCAGTTCCCTTCTTTCTAGCCCAGAGAAGTTTCAGGATCTCTGACCTTCAAGTTCAGCAACAGAGATTTTCAGTTATCTGTTCCATCATGGGGGAGAATGGTCTAAACCTGGCTCCTTGCAACTGTTGGTGTTCCCTGGTGCCTGCACAATTCAGGCTACAATGATTTTGGATGAATTTTTTATGAGTTTGTCCTATATTATTCAAAAATGTACACATTCCCACTTGAATAGAAGTCTTAGCAAAAAGCGTCGGAACTATGGTGTACTATAGAATTTTCAATTTAGTTGCTAATATCTGTATTAGTTAGCTTGGGTTGCCATATCAAAACATCATAGACTGAGTGGTTTAAACAACAGAAAATTATTTTCTCACGTCTGGAGGCTGGAAAATCCAAGATCAAAGTTTCGGCAGGGCTGGTTTCTGGCAAGGCTGCTCTTCCTGGCTTGTAGACAAGTGACTTCTCTCTGTGTCCTCACATGCTGGAGGGGTCCTGAGAGAGAGAGAGAAGAAAGAGAGCTCTCTAGTGTCTCTTCTTATAAGGACAATAATCCTATTGAATCAGTGCCACACTCTTATGACTTCCTTTAACCTTAATTACTTCTTTAGAGACCCCATCTCCAAATGTAGCCACACTAGGCTTTCGGGCTTCTACCTATGAATTTTAGCGAGGCACAAACGTTCATTCCATAACAATATCTATCAGACTGATTTGGAAATATTGATTTGTTGATAATTAAAAAGAATGCAGGATTCTGAATATTTTATAATGCACAGAATTTCAAAACAATTAATAGCTATGACTCTTTGGCTGTTGTTACAGATAGCCAAAAAAATATTATTTCACATTTTTATTGTGCTTTTCAGTTTCCAAAACACTTCCTTATATATTAATGATCACAACCATCCAATAAGTATTTTAAATTTTACTTCATGGATCAAATAGTTTAAGACAAAGAAAGAGTGACATGAAGAAAAATTAGCCCCAGACAATAGGTAACACATAATTTTATATAAACTGATAATCACAGTAAAAGTTACAGCAAAATGGTACATCCTTATGTTTTACCAAAAAAAATGTTGTCAAGCTTATCTTCATCATTTCCTTCTGTTTATGTTAGGTATAATTTACTTCTTTTTTTCTCTAGCTTCTTAACGTGGATTATTGAATTGAGATATTACTGGCCCCATTGTGTAATGGTTAACACTCTGGACTCTGATTTGAGATACTTCTTTTATTCCAACATAGGCATTTAATGCTATTGATTTCCTTCAAGCACTGCTTTACCTACTTTTCACAAATTTAGGTATATTATGTTTTCATTTTCATTAATTTAAAAACATTTCCTTATTTTTCTTTTAATTTCTTTGACTCATGGGTTATTTAGAAAGATATTATTTAATTTCCAATTATTTGGAAGTTTTCAGATATCCTTCTGTTGCTAATTTCTAGTTTATTTCTGTTTTGTTCAGAAAACATATTTTGTATGATTTCTGTCTTCTGAGACTTCTTCAAATGTCCAGAATAGAATCTCTAATTGAATATTCCATAAGCACTTGAAAAGAATTAGCCTGGGTTCATTTTGTTGACCATTTATCCTTTCTGATTTCCTCTTGACTTGTTCTATTAATTATGAAGAGAGCGGCGTTGAAATTTCCAAGTAGAGTTGTAGATTGCTCTACTTTGGTTTTGTTTTATTTCACATATTTTGAAGCTTTATTATTGTCTGCATACGTATTTAGGATTGTGATGTGCTCTTGATGAATTTACTCATTTCTTATTATAAAACATCTTATTTTTTATCTAATAATATTCCTTGTTCTGAAACCAACTTTGATATTAATATAGACACTGCTGCTTTTCTATGGTTAGTGTTTGCCTGGTATATATGTTCCCAGACCCCCCTTTTTTTTTTAATTATCTATGTCTTTACTGGGTTTCTTGAAAAAAAAGTATATGTTTAAGCATTGCTTTTTATCCAGTATGACAGATCTCTGTCATATCTCAATTCTCATTTCTATGTCATATATCCAGTCTCTTCACTGGAGTGTTTAAACCATTTCTGTTGGTGCAATTATTGATATGGTGGGTTTTAAATCTACCATCTTGTGATTTGTTTTCATGGCTTTTGTTGTTTTTGTTCTTTTTTCCCTCTGTTTCTGTCATCTCATCATTTAATTGAATCTTTTTATGATCCTCTTTACCTCCACTGTTGGCCTATTAGGCATACCTCTTTATTTTATTTTTTTATTTTTTTAAAGATTGGCACCTGTGCTAACAACTGTTGCCAATCTTCTTTTTTTTTTGCTCTTTTTTTCTCCCCAAATCCCCCCACTATAAAATTGTATATTTTTTAGTTGTGAGTCCTTTTAGCTGTGGCATATGGGACGCCGCCTCAGCGTGGCCTGACGAGCGGTGCCATGTCCGCGCCCAGGATCCGAACCGACGAAATCCTGGCCCATCTAAGCAGAGCATGCGAACTTAACCACTCGGCCATGGGGCCGGCCCCTCTTTATTTTGTTTTTAGTGATTGTTCTAAGATTTAAAAAATATATTTTTAACTTATCAAAGCCTACCTTCGAAAACATTATACAACTTTAAGCTGCTTCACAGCCTACTTCCATTTACCTTTCTCGAGCTTTGTGCTACTGTTTTCAATGATCTTACTTCTACATTTCATTTCATTAACAAACTCTACAAAACTTGGTTATTATATTTTGCTTTAACTGGTCTTATCTTTTAAAGAAATTGAAAAGTAAGAAGTATAAGATAAAATATATCTTTCATATTTATCCAAATATTTTCCATCCAAATATTTCCCTACTTCTTTGTAAGTCAGGCCACTTTTAATTGAACTCTGCACAGTGTGAACTTTACACTGTTGCATGCTAGATTTTCTTGTGCCTTTAAAGAGTGTCAGACTTTGTTCTTACAGACAGTTATTTGCAGGCAGTTATTTGTCATCAGCTTGATCCTTTGAAGGCCTACTTTTAGGCTTTGTTAGGGAGATCCAGAACTGTCTTTAGTCTAGGGCTAATTTAGCCCCACTATTAACGTAATTCTCTTCTGAGAACTCTGTCAAATATCTCGATATTTTGAAATCTTTGCACTCTTGCTGGTAGGAAAAGAACTATTTGCAGTCCTGTGGGAGGCCTGTGAATTGTCGAGACTACTGCTTTCTGTTGGTTCTTTGCTCAGCCTCACATCTGAACCAAAATCTCTCTCCCTGTCTATCTGTCTGTCTCTCTCTGTATCTCTCTCTCATTCTCTCTGTAGCTCCCTCTTTTCTCGTACTTGGCCCTGAAAATCCTATTTTCCTTGGGCTCTCTCAGTTCTAATCTCTGTCTCTTAATTCACTGAGGATGCTGGTCTGTGTCTGGGTTCCACTGCTCTGCTCTCTAGCTTGGGAACTGCCTTTAGATATGTTTTGGGGAAATCCTAGTGCTTATCATTTCTTTCACTTATCTCAGGAATCACAGTCCCACACTACTACTTCATAACCATAATTTAATATTCAGTCAGGTATTATAGTTATCTCCAGCTATCAACACTTTGACATCTTAATACTTTCAGAAACGATGGGAGAACACAAAGTCCCTCTTGATACGTCCTCCTGGCCAATACTTGTTGAAAGGGCATTGATGTTAGAATCACAGTAACATGGTGTTGAATCCTATCTCTATCACTAATTAGATCTTTGACCTTGAACAAGTTGCATGACCTCTTCGAACTTAAATGTCCTTTTCCTTAAAATGAGAATCATACTATTTGCCTCATTTATGCTTAAATAAGATCATATAGGTCAAATGCTTAGCACTGTGCCAGCAATGGGACCTCAATCAATTAGTTACATGTTCCTTAAGGAATTAAAAAGAAAATTAGTACTAAAGTCTGTTTACATGGTACATAGGTGGAAAAATAAGACTCTGGCCAATTAGATTGGCTTTGATACATAATGGGCCAAGGTATACAAACATATTTCACATAGACAAGTTCCTGGGCTAAAAGGTTTGATTGAAGATATTTATCTAAAGAAAGAGTGGGTCATTCAGAAAAGGATATTGGTCAGCCACAAAGCAGAGATAAAGAAGAGTCTCTGTGGCATGCTTGAGCAGTGCTCACACAAGTTTTGTTCTGGATAGAAGGTGGCTGAGTCCAAGTCCACACTGAGGAGATGTGGGCATCTGACTTTATTGTCCTGATGCTACTAAATAGATAAATTATAAAACTAATCCCCCTGTTCTATTCCACAGTACGAGACAATGTTTGGGTAATAATTTGACTCTCCTTGTAGCTTGTTGATAGGGGGAGAATGTGTTGCTTGGAGCATGCAAGTGTTTGGCCCTTGTGATCAATAATATTTCTATTTTTAGTTTAAATAAATTGGATTTCTGAGTAATACATCAATGTTGTATGAGCTAGTCAGCATGGAGCAGTAGATCAGTGTCTCTTGTTCCAGTTGCTCTGGGGCACACACAAAATCAAAATTCTGAGACTCTAAGAGAAAGAGATTAGAACAAGCAAATTCAATGCTAGCTAACCTCTCCAGAGGATGCCAAGTCTTGGGAATATAACTCGTTCTACTCAATGGAGGAAAATATATATTTACCTGTAAATCAAGTTCCATACAATGAAGTAGACTTTAGTAATACTCTACAAGTGTTTAATACTACTGAGAGGAAGTGAGGAGCAGAGAAAGGAGAGAATTTGACACAGTGGATATTAAAATTTCAATTCCCATTTTGAAGTAACTTTATCAGTCAGTTATCCTTATCAGCTGATAAAACGCTAAGTCAATGTGTTCTGCATTTCAGACTGTGAAAATTAGGATATTCCCATTCCATGAAGGATGAACCTATAAGTGTTGTTTAGCAGGGATGATGAAAGATAGGAGAAAGGTTTCAGCTGAGTAGTTCATGGCTCTGAATATGATGGCATTGATATTAATAATATTTACTAAAATGTCCTGGAGATATTAAAAACAGTTAAGTCCTCGTCATATTGAATTTCTATCAATCTACTCCATGTGAAGCATACTTTTGTTGGTTCAGATCACAAGCCTTGTTTACAAACTGATAGATAGTGAAGATAAACCTTGCATGAAACATCTTGATGTCATTCGTGCTCCCTTACAACAGCAATATAATGGAAGGCAACTGGACACTTGTTGGTTACCTGTGAAATTTCCTTTTCTTTGTCCCTCTTTTTAAAGGCTCCCAATTTTCTTTTGGGGATTCATGAGTTTCTGGAGAAGCTGTACCCACTCACCATTGCTGCAGGCATGGAACAAATGATGTAGGATTAGCCAAGCAGTGTATCTCATTATTCTGGCTACAGTGATTGATGCAAAGGTGAACGTGTGATTCAATTCAGTTGAACTGGAGTGAATCTCAAACTATCGCTTAAGAATTGTGGGACGACACAGGCACATTACTCTCATCCAAATGATATAGGGTGTAGATATGAGGCCTGGGACTGTAGCAGCCATTTTTGGTAACATCAACAGAAAGAAACAAGAGACTTAGAAAGACACAGAAACAAAGTCTCAATGACACCATAATCCTAAAGATCAAGCCATGTCTAACGATGGATCTACATCTGCACATTTCAGTTATATAAGCTAATACATTCTTATCTATTTTGTAGGTCAAGTGAGTTATTTTTTTGTTTGTGTGCAACATAACGTATCCATGCTAATACAGAAACACACTGTATACTTTTGTGGGGACCTGAAATTGGCCACCCCAAGATACGTCTCTTTGGCATCAGGATTATTTGAGGCTGATTGCTTTTGATAAACTGGGACAGGGAAGGAGGCTCTGAGGAATGGAACTTGCCCTTTGTTAGGACACATTTACATTTGTAAGGTAAATCTCTATCTGTAAAAGGTGCCTCCCTCTCTGTACCAGGAAGAAGAAAGGAGATGACCTTCTCTCTAGAAACTCTTAATCAATACCAAAGGCAAGGACTTAAAATCTGCATTTTATTGTGCTAGTCTGGTAACCTCCTGTAACTGACTTCCCTCCCCCTCCCAACTTTGGCATTTCTTTAAGGATTAAGCATCTTTCCTTAGGCTAGGAACTGATTGCTGAGCTCACCTGTGACCACCCAGCTCCAGACAATCCACTTGCCTCCGGCTACGCCCTCTGAGACAGCAGACCATTACCTGCTGTGTCCATCAAACACTGTGCTGACAGGGCAATCTTGTGACTATTGTGGGAGGGACATTTCAATCACATGTGAAACACCCTGTTTGGGGGTATATAACCACTCTGTGCACCCCACTTCTTCGGTGCCCTTTCTTCCTTCGGGAAGAAAGGCCCCGGGCCATGGTTCCTCATAAAGCTTTAATTTTCTCTTGCTATTCTGTCTCATGTGAATTTAATTCGTTCTCCGGCCAGACGAACCCACATTTGGGGAGAGAAAATGTCCTCCTCCACTACACTGTACTTAATAGTACTTTATTATGAACAATTTATTTTCTCAAATTCTTTAATAAAAACACTGAGAGGTGAACAGAAATGTCTAAGCCCATATCAATTTTTAGTGTTATAATTTCACTGTAAACAATGTTTCTGGGAAAGATGCACAGTCTTAGAACAGTTTTTTAATACCACAAGTGCTTACGTATCTATAGCATCGGATCAATACAATCTTGGCACTAAAATTTCGGTTTATACAGTTTAATGTTAAATCACTGTGAAGAGCACCTGAAGGAAATAACAGAATGTTCTTGGGCATAAATAGAATTCTTAAAAGCACAAAGTTGCCAGATAAGCTCTCAAGAAAGAAAAAGAAAAACCAAAACTCAACTCATCAGAGAAAGTAGGATGAGAGGAAGCCTAATTGCATTTGGTGTTATGCAAATTTAGTCGAGCCCCTTCTGCATTTCCCATATGGATTGAACATTGTAGATCTTTGAGAATGAAGGCAGCACTCTAAAACGTTTCATGTAAAGGTGAAAGTGTCAATGAAAACGTAATTGTATCCTGAAGGGGTTCAGAAGAGGCCTCCCCAAAATATGTCACTTTGGCATGTGGAATATTTTGAGCTGAAGGCAGTCAAGACCCTGCGAGCTCAAGAGAAACTTTTACCCCTCCCTTAAAGATTTTAAATTGGGGGCTGTGGGGACCTGGAAATGGCCACCCCAAGATATGTCTCTTTGGCATGAGGATTATTTGAGGCTGGTTTCTTTGCAGACAGGAAAGCAACTGAAAAGTAGAATTTACTTACCCTTTGTGAGAGACATTTACATTGTAAAGGAACTCTCCATCTGTAAAGATATCTCTAGAAATTCTTAATCAATGGGGAAGGCAAGGACTTAAATCTGCATTTTATTGTGCTTGTCTGGTAACCTCCTGTAACTGACTTCCCTCCCCCTCCCAACTTTGGCATTTCTTTAAGGATTAAGCATCTTTCCTTAGGCTAGGAACTGATTGCTGCACTCACCTGTGACCACCCAGCTCAAGACAATAGACTTGCCTCCTGCTGTGGCCACTGAGATAGCAGACCCACAACCTGCTGTGTCCATCAAGCGCTGTGCTGACAGGGCAATCTTGTGACTATTGTGGGAGGGACATTTCAATCATATGTGAAACACCCTGTTTGGGGGTATATAACCACTCTGTGCACCCCACTTCTTTGGTGTCCTTTCTTTCTTTGGGAAGAAAGGCCCCGGGCCATGGTTCCTCATAAAGCTTTGTTTAATTTTCTCTTGCTATTCTGTCTCATGTGAATTTAATTCGTTCTCCGGCCAGACGAACCCACTTTGGATAGAGGAAATGTCTTCCTCCCCTACAGGGGCCTTGTCCATACTAAGAGTTATTACCAGAAATAACATTTTATGGCCTATCTGTATGGCAAGGCAAACCTCTAATTAGTGAACATCTGCTTTTCTTATCTTCCTGTGAATTGCCCTCCTCCCCTCTGGAGCCTCAGGTGCCCATCCCATTCCTTAGCTCAAGAGGCATATACACCTCATTTTACCTTATCTCTGGATCTCTCATGTATGTGGGGTCTCTGACTCTCTCATGTATATGAGGTTCCTGTACATATGAAATTAAATTTGATTTTCTCCTGTTAATCTCTCTGATGCCAATTTAATTCTTAGACCAGCCAGAAGAACCTAGAAGGGTAGAGGAAAATTTCTTCTTCCTCTACAATCTTAAGATGCTATGTGAACTTTTTTACTCTGTAACACCAGTCATACCACACTTTCATTATTCACAAACTTATTTATGAAAGTTCAACTTTTGAAGACTGGGTCAAATCCATACCCCCTAGGATTTTGGTTATCTCTTTTTCTATAAGATTTAGAATTGTGGTATCAGCATCATTTAGGGGTTTTTGTCACAAACAGCAGAAATTAGTTCTAACTTAAGGAACAAGGATTTGTTTGTGAGAAAGGATATTAGGGTGTATGTGTGTGTGATCCCATGTGTGGGGTCTCAGAATTGATATGAAGTTAACAGGGTTGGAAACAGGAAGTAGTGACGGGAGAATCAAAGGGACACACACATGCTTACAACAGGAAACAGGCAGCACAATCTCCCTCTCTAAACAGTAACAGCCTGGACAGGAATCCCGGCCCCCTACAAGAGGGATGAAACACATCCACCCTTTCCTCTCACCACCTCGCTTGGTCAAGATGCAAACTTCCAGGAGATACGGATCATATGGTCAAATGGAGGCAACATGCAGGGGAAGAAAGGATCTATTCTCTTCAGCTTGTGCTTCTGCGATGAGAAGCGCAAGAGTAACTCTCCCCCAAAGAAATTGGGGTACTATTAGGAAGGGGCATGGACTCTATCTAGACAAAATGGCACACTGGCATCTGCAGCACTTCTTAGCTCTTCGGATAGCCAGGCTACAAAAGGAGTAAGCAGTATGATTACTGTGATTTTGTTTTGTTATTTTAAACTGGTCAGAGAATTAAAATGTTTCTAGAAATATACATCTCAAAGGTAAAATGCCACTACCCTGGTACGACAATTTGGGGGAAGGAATTACTTAGAGACAATATTTGTGATCATGCTACATGACTCTTTGAAATGTCATAGAAGGGAAAAGCTAAAGATTGCAAGTCTGCAAGCTATGTTCTGCCACTTGAAGAGACTGGGCCCCCTAAGTCCCCTGCAGATAATAAAGAGCAGCCTTCCTAAGAGAAAAGGGCTGACTTCGTGATGATTTCACCTTTAAGGAGGAAATAGCAGATGAAGTCAGTTAATTCATGAGAAATACTTTTATTGGCAATATTACACTGAGCAAGAAAATAAGGTAGTGGATTTATGTCAAGTCTTTGTCCTCTAAGTTTCTAGTAAGCAGTGTGGTTTCTTCTTCTCTTCTATAGAATCTGGCACAATGAACCTGATTTCCAAATGCCTGTCCTTTGCTATATTAGATTATTTGAAGCTGGTTGAAGAAGAGAAAGTTCATCCCTAGACTAAAAGCCGGTGGATAAAAGTCTTTGAGTTTGTTTCATCGTAGCTAAGCAACACAAAAGAGATGGTAGGACGAGGAAAAGGAAAATGCATCATTGTTCTTTAACTAGCAGCCCAGTTCCTTAACACTCAGAAGAACAGCCGTAGAAGAGCAATCACACTTTCCTATAATGCAGCCTTTTGTAAATGTAATTCACTAGTGCAATATCTAAATACTTGGTGGCTTCTGACAGTTCCATCCATCACAATACAGCCTGCACTATGTCATTGCCTCAGAGGAATGGATTCAAAATGACAGTCATTCAACTAGCCAACTAGAAAAAGCCAGGGGAAAATAGAATGTGAAGTCATTTAGACCTTTTGCTATAGCTTTGCAATATGTATCTTTTCCCTCATCTTTTGTTATGTGTACACGTACAAGCCAGCATGATTACACACTTTGCGCAAATTTATACAACAAAACTAATTTCCCTAAAATAGAAAAAAATATAAATTTAGAAAAGGCTATAGCTACATTAAAATTGATTCAGATTCTGCTGTGACCTAAGCAGGATTAAAGATTCAGATTAAAAGATTAGTGTCACCTCTTCACTCTGTCTTTTTTATATTGGTTTTGAGGAGCACAGTCTAAAATTTGTAGGCGAGTAGAGTATAAAAATAAAACTCAATTATGGCATTTATTTTAATTTTTTTCTTTTATGCAATAGTTTTACAAAAATATTGGCTACATTTATATGTACATTAAAGGAAAGTATTTATAGATTCACCGTGAGACGAGTTTTAATAATATGGATATATCTATACCTATAATTAAATATAAAAAAATAAATTGAAAGTGCCTCCTCTCCCTTTCTTTTCCTATGTTTATTTTTAAATAAATTGCACTGTGTATGTCAGTATGTAGTAAGATCAAGTGTCGACTTCATAATACATCTAACTTTTGATCCAGATCTCTTATTGCAGAATATCACACAAATGTATGGAATCTCAAATAAACACATTTTTATTTACCATATCGCTGAGGAAGATGGTTTGAATGGCATAATAGAAATCACACCAGTTATAGAGTAAGAAGACAGCTCTGGTCTCAAATTCTTCTCTTATAGCTCACAAGGCTAGTTAACAACTAGGTTTCAAAATATAATTTCTATATTCCATTGCAAATTTAAATATGGATTTTTAAAAATAATATTAAAATTTACACTATCAAAAATCTTTATGGATATCATTTCATTCATTCAACAAATATTTACTCAGGCTAGTTCACTCTTAGGCACTTGGAAAACACCAATGAACAAGACAAAGACCACGACCTCTGGAGCTTCAGTTCTAATGGGGAAGGCAAAAGGCAACAGGAAACAAGTGATATTATTTGTGATAGAAAAATAAAGCAAGCTAAGGGGAGAGCGAATGCCATTATGAGCGCATAGCCAGGGGAGGCTTCTCTGAGGAGAGGGAGTTTGTTTGTTTTTGTTTTTGGTTTTTTTTTTTGAGGAAGATTAGCCCTGAGCTAACTGCTGCCAATCCTCCTCTTTTTGCTGAGGAAGACTGGCCCTGAGCTAACATCCATGCCTATCTTCCTCTACTCTATATGTGGGGCGCCTATCACAGCATGGCTTTGCCATGCGGTGCCATGTCCACACCCGGGATCCGAACCGGTGAACCCCGGGCTGCTACAGTGGAACGTGGGAACTTAACTGCTGCCCCACTGGGCTGGCCCCAGGAGAGGGAGTTTGAAAGAGAAAGAGTTAGATGATTTCAGGTAGAATGGGGAAAGTTCTGGAAGACACTTCTATCTTGGAACAATACAATAATTTAACAAGACTCAGAAGTGTCTGTGAACTTCATAAAGAGATGCCACTGGGCCCAAACTAAGTGAATCCCCAACTCAACTTCCCCGTAGGCCAGCATCTCCTCTCACATCACCTTACACAAAGGGAAAGGTGACAGAGCGGAAGTACGAACGCAGGAGAATTCTAAACCGATTATGGTTTAAAACATCTGCCTTATACCACTTGTATGGAAACATGTGGGCCCTCCCAATACCTTGAAAGGGGCTTGTATGGTGCAGGGCCCTCAGCTTAAGCTTCATTAGTTTTATGGTAAATCCTCGTTTAGTCAAAGGTCACAGTTTGTTATTTTCATCTTTTTCTTAGATGAGGAATAAATCAATACTTAAATATATGGTAAGTACAAAGGGTCTTTAGTCCTAATGCAGGGAATTCTGACCAAAGGTCTCCTGGGACTTAAGGAGGAGCCAGTGTTAAAAATGACATATTCTGTTTTGGACATGTTAAGTTCCATGTGTCATATTAGATAACCAAGTGGAGATGCCACAACTCTAGAAATCGTTAAAGATGTTTGTTTGAGAGTCATCAACCTATGCACAGTCTTCGAAACCAAACAACAGGGTGAAATCACTTTAAGGCTTGAGGGTAGTAGGAGAAGAGAAGGGGTCCACGACTGAACTTTGTTTATTTGCCCATGAGAGGAGTAACTGTATTGTTTTTGTATACTAATACAAACACACTAAAGAGAAAAATAATGAGGACACAGGGAGATGGGTCATGACTGTAGGAGCAGTGGGCCTGAACTAGGTGACAGGGAACAAGATCCACAGAAAAGTAGGGGAGCTGACCTTGGACCAGGACTGGGGCCGTTTACCCATTCTAACAGGTGGGAAAGAGGGGTGTGCAAGCCAGACACAGGATTATAGTGAAGTGAAGGGAAGTGTTGAAACATCAGAAAACCCCTGCTGCTTCCGCCTGTTCCAGTTCCCACTAGGCCACGTGCATGTTGCTCCATAAGACTAATAAGATTCTCATCGCTCTTTCTCTAGCTATTGATCGATCATCTTCTGTTTTCCATAGTTGAATACAGAAGTTCTTTGAAGGCAAGAGTTATCCATTAACAAACATTCCTCCAAACACACATACACACAATATCTGTGAGTGTGCTTTGCACATAGTAGGTGCCCAATGAATTTAGCATAAATGCAGGAACAAGTTAGTTCCTTAATTAATAAAAATAAACCATGTTTGGCTACAATCGAAGGTATGCTCTATGAGGGCAGGGACTTCGACTCTTTTGTGGACTCCTCTATTCCCAACATGAAGAAGAGAGCCCAGCTCATTACATATTAGTTGTGTGCAAATATTGTGATTGAGTCTAAAGACTGGATATATAGACTTTGAGGACCATTGTGTACCAGGTCCCCCCGAAGGGTAGGAGGAAAAGATGACTCCTGTGAGGGAGAGGATAAAGCTAAAGGATTTTAAAGGGAAAGAAAATTAGAAAATTAGAAACATGAACTCAGTTTAACTACCTTAGGAATGGTTGATATGTCTAAAAGAAATACTGATTTCACAGAAATCAGTCAGTCCTAGCTAGGGTGGGGAGGTGTGGGTGTGGGCTTGATAAGAACCTTGTGGGAAAGTCTGAAAGCCAGGGTGCATTTGCCCACCTCCCTTTGTGCATTTTGCAGTGAGGGCCAGGGCTACAATTTGTACAAACCACAGACAGCAAACATGGCAGCCCAGTGTGTCTGGGTAGGAAGGGGGGTGGTTAGTGCTCCTCAGCCATCTGGGATTTTCTGTAGCACAGAAGTAACCAGAAATTACGGTTTCCTGTGGGGTAAGGGATGGTTACAAGAGCTGGGGAGCCTCAGAGGGGCTTATTTTGGCACTGGCCAAGTGACCCTGGATCCAAGGGCTGAGGCGCAGGATTGTCAGGACTCACACAGTGACTTTGGCAGGTGAATTGTACTAGTCAGAGCTGGACAGGAATGTGCTCAGCAGCACGGGGTGCTGGGGGCTCCCCAGGAGCATGGCCTGGCTGAGCACACACACTGGGAGGTACACCAGCCAGGGCTTGAGCAGAAACCCAGGCAGGACTCCGTAGCTAAGACTGGATCCACCCCGTCTCAGCAGAGACCAGCCAGAGGACAGCCAGGACCAACGAGTTGGTGCAGGGGGACCAGTGCAAGACCTCACATGAGGCCAGGGACCCTTCCCCCATCCTGACATCAGGAGGATGGGAAGCTTCCCCTACAGCCAGCAACCATCTGGGGAAGCAGCAGAGGAGGGAGGGGAGAAACAGGTCTGTTAGGAGTGGAACTACATTGATGGACTATTTACCCAGTAGAGACGACACAGAGACTGCGGGACTGCTGAGTTTACATCTCCCCATCCTTTGTCCCAGTCTATGGAAGTGGAGGCTGGTGAGGAGGAGTAAGTGAGCTGGAGGTAGTAAAAAGTTGCCACTTGATTTGTTTTTATGACCCCAATGTATTAAATTGCAATCTGTCAACTGGGACGTCCAGGGACTGTGAGAAGAGCAGCTTCAGCCGGAAGCCAAGTTCAGAGAGAAAAGGGCATCACCATCTTCAATGGTCATAATCACTCAAGGAGAGTGGAGCCTGACTGGGAAGGGGTGGAGAGAGAAACCGCGGAAGCTCCAGCTCACAGCATGAGCTTGCTGACCCAGGGAGGAAAGCTAAGTGACCTGGAAGAGTGTGGTTCTGCAACCCCTTTGAACTGTGGATGTTTATCTCACCTAATTTGCTTCTACTGAGTATTTTGAAATCCCTAAAACGGTGGTGGGATTACACTGTGCACTCGACACCAAGCTGTGCTGTACTGTTCGCAGTGGGTTTTCAATTGGAGGATGGGAGGGGAAAGGCCAACAAAAGGAAAATCTCTCGATGCCCAGAAGGTTACTATGAAAAAGTTTCCCAAGAAGGCAGTGACCGTGTGGACTCCGGGCTGCTGTTGAGAAGCCCTCGTTACTCCCGCAGCATCACTTTACCGGGACTGAGGAATGTGGATCTGAAGGGTGTGAGAGAAGGCTTAAGGAAAGGAGCTCTCCAGCGTTTGCTGAAGGCTCTGCCACTTTTCATTCCCTCATAAAATCCCCATATCCAGAACTGTGTTGAAGTCTAACCCTTTAGTCTGTAAATGCCCTTGATAACTTTCCTTTGTGAGTTAATGTTTCATTAATCATCTTTTGCCCTTTAGTTTTCGTTTGGAAGATCTGATGTGCATGTGATCCTCCTTGAGCAGCCTTGTTTTCTCACTGGAAAGTCCAAGTTTAAGGCTACACTATGATCTTAGTTCTAGTTCGGCATCTTGATGGAATGAATGAAAAGCAATAAGAAAAGTTAACATATATTGAAGTATATGAGGAAGAGATTTGGTTTAAAACTAATTCAGCCTGACCTTGTTTTTCCAGAATGGCCTGACGTGGCCTGTCCAGCGTGCATTGGACACCTGCTTTAAACATTTACAATATCCCAGAGCGAAGATGCTGCCTTTAAACATAGGGATGCATGCCTTCCCCACAGCAGCATTTCTTTAAAGATGAGCAGTTCTTCCCAGAAACTAGGGTCAAATTGACCTGCTGGCTACATCTTGTGACCACTGACGTCCTACACATAGCAGAACATCTTGTGACTGTTGTAAAGAGAAGAAAGGTATTCCTGTCAAATTTGATGTATGTTCCTTGCTCCAAAATGGTAAACGACCATGCTGTGCACCTCCCTCTCTGCAGCGCTTTCTTCTCTGGTGGAGGTTGCTCCTCCCGAGCTATAGTCCTCAGACTGGTTCATATAATAAATGCACCCCAATTTTGATTTGTAGATTGGATATTGGTTATTCGTGTCAACAATCTCTACAAATATGGCCAAATCACTGGTCTTCATTTTCTTTAGAAAGATTTTTTAAAAAGTGAATTTTCATTTTTAAACGTGCCCTTCAGGTGTGGATACCTCCTCACTATTTATAGACTTAATTATAGATTATAAAACTAATTATAATCTCTGTGGTGTTGCCCTCTGAAATTGCTCTAGATATTCCAAATTAATCTTCACTACCTCTTTGTGAGATGTGGCCATAAGATCAATTATTTCCTTTAACAGAAAGAAGAGAGGAGTGGTTTGCCCAAGGTTACTCAGCAAATTAGTGCTGGGACCGTGCATAAAGCCCAGGACCCATGATTCCTGCTCCTGTGCTCAGTCCAGGAAACTTGTTGCCCCTAAACCATGACACCATTTCAGGAGTGGCTCCAGTTCAGCTAAGCAGGCAGACCTCCCCCTGAGGCGTTGGGCTAGCCAGAGAGGATGCAGCCCACGGCACAGCCAGGTCTAGTCTTACCCTTAGACCAGAAAGCAGCATAGACTAAAGAGATTACAGGGCGACAAAGAAGCAACCTCCCACCTCCACCCAGAGCAGCAGACCATGCTTGAGCCCCTCAGTCTCATAAGCCCTTTGTCGTCACAACAACAGCAATAGCCCAGGTACAATGTACCTATCAGTTACATTAATCTACTAAATAATTGAGAGTTGAATACATGCAAGACCCTAAGGTATTTCTCATGTATCATCCCATTTAATACTTACAAAACATTGTGAGGTACGTATGATCACCCAAACACATAGCCGGTAAGTGCCAGAGCCAGGATCTGAACTCAGGTCTAACTTCAACCTCTTTGTTAGAGCTGAGGCAGCATGAAAGTGAGTCCTTACACAGTGAGTCCTAACAAAGTGGGTCATTGCTGCTCATGGGGACGGGAGAGATAAACCTGAATAAATCACTCTTGGAAGTCAGCTCAGTAGGCACGAGGAGATGGAGTTAAATGAGTGTCCTTCATGTTACCTCTTGGCTGTGGTACTAATTTAACTTTGTGAGCTTGGCATGGTCAAGCTTAGTGTCAAAGTGATTGCACAGAGATATGAATGATATTTAAATAAAACAGATGCAGGAGGAATGAAATAATGATAAATATCCTTATGGAGGAAGGACACATGGATGCCTGTCTCTCCAGTAAGCTAGGCCTCTTAAGTTTTAGCTGTGTTTCAGGGCATCACTGCTCTTTTTTCAAGACATTGAACCATCACTGCTCTCCAGATATGCTTGAGCATAAATGCTCAGTATATTCTGACATTTAAAAATATGCCCATCCACACTGGGACAGGTTGGAATAAAAGTGTGGCCAATAGGGATAAGGAAGCAAAATGAATGGGTAATATGTCATTTTCTGAAGTGTAGAAGGAATGGTTCACCAGCCAATCATTGCATGGTGAGTGTATCAGCTGTTTCTGTGCAGCAAGGTACCCCCAAACAACCATTTAATTAGCTTATGATCTGTGAGTCAGCAAACGGGTCAGGGCTCAGCTGACTGATTCTTCCGTTAGTCTCATCTGGGCTCTCTGATCCATGTATCTTCAGTAGCTGCCTGTCAGCTAGGTGGCTCAGTTTCTAGGAATTCATGGGGCTGGCTGTTCAGCTGTGGGAAAGATAATGGGACCATACGTTTCTTTTCATTTATTTATTTATTCATTATTTATTGCAGTAACATTGGTTTATAAACATATAAATTTCAGGTGTACACTGTAATATATTTCGAATTCTGTGTAGATGCCATCATGTTTGCCACCCAAAGACTAATTACAATCCATACCACACACATGTGCCTAATCAACCCTTTCACCCTCTTCCCTCCACTCTTCGCCTCTAGTAACCAGGAATCCAATCTCTGTCTCTATGTGATTGTTCGTCATTGTTTTTATTTTCTACTTATGAGTTGAGATAGTATGGTACTTGACTTTCTCCCTCTGACTTATTTCACTTAGCGTAATACCCTGTGGTCCATCCCTGTTGTCACAAATGGCTGGATTTCATCATTTCTTATGGCTGAATAGTATTCCATTGTGTATATTTACCACATCTTCTTTATCCATTTGTCCCTTGAGGACCGTATGTTTCTGATTATCCAGTTGGCTAGCTCAGACTTCTTCACATGGTCCCAAAAGCAGCAAGAGAGGAATCCCCAATGCACTCGTACTTTTCAATCTTCTGCTTGCATCATCTTTACTTCAAGTAGCCAAAGCAAATCACAAGGCCAATCTAGACTCATAGAAGTGGAGGAACATTCTAACTTTGATGGGAGGAGCTACAGAGCAGTGTGCATATTTTTGCAATTTACCTCTGCCTCCTGGCCACAGTAACTTACATTATTCCTCACACGCAAAATATGTCCCTCATCTCAGATCCCTCAAAAGTCTTAAATGATTAGGCTGTCATATTTGAAGTCCAGGATGTCAGCATTTCCTTGGACATGAGTCTTCTATAACCAGAGACCAGTGAACTAAGACGAGATATATGCCCTCCATCACACTTACTCCTACATCCATGCCATAGAGACACACCATACCATACCATGGTGTGCCATGCCATATAGATAAACATCCCATAGTAAACATTCCCAATCAAAAAAGACATTCACTGGTTTATAAGAATTCTGAAACCCTGCAGGACAAGTATGTCAGATCTCTCGCTTTATAAGCAGAGGACACTCCTTGATTAGACCTTGGCTATTCTCTCTGGGAGTGGCTCCTAGCCCATTTCCTTTACTGTACCCTGGGAATGATTTTCTGACCCATTGCTCTCCAGAACTGTTCGCTCTATCTTTTGGGCTTTTTTTCCTTCTCTGAAATGTCCTTTCTTTCTCATGAAAAAAATGGCCATTTTGCATGTGAACAGCTGTCTCAACATGCTCTCTGCTAGTGGAATTTTGGGAGTTCAGAGGCCTTCCTGCAATCTGAACAATCTCAGTTCCTTTAAGTTGAAGCTGGCAGCTCTTTTGCTGGGATAAAACCTTTAAAACATGTGTTTAAGTTTCTTGGGAGCCCTTTTATCTGGTTAAAAGGAGTTTCTAGGCACTGCCCTAAATCTTCTATAGATTTTAACAATTGATTTTACAGCCACACTCTTGATTTGACCTTTACCATTAACAATTTTTTTACTGTATGGAGAGGTGGAATGTGAGAAAGTTACTGGATCCTGAGCTTTCTAAATTCCTTCGAAACTGTGCTTTAAAACTAAATAATTCTTTCTTTAACTTACCTCCCTTTTCCCGTGCCTAATCACTAAAGAAATGAAAGGATACTTAAGATGCTGTCTGGTGATCTCCTTAGCAAATTCGAAAGTTCATTAGGTACTTCCTCTTTTCCAAGTGGTCTCAGGTATTAGTTTGGTCACTGGTTGTCCTCCTATATACAACTCAGATCATTTTTCTAAATTCGCAAACCCCTTCTTCACTGTTTCCCCAGCTTCTGCCTGCTGCCTATTTTCAAAGCCAACGCCACAGTTTTTCTTCTGGCAGAACTCCATATCTAGCTTTTAATTTTGTAATCAGTTATCTCTTACATCATGAAAACTACCCCAAAACTCAGTTGCTTAAAACAATCCCCATTCATTGACTTATAATTTTGTGGATCAGCAATTTGGGCTGGGCTCTGCCAAATGGTGTTTTGATTTTGCTCATCTCAGTTGCATTCCCTTATGGGTCTGAATGGCATTCAGCTGGGGACCTCTGCTTCTGGGGTTAACTGGCTGGGCCTGTTAACTGGGTGCATGACTGGGCCATGTGTTTTCCATCAGCCAGCAGGCAAGCTCGGACTTTTCCACACAGTGGGGATGGCAGGGGTCCCAGGAGTGGTAACTAAGAAGCTGTAATACACAACTTCTTTTAAGCCTCTGCTTTTGCCACTTTTGCTACTGTTTCATTATCCTAAGACGGTCCCAGGCTAGTCCAGAGTCAAGGGGGGTGGAGAAAGCTTTTCTGTATTATTTGCTATCTTCTGCTTCCTGTAGTCCATGAGTTACTCTTTTTCTTTTCCATTTTCACTCTGCTTTTTTTTTTTAGCCGCAGCCTTTTAAGAAATGGTGGGGTTTTTTTTGAGAACTTTCTTGTTTGAAAACGTCCTTATTTTGCTCTGGCTTGAGTCACAGTTTGGCTTGGTAAATAATCTAAGGAAGAAATATTTTTCCTGCCAAACTTTGAAGACATCCCTTCACTGTCGTCTGTCTTTCACTGTGACTGTTGAGAAATCTGACAAGATTCTAAATTTTGACCCTTTGTATTTGATCTGTCTCTCTTAAGTTATGAAACTGTGACTTGGTTTCTTTCTGTCAAAATAGGTACAATAAGCCTACCTTTCTCAACATGCTATGTGCAATCACGTAAGAGGGTACTGTGTGTAAAGTTGGTGGCAGAGGCCTGGCATATAGGAGTCGCCTCCTGGAATGTAAGCGATTCTTCACACGCTACCTCCTCCACTAACATAATTATAAATGAGGAACAAGGGCTTGGCATGTACCAGGCCTCTCCTCATTACCCCATCTTACCAACCTCTTCAAAACATCCGCAGAAAGATTTTGCAGATAGACTGAAAAAGAAAAAAGATGGCTCTGGAGCTTTATTTTTGGCTTGTTATTTTTGGATAAGAAGTTATCCTTTATCAGTCTTTGGCAATACCGTGGTTCAGCATCTGCCCTGGCAGTGCTTTAGAATAAGCTGCAGGATCAAAAGTGAGAGGAGAGCTTTTGGATCACATGCCAACCAAGCTAATGCTGACTTCTGTTAAGAGAAAGTTCTGATGATTATTCTTATCATCGAAGGCCCAAACTTCTACTACAGAGGTGATCTCATTAAAAAAAAAATAAAAAGGATGAGATGACATTATTGAGCTGCCACGAAAATCTGAAAATTGTCATAAAATATTCATTCCAGACCTTCCATGAGGAAGATGGTTGTCTGCCACTGCTAATTAGGGCCAAATATTGGAGGATTAGGGAAGCTGATCCCATATGAGATTGAAAATTCCTTACTCTTTTTTATCCCTTAGCTCTTTTCCTTCAGCAATTGAGATGATAAAGAGGTGTTTAAAAATGACATAGCATCTCTTTATCACGCAAATATGAATATAAAATGTGAATAAAAATTAAACCACAAGTTATAAATTAAAGAAAAATAAAAAACATTAAAGTCATTCTGAAAAGCCCACTTTTCCCAGAGGAAATTAACCTTGCAAATGTGTTCCCTTTTCTTTTCAGAAAAGAATTTATTTTTTGCAGGTGCAGATGAGAAATCAGAAAATATGTTCAAATAAATTTTGATTTTAAACATATACATCTTATTGTTTAGCATAGATATTCTGTGAGTTTGAAGAAGAGTGAAGTCTCAGTTAATATCCTGCAAAAATATAAAGCAGAAAGAGACACGGCAAAGGAGAATTCTTCATTTAAAGAAAACGTTGTTTCAGTCGATCATCATTGTTACTTATGCTCACACCAAGTTTTTGTTATCTAAACACATAATTATTAAATCAGTAAAAATATAAGACCAGGAGTGATATTGTGTGTCCTCTTGACGAGAGCCAAGAAATAAAATGCCAACAAAGCTGTCAGGTGTCAGATCACACTTCCAATAGCTAATGTGGGGCTCAATAGTTACCCGCCGTATGCCAATATTTAAGGAAATCTCTTTCTGTTTTATTGCTTTGTGGCCTTATAAGTGAATTAAGGCCCACTCAGTCATGCCTCAACTTTGAACAACTTACTGTATTTTACGAAAGAGTGACAGAAAAACAGAAAGACGCAAATGCCCACAGCTAATTGTAATAAAAGGTTGGCTATTATCAGTGCTGTAACAGAAGTGTAAACACTGTAGTTATAGGGCCATTCAATGCTTCTGCTTTAACCTAGGCTCAGACATTTGATGAGATTATGAAATTATGAACCTGGTAATAAGATGTAGAATGATGCAAAAGAGGACAAAGACGAATTAGAATGTCATTCCTCTATAGGCCAGAGGTGAAGAGCACCTGAATCTGGGAATATAACTGGAGTAAGAAAGGATTGGGTATGAGGAATGTTGTGAGAGAAAGCTGAGGTTTGAGTAGCAGATTTGTTACCATTCTAAGGAAAACAATTGAGATGAAGGAAAGAATCATAAAATGAATCTAAAAATTTTTACTTCTGTGGTCTTAAGGGTAATCAGATTTTGGAAATTTGACCAAAATATAACCTTGTTCAGCCTTAAGAAGGACACCATCTTCTGTGAAAACTCCAAATTGAGTGACTCCTGTAGGCTGCTCCTTGCTCAGGAGATCGGGCATCTCCAGTGAACCCACATTTAATAGAAGTCCACTCTGTACCGGTTACAGGCTTAGGTACTCAGGAGAAACACAAATTCAAAGCAAAACTATTTGCTATCATGGAGTTCCTGCAATGTCAAAACTGATGGGGGCTATGCTCTGGTGGCGCTGTGGAGCCCAGTGAGAGGCAGCATCCCTGCCCCAGGGGGTCCGGAGCAGCAGGCTCAAAGGTGCCAAGCAGGCTGCATTTGAAATCCTCACCGAGGCCACATGCTCTCTGTAATCAAATCCATGGACACTTCTCTTCCTCTGGAGCAGTTAGGAGTGACAGAAATGGCGGAATGACAGAAAAACGACTCTAACTGACTTAAAGAAAGAGAAGATATTTATTGGCTCCCAAAATGTAACAGTCTCAGGCTTCCAGCTCTTCAGCAGTTGTTCCAGTGAAGTTCCTGGCATGGACTCCCATTGACCTGGTTGACTCACAGGCCATCCCTGTGCTCAGGGAGGTCACACACTGATTGTTCGTGCCTGGAAACCACTGTGTGGGGTTCCCTCAACCAAAACCAAATGAGGCAAGAGTAGGAGAGGCATGGTTCCCACGGGAAAACTGAAGTCATTACCAGAAGCACAGGGAGTCCGTATACATCTGCTTCAGGGTTTACTGTATACGACTTGACAGAAACATTATACACGCTCTTCCCTTCCCATCTTTGACATCATTCTGCTTTCTTCCACTTCTCCAACTTCCCAGCTTCCTCACAGGAGGTTCCAGACCCACTTTCATTTCTCACTTTCAAGAATTTGTTCTGTATTTTCAAAATTCTTTCAACCTTCCAACTTCTTGCCTTGATTGCTAGCTAAGTGAGACTAGAAATCGAGTCTTTCCCAGTGAGACTCACATCATTTCATCATTTACAAAACGCCATTCCCTTCCATGAGGGCCACATCTCTTGACAGCACCATCTGTCTCAGGCTCTCCTGAGGGTTGGGCTTTGGCAAAGCCCACATTGTGCACATTGTGGAGAAAGTATTAGAAATTCTAGTACTGAGACTTGAGCAAAACAGACCCACAGAGGCTTTTGCTTCCTAAATGGCTGCCTGAAGGGCTGGTTGACACAAGCAAGAAATGTAGGAAAGTTAATGTACTGGGAGGCTGAGTGATTAATGAGAGGCAGGACATGAGAAGGAGCTAGAAGATAAACTGCATGCCCTTTCCCTGCCTGAGAGCCTATTTCAAAGGCAGTGTTTACACGGGGTGTCTGGAGATTGCATGACTGAACACCAGGCTGCGTTTTCTTGTGAGGCTGTGACCAGTAAGATAATGCACGACCGTGTTTTTGTGTTCCTGCCTGTCCTACTTCACTCCTAGTTTTCTCTTATTCTTTCTGCCCCGCTATGGTGCCCCCACAGCTCTCCAGTGAAGTGTTAGCATGGAGCCTCGCTTTGGCTTTGCTTCTTAGGGAACCTGGGCTAAGACACAGGACCATCCTTCTCAGGGCTCCTCCTAGGTCATTTCCCTTCTCCGAATACACGTTCTTCTGGGGAGACATCACCCACACCCAAGGTTTTTGTAAAATATATATATTTAAAACATATATCTAATTATACAAATAATACATATTATATGAGTAATATATATATTACTATATACAAATTACAATCTGTAATCTGATGACTCCCAGATCCCCACCTCTATCCGGGCCCCTCTCCCGAGCTCCAGCTCCATGGCTCCAGCTCTTACTGGGCATCTCTCCTTGGAAGGCTCTTGGAGATTTCCAACTCAACAAGCCCCAAACTCATCCACCTGCCAGCCGCAAACTGCTCTTCCCTTGACATTTCCTCTTAGTGAATGACACCATCGTGTACCCAGTTGCCTAAATCAGAAACCTGGAATCACCTTCATCCCCGACTCTCTCTTGCTCCTCATCATTCACATCCCATCTCTCACCAGGCCTTAGCAATTCTATCTTCTAAATACACTTTAGCCTCATCGTTAATCTGTCTCCACTGCTATTACCTCTCCAAGCCATCCTCCTACCTCTCTTGCATTCTGCCAGCACATTCTTTAGAGAGTGATCCTTGTAAAACATGTACCTCAAAGGCTTTTTTGTTGACCTTACGTCAATATTCCTTACGTTATGAAGTCTGCATTTTATGCCCTATCATCTACCTATATTTTCAGGTTCATTTTTTGCCTCTCAACAATCTAGAGGGTTTAGGTTCCAGCCCTATTAAACTTCTATTTCTTTGGGGACCCATGATCTTTCTCTGTCTTCACATAAGCTATTTCCTCTGCTTTTTTCCCTCTCCTCTTCACCTTGCTAAATTCTACTGACCCTTCGGGTCTCAGTCTAGATGTCACTTCCTCCAGGAAGCCCTCCTGGATCCCCATGTCTTCCCCAGTTCAGGTCAGGGTTTCTGTTATGGTTCCCACTGCACCTGTACATGTGCTCTCATTGCGCTAGAACACTTAATCAGAGGGAGTGTTTAGTTGCCCTTCTCCTTTCTGTAGAGAGGCGGGGACTCGGACCTTCTTTATAACTGCCTTCCCCAAAATTGGCACTGTGATTGACTTAAAAATATGTCTAATGTATGAACCCATTTGTCAGTGGTTTTCTCCTCTCACATTTTGTCAAGTCCAGAGCATCTAGTTTTCTTCCCCAAGAATTTCAGAAAACTGGTGTGTGCTATCTCGCCTTTGCAGATTCCTTTAAAAACCTTCTTTAAGGAATTATGTGAGATAGTATTCTAACAACTTTTATGGCACTAAGCTTTTAGCTAGATTATATCATCAGCTACTAAGAAACATTACCACAAAAATTGTGAATGAAATCATTACTTGTCAAAGTTTGTTCGCTTTCTCTTTTACATTCTGGCTTTGCTGAAATACAGAGCTTAAAAACTAGCTTTTAAGAAATGATTTCACTGCAACTGAGTAAATGAAACACTCATCCTTATTGCCTGTCACTTGTGCACAGAGAGCCTGGGACAGAAGTCACATTTTTATATATTTATTTTACAATTTTATGCATGTTTGTCTTTCTTGGACTTTTTATTTTGTGATCGCCCTAACCATTAGGTTAGGATATTAATTTACCCTTACTTAATTTAAGGGTATTAATATACCCTTAAAAGCTTTGTTTATGTAATTTTTTTTAGCAAGATAATTATTTTCTGCAGTGGTTTGAACCTGTTGTTTAAAAGTGGTCAAAAGACATTTAAAAATGTTTCTAAACATACTTTCTCACTTAAAATAAGCAAGTCATCAGACTTTTAAAAAACATTCATGACACTATTACCAGATATATTTAAAAAATTTCAACACATAAATGTTCACTGTCATATAACACACTGCTTAGCACTAAGATTAATTTCCTTTTAATAATATATTGTTAATATAGATTATTAATTTGTAGAGTCCTGAAAAGTTATTTAATATGAATAGGTAAGGGAATTGAAAGAGAGCATAATTCAGCTTTAAAACTGGTTTTAGATTTGATTTCCCTAAGCAGAAGTTGTAAAATTTCTTATACCAATCTGTGCTAAAATTTCCATTTCAACTTTGATATATAAACGTAACTCAATTTTTTAATCAATAGAGGCTACATTTGGCCAAAACTAAACTACAGCTTGTCTCCCAGATTCCCCAAGCCTATTTCTAAAAGTCTCCTAGAAAGAAGTAGAGAAACAAGGCAAATGAGTTTTGTTTTTTGAAAGAAAAGGGAGGCAGGAGGAAAGAATCAAAAAACTTTAATTTTAAACTTCATTTTTTTAATGATCATATATCTAAAATCAGTTTAAAATGTTAGTTTTCAAAGTAGGGCAGCATCCTGAAGGCTAGCAGGCATTACTCTTAAGATTGACTTTCAGTCTCATAGGGAAACTAAGGTCATCGTTAGAAAGTTATCAGCAAGTTATACAAATTCTATTGTCACTAACAGCAGCCAGATTGCCCTCATGAAGGCAGGATTAAGAGTAGATAGAAATGGAAGTTATTAATGAAGGAAATAAAAGGCCTGTAAACAGAGAAATTTAAATTGTCAAAGAAAGTAGTTTAATGAACCAAAAACTTAAATGAAGAAGAATAGGCAGCCATGAAAAAATCTAGTCAATCAAATGGAGAATTCTTCCACTTAAAATAGTGCCTAAATTTGGTATGAATAAAACTTGGTAGGCTCAAGGAAATGCACAAACAATTATGAAATAGCCACTTAGGAAATGTAATGCAGAAGTCTAATTATCATATTGTAAAAATATTAAATATTGATCACTGATTTATTAACATTATGAGTTACAAAGTCTTCTCTGGGTATTTGATAGTAAATAATCAAACTCTGGGCCAAAACCTATTTTTGAATCTGTGCACTTTCCACTAGAACATATAAGTCTGTTGTTATTAGAGGACGTAGGCCAGCAAAAGCCTTTTGAGTCCACACCAAAATCATTTATCCAAGTGAGAAAAGTCTTCTGTTTCTAAAAGATGGTGGATGAAACAGCATCATCAGAAAGTCTGGTTTTATATGCTCCATCAGTTTTAGAAATGTTTTTCTTTATTGGGTCATATAGGACAGTCAACTGATTCTTGAAAGCGATGAAATTTTTAGTTGATAATATGAATTGGCAGGACAAAATTCTACATATTATAAAAGAGGATTTTTCTATGTTGGGGAAATATAATTAACAGCAAAATCTTTTCCCAAACCAAAAAATCCTCTCCACAAATGGAGTAGAGACAGAAAACAGTTTTATAACTTAATAAGCATTAAAGCAGAATGTGATGCTCATCACAGGCCATCTGCTAAAGGACTGCAAAGAGAGAAAGAAATCTCACCCTTCTGTGAAGCCAAGCAGATAAAATCCACAACATACGTGTTCTCAAGATAAACCATAACTAGTTCTCAAATCAGAGGACTTTTAATTACACATAATTTGTCCTAAATTCAGCTGATAATTGCAGTGACCATCCATCTGTGTTTGTTAGTTGGTTTTATAATGAGGAAAATAAATGTGACTGGGGGCAAGGCACCCACTGAAGTTAGGCTCTTACCCTCCCAGAGAAACCAGAAGATAGGGGTGCAAACTCCCTTGATGGTTGCATTTCAAAGAGATGGCTCCCAGGTCCTTGAGAAAGACATTCCTGGGCCCTAATGCTGGCAAAAGGCTTATTTAGCTTCTGAAAAGATTGTATACATTTCAAAAACTTAAAGAAAGTACTACAAGTTTTCTAAAGAAAATGCTCTAATAAAAGGGAGGGCGGAGAAATCTCTCCCCTTATTTTCAACAGGGAGAATTAAGCTTTTTAATTTTCATCTTTGTTTGACTTACAGCTACCTCCACTTAAATTTTTTGGTAACAACTGTGGACATTTTTAGATGAAACCCATTTACATATTCATTCAATGAACTAATATGTACTTAATACTTAAAGAAACCTTCCTACCCCAATATGGAATTACGAAATTTCAAGAAATACAGATTTTCCTGAGGGCCCTAATGCTAGTCTCTCTGGTGTTAGTGTCAACCTACTGACTAACAGTGTGAGGGAAAAGGAAAAGCTAAAGAATTTTGCTGAAATAAATATTCTCTTGACCCTTTCAATGAAATTGTCTTTAGTGCTTTTTGCATTTAGTATAGTCATGCATCTCTTAGCAGGGGTACATTCTGAGAAATGCATCGCTAGGTGATTTGGCATTGTGGGAACATCATAGAGTGTAGTTACACAAACCTAGTTGTTATAGCGTACTACACACCAAGGCTATATCGTAGTAATCTTAAGGGAGCACCGTTGTATATGCCGTCAGTAGTTGCCCGAACCATCATTATGCAGTGTATGACTATAGTGTGATCTTAGACTACACTGATTTAAAACATGCCTTATCTAAATCTTTGAAAACTACCTTACTTACTGGTCAGTAATCCTCAATGTGGTCCAAGGATTATTTGCATCAGAATTGCCTAGGGCAGTGGTTCTCAAACTTTTTAACGTGAATAAGCCTGACTTGCAAAGTTGGCTAAAATCCTGGTTGCTGAACCCATCCCTAGAGCTCCCATCCAGTAGGTCTGGCACCACCGAGCTCAGCAATTTGCATTTCCAACAAGTTCCCACGTGCTACTGCTGCTGCTGATTGGAATGACACTGACAACTACTGACTAGGGTATCCGGCAAGCACACATACTCCTGGGCCCCATGCTGGCACCAGACTTTCTGGAACTGAAGTCTCAAGATCCTCATTCGAATGAGCATCCAGGTAACAGTTTGAAAATCACAATCTGAGAAGCACTTTGACAATTCGCCAGGTTAACTATCATTGATCAGTGAATCAGATGCCACATGTCATCCACAAGGATGGAAGAGTTGGGTCCCAGTTCAGGCCACCCCAAAATATCCCACAATGGCATAGTGATTATTTTGAATGAAATTTACTTGAGAAACAAAAGTATTTTCTTCTCTCTGTTCCCTCTGAAAGCAAGAAATAAATCTACTATGTGAAAGGTGCTCTCCCTACAGCCTTATCAACAGAGATGGGGGATCCAGGGCAGAGAAGCCTATATAAAAAACTTTGTTAATTTATTACCTCAAGCCTAAACTCCATTTAAATTCCTCACTATTTATGTACCTCAGACCTACGTTGATTTGTCCTGTCATTCCTCACAAATTTATTGTTTCTTAGGGTAAAAGATACATATACTGCCTGCTTTGTTCACTCTCCAAGCATCATTTTTCTATGATTTCCAATACATACATATTAAATTAGTATTTTCACCGTTAATCTGGTCTTATGTCAATTTTAGTAGTCCAGCCATAAGAACACAGAAGGGTAGAAGGGGAAATTTCCCCCCCCCACAGAAATAATGCTAAACGACTAACCCCAAGCCTGGCATGGCGAAAAAAATGCAGAAGGCTTCAAATGTGAATAGAATAACAATAAAAACTTATATTTATTGACCACCTACTCTGGACCAGGTAGTGTTCTAAGAGCCATATATATGAGCCCATTTGATCCTAGTACACATCCTGTGAGGTGGGTGGAATTATTATCTTTAATTTACAGAAGAGACAATGGGGGCACAGAGAGTCCAAGCAAATTACACCAGGCTGTTGATCACACGTTAAATTCTTGTGTGTAAATTTTAAGATTTCTTAGATGTCTACCAGAAACTATGTGCACTTACAGTATAAAAATGTACAAATAAATTGGTATCCACATTAATGTAAAGAGTTGTTCACAAAATCGATCTGAGTTCCTTAAGTTTTGGTAGATGTTACTGTCATGAAAAGAATAAATTTAATAGATAAGTATTGGTGAGTGTTTTTATGACATAGAGAGCATAGAGAGAATACTCTATGATCAGTCACTAAAATGAACATCTTTTCTCAAATATGCCACCCAAAGTGGTCACAATTTTGAGAAGTTTGGGCAAATAAACAAAAATCTTTCAGTTCTTTAAAATTAGCAACAAGATAAACATATAAGAGATTTTTCATTTTTAACTTTAAAGATAATCTTATACATTTGTTATCATGTACTTGGATACTCTTGCTAAATCCAATGAGAATTGAAATTTTAATTTTTTTCCAAAAAATTTAAACAGAAGATCACAAAAATTAGAATGAAATGTTTGTGAATGTACTTTGGAAGACCATCTTAAATGAATATCCAAGTTTATTATTATCCACTGGCAAAACTGATCACTCAAAGATAGTAAAAATTAGCAAATTCAGTTTATTATTCATAAATTATTTAGTCTTTTATTTACTTATTTTTAATTTTTTTTTTTTTTTTTTTTGCCTGAGAAAGATTGGCCCTGAGCTAACATCTTTGCCCATCTTCCTCTATTTTTGTGTGTGACACTACACAGCATGGCTTGATGAGTGGTGCATAGGTCCATGCCCAAGATCTGAACCTGTGAACCCTGGGCCACCAAAGCAGAGCATGTGAACTTAACCACTACACCACTGGATCGGCTCTATCTAATCTCTTAATTTCTGACTTTTTAAAGTTTTTTAAAGCACTCAATATTTCCTAATGTTTTCAATTAATTTTTATCAAAATCCTGCATTCAAGCTATTTTGTCAGTATAACTAATGGCTACATTAGATACTAAAAAAGGATTTTAAAATTGCTTTATACTAGTTATGAAAGACACAAATAAGTTCTCACCTCTCAACATGATGAGAATGAAAAGAACCATAATTATGTAGTTGGAAAGAGTTCTAATTAATCAATTATAAATGCCATTTAGGAATTTCTGAGAGTGGCAATAAGAGGCACTGATGTAAGAAAAGCATTAAAATCACACTAACGTAAGAAATAGCATTAAATTTACTACTTATTACTCGTAGCTGATGATGGGTAAGTTTGGGTCAAAACATTTGAAAAGGTATGCTTACGGAATGCTATTAATATTTGAGTAAATAGCAGAGAATGGACCTCACGATGTGTTAAGCATATTTAGAAAAGGGGCACAAGGACTAAGTAAACATCATTCGTTCTAGCAAAAGAATAACCACTAATTAGAGCCAAGCGTATAACATAGTCCAGGCCCAAGAAGATTTCAACATGTGATTTTATTGGCGCATTTTATGATAAGTGGCATTCTTATTCTACCTTTTTCTGGAAGAAATACTGCTAATTATAAATAATCACAGTGAAATTTTTATTAGACAGAAATAGAGTATATAGGGGTGAGTTTGGTTCATTTACGTCACACTGCAATTCAAAGATACATCTTGAGTTTAAACACATGCTGACCACTGATATTTCTTTCTAGAATTTTCATTAAGGCAAATCTGTTTAGCATCATGCACATTTTACTTAACATGGGGCAGTGTAGTTTTAGTAAGTTTAACTGCTTTCTCAGTGACTGCCACAGACAGCTGGTTAGAGAGAGGCAACAAAATCTCTCATCTTGACCACTGTTTTAAAATACAGTGTTTTGTGTATATATATGTGTGTGTGTGTGTGTGTGTGTACACATACAAATATCCCATATCAGAAACACATTGTAACATACTTCATTGCTTCTGCTAACGCTTCAGTTTACAGCCATTCCTACAAAAGATTTCTAATACGGGGTTTTTGCTTAGAAAGACTTGCTCACTGGGACCCAGTGCCCTCTTAAAAGACACTGAGGTCCTTTTCAGCGTAGTATTAGACACTCTACCTTTGTTTTTTCATGAGTTTCTTTCAAGAGTTTCTTAAGTTTGCTTTTGGATCTTTATTTTTGTTTGCTTATTTCTTTTGGGAGATTCTCAGGTGAGGGAGGTTGATACCTATGTGAATTACCACATGGCTGAAGGTGATCAGTGAGATATTCTAACTCGTACATAGCTGTAGCATTTGTGTAGTGAAAAACTGCAAAATCAGAACAGCACCAGGACCCCCACAGGAGGATCATAGTTACATTTCTAGTACCAAAGGGTTCTGGGTAGAGAACCTTGGATTAAATGGTATTTTTGCAAAAAAGGGATACAAGTTTCTTTTTCAGGGGATCTCTGGAATCCCCTGCTTCTACATTTAGGATTCCCAGGCATCTCCCCAGCGCTAAGTCTTCAGCAGTGGAAACAGGAGATGTTCATTTTAACCACATCAACAAATCTCAAGGCTTCTTTGCACATCCTTCTCCTCTGCTCATGCAGCCCTGCTTTACCTAGTGTTTAAATCTTCTCCCAGAGTAAATGGGTTCTTCAGGGTCATAGTTTACAAGCAGCCATCTCAAATTGTCCGGTATGATTTCAATATCATCCTCTACTCTCATAAACCAAACAGTATGTTCTAGATAACGATCATGAATATACTGAAAGGACCTTAACTGTTTTCCAGGACAGATGGTCTCTGCCTTCTTTGGTGTTTACTCTCACAGCAGGGAAGTCTTTATTTTCTTCCGAGCTTATAAACAACACTTTATTACAATGCTGGGTCCGTGCAGCTCTGACGTATATGTCAATACGTCAGAGCTGCATGGGTTCTGTCATAACCCAGCAAAGAATTTTCACCTTCTGATGGAGGTTTTCCGTGACATCTGTGTTCTCATGTTTATTTACTAGCATCTGCATTCAACTTCAACACCCCTTCTACATGATTCTGTCCAGTATCATCTGAATGTATTGAATGAAGATAATTATTCAGAATATTAGGCTTGATATCACCTTGTTTCTTCAGCAAAATACTAAATAGATGAGAACATTAGAGAAAAAAAATGTCTGATTGCTGATCCAGAGATGAAGGTTAAACAATGTAGTCAAGAATTCGAGGCCATGTCCTAAGCGTATTTCTGACATCCATGGCTGTTTTCTTCCACTCCTGCGAGGTTGGGAGGAACAAGATGGTTGGACCCACCTGAGCAGTGGTCCTGGCAGTGGCAGCAGTGGAAACCGCCCAGTCGCTCTTTCCCATGAGCTCCACCCTCAGGTATTATTTTTAATGATCAGTTTGGATGTGCGCGCATGTATGTGGGATTCTGTGTTACTTTATATGAGCATAGACATCATTTTCGTTACATTTGTTGCTCTCTAACAACTGTGAAAACTGTCAAGTTTATCATCTGTTGAATCAAAGTTGCTGATGGCAATTTTTAGGGTTATTTAAGTGTAATAATATGGGCTCAGATCATAAATGAGAATTTGAAAAATGGAATGGATTTCCAAAAATCAACTTAAAAAATACAGATAAGTCTGTTAAGAATGGATATTCCAATGACTTTTAATAAATATCAGAAATATGTAAATTAACTTTTCTTCACAGTTTTATGTTCAGAAAAAGCTATTATAGGCTTAATGAGGACATTTTTATGTTGAAGCATATTATCTTCTAAACATTTTTTTTGGATTACATCTCTGAAAATGATTTCTAAGTCTTCAGTTATTTAAATGTGTGAATTGAGTTGATTATGGGGTGAGAGAAGGGTGATAAAAGTTAAAGACCTTTCCTATAAGTAGGATTTGCCACATCATCCCTCTCCGGGTGTTATTTTAATCTACCTAGTGAGACAATGCAAGAAAGGTCATATTTTTCAGAGGTAGTAAAGGTAAGAATGGCCTGCCTGCATACACAGCTATAGAACTGACTGTGGAGATTGCGTAACTAATTAATTCTGCAAACAAATTAATCAGCCAGCAGTTATTAATCATCTATTCTGCACCTAGCAGTGTGCTAGGTAGTGTGAATGGTGCACATAATGGCCTTCCAAATACACATTAATTTCTCAGGAATGTTTGGGGAGAAGAAATAACGAAAGCTATTCGGAATAAAAGGCAATCTTGAACTCAATGTTCAGCCATTATCTAGTTTTCTTTATTTCAAAAACAACTGCTCTATGGTTGTGACGTTGTGAGGTGAACCCTTGATTCACTGAACTTTATAAACAGCCCTAAAATCAGGAATGTGACTCTCTAGTAACCTTGGGCTGATTGAATGAAATTCCGATAGACAGAAAGACAGATAAACAGTGGTCTGTCCTTCTGGCTGTCTAAGAATGCTATTTGGAAGGAGTTGGCTGTCTTATATACTTCTTTAAAAATAAAACAAACAATACAATGCAACAACAAACTAGCTATACTCCTTAATGAGAATGTTGTGCTCTAAGTTCCTTTTTAAACATTAGGATATCAAAGTTTGGAATTTGGATCAGTGGGGATCCCAAGAGGAAAGAGATGGCAGGTTCAAATTAGGACATTTCGCGGCTTTTATTTACCAAGGATAAACAGGACCACAGGGGACAGAGCAGGAATCCAGCAGCCGTTGAGGTGTCACCCCTCCCAGCTCTCAAAGGTGGAATTGCAGATGCTAACAGAGAGCAAGGAAGTTACGCAAGCACAATTTGGAGAAGAGACACCAAGCAGAATGCACTTGTGACTATCATCTCTCCTTCTTCCTAGGATGCTTTAAACATTTGAAGGTTGTTTTTCTTAGTCTTTTCCCAGTAGATGAACTGGTGTTTGAAGAGTTGACAAAGAGGATAAAGAAATAATTAACGTAACCTTGACTTCTTCCAGCATTGCACCACTGCAACTGTTCTTTCCAAGGCCCCCAGTAATCCTGACACTAGACCAATCCACTGGACACCTTTTCCGCTTTGTAGTTATCAGGAATCTCTCAGGTACAAGTGATAGAAATCAAGCTAAACTTAGGAAAAAGTGAGCATTTGGATCATATAATTGAAAAATTGGGTTTATAGCTTTTTCCTAATTTTTCCTGCAAAAGTTATGAAATGACCTGGATAGGTGATATGTCATCCTTGTGACCATGGAGATGAATTTCTGATGATATGTGTCTGGGTCACATTCTAATTCTGGGGCCATTAGGTGGACTTAACTCAATCCGGTGCAAATGAGCCGAGAGTAGAGGAAGCACGGGTCCCCACAGGAAAGTTAACGTGTCTTTGCCAGAAGAGACAATCCATTAAAATCCACTACAGTTCTTATCCTATTTGACTTGTCAGAAATATTTGGCATAGATGACCGCTTTATGAAACACTTTTCCTCTCCTTCTTTGGCATTATTTAACTTTCATCCACCTTGGGCCATTTCTATCAGGCTTCCTTACAGGAGATACCCTTCACCGTTCACACACTCGTGCCCAGATTTGCTCAGGCTCACCTCTCTCCTCAGTCTTGGCAGCTTATCCTGAGCTGAGGCTAGATAAACCAGTGGTGGCTTGCATCATTCCAGCAGTTGTCAAGTCCTGGCTGCCTCTACCATTGCTTTACCTCTTGTCACATACTCTTGTCTCTGCCTCCAGTGGAGACGAGGGCCTGACTTAAGCATAGCCTGTATGGTGTCTCCCTTGGGGGAGCTGTAGCAGCTCCAGCACCCACATTTAAGGTAGAACCTCTAGGGTCTCAGGCTTTCCCAGCAGCTGCTTGAGAGGACAGGGTAATGGAACCCGGAAATGCAGGGGCAAACGTTGATTAATAAGAGGCAGGAAATGAGAATAACCTAGCAGATAAATTGCTTGCCCTTTCTTACAGTGAAAAAAATTGTTTCACAGGCTTCATATGGCTTTTCTGGAGGTGGCCTGTGTGAATAAGCACTTGGTGTGTTATCCTGTGAGGCTGTGGCTAGTCTGGCAATGCATCGCTTTCTATTTGCTTTCCTTTCTTGTTTTATTCACTTGTGTTTTCATCCTCATTGAACTTGCCCAGGCAAGGCACTCCAAAGGAAGTGTCAGCACTCAGCTTTGTCTCAAGCTTTCCTTCCTAAGGAACTTGGCATAAGATACAGACTGTCTTTCTTTGCCCATCACTCAAATTTGTTATCCCTGGGGCACTTCCCAGGTCCTCTTCTTTTCTCCCAACCGGCATTCGTATGAGAGACCTCATCCACTCTCATGATTTGAGTTATTGAGGACTCCCAGGTCTCCATCCTGAGCTCAAGAACCACGGATCCAGATCTTAGCGGACATCACTACTTGGATGCTCCATAGATATTCAAACTCAACATGTTCAAAATTTAAGCAATAGTAATCTCCCCCTTGCCACATCAAATTGTTTGTGCTTCCACATTTCCTATCTTGTGACTGGCATCATTGTGCAGTCAGTTTGCCGAAATCAGAGATCTGAGAGCCATCCTGCCTCTTTGTTCTCTTTTACTTCCCACTCTGCACGTTCAGTCTCTCCCCAGGCCTGGCAGTTCCATCTCCTGAGTGGGCCTCAGTCTCATCCAACTTCATTCCATCTCCACTGTCACAGCCTATGCAAGCCATTCTCATCTCTCTCCTGCATTCCTCCAGCCCATTCTTTAGAGAGTGATCCTTGTAAAACACACGTCTTAAAGGCTTTCTTTCGTTCTTAAATATTCCTTAATGTTATATAATCTGGATCTATTCCTTTACTCTTACATATCTTTCCAGCTATATTTCCCATCGTCATGAAATCTAGGCTCCAACCTTATTGAATTTTTCCCTCTTAGCTCCATAGTCTTTCTCACCTCTAAGTCTTCAAATAAGGCGTTTTCTTTGCTTGAAACAGTGTTCCCTCTCCTTTTCCCTTTGTTGACTTCTACTCATCCTTCAGGTCTCAGCCTAGATATCACTTCCTCCAGGAAGCACTCCTGGCTCTCCCTCTTTCCCAGTTGAGGAGAGGGGTTCTTGCTATGGTCCTCATTGCCACCTATACATCTGCTCTCGTTGCACTAGAGCACTTAGTCAGAGGGTTTGTTTAGTTGTCCTCCTTTCTGTCTAGGGGTGAGGCCTCTGTCTACCTTTGCTTTCCTCCAAACCTGGCATAGTGACTGACACATAGTAATTGCTTAGATATGTGTTAGAAAACAAAAGCAAAGCCAACACCAAAACCTTACTTAAAGTCCTTTTTCTGATAGCAGGTCCCCAGAATTTCAGAAAACTATTGTGGATAGTCTTGCCTTTTTAGATTGTTTTAGCAGTTCTCTTTAAAGAACTACAGGAGATGGCATTTTAATGACTTTGAAGACAATGCGCTCTAAGGTAGAACATATTATCACTGATGCTAAGAAATAACACCACTGAGATGTGAAAGCAATTACTATTACATATTTCAAAGTACTGGATTTGACAAAATAGAGAGTTTAAAACTCATCATTTTAAAGAAGTTTTCAAGAATGGGTTTCACAGCAAGTGAGGGATTGAAGTGCTATTGTCCTTTTGAAAAGTTTTTGAGTGTCATTCTTTTTGTTGATTTTGTTTTTATGCTTCTTTGTTACTTTATGTGGGCACAGGCATTGTTTCCATTTTATATGGTACTGTATTTACAATTTATCCTACTTTGAATAGAAATTAATGATGGCAATTTGTATACGGTTATAAAATGAACAGTAGGTTCATAAAAATGAGAATTTAAAAATGTAATAAATTTCCAAAGAAATCAAAATAATAAAATCTAAATATGTTGAAAATGATACAGTATTGTATAGTCATTGTACTATAACTTTAAACTATAAATGTTAGAAATCTATGAATTCGCCTTCAGCGTGGTGCACAGTAGGGGCTGGAGGTGGCCCAGGGAGTGGTCTGCCTAGACATGGACTTTGACTTTTCAGTTCTAAGCAGGCTCTATATACCCAGCAAGGACTCTCAAATATCTAAGCATATTATCTCTTAGAATTGGTTTCTCTTTAGTATTTAAATGGCCCAAGTGGCAATTTTGGAACTGAATGGGAAAAAAAGAGGCCAAGGCACCATAAGACAGATACAACACCCAATCCTGTGCACCGTTTTGCAGTTTTAAATGTAAATAGTTGTCTCATATATTATGAAGAAAGTCGGTTTAAGTCTCCGGAAATTATCTTCTAAGCTGTATTTTATTTGTGCCTCTAAATTAAGTTGGGTTAGAGGTTAAACTGTCTAGGAGACATATGAACAAAAGAGTCCTGTCACCCAATTTCTACGTTACTTTCCGTACAGGATGAGAAGATAGCTGTGGATTTTAGGCCACTGCAGCTATATATAGCTCTGTTGATAGAGCTCTCTTTGAAGAATAATTCAGATTAGTGTCGTCTTCAATCTCAAGATTAACTCTCCTTTGATATACAGCTCAATTCTTGTGCCTCCTATGAGCCTGCGCCATGTCACCTCCCTAGGCAGATGCAGCTCCACAGAGCTGCTCCTATGGCTCTTGGAAACCATGTCATAGCCTCTTACAGCATCCCCACACCTATCTCCCGCATCTGGACTCGCAGTACTGCCAGGGTCGGAGACCCTATTTTGCTCCTCTTTGTAGCCCCAAGTTGAGCACAGTGCCATGCACTTTACAGATAATCAATAAATATATGCTGAGTGGTAGATGACAATCAAAAAGGCCTTTCCTAGAGACTGTTTACTAGGAAACCAAAGACTGAGATGACTAGGATGCTATATTAACGTATATTTTAAAGTGTAAACTACCATCAAGCCAAGGCTTCATTATTTTATCCATGTTGTGGTTAGTTTTGATTTTTTGAAATATGTCTAACAGGTAAGATGATCTTTTACTTCCTTCCAAAGTAATAATTTTCAAGAATTAATTATAAAACAAGGAAAAGCTTTAGAGAACAATAACATGTCGGGAAAGTATACTCTTAGGAAAATAATGTTAATTTCTTGTGTATGTATAAATGGATTTTAGTTTAGATGGGAAATGTGAATTTGAAAATTGTTTTGGTGCAGAACCTTCATATTTAAAATTTGAGTTAAAGGTTATTTGCATCACAAAATTGGTCTTAAGGCCCCAAAATGGAAGTACAGAGTGGAATTTCCAACAGATCCCTAATTGTCTAAACTAAAGCAAGATGCAGCAGCAGTAATGCACTTTACATTAGACTCCAGAGCATATCCACTTAAGAAAAGGAGATCTTTGAGCTTCTAGAGAATTGAACTCTTAGTATCACTTTCATGTTTAGCAAACACTCAAAATCAGTATTTTTTTTACATTCAATCTGGCAAGGTATTTGAAAAATTGAGATCTAAAAGTATTCCGTGTGTGCATGTGTGTGCATTCAAGTATGTGTATGGGTGTAGACAATATCTTTACCTTGTCATTACTTTAAGTATCCTCTTTCATATTTAAATAAGATCCCATTCAGAAAAAACAAGTTTTCTTTTTACTGTTACTGTCTTCTATTTAAAAATCAACATGATTTCATTATATTTATCAAATGTAGATGAATAAACGGTGTCATTCATATATTATTTGATAGAATTTAGCTTGATTTCCCTCTCCCTGAAATGATGCAAGAAAAGATGTGATAGTTTTTTTTTTTTCCTGAGGAAGATTAGCCCTGAGCTAACATCTGTGCCAATCTTCCTCCACTTTATATATGGGTCACTGCCACAGCATGGCTGGCGAGTGGTATAGGTCTGCACCCAGAATCCAAACCCATGAACCCAGGCCACTGAAATGAAGTGGACCAAACTTAACCACTATGCCACAGGGCTGGCCCCAGTAATAGTTTTCAGTAAATGCAAGGATCTAGGTTGAGATCTTACTAAGCACACAGCATACAAAATCCTTAAAAAATTGCCTCTTTTCCCTAGAATTATCCTTGATCCTTTGATTCCTAACCTTGTGATTAAAATGATTAGAGGGTGACATGATATTGGTAGTGGTTACCCCAGTTCTATTCTTATATTGATCAG
Source organism: Equus przewalskii (assembly GCF_037783145.1). Taxonomy (NCBI): domain Eukaryota; kingdom Metazoa; phylum Chordata; class Mammalia; order Perissodactyla; family Equidae; genus Equus; species Equus przewalskii. The sequence continues at coordinate 22,671,901 of NC_091838.1, read as the reverse complement.
CTTCCACCTGTCAACTGCTCCTCATCAGCATTGGGAGCAAGCAAGATTCCGCTATGATTTGACTTAGTGAATATATCATAATCAAACAAAGTCATGCGGACCCTTTCTATGAGTAGTATTTGCGACATAATCCCTCTCTGGATGTTATTTTAATCTATTTAGTGAGAAATTTTTAAAAATCAGATTTTTAAAGATATTAAAGCTATGAATGGCAGGCTGCACATACAACTACACAATTGTATACAAACAATTGTGTATCATTATGGCAACAAATCAATTGCCTTCTCCCTAACATTATGCTAGGTGCTTTGGACAGTGCAGAGCAAAGACCTTTAAAATTTATATTGATTTCTGGGAAACTATTTTAAAGAAACATCATAAAATCATTCAGATAAAAGGCAAGATCAATATTTAAAATCGATACGTAGCCATCATTTAGCTTTTAGTAATGACGGACATTGCTCCTTTATAGTTGCTCTTTCCAATGCCCTGACTATCAGGGGAATGTCTAATTCACTTACTCTTTCAAAGACTCTGAAGGCCATAGACTTGAATGTCTAGGAACTGGGATAGAGTCTGAGAGACAGAGAGATGCCTGTCTAGGAACGTCATTTTGAAGGATTTAGTTGTTGAATGGCCTACTTTCCAAACAAGGAAATAAACACAAAACATTTTTATGTCCTACCTGAAGACTGATAGGCCTCAGTATTCCCTGATAGAGATAATGATATAAAACCTTGACATTTGTATCCATCAGGGTCCCACGAGGAAATAGATGGCTCTCTGAAATGAGGACATGATGGAGAAGTTTCATTGACAAAGGAAATAATAACAAAGGTAGGGAGAGGGTGTCGGGACCATGCAGGTTAGTCCAAAAGACGAAATAGTAGCGAAAATGTTACCATTGTTAGGTATGAAAGAGGGAGAGATTATTGACATGCAGGAGGGAGTCCTTCAGTAAAGGTCAGATCGAGAAAAGCAGTGATCTTTGGGAGACACTCAGCCAGCCGGAGGTGAACTCACAGGAGCTAGGCATGAGAATAAATCCTCTGTCCTCACTCTCCTTCTCTTTGTTCTATTGCCAGCACCCTATTGGCCAAATCTCACCTGAAGCCTGAGAACAAGTGAGACCTTCTGTGTCCTTAAAATTTGGGGTGGACATGTATGGGTGGAGAAGCATGGAGAGGGGGCCCGGAAGGGAAAATGGAGGCTATCCAGCACAATGTCAAAACAAATTGCTCTTTTACGTCATTGTGATTATTCCACCAGAATGAGAAGAGATCTAGTGACTTCATACCTTCTATGGCAGGAATAGTTCTTTCTCAATAGATGGGAGGCTACGGTATACATGTTTGAAGTATTGACTGGGAAGTTTCCTATAGGTGAGTGTCAAGCTCTAAGGGCCAGTGACCTAACAAGGTAGACAATGGGCATTATAAATGGAGCAGGCTTGCAGGACCCTCTCTCCACTGCTTTCTGGACAGCATATGGGGATCTAACAAGGCCAAACATCAGACTCAAGGAGGGAACCCCAGCCTTTGGACAATAGGGCTCTTAAGATCTATGACTGGGGCAGCACCAATCTGTCCACTGACACCATCAGGAACTGGGTCCAAGCTTTGGTGCTTCAGCTCATACGATTTGTTCCTGTGGTGTAACATGCCATCTCAACATCCTACAAGGCTTAATTACAATGAAGGTTCGGATATAGACAGCTTCCTGGGAGACCAGCCAAGAGAACTGGCCTTACCTCTGTGGGTAAGGTTTTCTGTGGTAACTTCCCAGCTGGTCAGTACATTCTATTTCTATGAAATCAAGAGTTCTTTAAGCAACGTTGGAGTTCTCTGGAGGTTGTGAGTTCTAGGAGTCAAACACACTAAGTCATAGGTTCTAGTCTCAGGACTGACTCTAATTAGATGAGCTTGGTCAAGTTGTTTCCTCTTTCTGGCTTTTTTTCTCAAACAAAGTAAAAGTTGGGGAGGGAGGTGGGAGCTGGATTAGGTTATCTCAAGTGATTCTTTCTGTTCTAATATCCTGTGGTTGTACCCTTATAATTGATATGACTGTCTACTCTTTATCTCTAGAACATAGAAGAATTCTCTTCAAATTATGACTTGAAAAAACTTCTGAAGATGATCTCTTTGTCTTTAATGCTTTGTAAAGGGTAGATAGTACTGGGAGAATTTTGAATGAATTACATAATATGACAGAAAATTTATGCCTCCTTTTGTGTTTGCTAACAAACTTTTGTGCTTAGAACTGGTTTCTCTATGAACTACTTAAGAAAAATGGTAATAGCAGGACTTATAAAACAGCTCCAAATATCAGAAAAGGTAGATGGGGGATATGCATGTTTAGAGAATGTTCAGTTCTGGTTGATCTGAACTCTACATGATTTTGATGAAATAATTTGCCTATTTCCTCTGTACTTAAAGAGAGTAAGACAGAAAGAAGCTAAAAGATGAAATAGAATAACAAAATTGGATGTTTTTTAAGTTGTAAACCTTGTAGTGAATATATTTTGATTCTTTCAAATAATACTGATAACTAGTTTCCATATCAATATATTAAATATGTTTGTCTCTGAGGAATTCTATTTTTGCATGATCATTCTTCATAATTGTCTGAATTTCTGAATTTTTAATAGCGAATTTGAATTACTTTTATTTCAAAAAGTTACCATTTTCTTCACAGTACAGAGTGGTTGCACGCTTATGGTGACAGAGTGCCCCCTACACATCCTTACACATAAACACTGAGCCTCTTCTGGCCACGAGCAGTAAGGACCTGCCCTGCGGCTGCCAAACATTTCCACATATGGAACTAAAAACATAGAGGAGATTGCCTGACATCAAGCTTAGAATAACATGTCGTAACATTAAGTGGAAAATAGTTTTTTAGAGAACAGTCTCTGAAGAAGTTTGTGAGATTTGTGGCATAGAGGAAGGCTATATCTGAAAATTTCTAGTTATTAGTCCTCAAGTATTTTCATGGACATGATTCTGTGAGTTCCATATTTAAAAGGGATCGCTTCTTGGATTTGCACCTTACTCCATCCTAGAAACATTTCCCTGTGCTTTGGAACTTAGTAGCAAGATTAGCCTTTAAATGACATTGAGGCAGTTTTCCTGAATGCCCGCTGTCCTTGGACTGGGTGGTTCATGGCCAATCTCTTAGCTACAAAGATCCATCCACGTGAGTGAGTGCAGCTTCTTTTACCCAAGGTTCAGCAGGCCTGACAATTACTTTAATAACCTTCCATTTTCGTAGATCAGTATTTACCTAGCAGAAATGCAGCAGTACTGTATGAACATTAGTCAAAAAAAATCATTAAATATTTCAAGTATTTTCTAAAATCGTTAGCGTAATTGCATGATCTCATTTGGAAACCTTTTTTCATCTAGAAAGTAAAGCTCTTCTTTTCAATTCCTAGAGCAAAGCCTATGGCTTTTTTTTAATCATATTGTTGAGAGTTAGAAAAGAATTTGAAACGCTGTGATATAACATTCAAAGGAAGTAAACTAGAAACACATAACGACCAGGATGCTTCCTCATGCTCCAGACCAGGTCTGATGAGCAGAAAACATATCTAACTTGGACCTGCCTCAGGGATCTTCAGAAGGGACCCGTTGGATTCCTTTGGTGACACAGGTGTTCATGGCATTATCAAAGCCCACCATCTGAGTATGTGCACAGAGAGGTGACAACCAATTCATACAAACATCTACATTAATAAGATACAGAGAACAAGGAAGAACTGTTAGAAACATTTCCTGAAGTGTTTCATTCGGTTTATTCAATCTTAAATCCCATAAATGTTTATGAGCGCAATGTTTACGGGCTGGGACCCTGTAGTGTGCTCTGGAAAAGAGATTAAGAACTGTCGTCATCCTGCCTTTGAAGAACTTGTAATCAATTTGGTAAGACATGATTTTCACACAGGAAATGGTTAATAGTATTATATAGAAGATGACAAAGATCAAATTAGAGAAAAAGGCTACTTTTTTATTCCAAATTTCAGATTGACACAAAGTGTAACCAAACAATACTATTACTATTCCCTAGCAAGTTATTTTATAACTTCTTTTCTCTGTTAAAACTCTCCAAACACCTCTCTCACTCTCAGGTGTTGACATCATTGCATTCATTGTTGAGAATATGAAAGCAACCGGAAGAAAATCGCTGCATCTCCCCATCAGCAGGTCTAATTCCCTATGCCCCCTGCACCCATGGTTTCTTCCTTCCCTCTTTTTAAACATCTCTGTGCCTAAGTCAAATCCCTCAACTCTAGTTTCTCAAGACCTCTCTCTGCAATTATCCCCTCTTTCTTGGAAAAACAACTTTTCTGCCAATTAGATCATTTCCATTGACATACAGATATGCTTTAATACTTTCTATATTTCAATGAACAAAAACAAAAATCCAATGCATCCTTGAATCTTTATCCTCCCTCGATCACTACTTCATTTTTCCATTTACTTTGGTAACAAAACTGGGAACATTTGTCATCATGGTCTCCAAGTCCCCCTTTCCATTCTTCCTTCCATACAGTGTTAGGGAGCTTCCCACCTCCCCATGACAGTGTGAACATTAATAAAAGGAAACCTCATTTAAAACGGAGTCAGGAGGCCAGAAAGGGGAGCTCCCACCAGTACCGTTAGAGGTCAATTACAGGGAAGATAGTCAGCTACAGACCCCAACAGAAAGTTGTGAAAGGAAGATAGTCAATTACAGCTACAGACCCCAACAGAAATAGTCAACAGGAAAGTATAGTTAATTACAGAAACAGAAATTGACTACCTCAGCAACTCAGCCAGTAGGAAACCATCACCACCTTGCTTTTACCCAATAGACTTTCATTGAAAACAATCTCTCCTAATTTCTTCCTTTTTCTCTATAAAATAACATTCCTCTCTCCTGTTTGTTAGATTTGCCTATGGTCTGCCATAGCATGCATATCCCAAATTGTAATTTTTTGGCTATTCCTAAATAAACTTGTTTTGCTGGTAAAATAACTGTTTTATTTTTAAGGTTGACAACAGGATTCTTATTGAAGACAGCAGAGATTTCTGTTCTGTCAAAACCCATGACCAAGTTTCCCTCTATATCTTCTTAGAATTCTCAGTAGAATTTGGCCTCGTTCACCAAGGCCTCTCCTTCTGGAATCATTTTCTTCCCTTTCGCGACATCACCCTCCTGGTTTTTCTCATGCTTCCCTGTTGCAAACTCTTTTTCAGATCCTTTGGTGGCTTCCCTCTCTCTGATCGGCCTTCACATGTTAGAATTCCCAGGCCCAGCCTCGATCTTTTTCTCTTTTCTCTCTATCCTCAAGCCCCAGTGATCTCATCCTGTCCCTTGGCTTTAAATACCATCTTAAATAGGATTGTGCGGAAATCTGACTGAGAATTGTTTTGTGCCTCTGGAGGTGACAGAATAATGCAGAAATTTCGGCTGAGAAAGCACGCTGATACAATGTTGTTAACTTCTCCAGGGAAATTTCTAACCAAGCCCAGTTGTGGTGTGAGATTTTTCCATGCTACAGGACCAAGAGAGTTGGAGCCACTTACGCATCAGGAGATTTGGAAGGAGAAGTAAGAATGAGGGAGAAAGAAGCTGACTGTGAGGGGAATGTGGGGATAAGGGGACCCCCAAGCTCCTTCATATGAATTTATGGGAATCTGAACCACTGGCCACTGATTTTCTCTGTCTGAAAAGTGGTTCTGTTTTAGGTAAAACAGCCAGATAGCATTTGATGGTGGAGTGAGGGTAGAATCAGCAGCATTTGACAAGCAGCCTGCTGTGGAACCATTAAAATTGGGCTGTTTTTTGTTATAATTATTTACTTGGGGCTGGCTTGAGAAAAAGAAACAGTAGCAGAAACATTAATAGGTATTGCTGTTTGTGGCAATCAGAGCCTGGCCCCCCACACACTACAGCTCTGCTCTGCCTATTAAATCTACTGCTCTGGGGTTTAGCCTGGCGCTCTTACCTGTGAATCAGAGGATCCTGTCAGGCAACTTAAAGGGTGACCAATCTGCACTGCAGAAGCTTTTAGGTGGGACGTAATTGACATTTTGATGACAAATCTCACAGCCTATCTCAGACTCTGTCTGACTCGATGTGTCTCTCACTTTTAGTTACCACCCCTTACCTCCAGCCTCTGGAAGGCAGGTATGGAAGACCTGAGTATATAATCACGGACTCATTGGGAGAATGGAGGAGAAAAGTGCTCTTTAAAATTATAAATGTGTGAAAATATTTCAATAGATTTTGTTTTCTTTGTTTTAGTAAAATCCTTCCCTCCGCCACTCATCATTATTTTGTAAAACTCAGTGTGAACTTTTTCTTTCCTAGGATTTTAGCTCCTTTTAGGATGGGTCAATCGCCCAACGTTTTTCTAGGTTCCTTGACAAATACTAAAGTCAAGCACTATGATTCTATGCTTATCTGAAGGAAAATATATTTCTGAGATTTTACATAATTTTGAAAATGTAGAACTTATTACTCTTCTATGTGCTGTCTTAGCATTTTAAAAATATTATAGTATCACCAGTAGTTAGTGAAATGTACTGGCAATTCCCTTTGGACTGAGTAAAAGTTGCCCTAAGTACATTTCTGTGGTTCAAGGATGGCTTTTATAATGTGTCACATGCTGAGGGGTCAACATAATAAGATTGGTCATTTTTCAACTTGACCCTTAGATTCCACTGTTAATTCTAGTTCCTTGCTCCCCCGTTTTGGTTTTCATCGTCGTCCCCAAGACAGAAAGACCTCAATCCCAGGCCCCAGTGTGACTCCCTCAAACCTTGGGGTTCAGCCTCTAGGAGGCTTCCTTGTGTCCTATTATTTGCACTTTCATTATGCATCTTGACCCCCTAGAATGAGTTCACCAGGGACTCTCAGCAATTATAGGATTCTCCCTTTGTAGCAATAGGAAGACCTGGAAGTCCACTTAGGCTCAAATATCGAGCATTCAAGGGACAAGAAGGGTGGACATGGAGGATTCCTTTTGATGGACCACTAAATGTGGCTGTGAAGACCACCTCTGGTGGGGTCTGCTACTTGATTGATCTCGTTATTTCCTTTCTATGCAGGAAACTCCAGACTTCATTTCCATTGCTCAGCAGTGATCTTATTAGTGTCTTCCTACTGGGGCAGGATGTGGGCAGAAATCACCTGGTCTAGCTGGGTTGGCTGAGATGGGAAGTTCATTTTCATGCACATCCTACTGCAAAAGATGCCAGGCATCTCTCATCTCTCTAAAGCTTGCTTGTCACATATAGCAAAGCGGTGGCAATTGCTAGGAACCTTGAACAGCCTCAAAGTTTCAAAGACTCTTGCTTGTGAAAGAGGAAAATATTTTATGTCTGGTTTTGTTTGCTATTAATTTCTGTCTTTAAAATATTTGTCACTAGAATAATAAACTTTATACATTTTCCCAATAAAATATTGAAATTTATTTAATTTTAAAAAGGAAGTTGCTTTCTATTGCTATGTACATGAAATAAGAAATTCTAAATTTTTTATGAAACAAAAGAAAGAATATACTTCATTACAAATAAATCAAATATTTTTAAAATTGAGATAATATTGTTTTAATTTTCAGCTGCTCTAATGCAGCAATGAGATTTGCTAACAGTTGTGCAATTTACCAACAATAATTACTATCATTCTACTGTATGAATTTAAGATTAATTGAATATACTTAATTCTCCCATACAGTCCTTTGTAGCAGAATTTGTGCCATGACATAGTTTCCTCTTATTTAGAAAATCAATGCACTGAAAAATGTATAATTAACATATTTCTTTGGCACTTGTCAACCATACTTTTATAAGGGCAATCTAACGTATGAGAAAGGTCCTGGAGGAGATAAAAGATTCAATCAGTGTCAATGGGTTTACTGAAGGACACCAACCAAAATGCTGTCACATGGGTAGCTATAATTTACATACATTCAAATGAGCTTTAAATTTACGAATACTCAATTTATATATAATATTTACATATATTCAATTCAGTTACTTTTAAATTTAGTCGTAAAAAGAGCCTATATTTACCCTGAGACTTTTTTCTTAGAATTCTTAAGGACATGACTTCAAAATTTCTGAGAGATTTGTATTTTAAAAGCTGGTGTTTACTACTGCATGTTTCATCTTTTGAGGGCAGAAAGATATTCACTCTGGTTCTACTTGGCAGAGAAGGAGAGTGTCATAATGGGTAAGGTAAATGTGCGGTTGTAGGTGTGTGTTGGTGTATGTGCATGTGTATTCTTGTGTCACTTTCAATGATAAATTACTTGAGTCTGGAATCCTTGAAATATGTAAGTCTTGTATTTCTATTTCTTGAGATTATCTCAAGAAATCTTCGTGATGACAGACTCATATAAAATATTTGGGGGATAGTTAAGTCACAGATTGAGAAATGGGCACTAGAGATAAGTTAATTATTGAAAGAATTGAAAACTTGGCATTCCCAATCACAACTCCTCAGACCCAAACTATTTTTTTTGTTTGTTTTTTGCTAAGGAGGAAAACAATTAGTGATGCTTTTATTATTACTTTTATTTCCTATCTCTTTCCATTGTAGTTACCCTTTCCAATCTGAGAAAAACTTCTCATTCTTCAGTCATCCCATTCACTCATTTATGTAGCTACTATTTATTGACCGCCTACCAGATGTCATGCATTGTGCTCAGGCTGTATGGATAGAGATGAAAACAACAGAATTCCTGTTCCCAAGGCACTCACAGCTGATTTAAATTGTCCAAGGGCAGAGGGCAAATGGAAAATAGCAAAGCTAGACATGATGCGAGGGTCCACTTAGTTTTTATTGATGACGAGAAATTCAAGCATTGCTACTTGGCCCGTTGCAAGAAATATGGGACTTCAGAGAAAAGTCAGGGCTATGGATTTGATTTGATTTTTTTATGCTTGGAACCCCCATCCAAAAATGTGAAGTTTCCAACATAGAAGGTCTAAAGTTGATTAGGGAGTTCATTTCCCCGAAATGGTGAGAAGTGAAACTGGTAGTAGAAACGGATGAAATAATCAAAGAGATAATTACATGGAGAATAAGAGGAGTAGGAATGTACATCCTCAAAAAAGATTTGCCCATTTCTAAAATGTTGTAGAATAAGAACAACAAAGATTTACTGTGTAATAAATTTTATCCTTCCGCTAATACCTACAACAATCCTGTCAGGTTTGAACTAGTTTTTACAGAAGCAGAAACTGAAGCTCAGCGAAGTTAGGTAACTGCTCAGTCACCCAGCTATTAGGCGACAGAATGAGGATTTGAAGCAGGGGTAGCAGGCTCCAGAGCCCGCTCTTAGCCTACGCTTTGCAGCCTTCATGCATATCATCTGAGAACCCTGTGGGAGCTGTCCTGCTCTGGCACTGTAGCTGAGGGCCATTCTGTCTGAGGTCCTTGGCCTCCCACTGCAGAATGAGATAGAGAAGGAACATTTTCCCCCAGGATGCAAAACCGACAGGGATGTGTTTTAATTAAATTTGAGTAAAATTTCCATTCCAATAAGGACATGAATGTATTCTCTCTTTCGTAATCCTTCAGGGCCATTTAAGTTCTATCTCCTAATGAAAGATTTTGTGCCAAAATTGTATTAGCAGATGCTTCCCTCTTCAAATTCTATTTCAACTAACAGAATATATTTTCAAACCTACAGAACTGAAAATAGTAAAACACTTTAAAATTCAAGTTGATATACTCAAAAGGAAGCTTGGTGTTTTCATTTTAAACCCTGGCTCAGCATTTCACTATGTATTTTGGGGGGACATTAGTGTTTCCTAAGAGTTCGTTGGTAATAGGAATTTCATTAGAAAAAAAAATGTTAAAAATATACTAAAATGTATAGACATACATGGGTATAAACATATGTATATATAAAAGGCAAAGACTACTAAACAAATTTACATTTAAAAAATTTAGATGATGGCTTGTGCTTAAGAAAAGGGGTATTGTGCCTCAGAAAAGGAGCATCATCTGAAAGATCCTCTGATGAAGAAGTCTCAATGCCCTGGGCGAGAAGTCTAAGTAGTCTTTCCAGTATGTTCTAAGAGTGACACTCTGCTTGTGTTTTCAGTGTTCTGTGCTTCCATATCCATGATTATGAAACTGTGTTATACATTTGATGGATAATTTTAAGATGTGATTGTGATTTTTGATTTCTTCTCTGTGTCAATCCCTTGATATGTCCCAGGATTGTAAAGACAAATAGGACATTGAGTCTGCCTGCAGAGGCCTAGCAGCTGCTCAGAGACGGCAAGCCAACCCGCACTGGAGCACAGCATCATCAGTGCTGACACACAGGTAAGCACAGGAAAAGTGCCTGAGTGGGGTTTGGAAGGTTAAGAAATTAGGCTCGGAAGAGGCTATCTCTATCTACTATATCTAAATAAGGCTATCTCTAAATAAGCCATCATCTCCTCTCTGAAATTCCTTCTTTTTCACATTATGGCTACTCTAAATTTTTAAGGAAAGAATAAACAACAAAAGTATATCATTTAACCAATTAGTCTCCAAAGCCAGGTTTGTGTAAAGACTTTTAGAATACTTTTCTATTTGTAATAATTTGGAATATATTTATTGCTTTTAGGGTCTAAAAAGGTTTAAGGGAATGGAAATCCAGTTTTGTTAGCTGTCATTGTAGATGCTTGGTATTATATTATTAAGTTTATTTGGAAAAATTGAATGAAGTTGCCAACTGCCATTCCAAAATGATCCTAAGTTTTTGCCTAATATAACATGAATATGCCAGTAACATACAATCTGGGATCTGTTATCATAAGCTCTACAAGGGACAATAAAAATGGCAGCTGAGACCATTTAGAACTGAATTTGTCAGTCTTCAAAGTAGTGTTTTAAAAGTAGACCAAAAATCCCCAGTCCATTCATCTGCATCTTGAATTTTTGTTTTGTCTGTCCACTTACCTGTGTGTGTAATTCTTCTCGTACAGTGCCATGTCAACTCTGACGATTCAGTTTAAACAAATAATTGTGTCTTTTTGCAATAGCAAAAAAACCAATCTTGAGTAGAGTCAGGATAATGGTGGAATAATAATTTCTATTCACAAACTACTTCAATGTTTGACTTCTACCACCAAATCTACCGTTTTACACTTAACTCTTGAAAATTGAGATCACAGATAAATAGTAACTTATTAAATAGTCTTCATTCTTTTCCCTTTTGAGAAAATATTTAGATGAAAAGAATGATTGAAACAAATCCTCAGAGTTGACATTAAACTGTAAGACAGAAGAAGCTATAAATGTTACTCTTCAGATATATTTTATTGCTAAACAAAAAGGACATGTTGCCTTGTTTCTCATGTGGAAAACAAAACTTCAACTTGTATTTTAAATGATGACTATTGGCATATGTACTTTCAGTGTAGGAATTACAATAATTGCCCTGGTTTACAAGGTTTAAACTTTCTAGGAAATATTGAAATATAACAAATTAATATAAACACTGAGAATAAATTTAGAAATATGTACCAAGTTTATTTTTTCTAAAGCACAGAGAGATGATCAAACACAGATTGCACCCTCATTGCATTTGAATTACAGAAACTTTCTCCCGCAAATGTTCTTTGACAGCCATCCTTCTGGGAAGTAAACTGGTGCAGCCACTATGGAAAACGATATGGAGATTCTTCAAAACATTAAGAATAGAACCATATCATCCAGCTATTCCACTTCTGAGTATTTGTCCAAAGAGCATGAACGTGTAGATATTTGCACACCTACGTTCCTTGCAGTATTATTCACAATAGCCAAGACGTGGAAACAACCTAAGTGCCCATCAGTAGATGAATGGATAAAGAAGATGTGGTGTGTATATATATATATTTACATATATATATACAATGGAAGCCATAAAAAAAGATGAAATCTTGCCATTTGTGAGAACATGGATCTACCTTGAGGGTATTATGTTAAGCAAAATGTCAGACAGAGAAAGTCAAATACCATATGATTACACTCATAAGTGGAAGATAAAAACAACAGCAACAAGCAAACACATAGATACAGAGATTAGATTGGCAGTTACCAGGGGAAGGGAGGAGTGGGGAGAGCACAAGGAGTAATAGGCACGTGTGTACGGTGATGGATGGTAATTAGTCTCAGGCAGTGAACATGATGTAACCTTCACAGAAATTGAAATATAATCATGTACACCTAAATTTTTTTTTTTTAAAAGAAACCTATTTCCAAATAAGGTCATATTCTAAAGTACTGAGGGGTCAGGACTTCAACATATCTTTTAGAGAACACAATGCAACTCATAATATCCATTGATCATTTTCTTCTTAAAAAATTATTTTTTATATTAAAATAGTTTTAGATATATAAAGTTTCAAAGGTTGCACAGAGGATTCTCATACCCTTCATCCAGCTTCTACTAATGTTAACAACTTTTGTAACCACAGCACATGCCTTAAAACTAAAAAATTAACAGTGGTAAAATTCTATTAACTAAGTTAGAGAGTTTATTTGTATTTCACTAACACCTATGTGTAATCTTTTTTTTTCTGTTCCAAAGGTCCAACCTAGGATACCAAGCTTCATTTAGTCAACTTAGTTGCATCTCCAACCTGTAACAGTTTTTTAGTCTTCACTTGATTTTTATGAACTTGGTATAGAGACTTTTGAAGAATACTGGATAAATATTTTCTAGAATGTCTTTCATTTGGATTTTTCTGATGTTTCCTCATAATTAGACTAGGATTATGAATTTTGGGGAAGGATATCACAGAGACGCAGTGCCCTACTCATCATGTCATATCAGGGGGTACATTATACCAACATGGCTTATTCTTGGTGATACTAATCTTGATTATTTGGGTAAGGTGCCATCAGACAGGTTTCTCCACAGTAAAGTTAGCATTTTTCCCTTTCCATGCTCTATTCTTTGGAAGAAAGCCACACTGAAGGGAAGGAAAATTAAGTCTCACTTCCTGGAGGGGAGGAGACTATCAAAGAATTTGTGGACATAGGTTAAAACCAACACAGTAATTAGTAAATATTTGGAGGACTTTGAGATTATGAAGATAACCTGTTTCTGCTTAAAGTTTTGCTCATTAATTTTATCATTCATCAGTAGATCTTGCCTGCAGCAATTATTATTGTGGTATCTAAAGGTAATTTTCTACTTTGCTCATACCATATTCTTTTGAAAAGCAACTTGTTAGTGCTGTGGAGTTGATGCTGACTCCTAGTGACCCACCGGACAGGAGAGCGGAACCCTGCCGGGTCGCTTTGTGCCATCCTCTCACCTTCCAGTGCTTTATCAGACAATGCTTCTCCGCTATTCATAGAGCTTTCATGGCTCTTTTTTTCAGAAGTGGGTAGCCAGGTCCTTCTTCCTAGTCTGTCTTGTCTGGAAGCTCTTCTGAAACCTGTCCACCAAGGGTGACCCTACTGGTATTTGAAATACCAGTGGCATAGCTTTCAGCATCACAGCAACACGCAGCCACCAGAGCAAAGCAACTGAAAAATAAGAACGCTGGTGCAGGCTTAAAGTAATTATATCTATCATGATGGCTTAGGACTAAATAAAAAGTATTCACAGCGTTTTCTTTGAAATAACATCAGTTCTAGGGAATAAAAGCCCATCACCATGCTTTCTCACGGACAAGTGCTCATTTGCATACACACATTTAGTCCCAGCAGGAGATGTGCATTCAGGGGTCTCCCAGGGCAGAAATACAGACATTCTCAGGTAAAAGCAGTTCTTTGCTAAACTTTATAACCTCATTCCAAACTCCAGGTGTCAATTAACTGCTTTCTAGATTGACGTCGTAAATCAAGAAAATGTCACACGTGTACAGTAACTGGCCTAATCTTTTCTGTAAATTGCTGCCTGTGGTTTTCAAAAACATAGTAAATTGCTGGCAATTGACAATGTGTCTCCCTGCATGACTAACTTCACTTCTGCACACTTAACAAATCAGTGTTAAATTATTCATCAGATCACCCAATGTCTAGGCTTTGATTGACAGCCATGGATTTTAGGGATCTGTAATTCTATCTTTTATACTGAGGCAAAATTTTCCACCTGATTGTTTCCATTCTCTTCAAATGTAAAATTAAAACTGTAAGCAGGAAAAATAACTACGTACACCTGCTGTCTCAGTATCTCAGTTAATAGTGAGCACAATTCATTACTCAGTTAGGGCTTCTGCTGTCCTATGTTGCGCTGAAGTAGGACAGGCTGTTTTCTCAGACTAATAGACTTAATGCCCCCTAATATTTCAAATACAGAGGAGGTTTTCTCCATTAATTTTATAATTATAGGACAACAGTAGAATGTTAATTATATGTACAAACTAAAGCATCAGATGGCCCGTTAAGAAATGGTACTATTACATCATTGCTCACTGTTCTGCCAACAGGGCTGGATCATCTCAAACAACTTAAACAAATAGAATTTTGCTTCTAAAATAAGTGTAGGAATATAGTACTTTGTTATGAAGAGATTTCTTAACACCATTTTTTTTTCCCAGCAGCATATTCTCTTAAGGGGATTTTTCTAGAAGCATATTTATACTTCCTTGAAACACTTTTTGAATCAGAACTAGCTCTAAGCTAATAACACACTTGGGCCATGAAGGAGTCTTGAACTAGAGAAGCATGTTTGTCTATATCTGCTCAGGAAAATTAATTTCAGGCTACTTTAAAAGAAAGCCCAGAGAGAAGGCTTGTGATGGTTGCCCTGGCTATCACAGGTAGCTCAGCAGTTTTGTGTACAGTGTGTCTCTATAAGACTACCTTCCAAGGGCAGTGATCCCCATTCTCCATGATGGTGTGAAATCGCAAATATGAACTACAGGAAAAAGAAGAGTCTGGAAAAAGAGTGTGGGATGGAGACGAACAGATCAACACAAATCCATCACACGGATAGAAAAACAAACTGCTTTTCTCACATGTGATCGGTCATGAACATTGTCCTCAGGTGTGGACATCAGCATTAAATATTAAGTATTAAGGCTGTATTCTCCTGGTTCTTAAACACAGTAATGCATAAACCCATCATGTTTTCCTCAGGGAGACCTTCGCTCATCCTGCTTGTATTTAACACTTCTGCTTATGTACTCAGAATTCTAAGAAAAGTCCCTTATTATAACAGTTTCCCATTCTATTATTATTATTTATCAAATTGTCTGTGTTTCTCATTATATAGAAAATCTGATGAGAACAGAAGCTGACTATCTGGTATATTCCTATGCTCTCATTGCCATGCTCTTAAGTTCTTCATTAAAATATGTGTGTATTGCTTTGTGTTAGGTTGGGTTGTATACTACAGAAAAGCTCCAAAATGATGGCTTAAAAGATATTCTCTCATATAAAAGAAGTCCAAAAGCAGGCAGTCCAGAGATGACATAACAGCTCCACAAAGAAACACGTGCGAGGCTCTCCTATCTTTCTGTTCTATTACTCCGATCAATGACTTGTCTGCTGAAGGTTATCTTATGGTTCAAGCTGACTATCCAGGCTCCAGCCAATCCTTTTCCCCATCTTTCCCTACATAATTGGTTTGATTTCCTCATCACTCTGCTTAACCTGTATTGTCAGCCTTACTGTTTTGAGTGAGGGATCTGGGACACTTGCAGGTATCCTGTGACTGCCATACGAGTCAAATCACAAATTAAATGTACAGGTACTCTGGTGCCTCTCATATTCAAGGCCACTCCAAAGCCTTTACCCACAATTTCTCATGTATCAACAACAAGCTTTCTCTGTGCAAAGAGAAATTTTTAGAGACGCCCATAAGATAAGCGTGATTCTTGTCAAATGAGTTACAGAGGTAAACTTGTACAATGATTCTGTGATCCTTTCTTTTTCCCTTACAAAACCTCAAAAGGCAGAGTTGCATAATCATATCGTAAGCTTTCTTCCTGCAGGGCCGTTCAGCTAAATGTTCCTCAGTTATCATTTAATTTTGTGGTAGTATTCTTTATTATTGTATAAAACTACTCGAAGGCATAAATTGCTATTGCTGAAGAAAAATAAGCAACATGCAAATAAACATGTTTATCAAGATTTCTTTTATAATCTCATGAACCATTGCAAATGTTACCTAAAATAGTTCATTTGGATTTTCCTCTTAATTGAAGTTTCTCAACTGTGAGATTGTATCCATTAAAAACACGAATTAACATCACAGCAAGAGAATCCACAATCTTAATGGCATTTGCCGGTGTTCTCTCTGTTCTGCACATTGTTATTATAGAATGACCTTAGGTTCAATTTGCTCCATCAAGAATTCCACCTGTATGTTTGAATTTCCTTTAAAAAATCACAGCAACACATTGCACTAGATGCTATTAAAGTTGTTTTCTCTGGAAGACAAGACTGCTTTCATTGAAGTTTAGCAGCCATAGCCTACTCTCAATGGTTTAATTTTTGCAAATGGTGCCCTAACTCCTATACATTGAAATAATTATAGGTTTATTAAGAAAGAAATGTTGCTTCTATTGAGGCATGTGAGTGAAGTGGATAAATTTGGAGACCATCACATCAGCAGGGCCCCAGGGACATTAGAGAAGCTGAGTGGGAGCAGGATCACCTCACAGCCTCCTTCCAGCTTTAGTCTGGCTGGTAAGATAAGCGCCACACTCCATCCTGTGCCTGCCCAGGTGGCAGAGTCTGGGAGAGCAAGTGTAGGGAGGGGAGGAAACCCTCAAGCCACAAGCCATGAGTGTGGTTTGCTTGACCAGGGGAGGAGACATATGAGCAAGTTTTAACAACCAAGTTTTAACAGCTAAAGTTAGTACAGAATCTATGCACGATGTGTTAAGGAATTGGAAATGGGGCTTTGACACAGAAGACGTATGGAGGAAGTTATTGGAGAAAATAAAGTCATTTCATACTTATACTCCCAAATTGAAATTATGAAACAAACTAATTACACAGATAAAAAATTTACTTTTACTTAAAAAATTGTTCATTCTCATATGTTAACAGAGGGAGACTATAATATAAAATAAAAACTGCAGAGACAATGCATTTTAGTGTAGTTGTTCAATTCTATTTGCACAGACCTGTTCAAAACAGTGACTCTAACACAGAGCAACAAATGCAGCTACTGTTGATAGAAAATTAACCCAATTGCTTTTTTTTTCTTGCTGAGGAAGATTCACTCTGAACCAACATCCATTGTCAATCCTTCTCTTCTTTTGCTTGAGAAAGATTAGCCCTGAGCTAACATCCATGCTAATCTTCCTCTATTTTGTATGTTGGTTGCTGCCACAGCATAACCGATGAGTGGTGTAGGTCTGTGCCCAGGATCTGAACCTGCAAACCTGTGTTGTCAAAGCAGAGTGTATGAACTCAACCACTAGGCCATGGGGCCAGTCCCCCAGTTACTTTAAAAAAAAAAAAAAATAAAACCTACTTGCAACCACTAAAGAGATACATATCAATGTTACATAAATTTCTGATTAATAGCAATTAATACGACCCAACCCACAGTGGTTGCTTAAAAGTTTAGATAGTTTCTGTTTGTCAGTAGACTATGTAACCTAGCAGTAAATTAAATTTCTTAGTTCTCTCCTGAGAAAAGATTCCCCAAATTTTTGTATTTGCATTAAACATCAGGATAAAATACAATACAGACTTCAACTTGCATATAACTTTCCTTCATTGCGGAAAAGTTACAGAGGGAAAAATTAGCTCACCATATCAATGAAGGAATATTAGAACTTTATTCTTCAGAAATTATGGTCACTTATAA
This sequence comes from Equus przewalskii, assembly GCF_037783145.1. Taxonomy (NCBI): domain Eukaryota; kingdom Metazoa; phylum Chordata; class Mammalia; order Perissodactyla; family Equidae; genus Equus; species Equus przewalskii. The sequence continues at coordinate 22,654,143 of NC_091838.1, read as the reverse complement.
CTTTAAGGTCTTTTTGAAATAAGAAACATAACTATATGTAAGCTGACTTGCCCTGTTTTCTCAAATGTAATTGAATCTCCTGGAAAAGTATTGTGAAGCAATAAAAATAAAAATCAAGATCTATGGGTCTATAGGCTTCCTTAGAATTAAAGTCCAGAGGCAGTTTTAACTACAAAGATTCTAAAAACCTGGACAGACATCTATCCCCATCATCGCTCTCTGTCACTCCCCTCTCCCATTAATGTTTGAGAATAAAAATGGAAAAGCATGATATATATAATAGTATATATCACACTGACATAAAAAAAATCCTGGGGGCCGGCCCCAGTGCTGACTGGTTAAAGTTCAGTGCGCTCTGCTTTGGCTGCCCGGGTTTGCAGGTTAGGATCTCGGGTGTGGACCTACTCCACTCATCAGCCATATGTGGCAGAGTCCCACACATGAGAAAATAGAGGAAGATTGCAATAGATGTTAGCTCAGGGCAATCTTCCTGACGCACACACACACACAAAATTCTGATGATCTAACAGTGTTTATGCATTTAAAAAAATCACTGCTTGACACAAATATTAGAATATTAAGGAAGATATGACTGTTGTAGCTTCCAAAGAAGGTGTAGCCTTTGCTGGGTTTCTAGAATTCTTGTTCTATAAAGGCTTCTAGATCATTTCCTTGAGATACTATTCTTGAACATAGGTATTAACAGTCTCTTGACTTCCATAAATATCATTTTTCAAGGTTTATTTTGATAGTTGCCCAGGTAGGAAGAAATCATGCATAGAAAAAGCTAAAAGTAAGTTTAAAATCTATTACTAGATTAAATAAATTATATCTATTTAAATTATAAAGTTAAATATACAAAGCAGAATTGCCTAAGTTTAGTAGTCTGAAAATAAAAAAGAACCCATGGGGCAAAAAAATATTTAGAAAGTTTATTAAATACAAAATAAATCAATCATAGCCACTTGGAGGAAACTGGGATTTTGGTTTCCTATGTTTAGACTCCTGTTTGGCTCTCTCAAATATTTCCAATTCAGAACACCACGTCCAACAGAAAAAGGAAGCAACCTTGAAAGTTAAAAAGAAATTGAATCTTGAGAAAGGCAAAATGCTTTCCCAGCAATGCTCAGAGGAATAATGTAAGTTAGGTGATAAGAATGACTTGAAAAATAAGAATCATATCATTGACCCTGCCTAGCTTCTCAGGTGAAATACACAAGTGAAGTCTTTCACGGGAGAAGAGAGGGTCTCATGGGCAATGGTGTCAAGTCAAAATAGGAAAGTCAGATCCTATGATTGCTACTTTGAAAGATTGTTTAAGTTTTTTAAACAATCAAAATATTAGTGAATCAGGCCACTATAGAGAAAGGTCACAAACATTGTGCATAACAAAAATAAAACAAGTACACACTCAACAACCTGTATTTGCCAAAACGTATCATTTGTGGACTAAATATGTGTGGATGGTCATGGTATTAGGCACAAATCTTCTGGTCCTCAAGACCTAGAGCTAAAGCCACCTTCCCATTTCCTACATGTGTCTTCTTGTTGTTTTTAGAAGGCTTCTGATCAAATTTCATGATTAACATAAATCTATAGAATTTCTTTTGACCTGTCTTATTTCTATGTCTAAATGTGTTTATGTATAATTATATATACTTTGAGAACTTGACACATTGAAAACTCTCTTGGATCACTTAGGGAAAGTTCCACATTTCTCAAGAAAACAAATAATAGGAAAATTAGCCTATAAGTTTAGTCATCATCAAGATGGAGCTACAATGTCAGGCTAATTCCTTCAGAAAATAAAAGTATGATTTAAATTTTCAATATAGTTCTTGGTATCTTAAACACGCCAGACAAAACAAGATTTCATATTTACATGCTATATGAATGGGAAGAAAAATGATTCCAAGTCACGTAATTTCCAAGGAAGTAGCAATTACTTAATTGCGCCCCATTGATGTTGAAGTGTGGCATGAAAAACAGCCCTGGAGACTTCCAAAGATGCCCAAAGTACTCCTAGGGGGAGCAGAATAGACACCAGGAGAATCTGGCCACAAATGTATTTCAAAAATGCTATTTACATGTTAAGGGACAGGATTTAATTAATACTGTTACAGCTGTGAAGTTAATGTGCAGATCTGAGATCCTATCACAAGGGACCATTATGTATAATTAACGTGCCACTATTCCTACAATTTCCCCTTTTATAGTAAGGCATGGTAATGAATACACATTCCAAAGTATTGGATGAGTGTTGTGATGGCTGTTAATAATAACAGTAAAAATGAACATGATGGTAGCTGCCATTTATTGAATGCTCAAAATATGCTGAATCCTTTCTTTACTAAGCACTTTCTATGCATCTCATTTAACTCTCTCAACAACCCAATTAAATTGATGCTATCATTATCTCTATCTTGAAGAAAAGGAAACTAAGCCTTGAGTAGATTGAGCAAATTGCTATGGAGGGTACTTTTGGTTAAATAACCCATTGTCACTCCTTACTGTGGCCCATAAACTTATTCCTTGCCAAAGAACATCAGTTTTTTTTCAAGCATGAAAATGTCTGGAGAGGTTGGGTCCTTCTCCAGCTCCGGGGACTAGAAATTGAGCTGTCTCATTCTAGCACAGTCTTTCCATCCCCCTTGGGATTGATTGAGAAGTGACCTTGGACATATATCTCCAAAAGAACTGTAAGGGTTATTTTTGCTGCATGACTTGTGGAAAATTTTATCACATTTTAAAAGAAGCAACAAAAGCAATGTTCTATCTTCTGGACTTTGGATGTTGTGAGAATGTAAGACCTAGATGCGCCTTCAGCATCTTGACACTACAAGACGAATGAATCTGAAGACAAAGCCCATAAGCCATCCCCACTCGCCCCCGCCCCCCACTACCAATTCCTCTTACCATGCTTTATTTTTTCCCATAGAACTCATCACTTTTTAGCATACTATGTGATTTCCTTTTATTGTATCCTTGCTTACATGTGTTACTAGGTATTGTTATGTTCCTTGTTTATACAGATTGTCATATATTATTATTATACTCATTGTTTCGAGGCTCCTCAGCCTGGCAACAGTGCAAGTTCCATGAGAGCAGGGGCTTTATATTTGTTTGTTTCACTAATGTATCCTGAGCACCTAGAACAGTGCCTGCCACAGGGAGGGCTCTGCTAAAGACGGAAGAGTAGGAACAGTAGAAAGAACCTGGACCACTGAGCTGCTGAATTAACCAACCATCTTACCACTAGACTTCTTGTTTGGTGAATACGTTCCCTTGAAATGAGAGTTATTTAGAGTTGGACGCTGTGTGCTCAGAGTCAAAAAACAGCAAAAGTAATACACATCAAGTTGCTCTCCTGGAAAATATCAGATATAAGATTGCATGTATGCCTGGCGCTCGAGACCACATTCCTCAACCAGCATGCTATACTGCACAATGGACTGGGAGATGCTATGAGATCACCTTGAAGTTGGAGGAGAAGGTAGTGATGAAGTAATCATTCCACAAACTGTTGACTACTACGTGTTAGGCACTGGGATCGACACTAGGAACGCAAGGGAACGTGGAACCTGCTTTTCAATCCTAAGAATCCAATTAAATTCCAATTAAAAATCCTAATTAAATTCATCTGCTCAAACAATATGGAATTTATCATGTCATATAATAAGCAATTGGGGGAGTTGGTGGTTTGGAATTTGTTTAATTCAGAGATACGATAAATGTTATTAAGGACACAGATTCTATCTTCCTGCTCTATCACCCTTAACTGGCTGTTTTCCCCATTGTCTAAGTAGCTCCAGCCATCACATCTTCCCTCATATCAATGTCAAGTAGCAGGAAAAAAATAATGAGCTTTCCTTTCTATTTTTTCAGGTTTACTGAGGTAAAATTGACAGATGAAATTGTAAGATATTTAAATTATACAACATGATGATTTGATATACATATAAATTGTGAAAGAATTCCATCACCACACAGATTTACCTTTTGTGTTTTGGTGGGAACATTTAAGTTCTACTTTTTTAGCAAATTTTAGTTATACAATATGTACTATGATCTATAGTCACCACGTTATACATTAGATCCTCAGAACTTATTCATCTTGTAATCGAGAGTTTATACCTTTTACCAACCTCTCCCTATTTCCTCCACCCCTAGCCGTTGGCAACCACCTTTCTACTCTGTTTGGATGACTTTGACTTTCTTCTTGCTTTCTTTTTTTACTCCCTCTCTATTTCTTTAAGATTCAAGATATAAGTGATAACACACAGTATTTGTCTTTCTCTGTCTGGCTTATTTCACTTAGCATAATGCCTTCCAGTTTCGTCCATGTTGTCAGAAATGACAAGATTTTCTTCTTCTTTAAGGCTGAATAATATGCCATTGTGTGCGTGTATATATATATATATATATACATATTTTTTTTTTCCTTTAGCCATTCATCTGTCAACTGACAGGTTGTTTCCAAACCTTGGCAATTGTGAATAATGATGCAGTGAACGTGAGAGTACAGATATCTCTTTGAGATAATGATTTTGTTTCCTTTGAATTTATGCCCAGAAGTAGGATTGCTGGATTATGTGGTAAAACTATTTGTAATTTTTTGAGGAACTTCCATATTATTTTTCACAGTGGTCATACCAGTTTACATCCCTACCAACAGCGTACACGAATCTTCTTTTTTCCACATCCTCACCAGCATTTGTTATCCTATCTTTTGGATAATAGCCATCCTAACATGTGTGAGGTGATATCTCATTGTGGTTTTGATTTGCATTTCCCTGATGATTAGTGATGTTGAGCATCTTTTCATGCACCTGTTGGCCATCTGTATGTCTTCTTTGGGAAAACGTCTATTCAGATCCTCTGCCCATTTTTTAATCAAATTGTTTGTTTTCTTTGCTATTGCAAAGTTTTCTTTTAGGAATTTTATGGTTTCAGGTCTTGTGTTCAAGTCTTTGATCCATTTTGCATTGATTTTTGGGTATAGTGCTATATAGGGGTGCAGTTTCACTCTTTTGCATGTGGCTGCCCCATTTTCCTGCCTCATTGAATATTCTTGGCTCCTCTGTCATAGATTAATTGACCATATATGTGTGGGTTTATTTCTTAGGCTTTATTCCATTCCATTGATCTATGTGTCTGTGTTGATGCCAATACCATACTGTTTTAATTACTACAGCTTTGTAATATAGTTTGAAATCAGGAATGTGATGCCTCCAGATTTGATCTTCTTTCTCAAGATTGCTTTGGCTACTCAAGGTCTTTTGTGATTCCATACAAATTTTAGGATTTTTTGTTCTATTTCTGTGAAAAATGCCATTGGAATTTTGATAGCAATTTCCTTAAATTTGTAGGAAATTTCGTTTGGGTAGTATGGATATTTTAACAACATTAGTTCTTCTAATCTATGAGCACAGAGTATCCTTCAATTAATTTGTGTCTTTTTCAAATTCTTTTATCAATGTCATCTTTTTCAGGGTACAAACCTTTCATCTCCTTGATTAAATTTGTTCCTAGGTATTTTATTCTTTTTGATTTTTGTATACTGATTTTCATACATTGATTTTGTATCTTGCAACTTTACTGAATTTATTTATTAGTTCTAACAGTTTTTTTGGTGGAGTCTTCAGGGTTTTCTACATATAATATCAGGCCATCTGCAAATAGAGATAGTTTTACCTTTTCCTTTCCAATTTGGATGCCTTTTGTTTCTTTGTCTTGCCTAATTGCTTTGACTAGGACTTCCAATATTATGTTAAATAAAAGTAGCAAGAGTGAGCATCCTTGTTTTATTCCTGATTTTAGAGGAAAAGCTTTCAGCATTTTACCAGTGAGTATGATGTTAGCTGTGGGCTTGTCATATATGGCCTTTATTATGTTGAAGTACGTTTCCTAAATACCTCGTTTGTTGAGAGTTTTTATCATAAAAAGATATTGAATTTTGTCACATGCTTTTTCTGCATCTATTGAGATGATCCTATGATTTTTTATCCTTCATTTTCTTAATGTGATGTATCACATTTATTCATTTGAATATGTTGAACCATCCTGGCATTCCTGGAATAAATCCACTTGATCATGGTGTATGATTCTTTCGATGTATTGTTATGTAAGTGATTTACCCACCACCACTACAACATTAGAACATTCTGAATTTATATATTTACCTATACCAGTGAGTCTTATAATTTCATGTGTTTTCCTGTTACTAATTAGAATCCTTTCATTTCAGCTTGAAAAACTCCCTTTAACATTTATTGTAAGGCTAGTCTAGTGGTGATGAACTCCTTCAGCTTTTGCTTGTCTGGAAATTATTTATCATTCCTTCAATTCTGAAGGATAACTTTGCTGGGTAGAGTTTTCTCGTTTGGCAGTTTTTTCTTTCAGCACTTCAAATATATAATCCAACTGCCTTCTGGCCTGCAAAATTTCTATTAAAAAATCTGTTGATAGTCAAGTGGGGGGTTCTTTGTGTGTAACAATTTGCTTTTCTCCTGATTCTTTTAAGATTCCTTGTATTTAACTCCTAATAATTTAATTATAAAATGTTTCATTGTAAGTCTCTTTGGATTTTTCATTTTGGAATTTTTTGAGCTTTCTAGATCTGGATGTCTGTTTCTTTCTCCAGGCTGAAGTTTTCAGCCATTATTTCCTTGAATAAGCTTTCTGCCCTTTTCTCTCTCTTCTCCTGTAATGAAGACATTGGTTCACTAGATGGTGACCCATAAGTCTTTTAAGCTACCTTCACTCTTTTTCATTCTGTTTTCTTTTTGCTCCTCTGATTGGATGAAGTCCACCACACTGTCTTCAAGTTCACGGATCCTTTTTTCCATTTGATTTAGTCTGTGGTTTAACTCTTTTATTGAAATATCAGTTCAGGTATTGCATTTTTCAGCTCTGAGATTTCTGTTTGGTACTGTTTTATATTTTCTGTTTTATTTTTGAAAGTCTCACTTTTCCCATGCATTGCTCTCCTGACCTAAGTGTGCATCTTTATGCCTGTTATTATGAGTTTCCATCAGATCAATCACTTTTCTCTGTTTCATTTATCTGTTTCTCCAATTTTTTTTCTTTTGTTTGGAATAGGTTCCTCTGTTTCTTCATTTTCCTTGACTCTCTGTGTTGGTTTCTGCACATTAGATAAAAGAGACACCTTTCCTAGTCTTGACAGACTGGTCTTGTGTAGGCAATGAACCTCATCAATCAGCCAAGCCTGAGCTCCTAGCTGTTCCTTAAACTTTTGTGATTGCCCAAGCCTTCTTCTTTGTTCTTAGTGGCTCCCAGTAGTTGAGACCCACCAGTGTCCCAAAGGGGAAGATCACAGTCAGCACCTCGATGCAGGCTTATTAGAAGCTGGACTCTTAGGCAGCAGCTGGGAAAGTATATTGTTAATCTCCTTTCAGGGGGAAATTGGGAGACGGGAATTTTTGCCTGCTTCCTCTGCACTGAGCCCTGGGGGGAGAGCCTGCCAACAACAGCTTCTTCATTTGCTACAGTCTTGTGGGACTCATGAATGGAAGTCTTGTTGGTTATCAGAGCCAGCTGGTCTGGGGACCCATGCCACAGGCAGCAGCTATAAAAGCCAAGGCACAGACTTGTGTATAAGCTCCTTCCAGGGAGATACAGATGACTTGGAGTGGGCTGCTTTGATGTGGGTATTTTCTCTTTTGCCTATGTGTGGCATTTGCTCAGCTAGTTTCTAGATCTCTTTCAGAGAGAATTACTTCATCTGTAGCTGTACATTTGATGTGTCCATGGGAGGAGGGGAACTCAGGAGCCTCCTTTGTTACTCTCTGGGCCAATCACCCTTCTTTTTGTTTATATGAGCTAAGAAAACTCTGTAAAAGCTTCTCTAGGCAAACTTAACACTGTATCTGATTGGCTAGATTTGGATATACGTCCATTCCTAAACCAGGCAAAGGGAATATAATGACCATGATTAACTTGAACAAAGACCAATTCATACCCCAATCTGCAGAGGTTTACCAGGGGTGTGCACTTTATGTAGAACAAGGTCACACAGCAGAGGGTGAGAGCTGAAAAAAATCTGAGTACCCTTAGTAAGGAAGAAAAGGAGAATGGCTATTGAGTGGACGTCAACAGTGTTTGTGACTTTGGTTTAGTTCTCAAGTCATATAATTTTCCATGGGCATTTGACAAAGTTGTTCAAATCATTTTTGTGAAGTTCTGTGAAACAATTTTCTGTCAATAATTTCCTAATTAGCGTAAAAATTAAATACAATGAACACCAAACAATATCAATAGGATATTGTTTTGGGTATTATGACTATATAAAAAACCACCCAAAACTTAGTTGTTTAAAATAATAGCAACATTTAGTTCCTTCTAAACCTGCAATCTGGGCAAGGCTCAATGTGAATAACTTGTCTCTGGTCCACTGGGTGCCGGCTAGAAAGGTTTGAAAGCTGGGGGCTGGGATCACTTGTGACTTACGTATGTTGCAGTTGTGCTTGGAAGACTCAAACAACTGATGCTCTTTGAGCTTCTCCCTCCTTCTCTACAGAGTCTCTCCATGTGATCTCTCAAGCTGTGGGCTCAGGGATTCCAAGTTGTGTCTGCTGAGAGAGAGCGAAGGAGAGAGAGAGAGAGAAAGATAGCTAATAAGAAGATTTATCGGCTTTAAACTTGGTCTCAAAGTTTACATAGCATTGCTTCTACCATAGTCACAGCACCTCCCAACACCCCCTGTCCCCCACACAAGAGAAGGGAACATAGAATTCAGCTCTCTATGGAGGAGTGTCAACATCATATGAAAAGAACACGTGGAATGGGACATACTGGAGCACAGATATTATATGTACTTTTAGAATATTATTGACAATATTATTCTAAAGTTTATGTGGAAAAGCAAATAGGAAACATTATTATAGAAAGTTCAGCAGAATAGATATATAGACAGATAAAATCTGTGAAATATTAAAGGACTTACAAAATTAAAATGATACTGGTGGCATAATAGATGCAAATATCAATGAAATCAAATAGATATATTATAAAAAGGCCTTAAAAGGACTTAGTATATCATTTAGAAAGTATGATAAATCAGTGGAAAGACTGCTAAGTAAATATTGTTCATACAATTGTTTAACTGTTAGCAGAGAGTATCTACAGTCATGCCCCACATAAGGACATTTCGGTCAATGACGGACAGCATGTACAACAGTGATCCCACAAGACCTTCCAGTGGGACAAGATGTGGAGGTGAAAGACAGCAATATTGATGATCCTGAATCTGTGTAGGCCTAGGCTAATGTGTGTGTTTGTGTCTTAGTTTTTAACAAAAATGTTTAAAAGGAAAAAAAAAAGAAAAAAGCTTATAGAATGAGGATATAAAGAAAGTCTTTTTGTACAGCTGTACAATGTATTTGTGTTTTAAGCTAAGTGTTATTACAAAAAAGCCCAAAAGTTAAAAAGTTTATAAAGTAAAAAAGTTATAGTAAGCCAAGGTTAATTTATTATTGAAGAAAGAAATTTGATAAATTTAGTGTCGGCTAAGTATACAGTGTGTATAAAGTCCATGGCGGTGTCTAGTAATATCCTGGGCCTTCACATTCACTCACCACTCACTCACGGACTCACCCAGAGAAAATTCCAGTCCTGCAGCCTCCATTCATGGTGAGCGCCTTATACAGGTGTAGCATTTTTTATCTTTTATAGCGTATTTTTACTGTACCTTTTCAATGTTTAGATATGCAAACACTTACCATTGTGTTACAGTTACCTACAGTATACAGCAACATGCTATACAGGTTTATAGCCCAGGGGCAATGGGCCGTACCAAACAGTCTAGGTGTGTAGTAGGCTATGCCATCTAGGTTTGCGTAAGTACACTATGATGCTCGTACAACAATGAAATTGCCTAATGATGCATTTCTCAGAACGGATCCCCATCATTAAGTGACACATGACTGTATTTGGTTCTTTATCTTACAAAATTTTGCAAAATTAAACTCCAGAGGAATAAAGCAAAAACACATAAAATATTATATTACCTAAATGTAAAATGGTAAAAATACATAAACAATTAGCAAATATTAAAAAATGAACTGTTCACTTAGTATGTAAGAAGATATTGAATTGTATGCATAACCAAAGAAATCCCCAGCTCTGCAAAAAAACAAAAACGTTTTTTTCACTCCCAAAGTAGCAAAGGTAAGAAATGACATTAGATAATGTTAATGATAGTGTAGCTATATACATTCTTGTGATGTCATTTATATTAATTATCGATTATTATCCTAGCAAATTATGCCTAAAGTTAGTGGCTTAAAACAGCTATTAGCATTATGTCAACATTTTCTGTGGGTCAGGACATTAGGGGAAGATCAGCTAGTTAAAGATCTCTCATGAGATTCTAGTCAGGATATTGGTTACGGATGCTTAAAAGCTTTTTAGGGTTGGGGAATTTATTTCCAAGATGGCGATTCCTATGACTGCCTTAGTTTCTCATGGTGTGGACTTCTTTACAGGGTGGCTTGAGGGTACTCACAACATGGTGTCTGGCTTTCCCCAGGGTGAGTAATCTAAAGTGGAAGCAGTAAGGCCTTTTATGAATTAAACTTGGAAGTCACACTCGGTCATTTTCATAATATGCTATTCATTAAAAGCAAGTCAGTAAGTCCAGCCAATATTCAAAGGAGAGTATCAAACACTTTGTAAACATATTTTTAAACTATCAAACTATATTTTTGAGGATTTAGAAAAGTATATGAGGAACCTTTTAAATACACAGTCTATTTAAGTTCATAATTTTAGTTCTGGAATTCTAATAGATAAAATGAATTTAAACAAGGAAAACTAATGATTTTCGCTATATTATTAATTATAATAGTAATTTTTGAAACAATATAATTGTTGAAAAATAGTGAAATAGTTAAGAAAATTATGTGTCTTCTTGATTAGTATTAAGTAATGATTAAAATATTTTGAGTTTATAAAAATGAGAAATGTTTGCATTGTGTAAAATGAAAAAAAACAGTATATAAATTTTCCCTATAATTTAATCACGGTAATATAAAAACTTAAAGGTGCGCATTTCTGGCCATGACATGTTAACTGGTACTGGAATTGTCCTTTTCATAAAAATAACAGTAAACCTGGAAAAAAAGTACTAAGTAACTATTTTCAGGCACTGAACGTCAGGCAGCTCAGGAATGTGATTCTTGAAAGAAGCAAAATACACAATGCGATAGTCAAAAATAGATCACCCTGCTTTTTGGAGTGGAGATACTTTCCTGCTATGGACCAGTGTTCTTAGTGAATGGAGGAAGAAGATTGGTATTTTGTGTTGAAATGTTGGAAATTTCTGTGGCTGTACCTGAGAAAAGGGAAGGGAGATATATGGTGGAAGGGAGGACAGAAGTTCTCGTGGGGATCCACTGCAGGTCAGTGGCTAAGAGTTACAAGGCACATGTGCAAGATGATTCACCCTGACATCTGGTGAAGATCATCTGCTTTGGGGCTGAGAGGTCAAGTGGGACTGGAAGATTTAAGGCTCTGATTTCACCAGGATTGAGAGACTTAACTATCTGGGACATTCATTTGAAATTCTAGAAAAGGTGTGTCTTAGAAATAGGAAGCAAGCCCTAGAAGAAGGGCCGAGTCCCAGGACTAATTTGAAGACTGAAATAGCTCTGCTCTAGCCAATAATTAAACCAAGCTTTACAGAAACAGAAGGATAAAAGGATTCTCTAGCAACTGCCTGCCCAAACAAAACTCAACTCCATATAAAGGAAGGTAGCATAATCTAAACTCCCTGCAATGTATCATCGAGACTGTCCTACACACAATAAAAGGCTTCCATGACCAAGTGGAAAAATATGACCCATATCAAGAAAAAAAAGAACTCGAGATAACCCTGATGTTAAAATTAGCAGACCAGGACTTTAAAAGTCTATTATAAACATGAAATCAGGTACATCTTGAGACATGCTGAAGGAGGGCAACTAAAATGGTCATGAATGTGATCCTTCAAGGAAAAAAATGGCCGATGATAAATTTCCTGTGAAGAGATGGTCAAGGATTATTGAGGTCCAATGTTGAAGATGAGTTCTTACTCATAATGTGCTATTCTGTCATCTGTTTGTTATCACAAGTCTTCAATAAGTGTGTGCTATGCACAACAGTCCTGTGTTTTGGTTTTTGAGGGAACAGAGGAAGCAAGTGGAAGAGGGACAACATCTAAAGTGACAAGGAGAAACTTAATCACAGCAGAAAAACAGGCTACATGTTGCCAGTTCCACAAGACATACTTTCTCTAATCCAATCGACAGTCTATCTCAAGTCAGTTTAAAAAGAAGTAAGTAAAGCAAATTCAAATTACAAGATGCAAAATGGGTGGAATTAAAGCATAAGACTTAATGTACATAATTTCTTATTCATAAAATCTGAATTATTTTATAATCTGCATATGATAGAAGACAATTATTGAAATAATAACACTTTATTAAAGAGAAATATTAATTTACAGATACTGAATTTAGTGTAGGAAATACACTCTATGGTTTATTAACAGATTCATTGACATGAGAAATGGTGACACGTTCTAACAACACAGTGATTATAATGTCGAACAAATAGAAATCACCTTCAGGGGTTTCAAAGGAAATCCTATGGGGATGTCTTACTGCTTGACCAAATCAAGGCCCTTTGTTACCAAATGGGCCTCAGTGGAGTCTGTTAGATGAAGAGTGTGTGCTGATCAAGGCAGCTTTCTAAGATCTAAACCACAAGGACAAGCAGAGCCCCTTCATGGTACTCAGAATGCTTCGAAAGTGACTTGAAAAAACACCAGACATTTGAAGACTATAGTTGGAAATGAGAAGTTTAAAAAAATAGAAGTGGCTTTTGATTTAATCATACTATTTAGTTTCTGCTTTATAATGACAAATTATGCTGTATACAAGAGAATATTTAAATCACTTAATTAAAAATTGAGCATAAGCTGCCCTTTTATTTGGATGGCAATCAAATACTGCTTCTGCCAGGAATTGTGAAAGTCCTGTGCTCTGCTGACATTTGTGCTAGACAGACTGACATCACAGTTGTATAAGGGTGCATCTGGGCAACTCTCTAATATCTGATTCAGAATTAGAAATCTGAATCACCACAATGCAACGTTCAGTTGTTTGTAAATAAATGTTCTGCTTAGACAAGCAGAGACACCATCCTTCGTAATATATATACTTTTCAGAATTTACTGAAACTGTGATACCAGTTTGCTATGCATATTGTTGCATTAACATTCTTAGTCAATCCTTTTTCCAGCTTTAATAACAGGAATGTTTAAAAGAATAATTCACATACTCATTTGGAGGTGAGTTCATGCCAATATTATTCATTTAAAAATGTACACAAAGATACATTGGAAGCCAAGTTCCACTTCAGCAAGAAAAACTAAAACATAAGGCTACTGTTTTGAAGTTTTATTATATTTACATATTTCCAGAGTCATTATTTACTATTTAAATCAACATTTCATTTATAATATTATCTCGATTGTTACATTAATAACATGTCATAATTTGTAAGTGTACTTTTTTCATACCAATAGTATGATAACAGTAAGATAAACAGCATGATAAACTTACCATAGTTGATAAGAATAGATAATAAACACATTCCGAGTGACTCAAAGGGCAGTTCACACTGTACACAAGACAAAAAGAAAATAGAAGGAGAGAGAAGAAAAATGTGGAGATGAAAGGCATATGTATAAAATAAGTCAATAATAAAAATGTCAATAGGTTTAAACCTTCTGGGAAGAAAGACAAGGAGCACTCGGAAAAATGTGCTCCATATAAGGTCCACTAAGATCTTTCAAACTCAAAGTCCAATAGTTTCTACCACTTTCAGTATCTGTCAGTAAAATTAGATTTATTTTCAATGTGTTTTGCTGGCCTGAAAATACAACTTCATCCTGAATGCTGACTTGATTACTGTTTTCTGAGTATTCTCATTTTGTAACAAAAAACATTATGCAAATTTACTGTGAGGCGACCCATAATATCAAAATAAATTATACTAATAAACTGTCAGGACTAGACATAGTAAATGACAACGTTTTCATTGTCCTGATACAAAGCTAGTCCTAAAAACAGATATTTGGACTTAAGTAAGTGGAGCTTATTTTCCTGGCCCTGGATTATCTGAAAAAACATTAACTAAAAAAGGCTGTGGAACTTTAATGAATAGAATTAGGATAAATAAGTTAACAGCACATTTCCATAATGGAAGATAACCTTCCAGTCAAACCCAGCAACCTGTAAATCTGTTGACCTCAAAGATTAATAGGTTTATATTAATGACTCTTTTTGTATTAGAAAATATCTTAATTACTAGAAAGCGTTGATTATCTCTAACTTAACTGGTTAGCCCTAAATGGAGATCTTAGAGCTCATCCGCCACTGTTAGACTCAGATAAAGAAACTCTGCCCCAAAGAACTTAATTTCTAGAGCAGCTTGGATGACTGAGAATGGTAATTTCCTTGGAAAAAAGTCACCACATTAAATACAATAGTTTTCCCATTCATACTTTATCAAAAAAGTCCATGAATTCTTGCTTTCCTTAATTTTCATTATATAGGCACACTAGTTATGTTACTGTTTTCTGTCAGTTATGATAATAAATGATTTTAAGTGATGTAAAATTATAAGGAATGTTATATTTGTTTTACTCCGCTCATTCTTTTATTTTATACTCTACCGTTATTAGAATTATGCATTGTGGGTATGCCTATGAATCGTTACAGTCATTCTTAGAAGCGGTATCAGAGGCTCAGCCATTGTCACAAGAGTTAATTCACATTCCCTGGGCTTTTTGTCATTTATGATTTTTATTTATTTATTTATTTTATTTTATTATTATTATTTTTTTTTGAGGAAGATTAGCCCTGAGCTAACATCTGCTGCTAATCCTCCTCTTTTTGCTGAGGAAGCCTGGCCCTAAGCAAACATCTGTGCCCATCTTCCTCTACTTTATATGTGGGATGCCTGCCACAGCATGGCTTGATGAGCAGTGCCATGTCCATACTCAGGATCTGAACTAGAGAACCCCAGGCCGCCGAAGCGGAACGTGGGACCATGAACTGGTAGGAACACTTACATGGTGATTTCGATGAAGTGTTGGGGGCTGAGTGTGGGCCAGCATGACAGTGAGAAACTCCATATGGCCACAGTTTTAGGGAGCTCCCATACTTCCACAGACTTTTCTTCCAGAAAATCCACCAGGTTCTCATGTGAACATCTGAGAATGGTCCCCTTACGGCTTTGTAGGGGGGTGGGGAGTGGGGAAGAGGAACCCCTGTGAAATATGCCCAGAGCCTTCTCCATAAAACCTACTCTAGGGGAAAGGACTTTGTTAAATGTCAGAAGTTCTCCAGGCAGAAGGAAAATGGTATAGATTAGAAACATGGATTTGCAGAAAGGAAGGAAAGTTTATATATAGAGAAAGAATAAATGAAGGTAAAAAGAAAAACTTTTATTTTTTAATTCTTAAATGATCTATAAGATAACTATTTAAAGGTGTAATAGTAACAAAATAATTAGTATATGGATAAGTGAATGAACATCAGCAATGTCACAAGGGACAGGAAGGGGAAATTGGGAATACTCTCTTTTATAGTACTGTACTGCATGTGAAGCTGTATAGTGTATTTGAAGGTGGACTTAGATTAATTAAAAATGTATGTTTTAGACTAGGTAAAGCCACTAAAATATTTTTAAAATAACTGTGATATGCTAAGTGAAGATAAATTGAAATCATAAAAAATGCTCAATTAAATCCATGAAAGGCAGAAAATGAGGAGTAAAAAGAAACAAAAAAACCAACTGCAATAAATAGAAAGCAGTTACAAACATGGTAGATATTAATTCACCTGTATCTATAATTACTTTAAATACGATTGGTTTAAATATACGAATTAAAAGACAGAGTTTGTCAGAGTGGATAATAAGACCCAATTATGTTTTCTAAAAGAAACTCATTTTAAACACAAAAACACAGATAGGTTCCGTGTGAAGGGACAGAGAAGTATGTACCACGGTAACACCAATGGAAAGAGAGCTGGTGTAGCTATGTTTATTTCAGGCAAAGCTGTCTTCAGAACAAGGAAGATTATCAGGAATAAAGAGGAGCACTACATGACAGCAAAGGGGTCAATGCTTCAGGAACACATAGCAAAAGTAAATGTGTGTGCAACCAAGAAAAGAGCATCAAAATTCATGAGGCAAAACCTGATGGAACTGAAAGGAGCAGTGGATGAATACGCTTTTATAGTTGGAGTTTTCAACACCTCTTTGTCAGTAATAGGTAAATCAAGAAGGCTGAAAATATCTAAGGATGTAGATAGCTTGAACAATATTATCAAATCAACTTGATCTAATTAACATTTCCAGAATACTCCAACAATAGAATAAACATTTTCCCCAAGCTTGCACAGAACATTCACCAAAACAGTCTACATTCTGGACAACAAAACACACTTAATTTTAAATAAACAGAAGTCAACATAATGTGCTTTTCTTTCCAATTAGTTTTTTTATTCAGTCCATAATAGTTCACATCAACGTGAGATTTCAGTTGTACATTATTTCTTGACTGTCACCACATAAGTGCTCCCCTTCACCCCCTTTTCCTACCCCCACCCCCCTTCCCCTGGTAACCACTGAACTGTTTTCTTTATCCCAGTGCTTGTTTATATTCCACATATGAGTGAAATCGTCTGGTGTTTGTCTTTCTCAGACTGGCTTATTTCGCTTAGCATAATTCCCTCTAAGTTCTTCCATGTTATTGCAAATGGGATGAATTTGTCTTTTCCTCTGGCTGAGTAGTATCCCATTGTATATGTATACCACATCTTCTTTATCTAATCATCGGTTTGATGGGCACTTGGGTTGCTTCCATGTCTTGGCTATTGTGAATAGTGCTGCAATGAACATAGGGGTGCATATGTTACTTTGGATTGTTGATTTCAAATTGTTTGAGTAGATACCCATTAGAGGGATAGCTGGGTCATATGGTGGTTCTATTTTTAGTTTTTTGAGGAATCTCCATACTGTTTTCCATAGTGGCTGCACAAGTTTGCATTCCCACCAGCGATGTATGATGGTTTCCTTCTCTCCACACCCTCTCCAACATTTTTTATTTTTAGTCTTAGTGATTATAGCCATTTTAACAGGCTCTAGGTGGTATCATAGTGTAGTTTTGATTTGCATCTCCCTGATGATTAGTGACGTTGAACATCTTTTCATGTGTTTATAGGCCATCTGTATATCTTCTTTGGAAAAATGTCTGTGCATCTCTGCCCACTTTTTGATTGGGATGTAGGCTTTCTTGTTCTTCAGTTGTGTGAGTTCCTTATATATTATGGAGATTAACCCCTTGTCAGATATATGATTTGCAAATGTTTTCTCCCAATTGGTGGGTTGTCTCTTTGTTTTGATCCTAGTTTCTTTTCCATTGTAGAAGCTCTTTAGTCTGATGAATTCCCACTTGTTTTTCTTTTGTTTCCCTTGTTTGAGAGGACATAGTATTTGAAAAGATCCTTTTTAGTTTGATGTCAGAGTGTACTACCGATATTATCTTCCAGGAATTTTATAGTTTCAGGATGTATCTTCAAGTCTTTGATCCATTTTGAGTTTATTTTTGTGTATGGCATGAGATAGTGGTCTGCCTTCATTCTTTTGCATGTGGCTGTCCAGTTTTCCCAACACCATTTATTGAAGAGACTATCTTTTCTCCATTGTATGTTCTTGGCACCTTTGTCAAAGATTAGTTGTCCATGGATGTGTGGTTTTATTTCTGGGCTTTCAGTTCTATTCCATTGTGTACCTGTTTTTGTACCAGTACCATGCTGTTTTGATCACGATGGCTTTGTAGTACATTTTGAAGTGAGGGATTGTGATATCTCCAGCTTTGTTCCTTTTTCTCAGGATTGCCTTAGCATTTTGGGGTCTTTGATTGCCCTGTATGAATTTTAGGATTCTTTGCTCAATTTCTCTGAAGAATGTCATTGGGATTCTGATACAGATTGCATTGAATCCGTAGATTGCTTTGTGTAGTATTGACATTTTAACTATGTTTATTCTTCCAATCCACGAGCAAGGAATCTCTTTCCATCTCTTTAATTCATTAGCAATTTCTTTCAGTAATGTCTTATAGTTTTCATTGTATAAGTCCTTCACCTCCTTGGTTAAATTTATTCCTAGATACTTTATTCTTTTAGTTGCGATTGCAAATGGAATTGTATTCTTGAGTTCTCTTTCTGTAAGTTCGTTATTGGAGGATAGAAGAGCAACTGATTTTTGTAAGTTGATTCTGTACTCTGCAACTTTACTGTAGTTGTTAATTATTTCTATTCGTTTTCTGATGGAGTTTTTGGGGGTTTCTATACATAAGATCATGTTGTCTGAAAACAGCGAGAGTTTTACTTCTTCACTCCCTATTTGGATTCCTTTTATCTCTTTCTCTTGCCTAATTGCTTTGTCCAAAACCTCCAGTACTATGTTGAATAAGAGTGGTGAGAGTGGGCACCCTTGTCTTGTTCCTGTTCTCAAGGGGATGGTGCTCAGTTTTTCCCCATTGAGAATGATGTTGGCTGTGAGTTTGTCATATATGGCCTTTATCATGTTGAGGTAATTTCCTTCTATCCCCATTTTGTTCAGAGTTTTTATCATAAATGGCTTTTGGATCTTGTCACACACTTTCTCTGCATCTATTGAGATGATCATGTGCTTTTTATTCCTCAATTTGTTGATGTGGTGTATCGTGTTGATTGATTTGTGGATGTTGAACCATCCCTGTGTCCCTGGTATGAATCCCACTTGATCATGATGTATCATCCTTTTGATGTATTGCTGAATTCGGGTTGCCAAAATTTTGTTGAGAATTTTTGCATCTATGTTCATGAGCGATATTGGCCTGTAGTTCTCCTTTTTTGTGCTGTCCTTGTCAGGCTTTGGTATCAGAGTGATGTTGGCCTCGTAGAATGTGTTAGGAAGTGCTCCATCTTCCCTAATGTTTTGCAATAGCTTGAAAAGGGTAGGTATTAAATCCTCTCTGAAAGTTTGGTAAAATTCCCCAGGAAAGCCATCTGGTCCTGGGGTTTTATTCTTTGGGGTGCTTTTGATTGCTGTTTCAATCTCTTTCCTTGTGATTGGTCTATTCAGATTGTCTGTTTCTTCTTGACTCAGCTTTGGGAGGTTGTAAGAGTCTAAGAATTTGTCCATTTCCTCTAGGTTCTCCATTTTGTTGGCATATTGTTTTTTGTAGTCTCTTATAATCCATTGTATTTCTGAGGAGTCTGTTGCTATTTCTCCTCTTTCATTTCTGATTTTGTTTATTTGAGCTTTCTCTCTTTTTTTTCTTTGTAAGTCTGGCTAGGGGTTTGTCAATTTTATTTATCTTCTCAAAGAACCAGCTCTTTGTTTCATTGATCCTTTCTACTGCCTTTTTTGTTTAAATAGCATTTATTTCTACGCTGATTTCTATTATTCCTCTCCTTCTGCTGACTTTGGGTTTTGTTGGTTCTTCTTTTTCTAATTCAGTTAGGTGTAATTTGAGATTGGTTATTTGGGATTTTTCTTGTTTGTTAAGGTGAGCCTGTATTGTGATGAATTTCCTTCTTAATACAGCTTTTGCTGCATCCCATATGAACTGGTATGATATGTTATCATTTTCATTTGTCTCCAGATATTTTTTGATTTCTCCTTTAATTTCTTCAATGATCCATTGTTTGTTCAATAGCATGTTGTTTAGTCTCCACATCCCTTTCTCAACTTTTTTCTTGTAATTAATTTCTAGCTTTATAGCATTATGATTGGAAAAGATGCTTGTCATTATTTCATTTTTTAAAAATTTAGAAGCTTGTCTTGTTTCCCAACATATAGTCTATCCTTGAGAATGTTCCATGTGCACTTGAGAAGAATGTGTATTCTGCTGCTTTTGGATGGAGTGTTCTATATATGTCTATTAAGTCCAACTAGTTTAGCTTTTCATTTATTTCCACTGTTTCCTTGTTGATTTTGCATCTGGATGATCTATTCATTGATGTGGGGGGGGGGGTGTTGAGGTCCCCTACTATTATTGTGTTATTTTTAATATCTTCTTTTAAGTTTTTTTAATAGTTGCTTTATGAACTTTGGTGCTCTTGTGTTGGGTGCATAGATATTTATAAGTATTTCTTCTTCTTGATGGAATGTCTCTTTGATCATTATATACTGCCCCGCTTTGTCTCTTTACTTGCCTTATCTTGAAGTCTACTTTGTCTGATATAACTATTGCCACACCTGCTTTCTTTTGTTTGCCGTTAGCTTGGAGTATTGTCTTCCAACCCTTCACTCTGAGCCTGTGTTTTTCATTGGAGCTGAGATGTGTTTCCTGGAGGAAGCAAATTGTTGGATTTTGTTCTTTAATTCATCTTGTCACTCTGTGTCTTTTTATTGGAGAGTTCAATCTGTTTACATTGAGGGTGATTATTGATGTATGAGGGCTTAATGCTGTCATTATATCACTCATTTTCCGGTTTTTCTGCATTTCCTTTGATTCTCGTCTTGTGTGTTTTGGTCTACCCATTGAATTATGTAGTTTTTTATGACGTGTTTCTTTGTTTTTTCCTTGTTTATTTTTTTATGTCTCTGTTCTGCTTTTTAGTTTAGTGGCTACCCTGAAGTTTGTATTCAGAATTTCGTATATAACATAGTCCATTTTCTGATGGTCTCTTATTTCCTTAGTCTAAACTGATTCACTCCCTTTCCTCCTCCCCTCCTAAGTTGTTTTTCTCATATCTTATTCCAACTTGTATTGTGAGTTTGTGGTTAAAGTGACAAGATTGTCTTTGTTTTTGGTGTTTTTCTTCCCTTTAACCTAATGCTACAGTTGAATATTTCCTATCCTATTCTGATTCTGTCTAAGTATTTAGCTCCTTACTCTGTGTTTTGTGACCCCTTTCTCCCTTATTTTCATTTTTCAGGTACGAGGGCCTTCTAATGAGGATGTCTTGTAGGGGGCATCTCGTGGCTACAAAGTCCCTTAGCTTTTGTTTATCAGGGAAAGATTTAACTTCTCCATAACATCTGAAGGATATTTTTTGCTGGATAGAGTATTCTTGGCTGAAGATTCTTGTCTTTTAAAGTTTTGAATATGTCGTTCCATTCTCTCCTAGTTTGTAAGGTTTCTGCAGAGAAATCTCGCAAGGGGTTCCCTTGTAGGTTATTTTCTTCTGCCTTGCCGCCCTGACTATTTTTTCTTTCTCACTCATTTTTGCCAGTTTTACTACTATATGCCTTGCAGTAGGTCTTTTTACATTGACAAATCTAGGAGATCTGGAAGTTTCCTCCACACATATTTCCCTCTCTTTCCCTAGATTTGGGAAGTTCTCTGCTATCATTTCTTTGAACACGCTTTATGTTCCATTCTCCTTCTCTTCACCTTCTTGAATACCTATAATCCTTATGTTGCATTTCCTCATTGAGTCAGATATTTCTCAGAGACTTTCTTCATTTCTTTTTAGTCTTAGTTCTCTTTCCTCCTCTGTCTGGAGCATTTCAACATGTCTGTCTTCGATTATGCTGATTTGCTCCTCTATGATGTCCACATGAACATCCAGGGAATCCATATTTTGTTTTATCTCTTCCATTGTGTCTTTCATCTCTAATATTTCTGATTGATTCTTCTTTGTAGTTTCAATCTCTTTTGTGAAGTAGCTCCTGAACTTGTTGAATTGTTTCTCTATATTCTCTTTTACCTCATTGAGTTTTTTGATGATAGCTATTTTGAATTCATTGTCATTTAGCTTACATATTTTTGTGTCCTCAGGACTGAGTTCTGGGTGCTTGTCGTTTTTTCTCTGGTCAGGAGATTTGATGTAGTGTCTGATGTTGGAAGTTTCAGGTCTTTCTCATTCTGATATTAGGTTGCAGTTACAGCCTATCACCACTGGGTGGGCGTCGAGAGCCCGTGTATTCTGAGCCCTCCACCTTTGGCTGAGATAGTGCACGTGGATTGGGGGAGGAGAGCCTTCTCCTGCATTCAGTCTGGGATTTCTCTATCAGCTCTCACTATCTGGTCTCCTGGGGTCTTGGCTAGATGAGGTCACCCTGTGGCAAAAGCTTTTGCCCCTTAGAGGGCTTCCCTCTAGGCTGCAAGGGTCCTAGGGAGTGCTGGGTGATCCTGAAGATGCACAACCCCTCCCCAACTCCTTCCCTCACAGATCCTCCTGTGGCATTGACTGCAGCCTTTTGGGGAGGGAGCGAAGTCCTGTCTTACCCTGTTCCAGCTCCTCCAAGGGGGGCTCCAGCCTCTCCACCCTCCTTTGTGTGGCTGCGTGTCTCTGAGGTTTTTGCATTCTTAGGATATCTTCTGTTGGAGTATGGTTGCCCCTTTTTGTTGTATGTTGGAGGGGAGAGAGTCCTGGGCAAGTTCACTGCCATGATGCTGACGTCGCTCCCAACATAATGTGTTTTTAAACTACAATGGAATTAAACCAGAAAGTAATAATAGAAAGGTAGCTGAAAAATCTTCCAATATTTGGAAATTAAAGAACTGTTAAAAAATAAACTGAACCACAGTAAAATTTTCAAGAGTTTATCTGAGCATACATTGATTCCAATCAGCAGCAACAAACCAAAAACTGTCAAGAGAACCTCACCAACAGGAGCTAGGAAAGAGACTTTTATAGAGATGAGGAAGCAAAGCACGGAAATTATTTGATTGGCTATAGCTTGAGCAATTACCTTATTTGAGAAAGCCTAGCTGGCTGTTTGTGATTGGTTGTTCTTAAGTTTCACTTTCTGAGGTTCCAGTACATTGACTCTGGCTTAGGTTTCAGTTTTTTTGTGTAGGCTTCCAAGGTGTTAGAGCCACCTCGATCTAATGACCTCCTTGTTTAATTACTTTAGCACACTTCTAGATAGCACCATAGTCAAGCATAAGTCTCAAGAAAAACTTAAAATGTTTTGAACTAATTAAAAATAAAAATAAAACATCAAAATTTGTGGGATACAGCAAAAGCAATCCTTAAAAGGAAATTTATAGCATTAAATGTATGTATTGGAAAAGAAGAAAGATCTAAATCCAGTAACCTAATTTCCCTCCTAGGAAACTAGAGAAATAAGAGCAAATAAAAGCTAAAGCAAGCAGAAGAAAGGAAACAATAATTTAAAAAATACACTGTGAATCAATGATATTGGAAAAAAAGGCAATAATATAGAACAATCAATGAAGCCAAAAGCTGGTTCTTTGAAAAGATGAATACAATTAGTCAATCTTTTGTCAGGCTTACAGAGCAAAAAGAAAGAGGACACAAATTATCTGCTGTTACCTCCTCATCCTTGTTAGGCCTTGAAATCCCAGCACAACTGTCACTAGCTCTTCCTCCAGGAGAGCTCTTCACCCAGCTCCTGCCTCCCTAATTTGGATAACTAACTACAATGTAGAGAGTAGGGTCTCTATATTTCATATTCCTTTCTATTTCTCCAGAACCAGCACTGTATAGTAGGTCCTCAATTGAATGAATGAAAACTACCAGCTATTGACATCATACTTCTTGCTATGTGGTAGAATCAAGCCTGTAAATTCTTCCTTCCCAGATCCTTCTTGCCAAGGTTGAATTCTCCCATGGGCATTCTCCCATCCTTTTTGCACAATGTGCTGCTTTGTGACACATGTCATGGTTGCGATTTAATATTTATGGGAGGGATTATTCGGTGGAAGTATGTCACCCGCCACTAGTTTATAGGCCTAATGGAAGATTGGTTTTTTTACTCGTGAGCATATTCAAGAGTCTAGTACAGTGCCTAGCACATAGCAAGACCAAAATACATATTTCTAGAATGAGTAAATAAAAGAAGGAAGGAAGAGATAGAGGAAGAGAGGAAGGTGGGGGAAGGAGGAGGAAAGAGGGAGAAAGAAGAATGAAGAATGGTGTGAGAAGAATTTGGTCATGTAGGTGGGCCAGGAAAGAGTATTGTGGGCTATATTTTTACTTCATCCTGCTAACAATAAGGGGCCAACAGGGAATTTCAGGCAAAAGAATAACGTGGTTTAGGAAATAATGCAAAAGATGAATTGTTGGGGAGAAAGAGCTGAGAACAAACAGCAAATCACAGTCTAGGAAAGAAATGATAGGAGCAAAAATCAAGGCAGTAGTTGTATGAAAATTGTGAAGGGCCGGTATCTAGAGGGTAAAAGCAACAGGACTGAAAACAGTACTATCATGTAGGTTCTCTATCTGTTGGAAGCAATTGGTTTCAGCGCCATCTGGCATTTGGTGACTGAACAGAAGCCCAGCAGTGTAAAATAAAACGTCATTGATAAGTAAAAGTGCTTTATGTTCCCAGAACAAACTACAAAAGTCAGAATTCAATAATAGTTTGACATTCTGAAAGGCATCATCATGCCACCCACTCCAATAGCATGGCACACATTTTTAGCAGATTATGCAGAAGATTGCAAAGAATAGCTTTTGCAGAATTAAAAATAAGGCAGAACTTGCTTAACCCAGGAAACCAGCCAGCTCATATCAAAGTCCTCAGTGTGCCCCACGGCAGGCATTTTGAGCACAGAGACTATTCTGTGGTCCCAGTTATTTTCACCTCTGTGATGTGATAGGAAATAAAGTCTCTTTTGAGTTTCAGAGAAGGAAGTTGCTGCTTTGGGGGAATTATTTGTAGTTTTGTTTTTTAGACAGATAGGGATAAATTTAAGTCAGCCGTGAACACTGGCATGTTTTGGGGAGAAAAAAATGTTCTACAAGACCATGGTATGGCTGAGGAAAACACTCAGTAATTCTATAACCAAGCTGAGTTCTATATGTTTAAATAGTTTCATTGAGAATTTTCTTTATATTTACCTACAGAACTTGCTATTTTGCACATTTTTTTTGCACAAGTAATCTTAAATATTATCTTCATAGAAAGTGAAATTAAATACAATAACTTTTTAGATTGTGGCTCATAGTATACGGCCTTTATCTTGGCCTAGAGTAGAGTATGTATCAATCACGTTTGGGAGAGTTAGAATATGGAGTTTTTGTCTTTTCTTTTTTCCCCCAAAATTAACTTAGTGATTTGGAGAAATATTCAATAATATATAAGATGAAATTTATTATAGATGTGTCAAAAATAAATTTTGTATATGTGTTTGTAATTTACTAAATTCATCATAATTACATTGTTATTTTCAGTATTCAAACAGGAATGATTTTAAATTAGTTTTCAGGGTTTTTACATTTATAATTTACATTCTGATAAACACCATGTTCATTTCTTTTTGCATGGCCAAAATCTGTCCTCTGATTCTGGTCAGACTCCATTTTAAATTCGATGGGGAAACCCTCAATTCAGATATGTTGTGAGACAAACCACTTTATGTTCGGTGTCCTGTTATTTTGTTCTCATTGTAAAATATTTAATATGTGCAAGCCATTGTTATCCTCCTGGCAGACAATCTTTTCTTAATAAAATTTAATATTTGAGCTTTAGAACAATAATTCCATAATACCATGTCCAAGTGAATAACACATTATTTCATTCATCCTCTTGTAACAATTTGGTAGTGTTATTATGAAAAGCCATGATAAAAATAAGACACTTCCAACTACTATGTGTTAAGAACTATACTGACTGGTTCTGAAAAAACCCACACAGCAACTATGATATGCAGAAAATTACTGATAATAGCAGCCCAGTGGAAGTCAAGGAAATCAAAGATATGCCTCTTAAAGAGGCTGAAAGTTTCAAATAAAAAAACAGCACGACAATCTAGTAGTGTTTAATTTATGAACACTCATACTATTTTGATATTTTTTTCATGGTTAATGTAGCAGATTACAGTCTCCAAAAATGACCACAGAGCATTTCTTCTCCCACATGCTCTTCTAGAAACTTGCCACTCTTTCTTCGAGAGGTAGAGTCAATTTCCCCTTCCCATGAAGCCATGGCTGCCTTGACAAGGAGAACGTGACACAGTGGTGCTTCGAGTACTCCGCGGCTAGGTCATTGCAGGTACATTAACTTCCACGTGGCTCCTCCCAGTCTTTGAATGTCCACCCTTGAACCCAGCCGCAATGTTGTGAAGAAGTCAAGGCTACACAGTGAGACCTATTATAGGAGTTCTGATTGATAGCACCAGCTAAGGTCTCGGCTAACAGCCTGCATCAGCTGTCAGACGTGTGCATGAGCGAGCCTTCAGATGGCCTGTTTCCAGCCTTTGAGTCTTCCAGCTGAGACCCCAGACATCATGGAGCAGAGGCAAGCCATCTCGAAGGGGCCCTGATTAAATGTCTTACAACCAAATTTGTGAGCATAATAAATGGTTGCTTAAGCCCCTAAATTTCACAATCATAATAACCAGAACAGCTAGCGAGGTCTGCATATTTGGTTTCAGATTATGGCATCATAATAATAGATATTTTTCACCAATTTCATAAACTATTTGATGCAACTTCTCTCAGAATGTGCCAAGAATCTTGTGAGGATTATGATTTCAAGAATAAAATAGATGTTGAAGCTATCTGGAGAAATAAGTACTTAAGTTATTGTCCACATTAGTAAAATCTGAGAAGATATGATTTAAATTTCCTACTATGCTTGATAAAATGATTGGCTTCTCATACTTTCTGAACACTAACTTCAGGCATACAATAACAGAGCTAATGCTCTGTGGAGGAAATTATTTCACTATTGTCTATGTGCAAACACGCAGTCTTTGCTTTTCTTTTATTCTCAGAAGAATGGCAATTTTGATGAGAACTAACCGTTATTAAAAACAAAGCTTCTCTATGACTTACTGTGTCCTCTAGCCTTCGTGTAAACTGTAGGAAAGCCATCCCTTTGAAGCACATTTTGTGGAGACTTAACCCTCACAAGAAAATTTCTCTTAAATTAATTAAAACTCTTTTGGAAGAGTCAAATGAAAATGACAGAGCCATGAGAGTTTTCGAGCATGTCAGTGCTAGTTCATTTTCATTATATATCTGCCATTGTTAAGCAATTGTGAAATGTACTAAAATATGCATTTATGTAATTTATGATGATGCAATTGAATTTCATCAAGTTCAATGACTATCAAGATCATTATCAGGTATAAATGAATTTTATATTCTGTATCTATAATTTTTACAATCCCCTCTGCTGTATTGGGATACTATCTGGCATATCTGAGGCATTTTTCCCCCCGAGATTTACACTGATGAAATAATAATTCCAACAAAATGAACCAATGATTAGTTATACTGATAGTACTAGGAGCAAGAGGTTAGAAGTGAAAATGGCACCTGAATTATATTATTAGACATGCATGACAGGTGTTTGGATTGAAGAGTTTTCATCTTCTTTGACAAAAGAAATGTCCTGCATCCAGTAAGCTGAAGCACATTGGTTCAGATTCCC
Source organism: Equus przewalskii (assembly GCF_037783145.1). NCBI lineage: Eukaryota > Metazoa > Chordata > Mammalia > Perissodactyla > Equidae > Equus > Equus przewalskii. The sequence goes on along the minus strand of NC_091838.1, from coordinate 22,626,720 downwards.
CCTCAGTCAGGTGTGGAGGAGAAGAGATAAGAGCAAGCGCCTGAAGACAAGCACACCAGAACCGCAGTCGTGTCCTGAGTATCTCCTAATTATTAAGTGACTTGTCACCATCTCCTGCATCCACATATTGAAAGATGTATAGAAAGGACCAAAAAGCAAAACAGTCAGAGTAACGTAAATAAAAGGACAGCCTTCCAATTCCCTGTTTGTCTCTGCTGGGGACACTAACTCCGGGAACAATCCACTAAAAACACAGCTATTTGTTTCTCAATCCGTGTGTGGCATGAAGGTACAAACATAAGTGCTGCTCTCAGGAAAAAACATCCCCAAAGAGTAGCTTCAGGAAATACTTCTGAAAAAGCAATACTATTTTAAAGCTGTCATGTAGGACAAAACACTCAAGGTAAAACTTTCAAACAGATTAAAACACCATTTCCTATCAGAAAATGCATGGATAACATTCCACTTGATGATATTAGACAAAAAGTACCTAATGAAAGGGACTCTAAATAATGACATCTATTAGGAAATCTGTATTTTTTACTGAGGAAGACTATCTTTCTATTTTTCTATCTTTCAATCTATTCCATGAATACCTCAAAAATACGTTTGAGGTGGCATGAAATAAGAACACAAATATAAGGTTACCTTAGATAATTCATGTGTAATAAGAGACAAAACAATAGGAAATGAAAGGAGTAAATCATATCAAGAAGCAGCCTAGCTGAAGAAAACCTTTAATAATGGATGCTATAAAATCTGTCAAAAGCATATTTGGGTACCATACCTTAAGAAGCACGCTACCAACAGCAAAAAAACTGAAATCTTTTGGGCTATTTAGTCAAGTAGTTTTCCAGCAAGTTTTCTATACTTCAAAACCTGTCTAAAGACACCATTTTATTATGCTGGATTAAAAAAAAATATTCCTCTTGCATTGTCGGCTTGGAAGGAGTTTGAAATATATGTTGGAAATATTTTTGTTAAATAGGTATAATAAAAAGTGGAGTTAATGAGTAAGCTTAACTCACTGTCAAAATGAACTTGTTTATCAACTGATTACATATTATCAATGAATAAATACAGATTTCTTATTCTATAAATTCCCTAGCAACAAATAAACATTTAACATAAACATGTATTTTCAAACTCTGACACAATATCACCAGAAAAGTACAGAATATAAGAAGAGGATATGAACTGAAATAAAATTTTGCAAGTTTAAGCCCACATCGTGGGTGTTTTTTAATATACTAGCTAAGTATATAGATGTATATATTTATACATATGTATACATCTATGTATACATATTTATATACACATATCTACATTTATCTATATATTTATAAGTCTTATAATCATCATTGAAAGGAAGAAGAATTTCTAAACCTTCGAAATGGAGGGGCCTGAGGTACAAATGTTCCTCCAACTTTGAAATAGACAATATTTCCTGGGTCTTGAATTTTCTTGTGTGAGAAACTAAGGCAATAGTTGAAACTCAGAGGAAAAAAACAAAGTTTGAAAAAGGAATTGAAGGTTAGTTACAAATTTTGTACTGACAAACGCTAGAATAAAATTAAAACATTCATGCAATTTACAGAGAAACCCATTTCCCAGAGTCATGAGTATTTTATGTTACACATAGATAGCAAAACCACTTTTCCTGAAATCCGGCTTAGCACAACTTGGAAGCCAACACAGACACACCAAGGCTGTTATAAGCATATTGCTACTTATTCAGGAAAAAAATAATCCCCAGATTCCACAACATAAATTAAAGACTAGTAATCAGTAACTTCCAGACGTTTTATCTCTTGAGTCTTTGAGTTGCAATTCTATTCGGATCCACAGGAGAGAAGTAAAAATTGGAGTTTAGCATTTATGACATGCTCATTCTGTATCTCCATCTCTGCAGTATATTCATTCAAGATTGTAGATTACAGAACAGTTCAGAATGAGTTTGATAGAGTCTTATGGTTTTGAAATGATCTTAAAAGGGGTGATACTTTTGGAGGACAAAACAGATTTTGTAATTTATAAGCTATTAATAAGATACCATTATTTTACCCATTATATTGGGTTCCAAAAGATATCCAAAGATATCTCATAAATTAGAAGGTATGGAAGCAGGCATTAATACACAAATCATACCAGAATGAACCTCGAAGAACATTCTTCATCTCAAAAATACAAATAAGAGTTTCCAGGTCAATATTCAAATTGAGAACAGGTATTTGTAACCTATCCTTCCATGGTACTCTCCAAAACTTTGTGTAGAAATTGAAAAGGTATACATTGATCACAATGAAGAGAATAATAGAGGTGCTCATTTGTGGCTGAAAAATTTCACCACATAACTGGAAAATAAAAAGCAGATAGAAGTTGGCTAACAGATGATAAGAACTGACCAAAGGAATCCTGAAGAGTCCCAGACTCAAAACAGCGAGTACCACACTGAGGCTGGTCATGAAAAGCCCGCCTGAAGATAGGAGAAATTAACAGTTTGTAAATAAAAAGTCTCCCAGTATCTCACCCTGCATGCAGAATCCAGCAGCCAGACCACCTTTACCTACCTTCCCTGTTTATTTCTCTGTCTCTGTCTGTCTTTCTGTCTATTTTCTTTTCTCTCTCTCTCTCTTTCACACACACACACACACACACACACACACGAGTACTATTCTCTGAAGAAACTGAATGAACTATATGATGAGAGCTGTAGTGGCTAGTATGGATGGTGGCATCCTAGGAGAAAATTCCCCATGTTTAAACATTTGAGTCCCCCACAGTAATGACCAGATCCTTGCACGCTCAGCTCCAAGCCATGTGCCAGGGGACAAAGTCTGCCCACATGAACTGAGTTCCCAGTCTGTTTCCCGCTTGTCCCATTATGTAGTGATAAGCAAATAGTCAAGGCTTACTTGTCAACAGAGGAAAGCTAGGGGCACAGAAGAGTAAGACCAAGTACATGGAGAGAAAAATAAATCTGGAGAAAGCAGAGAATTCATGAAAAGTCACTTTTTACAGGATGTCTATATGTTCAGAGAGTTCTAGAAAGATATTTCAGCCACGTAAGAATAATAAGGTGGTACAAAAAAAGAGTTGGAGAATATAAAGGACTCTTGGGCACCAGAAATGTGATGAAATAAACAATTTAAATATTTCGGAGTTATTATTGTGTGAATTATTCTGAACCCAGATAAAGATTAAAATTTTGAGATAGCTGATGGAACAATATAAAACAACAAAGGATTCGATTTTTTTCTAATAGAAGCTCCAAAAGATAAAAGAAAAAAATAAAGGAGAGCAAATTATCAAATAATTAAAATAAGAGATTTTCTAGAATTTTCATTCTAGGAATGGAAAGGATACTAGTCTTTAAATTTAAATGTCCTACTGAATGGAGAGTAGTCTGAATAAAAATGATGCCCATGTAGACACATCATTGTGTTATTACAGAACTCCTACAGTAAAACGAAGATTATAAAAATTTCCAAGAGGAAAAAAACCCCAGGTTACTCATAAAGATCTCAATTTAGACCAACGTTACTCTTCTCTTCAACAACATGAGTGTCAGAATAAAATGGAGTGATGCCATCAGAGTTCTGGGAAAAAATTATATTGAATATTCAATGTTATATTCAGTTAGGATTCAACACTTAGCTAACCTACCAATCAAATAATGAACAAAAAATGAAGATATTTCAGACAAGTAAGGAATCAAAAAAACACTAATACTCTTTTATTGATTAATTACCTGATGATACAGAAAACTGAGGGAGTAAATCAGGAAAGATGAAAATATGAGCTCTAAAAATAGTGGGTCTGACCCAGGACAGCAGTAAAAGTCAGTCACTGGCTAATAGTAATTAAATGTAGTAGGAAGCAACAAGTCTAGTTTAGAGCAGTAGAATCAAGGGATCTTAGGGGCAGACGCTAGATTCCACACAAATAAGAGAACGAACTATTGGCTAAACCTGTCTCATCAACTGTTTTTGTAAATAATGTTTAATTGAAGCAAGCCACACTCATTCATTTACGTATTGTTGATGGCACCTTTTGTGCTACAGTGGCAGAACTGAGTCACTGCAACAGAGACAGAATGGAGTGCAAAGCCTAAAATTATTTACTATCTGCCCTCTTCACAGGAAAAGTTTGCTTTCCTCTGATGCATACAATTGAATAACTCGAGGATACAATGAAGTTACAGAATTCAGTAAAAAAAGAATGGCAATTACACACTCCAGGAAATCAGAAAGCTGAATATGAAGCAATCAGTCAACCAGTCTGAATGGGAAGCAGGACCCTGAGGAACAGTAGAATAATCTCTATGTGATATGCAAAATGCACAGCAGCCAGAAGTTATTAAGGATATGGTAAAGAAGATGTATGTCTTATTTTCCCAAGATAAAAATATGAAAGGAAATCAGATATTACCAAAAAAGAAAGAAAGGAAGGAAAGGCTAAATAAAGGAAACAAAACCAACTGTTACTTGAAAGATATGGTTCACAGAAAGAGAATACTAAAATGGCGATAATTTTTAGTGTAAGAATGCAAAGTACATGAACGAATGAGTTGTGATGTTGAAACTGAAGAGGAGAAATATGATCTCAGCTTATTATTTGGTTTCATATTAAATATATTTATATGTTATTATAAAATAAATGTCATTTATTGGTTTATAAATTTAGAATCAACCTATAGATAAAGCATGAAAAACTTCATTACAGTTCTAGACTAGAATGTAAGCGTAAGCATATTCAACAATGTTTAAGTATATTAAACAAAAGGCGTGAGGTGCTGGGAGTTCTGACATGTATCATGCACGTTATGGCAAAGGGAAGGTGTTTTTAACCTCTTTTTACAATGTCAGGCATTTCTTCACCTGGCATGAAAGCGAAAATCACTCTCCTCACTGGACATCGATATATTTGCCATCACGTCAATCACTAAACTTCTCCCTTCTCCCTTCTCTCGTACCTCCAGAGATGGACCTACTTTGCCATGTTATGCCCAAGTCATACACACACACAAGAACTCCTAAAAGTAGTCATTTTATTGATCTCTGCATTGCCTAAAATGCCTAATATGATACCTGTGCATAATAAGCATTATGTCTATATTTACTAAATTCAGTTTTTCCTTACATAGATACTTACAAAAACTTTAGATAACAGAGCATGTTCCTGGACATTTACCTATGCTGAAGCTATAGAATGAGATTTTCCCAAATTAAAATTGGATAAGAATGCTGTTTCTTAAGAACTGAGCACCCTACCCTGGGAAACTCAGCATCACCATAAGTAAAGTGAGCTGCCTTTTATTCCTATTTTTCCTGATAACTAGAGGCAGAAAGAATAAAATGATTGTAACCCAGGGATCAGTACAGGCCCTCTCACAGCTGTGTAGACGGTCGTGAATCAAACTGTGAAGTTTAAGCACATTGTGTAAAATGACACTCTCTTCTAAACAACCTCTATTTAATAGTTTAGGAATTCATGTCCAAAATTGTTTTATAATCACTGCTATATGAAGTATATACTCTTTAAAATGAGAATTTAAAAGCTCTAATTAGAATTCAGATGAAACTGATAATTTCCCAGAAAATTTCAAATAACAGTCTTGAGTTACTAAGGTAGCATATCTTTATTCCTGGTAAGTCTTTGTAGCCCACAAATCCATCACCACCACCACTGCTCACTCTGTCTTTTTGTGCTCTAACATTTCCACAAAGCCACCCACTCCCCAAAAGACTTTTCACGTTTGGAGCTGATGATTCCTGGCTTCTATGCATAGTCAAGTTCTAGAACAATTTATAATCTTATATTTCAAGACATCCTCTCTGAATATTGCTTGTGGCTCTGAGAAGTTAGTAGATACAATGGCTCTTCTATCACAGACTTACTTCATAGAGATTTGCTGCTAATAGTCCTAATGCCTTGGAGATTATTTATTTGGAGATGCTGAAGTAAGTCCAAATCTGGAGAACATTCTATGCAAAGTGTCTACATAGATTTCTTTGGGTATCCAGGTGCTCTGTTTGGGCTTCTTAGAATTTTTTCATACAATAAAAGTAGTGATGGTGTTAAGGACCTGGCAGATTCTATGATTTTATATTCCTTTGCTTTGACTTAATTGCAAAAGTTATGTCACTGAAATAGGAACCAAACATCAGATGAAATCAAGTAAAGTAGATAAAGGGCAAAATAATTTAATGTTTTCCTTCTTTTTTCTTGTTATTTGACTTTAAGTATGAACTTCAGTGGCCTGAATGACCATTAGTACTTATGCAGAGCTTAAGAGTGAGGTGGAACTATAAATACATGAAGGAGGTAACTTTTTAAAATGTCAAATATAATCACATAAATTGTTATTCAAAATAGCATTACTAAATGAAGTAGCTATCTTAGAATATTTGAGAAGGGTTCTTGTAAGTTCTCTCTACAAATTGAATCCATATACCTTAAGGAAGTTGAATTTACTCAACGGCTTATAACAGATGTGTGAACTGCATGATCCTGGTAACAATTTTGGAAACTGGAGAAAAGTTGCATGACGTATTGCAAATTTTGTCTCTTTGGAAATAGGAATTTGGAATAATATAGTAAAGCAGTTTTCCGTTGAAAGCACATACTTCATTGTGAATGGACAAATTTGTGGAGGTTGAATAGCTGAAAGAGTGCACATGAATGGCATCTACATACTACAAATGCACTCGGGATAGATCTTAAGAGCATCCTGTGCACTGACTCAGCAATCAACCGGCAGAGTGATAATGAAATCATAGGAAACAGGTGACAGCTATTTCACTGATTTCTCAATATGTCAGGAAGTAGGCCAAAGTATTAAAGAAATGCCTAAAAAGCTGAAAGAATAGCAATACTATGGATAAAAACTTACTTAACACTTTAATTTTTTCACATCTGTTAATGTCATATGATGCTTATAAAAGTAGGGAATATGTTATTATTTCTATTGGATATATGAGAATCAAGAACCATCAGATAATTAGCAGCAGAGCTAAGAATATAAATTTCCTCTCTTGATCCTATTTTATTTCTATCATACAACCCCACCCTGAAATCAGGCAGCAAAAAACTCTTTAAGAGAGTGAATTCCAAAATAAACTTTATCACCGAAGTTAGAAATAACACAGGAGGTATGATGGAAATTGTCCTTATTCGATCCTGTCTACTTCCCCATTTTAACCCTTAGTGCCTAAGAGGGGCAATGCAAATCTTGCTATCCTTCAGAAGAGTAAAATGGCATTTTTTAGCAACTTATTACCTGTGTAAGCTTGGTCAAGTAACAACCTCTGAGCTTCAGTTCCTTTGTCAAATGTACATAACAGTAATCCTTGCCCTGCAGGTGGTTACTGGCAATTGAATGCCTGTAAAACACTTAGATAACTGTCAATAAGTGAAAGATGTTATCTACTGCCTGCTCAACCTAGAGATCCCTCTTGGATGGTACTGATGGAGACATGCATATGACCACAATCTAGAGGCCAAAACTCAGAAAACACCTTTCCCTGAGCAGGCCCATATTAGCCCTTGTAAAATCTGTATCCTCCCTACTCTTCTCTCAACTTCAAAAATCTGTGTCTGAGTTGACATTGTTACCTGTCCCAGTTGCAATTGTCACCAATCCAGTATCGAGGAGACTAGCACTTCACGGAATCTACCTACACCTAAGCCATTCTTGTTTAAAGGAATCATTGTTTGTTAAAAATTTCATTGATATAGCACTTTTCTGCAAAATTTGTAATATACTAATATCAACATTTGACATAAATATAGACCTGACTTCACAAAATATAAAGCTCTAACAACAGGACTTAAATGAAAGGAAAGACAAGTGTTTCCAGCTCACCACGGCTTCTAGTAATACACTTTTTAAAATGTCAATATTGTGAATAAGTCCTTACACTTTGCTGAGAGAAAATTGCTTTCATGCCAGTAATGAAGAGAATCACTTGCGTTATGCTGAGTGATTTTTAATGATCAATAACAATACTTAGCACTTATGTAGTAGTTTTCATCTTCAAACCACTTTACTGGCATTAAACAAATTCAACATGCTGTCATTTTATCACAAGAAAATTCATGGGATGAAAAGTTCTCATTCCAGTTTCCAGGATGTGAATGGTATAGGCATGTATTCCACAGAAATCATGCGGTGATGGCTCATTTTAGGCAGTTAATGACAATTATGTCAATTGTAAACTTTATTATTTGTAAAAGTAATAGATGTTTTTATTGTCAAAAATGTGAGAAGACAAAGAAGTGACAAGAAGAAAATAAAAATCACATAAATCGCTCCCCATCCCATTACACATAAATAGACACTATTAATACATTAGTGCAGTTTCTTCCGATTTACATGCATATGTATCACATGTATATAGCATGTAAGTTTATTTTTGTAAAATGCGTATTCTTTGTAAATGTGACCATAATGATTATCTAGTTTGTTGCCCTGGTTTCTCACTAATAAACTTGAACATTTGAAAAAAAACACAAACTTTTCAAAAATGATTCTTAATGCCCATATGCATTCAGGTTATATGAATGTACAAAATTTCTTTTGCCATTTTCACTCAGACCTATAATTAGTTTTCCTTTCTTTTTTGTTACTATATATAATAGTTAGGGTTATTTTCCTGCCTTATTTACTAATGATTTATGAATACCAATGTATCTGTTACAATGTCTTCTCTCCCTATTCCCCCAACTGCCCTCCCCATCTCGATTTGTGTTCGGTGTTAGGAACTGCCAGATTATGAATTGCAGTTTGAAAAACATAGGTACTGGCACATGATTCTGGAAAAATGTTTTGGTGGCTGACTCTGGAGAGTACTGTGGGCTTTAGTAGAGAGTTTTGGAGGTATAGTCCCAGGGAAGAAACTGCTAAAGGTCTTTAAATAAGGAGGTGTCAAGATCAGAATCACGCTTTAGAAAAAATCACTCTTACAGCCATATGAAAGGGTTTCATTTTTAGGGAGGAGGGTTTGCACTTGAAATAGGGAAATGCTGGCAACTATTGTAATCATACAGGAGAGAAGATGAGAGCAGGGCTGTACAGAGTATTGAACACGGAAACCAGTGATGGACATTCTCTATCCTTTGTTTAAGGATGAATGAAGCCTCACGTGGACGGTCCACTTGTGGACACTTGATAGTGTCCAGAGCTGGTAGCTTTGTGCTTCCTCATTCTGCTCAGTACAAGTCCTGCTCCTCCCCTGCTTTCAATGTGTGCAGAGAGAGATTGAGTGCATTTCAATCTTTTTCTCAGTCAGACATAAATAGAAAGATTTAAATAAATATTCACAAGTGGACATGAAAGATCATACCAGGAAATTTAAAGTGCAGATTTGGGATTTAGGATTTTGGATTATTCACAGTTTGAGATTATTTTAACCAGTACTCCTCTAATATTACAGCTTCCTTAATTCAATATACAGAGGTTCAAACTGGTAATTTAAATTATAGGAAATCAGTTTCCCTAAGTAAGTAAACTCTTAAAATCATTTACTTTGGCAATATTCTTACTTTAAGTCATATTATACAAGAAAAAAGTCCTGAATTTTAGCAATAGCTACTTTGTAAGTGGAAAGGTTTAGTGCTAGTTTTCTAAATAATTTAAGGTGGAATTAAAATTGTTGCTATAGACATGAAACTCATCAAGCCATGATTGAATAAGGGGTGAATATTGGCGTTTCTTCATACCTAACAAGGGATTAATATTCTTGGCAAGAGTCTCACAGGAAATGTTCCAAAGGAAAATTTGTTATTTGCTTGAAGACGTCTTTTAACACACTGATGAATAATAAGATACTCCTATTATTTGTTTCTGTAGTTTTATGATTAATACAGTAATCTAAGCCTCATACGTATGTAAGATACTTTCGCATATATTCCCAAATTCGATGTCACATTTACACTGAAGGAAACCATTCATCCTTTGTCTTTACTCAATCATCACCATTGCTATGTTACTCGGAATCCATCCCTCCATAGCAATGCCCATGGGCCTAGTAGTGCAGTTGCAATTGTGTGTCAGATTTTATCTAACTCTTCTACTGTCAACCAGGAATCCATTTTTTTTGCTTTGCTTTCAAAGTCACATTTCAAAGGCTGTGTTGCTGTCTTCTGGAGAACACCACATAGAGGGCAGAGGTGGGATTTTGAAGGAAAAATACCATCATCGCAGAGGCAATCTTAGGGCCAGAACTATTGCATCTGTTTTGTTTTTGTTTCTGGTAAGAGTCGAGATCTAGCTAGCAACTAAAAGTGCTGATACTGTAAACAGCAATAACCGAGACCCCAGCATAGTAAGTAATATGTAATAGAAGCAGGAGAAGCATTAGGATTAGTGAGGATACAATGTAATGAGAATAGACTTACCACTTAGTCATTGAATGGGAAGTACAAATAACAACAAAAATGGGTGTAAATTTCATATTGAGAGTAGACTTTCTTCCAAATCTATAGCTCTACTAAGAGGAATTCCAAAAAGTAAGATGAGTTTAGAGGCTGCACAGTATGGAAGATTTCCAGAACACAAAGTTTTAAACTGTTCAGAAAAAATATTATTATATCTGTGTTGTTAACAGCTGAAAATATGACTAGTTCTTTTACAATGAAAATCTAGATACACGTGTACTATAATAATTATTTTTAATTGAGATAAATTTCCATAACTTCAAATTCATCACTTTAGCCATTTTAAAGTGTGCAATTTAGTGGGTTTCAGTATATTCACGATGTTGTGCAACTATCACCACAATCTAATTCCAGAACGTTTTCATCACTCCTAAAAAGAAACCCTGTACCAATTAGTATTCACTTCCAATTACCTCTTCTCCACAGGCTCTGGAAACCACTATTTTCTGTTTCTATGGATTTATCCATTTGGGAAACTTCATATAAATGGAATTTTACAATATGTGGCTTTTTGTGTATGGATTCTTTCATTTAACAAGTTTTCCAGGTTCATCCATGTTATAGAAGGTATCAGTACTTCATTCTTTTTTATGGTTGAATGATATTCCATTGTATGGATATACCATATTTTGTTTACTCATCAATCAGTCGATTGACAATTTGGGTTGTTTCCATGTTTTGGTGATTACAAACAATGCTGCTAGGAACACTCCTGTACAAGTTTTTGTATATACATATGATTTTACCTCTCTTGGTTACATGTGTAGGAGTGGAATTGCTGGGCCATGTGGTAACTCTGTCTTTAACTGTTTTAAGAACTGCAAAATGGTTTTTCACAGACACTGAACCAACTGTTAATCTGATTGTGAGCATCTTTTACATGTGATGAGTTGCTTCTCTTTTGCTGCTTTCAAGATTATTTGTTCTTGGCTTTTGATTGTTTGATAATGATGTGTCTTGGTGTAGATCACTTTGAGTTTATTCTACTTGGATTTACTGAATTTTTTTGACATATGCATTAACGTTTTCATCAAATTTGATGAGTTTTCAGCCATTATTTCTTCAAATAGTCTTTTATTTCTTTCTCTGTCTTCTTCTTCTGGGATTCCCATTATGCTTATGTTGGTATAGTTGATGGTGTCCCACAGGTCCCTTAGGCTTTGTTTATTTTTCCTCATTCTTTTTTCTTTCTGTTCCTCAGATAGGATAATGTCAACTGACCTATTTTCAAGTTTGCTAATTCCTTTTTCTGCCACTTCAAATCTGTTATTGAGCCCTTCTAGTGAATTTCTCATTTCAGTCATTGTACTTTTCAACTCCAGAATTTCTATTTGCTTAGCTTTTATAACTTCTACCTCTTTGTTAATATTCTATTCTATTTGCTGAAACATTGTTCATTGCTTTACTTTAGTTCCTGAAACCAAAATCATTTGCTTTAGCTCTTTAAATGTGTTTGCAAAGAGCCGATTTGGAGTCTTTGTTGACTAAGTCCAATATTTGGGATTCCTCAGAAACAGTTTCTATTGTTTGTGATTTTTCCAGTACATGGGCCATACTTTTCTTGTTTCTTTGCCTGCTTGTAATTTTTTGTTGAAAACTGGAAATTTTTTATATTATGATATGGCAACTCTGGAAATAGAAATCCCTTCTCTCTCTGCTCCTCAGGGTTTGTTGTTGCTTGTTATAGTAGTTATTGTTTGTTTGTTTAGTAATTTTTGAACTGATTCTATAAAATCTGCTTTCTTTGCCATGTGTGGCCGCTGATGTTTCTGTTTCATTACCTTAGTGGTCAGCTAATGATAAAGATTTTCAAGAGATTTCTTTAAACCAAAAAAAAATCTATTTTTTCAGATGGCTTCTATTTTTGTTGGGGTGTGACATTAACATTCAAGCAAGCAGTTTACGACTTTGCCTTTGCCTTCACATCCTGCTTGACCAGTGCTCCAAGGTCGGTTAGAGGTGAGAATTTAGGGTCTTCTTAGGTCTTTCCTGATCCTATGCACAACCTGGGGTATGCATGTGGCTTCTAGATTCCTGGAAATATATCAGGACTTTTCAAAGCACTTATTCCCAAGGTATCTCACATCTTAGTCTTTCCACTCAAGATTTTGTTAAGTCTATTGTTTGACCAACAGTTATCCATTGTCTCAGAAAGCAGCAACTAAAGCATTTTCCTGTAAATGTTTTCAGCAAATGCGCCTGGGTAGCGGCTTAGCAAAGAAAAGTTACAGTCAAGTGAGATAAAGACACACCTTTTGACTGGGTCTTCCAGGAAACCGCTAGACGGATAAACTAACAGGAACTTGAAGATGAGATCTGTTCTACTATGACAAAGGCAGTTTGTTAATTTCAAGCCTTCCGCTGAAGTGGGCAGTGGGAGTTTACAGTAAGTTAAAACATTGAAAGCTCACTATTCTTGCAAAAGTTTTGTTGAGAATCCCCCATTACATTTCTGCAAGCTTGTCCTTATTCTCCAGAGCTGTAAAAAAGTTAATTCTGGTAGGTTTTTTTTTTTTGCCAGTTTTTTCTTGGTTTTTATGGAGCAAAGGGTTTAGAAATTCCTTACTCCACCATTTTTGCTGATGCATTCTTGTACTATTAATTTGGAGAATGACTAAGATAATTAAAATAAATATTCATGTAAATAAATAAGAAATAGGAAGTAGAAAATATGAACATTACAAGTGTTCTTGATTTGTAAATGCTGCCCAAACTAATATCACCTTATATTAACAAGGTCCTTGCTTTGTGTTTGCCGAACAATTATATATGTCTTGCAGTTCAATATTTATAATGTGTGTATGATAAAATTGCATCATAAGTGAATATATTTTATCCTGAATCAAGGCATAAGGAACAAGTGGAAAGAAAATAATGTCCTCAACCATGTTGATATTACAAACATTACTTATTGGCACATATAAAGGGTTTTCAGAATATGCACCTCTAGGTAAATTTGACATAAAAAGGCATTTTTTTCCTACCCTAATTAAAGTAAAGGAATAATAAGTATTTCCAGAAAGAGATTCATCAAACTCAATAAGCAAAACAATAAAAATGTACTTGGCCAGATATATCTCTGATAGCAAGATTCTTTGCTAAGCTTCAGGGAATAATCTTTTTTTTGGTCTGACTTTAGAACCTAAAATATTTTCCTGAAACTACTTGTAAAGTGACTAGTAGTGTCAGTTGTTTTTGTAATGATGTAACCGTGTTTCCTGTGAATCAAGTTATAAACACATATCACAGAGGTCAAAAAAACCACTCTTCAAAGGCAATAGCTTTCAGTCCTCTCTGACACGTGTGGACAGGATCAAAATTTTACTAGTAACAGTCTATCCTATTCCAGTAACAAATTTTCAAAGAACAATTTTACTGATGTTTTAAATGTTTAAGATGCATTTTTATTTTTCCTTTTTATTATAATTACTAAGGCATAGATCATTATGATGTACAAAACTCTTTATTGTGTTTCAATTGCATTGGATATTTCAAGCTAAACATTTTTAAACCTGCGGGGCTATCACCAATATTTTCACCTTTTTATAAACCTTCTCACCTTACTTCAAACATATTGCTACAGATCTAATTCAGTTCCTTAATGCCCTGTTGTTTAGCATCCTCAGACATTTGAGATATATACATATATTCTTTCTGATATATTAATTGAATATATCTCAGATTAGGTAGATTAGTTGGTTAAAAAAACGTAACTGTAAAACTCTGGTACAAAATAGATCTAAGAAATGTGGTGTAAATTAAACTCATTGAACTGAACTGAGGTGAGGTTAGAAACCCTGGAGTTCTCCATATTTGCTGTTTCTTCTTCACTGCCTCCCCTCCGCCCCCACTGCCCAGCGCATCCATGTTCCCTAGAGAGCCGTGAAGCACCTCAATTAGTAACACCTGAGGTAGATTAAATACACTTCTTCCTTCCATAACTTTATTCATTTTTGTATCTTTTATATAAACAATTCATTATTCATTACCTCTACTTTATCGGGGCCAGAGTTTACCTAGAACTCACCGTCAAGCTGAGGATATGGATAAATCAAGCATCCTTAACAACTTTGTGCTGCAGAGAAAAGCTGAGGGCTACAGACGCCTTCCTGGAAGGTGACCAACAGTTCTAATGATCGTCTAGGTCGTCAGAAACAGTATAGCCCATCCTCATTATTTTCAGATTCTGTATTTGTGAATTTTTCTACTTGTTAAATTTTATTTGTAACTCCAAATAATACTCAGCAGTGATTTTGTGGTCATACATGGACATGTGCAGAGTGGCAAAAAATTTGAGTCACCCAACATGCATGTACAGTAAATGTGTTCTTTTGGTGGTCTATTTGGCGAGACATTTTTCACAAATTGTCATTTTTGTTGATGATTTTTCTGTTTAAAATGGCCCCCAAGAGTGCTATCTAGAGTTTGTAAGTTTAAGAAAGTTGTGATGTGCCTTACGGAGAGCTTATTATATAAGCTCTGTTCAGGCAAAGCTATAATGCTATTGGTCCTGAGTTCAACGATAAATAGTCAACAATAGATATTAAATCAAATGTCTTTAAACGGAAGCAATCATAAAACAAGGTTATGTATTGCTCAGTTGACGAGAATGTGACCAGAGTCTGGCAGGTACCTAAGCCTATATTTCCATTAGGAACAATGGTTCAATATTCACTAATTTAGTGTTTGTGGTGACTTTACAGAATGTAACTACTAAGAATAATGAGAATTGACCACATTTAATGATATATAAGAAATTTACATTATTTTCTTTGTGCCTATCAAAAATTTTTTTAACGTGTTCCTCATGCATATATTTTTTTCCCTTCCCCATCTTCTCTACAAAGCAGAGCTTGCTCTAAGATTCTCTAAAATATCTTAGAGTGTACACACATCTAAATTTGTAGAAGCTGATCCAATGCATGGTCTTTTTATTTGTACAAATATACACTATTCTTTTCTTGCTTCCAAAGTTTTAGTAAATATGATCTTTTTCTTAAGACAGTTAATGTAATGAAAATAATTTTTACTCTCTGTTAAAATATTTTAAAGTAAATTTAATTTTTTTTTAAAGATTGGCACCTCAGCTAACAACTGTTGCAAATCTTCTTTATTTTTTCTTCTCCCCAAAGCCCCCCAGTATGTAGTTGTGTATTCTAGTTGTGAGTGCCTCTGGTTGTGCAAATTTAAATATTTTAAAGTCTCATCTCACTGTAACTAGAGATAATTCCAGATTCAATAATGTCCTAAGGACTAATCTAGTCACTGCCAGAGATTTAAAAACTGAGAAACATCATCATTGTTCTAATGGGGCTTAGAAATCTAATGGTGGTGAAGAGTTAAGTTCTTCAACAGTTAATACAAATTAGAAAAACAAATGACATTAGAATAGTGTAAATCAAATGATTCCATGGACAAAGAAGAAGACGGAGTTAAAATTTCTCAATATTTTTAATATTTTTCAAATGAAAAGGGGAACTGAGAGGAAAATATAAGGAGATCTCCTTTCAGCAAAACAGAGGAAAGAGAAATACTGGCAAGGGACAAGGGGGTGAAGACATTAGCAAAGGGCAATCAACATGGACATCGAATACTATTGTAAGAGTTTTCAAATATTTACTGCATTCATTCATGATTTCACTTATTTATTCAGTAAATATTTTTTAGAACCTATTTAGTGTCCAGTGTTATTCAAGTTCTTAGGGGTACAGGGATGAGCAAATAGAGACTTGCCCTTTGTTCTCATGAAATGTGTATCTCTCAAATTAACAGAAAATTGTACAACATACATGTGCAAATGTATATATTTTATATGTATATATATATATATAATTTCTCAAATATTTGAATAAACATTAATTCTAGCATATTTGCTTATAAGTACAGATTATATAGGATAGGTGAGAGAGAGAAAGATATTAGGAGATAAACCTCCCAGAATCTGAGAAGAGAATCTAAAATCTCAGAGAAAGAGTTGGTCCTCTGCCATCACAGTGTTTATAGTCAAACTATTTCAATAAATACCCATGGTATCAAGTCCTCAAGAACTTGCTAAATGAAATTTTAAAACATAAATAATTTCTATTGTTTCAAACAATATATTCTTAATGAATGTTCTCAAATATTTAAATTTCAGCAAAATATAAAATATTCTGTAAACATTAAAATATTGAGTATAATCTTCAGATTACACATTAAAACTCAATTTAAACTTTATCTGTTTCCTTTGTGAACTCTTGAGTAGCAAAATGATAGGGCAGGAAAACCTCTTAGGCACATTTTGGTCTGTATAGAAATTGAGTTTCTGTCCGCTTGGTATGGTTCTAGAACTTTACCTCTCTGCTAAGGAGCCAGAAAGTTTCAGGAAGTGGACTATTTCTACCGAAATGGATATTGCAAGGCATGACAAAATAACATAGGTTTTTCTCATATACTTAAACAAATTAAATCTTTAAAAATATATCTTTTAAAAGTAAATTGTTTTAAACATATACTGCTTATATTGAGTTCTGCCAACCATTTCTATGTAGAAACCGTTGAATTGCTATGTAATATTGCTATGTAATAGCAATTCAGTAAAAAATGTATGACTGATGAGTTGATTTCCTTATATTTAAGACCAATCGTGAATGTATAAGAGAGAATTATACACTTAATTTTCCATTCTCATTTTCTAAGTCAAACTACACCAATCCTTACCAGATGATTAACTAATCAATTCCTACCAACCCATCTATGGAAATTCTATTTTTTCAATGTTTACAATACTTTTTAATATCTGAAAGTCCAAATATTTCTCTTTTTTTATTGCAGTAACATTGGTTTATAACATTATATAAATTTCAGGTGTACATCAATATATTTTAATTCTTGTGTAGATTACACAATGTTCACCACCCAAAGACTGATTACAGTCCATCACCATATACATGGGCCTAATTACCCTTTTCTCCCTCCTCCTTCTCCCCTTCCCCCGTAACTACCAATCCAATCTCTGTCTCTATGCAATTGTTTGTTGTTGTTTTTCTCTTCTACTTACGAATGAGATCATACGGTATTTGACTTTCTCCCTCTGACTTATTTCACTCAGCATACTACCCTCAAGGTCCATCCATGTTGTCACAAATGGCCAGATTTCATCATTTCTTATGGCTGAGTAGTATTCCATTGTGTATATAGACCACATCTTCTTTATCTGTTCGTCCCTTGATGAGCACCTTTGTTGCTTCCACGTCTTGGCTATTGTGAATAATGCTGCAATGAACATCCTGGATCTTTTCCTGTATCTCTACGTATGCATGTTTTCATGTTGTTTGATAAATACACAGCAGTAGAATAGCTGGATTGTATGGTAGTTCTATTCTTAATTTTTTGAGGAAACTCCATACTATTTTCCATAGTGGTTGCGCTCCCACCAGCAGTGTATGAGAGTTCCCTTCTCTACACATCCTCTCCAACACTTGTTTCCTGTCTTGTTAATTATAGCCATTCTGACTGGAGTGAGGTGATATCTCATTGTAGTTTTGATTTGCATTTCCCTGATAGTTAATGATGTTGAACATCTTTTCAAGTGCCTGCTGACCATCTGTATACCATCTTTGGAGAAATGTTTGTTCAGATCTTTTGCCCATTTTTTAATTCAGTTTTTAATTTTTTTGTTATTGTGATGTATGAGTTCTTTGTATATTTTGGATATTAACCCCTTATCAGATATATGGCTTGCAAACATCTTCTCCCAATCCTTAGGTTGTCTTTTTAGTTTTGTTGATGGTTTCCTTTGCTGTTCAGAAGCTTTAAATTCTTTTTTTATTGGACTTCTTAATATTTAAAGTATGTGCTTGTTTGTTCACCAAGTCCTCTTGATTCCATTTCTCAAGTTCCTCTTGAATCCATTCGCTTCTCTCCATCTCTACAGCCGCCATCTTGAAAGCATCACTAGCATTTCACATCTGGACTGTTGCAAAGCCTTCAAACTGATTTTCTCCCACTTCTACTTCACTTTGCTTACATTTTCCACAAAGAAAGTTGAGAAATATCTTTTGTTTTGGGGTTTTTTTGGTGAGGAAGATTGGCCTTGAGCTAACATCAGTTGCCAATCTTCCTCCTTTTTTTTTTTGCTTGAGGAAGATTGTTCCCGAGCTAACGTTTGTGCTAATCTTCCTCAATTTTGCATATGGGATGCTGCCACAGCATGGTTTGACAAGCAGTGTGCAGGTCCACGCCCAGGATCTGAATCCCCTAACCTGGGCTGCCGAAGTGGAGCGCATGAACTCAACCACTAGGCCACCGGGTCAGCCCAAGGAAATATCTTTAATATATTATCTCATGACATCACTCCTCTGTTTAAAAGTCTTTAATGCCTACTCACTTATTTTAGTATAAAGTTTAACAGGACTTAGAGGCTACATTGAACTCTCAGTAGTATTGTCTCTCTCACTGCTGGGTATTCACCCATACTGGTTCCTCCTCTTTGAAAGCTTTTCTTCCTTCTGTCCCATAGTTACAGTATTTTCTAGTCTCAAATCAAAAGTAACATTTATGATATGACTTCCTGATTCTTTCTTTAAAACTAAGTTTTAAAGAAAGGTACACTTTAAAACATTGTTTTTTGCACCTTCTGTTTAGAGTCACAGTAGAATATCACTTCTACCCTAACAACCAGGAAACAACAGGATAATTTACAAAACCACAAATTTTCTTGAGTGCATCAGAGAGCTGAGGTTGCAATGTTGTCAGTGAAATGAATTCCAAATAGTTACAATCCCTCCAAGGAGAGACAGAACATATGAACTGTTTCCCCTTGGTGAACATAGCAAAAAGCGATAGCTACCAAAAAATGGATAATAAGAATTCAGTTAAAATTTCAATGAATTCTGAAAGACTAAGCATAGGCTAGCATGACAGTTTAGAACAACTGGAGCCACAGACACAAGGGAAATCTGTATTGACTTAAAACCTCTCTTCCATAGGTCTCCACTGAGTCCTTGTATGAAATACTGAGGGCTGGGCAAAAGACCAGAGTGCTCTCTTCAGTGGGTTAGGCATGCAAGTCGTGATTGGTTATCTCTGGGATTACCCACTTCCTGTACACTTGTCTAATAAGAAGCAAAAGACATGAAGCACTGGAGGAGGGAACCAGAGACCAGGAAAGGATGCTAGGAGGAACAGAAGCAAAAGTTTTCCTCCTCTGAGAGAGAGATGGGGAATCTTCTTAGATCCAGTTACTGCATAGCTACAAAGCAGATGTCTGATACTACTGAAGGAGGGGCAAGAAACTCTCAAGATCTATCATAGAGTTAGCTATGGTGAAGGAGGTTTAGTTTAGATTCAAATATGTGCTCCATGTAAAATCTGGTTTATAGTTATCATAAATTTAGCTTCAAAAATGTATATAAAGGGGGCTGGCCCCGTGGCCGAGTGGTTAAGTTCGCGCGCTCCGCTGCAGGCGGCCCAGTGTTTCGTTAGTTCGAATCCTGGGCGCGGACATGGCACTGCTCGTCAGACCACGCTGAGGCAGCGTCCCACATGCCACAACTAGAAGAACCCACAACGAAGAATACACAACTATGTACTGGGGGGCTTTGGGGAGAAAAAGGAAAAAATAAAATCTTAAAAAAAAAAAAAAAAAAACAAAAATGTATATAAAGGCAAAAGATAACTGTTTCAATTTATTTTAAAGAATGACATGGGGGTAAAAATAAAGAAAAAAATAACTAAAACAACAGGCATTACAGAATTATGAGATTATAACAGAAAGTTATAGAATACATACTACCTGATACTTTAAACTAGATTATCACATTTCTTTTCTCTAATTCCAGGTTTATAGCATCCAGAAACTATAATGACTTTTCTGAGACAATGGTACAATTACCTCTACGTCTGCAAGACCTGCTTTGGATAGACATACACACAAAACCTGCATGGCAGCCACACCAAAAGTCCAGGCTGACATATCTATCCTACTTTTCCACTAGCAAATTTGTCTTTAAAACCAAAGAAGTAGTTCTCAGCTTAAAAGGTTCCAGGGGCGATCTCTCAGTAATTGGCAAAGCACAGAAAGGCATTATTCCTCTGGACCACTGATTCCAAATAGCTTTGGAATTGTGGGTTGTAACCCAGCAACAAAAGCATCACCTGGGAGCTTGTTAGAACTGTAGAAGTTTGGACTCTCCCTCAGAGCTAATAAATGAGAATCTGCCTTTTAACAGGATCCCAAGTGATTTGTATACATATTAAAATTTTAAATGTACCATCTTGGAAGACTCCTTCATTTCCATTCTGGGCCACATTGTCCGGCAATTAATGAAGCAACTCATGACTCACCCTGCAGTCTGAAGCCCAACAGAGCTGAGGCCATCATAGGATTTTGATTGCTGGTAATCTGAGTACCATATTTATTCCATTTTAGACCATCATTGAGCTAGTGCTTGGGGGGCATTTTAAGTAATACTAATGGAAATTCTTCAAATATTTTAAAATGGAATCAAACACTAGAATGTTCCTAGTCAGTAAGGTCAAGGAATATAGACTTGTATTTCTCCTTGTGATCAGAGCACCAGGCTCTGACTCCTTCTTGGCCACGTATAGGCTACGTGCTTGACCAGGAATGAGTGAGCAAGCAAGGCAAGAAGGCTCTGCCTATCCACTGAAGCCTCCAGAAGTTGAAACTTTACTTTCATTAAATGTGAATGATATTCTTCTTTGAACAAATATTCTTTTAATTAAATTGAAATTACAATTTTGCTGTTGAGAAACTCATGAAGGAGAATCATCTGTGTGTGTATACATATATATACATATTTACATATACACACATATGAACACATATATTTTATATATTATGTATTATATGCTATAAAGATGTGGACAGCATAATCCTTTAATAACTGATCAGAAGGTAGAAATGAAGCTCTTATAATGGAGACCACCCCAGGGACAGGAATGAAAACACCATGCTACTAATGCTACTAATCCAGGCATCCAGGCAGCCCACATAAAATGCAGATCATTACGGACACTAGCAAGTCATTCAAAATGCAGTTGATTGTAGCAATTTCTGGTGCCATTTTTGGGCACAGCTGCAACTCATTAACAACCTCATCCTTGTCTGCCTTCTTCAAGCGAGTCCCTCAATCTATCTTTATACTTTAGACACCTTAGACAGACGGGTAGTCTGTGACATAGGCTCAGCTGCATCAGGCCTCTACAAAGCTGCTTCCTCCCTGGCATCACATCAGATAATAGAATATTCATTGTTCACATAAAACCGTATGCTGCATTGGCACACATCCCATCATTCAATATTTATAGCTATACTGGCTCCTGCGATACTCCCCTGTCAGAATTCTGGGGTTGGAATGCTAAGCGTACACCAAGTCTTAAATATCTGAAATGGTATTTTCTTCTCTTACTGTTTCCCAACATGCTTAAAATTTACACTTAAATGGAAGGAAAATGACACCTATTTTACTTGAATAAACAACTCGAAGAATTCTGGTCTCCAATGGCAACTGGCGTGAAATTATGTAACTAGATGAAAAACACAATTGGTGGCCTACATGGGCTCCTTGCTCAGAGACAAACCAAGCATGAATGTTTGAAGGTGGTTTCTAAAAATCCCACCCAAACACTGCTCAGTCGCTGCTCCTAAGTTCAGACACGAGTTCAACGACAGAACTGACTTTGACTTTTGGAGGCAGCCAACATTCTGTGTTAGCCTTTTCCAGCCCATCTCTGTTCAGATTACAATGGCCAGAAAAACCTGGGATTGACAATGGACTCGGAGAAAGCTCTTGAATTTTTATTTGTGAGTTATAAGGTCTCACAACTAATTTATTAACGGCAGAGGTATGGCCAAGACAGTTCTGGAAGCAATGCATTTTGGGGAATGTATTTTTCGTGTACTATTCACCCCTTCAGACAACCAGGCAGTGGGTTTTTATTAGGGGTCAGGAAAATATGGCTCACAGGCCAAATCCATATGGGCATATGGCCATATATAAACATTCGTTTATATATCATCTATAGTTGCTTTGAGCTATAATGCAGAATTGAGTACTTGCAACAGAGACTGATGTGTATGCAAATGAAACACTATGAAACAGCTTCTAGTTAATGATAGTGATTGAGCACACTGGTTTATCTAAATTCCTGATTGAAAACCCACTAAAATAAAAATATTTTAGGGGTTAATAAAGGCATAAATCCCCCAACACAGAGAAAATACAAGTGAAGATGATAGCAACCAAATTTTGTAAGCTGGAAAACAGGACAAGCAGCAACTGATATAATGGATCCAAGAAAACTGGAATCGAAGCGGTGAGTGGAGAAAGACAAGAAGTAACCTGACTTGGACTGCAGAATCTCAGGTGTCTCTGGAGGACGTGGGGCGTGGTGGAGCACCAAGAGGGAGGCAAAAAATATTGGAAAAATTTCTGACAACACCAAGCATTGTCAAGGTCTTGACACAAAGGGGCAAAGGAATATTTATACACTGTTAATGGCAGGGTACATTGATGCAACTACTTTGGAAAACAATTGGGTGATATCTAGTAAAGGTGAAGATGCATATACTTCATGATCTAGAAATTCTATTCCTAAGTATATAACCCAGACGAACTGTAAAATGTACACATCTGAAGACATGAATAGAAATATTTACCATAGTGCCGTTTGTAAATAAATAAGTAAATGCAACTGTCTATCGAGAGCAAAATGGATAAAAACATGGGATGTTATACAAAAGGATAATATGAACGCTTAGAGCTATACGTATAGATTATTCTCAAAAAATAATGTTGATTAAAGAGTCCCATGTTTAAACAAGAAGGAGACATTTTATGTGGCTTGGGTATACACACACAGTAAAAGTATGAAGTGGAAACATGAATTTGCCAGTTTTGAGGTAAAAATGGTTAATTATTAGAAATTCTATAAATTGTTTCTTCTGGAGAGCAGGAATTAGGAGTAGATGTGATCCAAGGACTGCTATTTGTCATAAGTATTGCTAAAGTGATTAATTGTGGGGATACATAAATGTATTTCTTTGATAAAAAGTTTAGAAATCAATTAAATACTATAAACTCCTCAAGAGTATATTACTACTCCTCACAAGGTAAAGCTGACTCAATATTCACAAACAGAAAATGTGGCACTTCATAGATCTTTGATTGTCTTTATTTTGAATGTGATTGACTGACTGAACTAGACATACTGGAATGTCTCCTCCTGAGAGAAGTGGGAAGACAGACAGTGTGTGCAGACAACGTCAGTGATTCAGTCAGAAATCACTTTTTCAGTTTTTTATCATCTGTGCAGCACGTGGCTCAGGTTTTCGTGATTTTTAGTGACAGTCTATGACAGATGGCCAATTTCATATTGCAGAGGACCTGAAATAAATCACCACCCTTGTTTCTGCCAGTTTACAGTTTTACCTTTCAGATAGTTAAGGTGTATCTATTTCGATGCTAAAATTTTAACTTCATGTTTTTGATTCTAAACCAAATATTTAATATTTATATTTTATAGTTCCTGTAAATTTCCCCATGATGATTCAATTATTCAAACAGGTAATTAATCCTCATACTGTCATTTGTAATGTGGTCTTGCTAATTTTCCTTCCTACATGAAAGGAATTGGTGATCAGTCAGGATAGTTCAAAAACCATTGTGAGAATGACGCACATATTTAATGTCAAAGATAGTGGAATTAGTGTGTAGAGTGTATCAGATTTAAAAACCAAGAGAACTAGATGCCACACCAATCTTGCTCATTCCTTCAACAAATATCTATTACATGCCTCCTCTGTTTCTGGCACTGCTTTAGATGCTAGAGGAGAATGATAAAAACCCCCATTTTGATGGAGGTTATACTAAGTGTGTAGTATGTCAGGTGGAATAAAGTATAACGTGGGGGAAAGTAATGCTATCTTATATTTCAATGACCCCTTAAATGCATTTTAATATGTTCCTTTTTCCCCTCTTCCTTCTTCTCCTTTTTCTTTTCCTTTTTATTCTTGGTTCAAATTCTAAAAACTGGTAAACGTAGAATTTCACCAGACAACAAGGTATTATAAAGAGTTTGTATGGAAGAATATGAATGACAAAGGATAGAGAAATCATCATTAACTTTAACTGAATGCCCAGGGTTGAAATCATATTCAGTGCTATAAATTAATTGAAATTAGTCAGTAGTAGAGAAATCTTATAATGCCACAATGCAGAAACCCAATGAGAATCACTACCGTGGCTGAAATTCATGTGAATTTTATGGCAATAACATTCGTTCTGAAACTGCTTCTTTCCTGAACATCTATTCGCAATCTATTTTGGGGAAAACAAAATAAGAAAGGAAAGAGAAAAATATACAACCTATCTTGCGGCAAGGACAATTATTGCAAAGTATGTGTTTACAGGTCAAGTCAGAACTATTGTTTTCTGAAGCTCCTCAGGGCTGATTTCACTCCCTTCTCCCTGTACTCAGACATCTGCTTTCTGTCAGGGGAAACAGCTCCTGGCAGAGATGCTGATCTCTGGGGAGGCTGGGCTGTAATCACAGTTGCCATCGCTACGAGGCGCGGCATGAAGACCATAACTGATCTGGACAAAATCCTCGGGCTCAGTCTGCCTCCTTTTATTCATAATAGTGACAGCAAAGAGTGGCTTGGAGGAATCTTTTATACCCTGATGCTCTCCATCAATATCCCCAGCTGTCTCACATGGAGGAAAATAAACATCTATAAACATAATTTATATTATTTCATACATTTAATATTATTTATATTCTGTATAAATATATATTTATAATCATATTCTATAAAGTATAGAAAAAGTATCTTTAGAAAACTTTGCTGGTATACCCTAAGTAAAGGCAATACATTTATTTCAGAAGTCACTCAACATCGCCTTCCAAACACATTGTTCTTTCCAAGCCTCACCCATATAGAAATTCTGGAGCGACCCTGGCTTAAATGGCAGCTAATTTACAAAGGTAGTTCTTCCTAACTCCTAGTATTTTGCCATGATTGGAAATGTGCCCTTACCCAGAGTTCATTCCAAAGAAAAGTCAAAAGTAAAAGACTTAATTTTCTCTTTTCTGAGGTACTGTTCTACGTACCATAAAAATTTAACGCTAAACAATGCAGTGCCATGTCCGTCAGTAATTTTATGCCTGTCTGTTGGTTCCCTCCCTCTGAATGTAACATGAGGACAACAGAGGTTCTTGGTGATGCTGAACAGAAGGAACAGTTCATGCTCATCTTGGTATGAGATTCTGGTAGGCATCAGAAGTTAGGCGAGAGGATTTTGTTTGCATTTTAGGTAACAAGGGCTCCTGAACCGAGGTCTAATGCCATCACAGCCAACATCAATATAAAGAGAAGCTGGGCAAGTTGCTGGACTGAAATGTAACTGCCTCCTTTGCCAAATGAATACAATCCAGATGACAAAAAGAAATGGGAAATATTTCAGAAGAGATGACACATTGTTCTGGAGAGATCTTTACGGCTATAGAAGCTTTTTCTGGATAAATGTTTTTCCAGCTCTCCCTAGGATTGTGTCCAGAGCGCCTTAGAAGCCAGAACACTAGCGAGAAAATTGAGGGAAAATAGACCTTACTGGTTTACTATTCCCTTATCCAATTTTTACAAAAAATACAGCCAAAGCAAATATCATCCTGTAAGTTCTCTTTACTAGGTTCTATCACTTGCAATATGGAGATAGCTGTTTGAGAGAAGGGACTTCATATAACCAGCAATTTTAAGTCAGTGCATAGCAGGTATCTTGTACACACTATTTAATAAATGTTGTTGGATGTTTATGCCATTGACATATTTTTCCAAAACCAAGAGAGAAGCAGTGGGGGTATGCTACACCTCTCTACTTGGGCTAACGGCCTCTCATCATGACAGCTTGTCAGGCCTAATCTTTGAAGGTAATAAAACCAAAATTCTAATTTTAAATGAGTCTTTATAAATTACTGCAAAATTACTTAAGGTCAGTTTTTTTTAACGCTAAAAAATAGTTTCCATCAACTTTAATCTTTGCACTAGGAAACGTAAATGTCAAAAAACAAAAAGTAGAGACATCATATACACTTCAGAGTTTGTGGATTCCACTCAGTCCTTATCTGTCAGTTCTACTAATTCTGGATGCGACAGAGAAATCATTTAGTGACTGAATGGTGAGAATGATTCCATGAAGGGGCCCTACTCACCATTTTATAAATAACATTGCTCATATGCAAAGTGTGCACACAAATGAAATTGAAATCCAACATGTATACATATGCAGTGGGTAGAGTTGTTTTTCCTACATAGTTTCACAAGTAGCTGTTTATTAATTCTTCTTTTGGAACTAACTGTGTTACTTTTAGATAATTAAAAAATCCGTGAAGAGAGATAAACAAATGGGATGTTATTAAAAGTCCTCCATAAAGAAAAATGCCCTTTTCCAGACAGGAAGTGGCAGAGCCCTCCTTCTGAAACCTTACACCCATGGAAAAGAGGGATAAGCTCTTAGATATTAGTTCCAAAGAAAGGAAGCTACAATTTACAGTTCACATGAGGGGTTTATCCCACTTTGGTAAGCGGGTGAATAATCTCATATTTAATTGTAATCAAAATTACAGCAAATGGAAAGGGATGGATGGTCATCCTCTCATCATTCTGGCACAGCTAGACAGAATGGAGGAGGAACATTAAAAACTGCAGAAAGACTCTCCTGTCTCTTAGCATCCATCATGTGGTATTTCCTTCTGATATTTCTAGACTGTGTTTTAAAGAAATCGACTTAATCATGCCCACATTGTGCCCGGTGTTTAGTGCAGACTCAAAGGTCTGGTCTTTGCTCTTATTGGTGCTGGATTGACACTGATCTACTCTTTGAGCCAGCTCTTATTTCATGACCATAACCAGCAACACAGAGAAGTAGGGAAAACTCTCCATATTTAAGGATGGCTCCAGATTTGTGGAGAAACCTTCTCAAATACCAGTAGCCTGCTGAAGCTCAACTCATCTTTCCCATTTTCATGAAGCTGCTGTGGCAATGATGGATCAGAAATGAGGGACAATCACCGCTCAGGGACTTCCAGGGCCCTCTTGCACCATCCATGGCCTTGCAGGATCCTACATTCTCCAGTGTGCTCCAATCCTCAACCTGCTGCCTTTCTTTCCTATCCAACAGCTTGCAAGTCTAGATGATATTGCATAGTAACCATTAGCACCACCCTGTTTTCCATAATTCCATAGTGGAGGAGTTCTACTTACTCAGAGTCCAGAGAGAAAGACTTAAATGAATTCAGATATAATTTACATTCCTATGAAGAAAATATGAACCTCTGGTTTATTCTCAGTAACTTTCCGTCTTTATCTAGCTAAAGAATTCTAGGAAACTGAGAGTAGTTTTAGATATTAGAATTACACAGCTACAGGGGCTGGCCCAGTGACACAGCAATTGAATTCACGTGCTCCACTTTGGCAGCCTGGGTTCACCAGTTCGGATCCCAGGCACAGACCTATGCACCGCTTATCAAGCCATGGTGTGGCAGGCATCTCACATACAAAATAGGGGAAGGTGGGCATGGATGTTAGCTCAGGGCCAGTATTCCTCAGCAAAAAGAGGAGGATTGGAGGTGGATGTTAGCTCAGGGCTAATTTTCATTGGAAAAAAAGAAAAGGATTACACAGCTACACCATCCACAAAGGAAAAAAAAAAAAATCAGTGGAGTTAAGGGGAGAAATTTTAGTGAGATCCCAAGTGAGAGTAATTCTTCCTTTAACCTCTAGTATATGGTTCCTAAGGAGAATCCCCCCATTCAAGCATCATGAAAGTTTGTTTGCAGAGGTAGGAGGATGGGGGCTAAGCTTGTCGTAGATCAAACCATGAAACAGTTTAAGTTTCACAGTTACACTTATCATCTCTAATTGTGTGAGTCTAATCAAGTCTTCCATCCTATTCTATGTCACTTTGCTCTCCAAGAAGATGTTAAAAGCTAAAAACTATTCATGCTTTATTAGAATGTGTTTAAATTCCTTTTTTAGTGAAGATAACTGCATTTTATCAGGACAATCTTTCAATTGTCACAATCTCATTGGAACCTTCCCTGACAAACAATTTGCAATGAAGCGTGGCACTCCAAGCTCCCTCTCTTCAATATGACTCTTCCCTCCTATTTTTGATAGTACTGTGTAAAACCTTTGTATTTTATGCATTTACTTGATTTGTTGTCTGCCTGCCCCTCAAAGAATGTAGGCTCCGAGAAAGTAGTGATTTTTTTCTCTTTTGTAAACTGCTGTATCGCAGGGATTTGAAATGTGCCTGTCAAGTTGAGGCATTTATATATATAAATGGGTGAGTTTGTCTTACTTAGTCCCCCAAACCAACCACCTCATTCAACTAGTAAATATCATCTGGAATGGGGAGAAGGACAGAGACATCGATGGGGAATATTCCATGGGTTGACTCTACTTTATGAAAATTACATAGAGTGGAATCACATGGCAGAGCTTGGCCACAAAACAACAGCTTTATTTTTATTTTGCTTTAATATGGGTATCAAGAGGGTAATCAAAGTATAGTACACTGTTAAGCTTTATATTGCCAAAATGCTGATACAAAGAAATACCCTGCAAAACTGTGTATCATCACAAAAACAAATGCAAAATGCAGAGCCTCTGTACCAGGGACACAAATTTTTAAAAGATGAAGTTCTATGGAAACATGGATAATTATAGCATCACATTCACTAAGCTTTAGCTAATGGTAAAGGACATATTCATTATGATGCTGTTTTCCCCTTGGGTCTTGAGTACAAATATAGATGTTGTCTTTTGAGCTGAATCACGAATTAAAAAGCCTTATCCCAGGTGAGACAGTGGGAGAAGCTGAGTGATACCGGATCACAGCCTTGGCAATGACGAAGGACTCTGCCTTCCCAGGCCAGGCCCTCAAGTTTTCACTTGTTTCAGCTGGTACCATAAGGCCATCTTTCTTCTTCAAGCAACCAGCCATGATCAGTGTGGCCACATAGTACATCTTAATTGATTATCTTATTTAACACAGATGCTCTTGATAAATACTAACTTACCAGAGTGTCAAGCCATTCCTAACCCAAGAGTGTAGATGACAAGATCAGTCCTACAGAACATGTCTGTTGGGGCTCAAAAGATAGCTCTTAGTGACAATGTAATTTCCTAGACATGTCAAGCTTTAGTATAATAATCCCAAGCTTCTTTACTGTCATCTGAGGGAACTAGGCAGTTATGGTGACATTCTGCAGGAAGCTGTGTGCATAGAGTTTTTGCACCTGAGGGGTAGAATTCATACTAAGGTGGTAGGCGGTGGTGCTGCACAACCATATGGAAGATCTGGTTATTTTACCTAAACTTAATTCTTCATCTCCAAGTGGACATCAGAACTAGGCTGATCATTGCAGCATTCTGGGAGAACCAACCATCAGATTATCGTCACTCAGTCATCTACTTCAGACCATCTCTGAGTCCTTTACATTGTAAAGTACATTATAAATAGAATCATCACTTTCTTTTTTGTTCAACACACAGTATCACCCATCAATAGGATAAATACTGTACTGAAGATACAAATAAAAGAGACATCCTGATCTTTATCCTCAGTAGGTCACAGTCTAGTTGAGAGAAAAGATGTATAAACAGCATCCTTACACTGAAAGGCAAGGGGTGTTGTAAATGTGAGCAAAACACATCATCTGGGGTAATAAAAAGGGGAAAATTAAAGATATTTCAGTCTCGAGGAAGAAATTAAGTAAAATTTTAAAATAGAATTGATGTAAACTATTTACAAGGATAAATAATATCTTTATACAAAGATTAGAGGAGGAATACATTTTGGTCTGTAAGGCACACACAAAAGCACAGTAAAATGGAAGCACGGCATGTCTGGGAGCATCAGCTGAGGATGAGGAAGATGGGAGGAATTGAAGTGGGAAAGTTATAATCATGACCAAACACACACAAAATATATAATTTCATTCAGCAAAAATTTAGTGAGCACATACTCTATGCCAGGTAGGGAATTTATGTTTGTTCAGTGCCCCTACTATGTTTAGCACCCCTCTGTGGAAGGCCAACGTTATACATCAGCTTTCATTTAAAATGAAAGGACTGGAAGAAAACAAGGGCACTTACCACCATTTAACAAAATTTTGAAAGTTTTGGCCAGTACCACAGGGAAAGAAAAATAAGTAAATAATAGAGTAAAAGAAATATTAATCTGAACTATATTATTATAAGTTAATTTGATAACTATCATTCTCAGGGCAACCACAAAGAAAATAACTCAAAAATATATAGTAAAAGAAATGACATAGGAATTAAATTGACGCACTAGAAAACATCTATTTAAAACAAAAGAAAAGAGTAATGGAGGAATTGAAAGGGAAAAAAAGGTATGACATATAGAAAATATACAGCAAAAAGGCAGAAGTAATTCTTTCTTATCAGTAATTAGACTAAATGTAAATCTATGAAACTGTCTATTTAAAAGTCAGAGATTGGCAGAATGGATTTCAAAACAATATCCAACTATATGCTATCTACAACTGTCTCACTTTACATTCAAAGACACAAAGAGTTTAAAGTAAAAGGATGGAAAAAGGAATTCCATGCAAACAGTAACCAAATGAGAGCCGGAGTGACTATGCTAATATCAGACAAAATAGACTTTAAGACAAAAATTGTTATAAAAGACAAAGAAGGACATTGCATAATGAAAAGAGTCAACACTTCAAGAAAACATCACAAGTATAAATATACATGCACTTAACATCAGAGTCCCAAAATATATGAAGCATAGCTGACACCATTGAAAGAAAGGACAATTCAGCAACACTAGTTGGAAACTTTAATATCCCATTTCCATTAATATATAGAAAATCAACAAGAAAATAGCAAACTGAACAACATTATACAGCAAGACCTAACACACATCTACAGATCACTTCAGACAATAATAGCAGAATACACATTCTTATAAAGTGTGCATGAAACATTCTCCAAGATAAACCACACATTAGGTCACAAAATAGTTTTGATAAATTTAAAATGATTGAAATAATTCACAGTACGTTTTCTAATCACAAGGGGAGGAAATTAGAAATCAACAACAGAATAAAATTTGGAAAATTAACAAATGCTAAATAACCAATGGGATGAAGAAGAAATCAGAAGGGAAATTAGGAAATATTCTGAGATGAATGAAAATAACAATATACCAAAACTTATGGAACACAGAAAAAGCAATGCTCAACTAGAAATTAATAGCTGTTAAAGCCTACATTAAAACAATTTCAAGCAATAACCTAAACTTTCACCTTAAGAAACTAGAAAAAGAACAACTAAGCCCAAGCAAGCAGATGGAAGGAAATAATAGAGACTAGAGCATAAATAAACAGAATAAGAACAGAAAATCAATAGAACCAACAAAACCAAAAGTAGTTCTTTGAAAAAGAAGGGATCCCCAAAATGATAGGAGTAATTCTTTCTCATTCCTGACTTTAGTAATTTGAGTCTTCTCTCTTTTTTTTTTCTTTTCTAGTCTGGTAAATGGTTTGTCAATTTTGTTTTCACATTGAGATATAGATCTTTGGCATTTTAGGAAATCATTACATTCCTCCCAAATAAAACCTGACCTATGAGGTCTGGTGAAGCTGATTAGAACAATGCTCTCAAACAATCTATGGTGAAGGATTAATTAAAAAATGTTTTTTTCCTAATATGTTGTGGATCAGTACTTCTGTAAAATACAATAAAAACAAATTACTGGAAAAATGAAATAAAAAGCATTGAAATACTACCTAATTTTTTATTATTCTATTCCACAGACATAGAATTACTCTTTGAAATTTCTATAAAAGTTCTTAAACACTTACTCTCAATTTCTTATCTCATTGTGGACCAGAACACAACACAGTCCACAGGCCAGCACTTTGGGATGCACTGGTCTAGTAGCATTCTCATTTTTCCCCACAGATCCATACCTTTTGAGTGATCCAGTCAGAGAATAGATAGCATCACCTTTCACACTAATGCTGAACACCAGCTTTAAGAGAACTATCCTATTCTCCCTTATCTGGAGCAAGCGAGGAGTTGAAGGTTTTAATTCCAAAGCTGAATATAGAGTAGTAGTAAGTAGAAAAAAGAACTGCATTAAAAATAAACAGAGTTGGTGGCAGTCAGTCTAATGAAAATAAGGTTTCAGTTGTTTTACTCTGAGCATATAATTAAAAATTTACTGCCAATAATATTTTCTAATCATGTCACACTACAGTTGATTTAAAGTCTTTTCTATAAATCCAATGCCTGGACTTCCTCAAGGATGGTTTCTGTCAATTTCTTTCTTTCCTGTGAATTGGCCATACTTTCTTGTTTCTTTGTATGCCTTGTAATTTTTTGTTGAAAAGTGAACATCTGAATATTGTAATGTGGTAACTCTGTAAATCAGATTCTCCCCCCATCAAAGGTTTGCTCTTGTTGATTGTTAAGGGATGGAGTTATCCATTTGTTTAGTACTTTTCCAAACAATTATTGCAAAGACTGTGTTCCTAGTCATGTGTGGTCACAGAAGTCTCTGTTCTGTTATCTCAGTGGTCAGCCAGTAACTTGACAGCTGACAGAGATTTCCTTAATGCCTGGAGTCAAGAGAAAACAAAAACAAAGACAAACTGATCTTCCTCAACACACACACACACACACACACACACACACACACACACACACACACACACCCCTCCCCCTATCTTTGCAGATTGGTTCTGAGCTGGAGCACTCCTTCAACACTAAGCCAGGCTGCATATAACTCTGCCTTTTGCTTTACTTCTTACTTGCATGAAGCCCACAGATTAGCCAGAGGTGCAAGCCTGTGGCCCTCTCAGTTGTTTTCTGAACATAGAGCATACATCTGGCCCTGGCCCTTTGTGCCAGTCCCTCACAGAACTGCCAGTTAGGTCAAAATTCACAAGCATGGTTTTTTGAGAACCAAGTCTGTATTGCCTCCTTGGCATCAGCAATTCTCACCGGTAACGTGAGCCTCTGTCCAGACAGCCACCACTAAGCTGGAGAATGAAGGATGGTAGGCAGGTGAGCAAAAATGCTACAAAGCTTTCTTATTGAAATTTATAGTCTTTTTCTTCATTAAGCACTCACTTGGTTGCTGTAAGCTTTTTTAGATTTCAGAGTTCTAAAATAGTTGATTCTATCAGTTTTTACCAGCTTAATGATTGGTTCAGTTGAGGCACTAATTACTTGAGCTTTCAACTTCTTCATTTTCCATGACATCTTAGTGCAATTTAATGGAAGAATAGATTTTTCAATAAATGGTGCTGAGAAACTGGTTGTCCACATGCAAAAGAACAAAGGTGGATCCTTATCTCACATCACGTACAGCTCGGAATTGAAAGAAAACCTAATGTAATAACTAAAGCTATGAAATCTGGGAAGAAAATATGGGAGTAAATCTTTGTGACCCTGGATTTGGCAATGTATTCTTACCATGACATGAAAAGCACAAGCAACAACAACAAAAAATAGATGAATGTGGCTTCATAAAAATGGAACACTTTTGTGTTTCAATGGATACTATCACAAAAGAAAAGATAACCCACAGAATGGGAGAAGATATTTACAAATCATATATCTGATGAGGGATTTGTCTGTAGAATATGTAAGGAATTCTTACAACTTAGTAATTAAAAAGACAAATAATACAATTATAAAACAGATCAGGAACCTGAACAGACAGTTCTCCAAAGAAAATATACAAATGGCCTACAAGCACATAAAAGATGCTCAACATTATTAGTCATTAGGGAAATGCAAATCAAAACCAGAATGAGATACCATGCCATACCAACTAAAATGATTATAATCAAACTAGGAATAGCAACTGCTAGCAAGAATGTGGAGAAATTGGAACCCTCATACATTGCTGGTGCAGTGCAAAATGGTAGAGCCACTTTGGAAAATGATCTGGCAGTTCCTCAAAAAGTTAAACATACACCTATCATTAGACTCATCAATTCTACTCCTAGGTATATACTCAAGAGAACTGAAAACATATGTCCACAAAAAAATTTGTGTACAAGTGTCTTTAGTGGCCTTATTCATGGTAGCCAAAAGGTGAAAATAATCTAAATTTCCATCAGCGATGAGTGGATAAACAAAATATGGTATTCTACACAACAGAATATTTTTGACTATAAACAAGAATAATATATTGATATATACTATAACATAGACGAATCTTTAAAACATTACACTAAGTGAAGTAAGCCAGCCACAAAAATACTACATATTATATTGTCCCACTTATACAAAATGTCTAGAATAGGCAAATGTGTAGAGATGGAAAGTAGATCAGTGGTTGCCAAGCCTGAATAAGATGAAGAGTTTTAGAGATAATAACTAAAGTGTACAGGTCTTTCCTCATTTTCTGGTGAGGAAAGTATTCAAAAATTAATTGTGGTTATGGCTTCACAATTCTGTGACTATACTAAAAGTCATTAAATTCTGTACTTTAAGTGCGTAGATTATATGCCAAATGAATGATATTTCAATAAAGTTAGTAAAAAAATAGATTATAAACCCTTGAATAAATTAGGGAACCATGAGTCCATACTGATGTACGTGAAAGAATGGATAAATTGACACTTTGATGCGCAATAGGGCACTTTTAAATTTCAAAGTACCTCCATAGAATCAATCTAGAAAACTCATCCTCAAGATTCTCTTCTGCCTAAACCATTCCCAGTACCAAAATCTTTATGAGTCAGATAAGTCAGGGTTCTACAGAGAGACAGAACCAAAAGGATTATAAATAGATGAAAAATATAAATTTTACATACAATTAATTAATTATTAATATGTTCTACAAAGATACTAAGATTTATTTCAAGGGATTGGCTCATGTGATTGAGGGGCTGGCAAGTCCAAAATACATAGGACAGCCCAGCTGGCTGGAAAATCAGGTAGGAGATGATGCTGCTGTCTTGAGGCAGATGTTTTTCTTCTTCAGCTGTTGCTCTTAAGGCCTTTCTACTGATTGAATGGGTCCCACCTTCGTTATCTAGGGTAATCTCCTTTAATTAAAATCAAATAATTTTAGAGGTTAAATAATCTACAAAATATCTTTACAGCAACACCTAGATTAGTATTTGATTAAATAAATGAGTATTATAGTCCAGCCAAATTGACACATAAAACTATCTCCTTACAAAAGGCTTATAAACTATAAAGGGATTAACTTACAGTGGACCCTGCCAGGCACGACCTCAATGAAGTAATTGAGGTGAACATCGTCGGTAATGGTACGCACAAAAAATGTGTGCCACCTGATAGAATAGAATGGGAAAATTACTTCACAATATTTCTGCAATATCCCTATTGAAGATGAACAAACTGAAAATAGTCAGGAAAAACGTAGTAAAACTCCAGTTGAGGGAGATTCCACAAGATAAATGGCCTTTGTCTTTCTAGAGTCAAAGTCATGAAAGTGAAGTGCTATGTGTCTGACTCCCCAGTGTGATTTGGCAAGTCTATGTCTATAGAACTGATCAATAGAAGAAATATCATTGCGATCAGTTAAGTAGATTGTAGGGAATCTTATTCTTTCAGGACGACAGTTCAGATTTCTATTTGGGAAGGAGACATAGATGATTGGCAGTCACAGTTTGACTCTTAAAAAGGTAGAGAATTACTTCAACCAAAAGTCATCATGTAGAGAGCGCTCTGGGTCACCAGCAATGCCCTTAGAAGTTAAGGTTTTCCACTCCCATGTAGCACAAATGCTACTTATTGATGGCTCCATAATTTTTAACCTCATATCCTGTTCTATTAATCATGACATACTCATTGGCCATAAGATGTATTTTATTTCTAATACTAGTTAAATTTTAAATTGTGAAAGCTTGAAATTCTAGTACAGCAAATTCAAGAATGAATCTATGATGAAATTACTATTTGCCACTTGTGTTTCCAGGTACCCTTTTGAGATACAAAGGAAATGGTGTGGCGTTACAGTTGACATGCCAGGGGTTGATTTCAGCTCTGGGCACCCAAAAGTAGAAACGTGTTGCATTTAAAAATCATCTTCCATGGATATTGCCACAGAGAAAATGTTGGGAACTATCTAACTTAGAAAAAATCCATTTACCTAAAGGATCTTAAAACTGACTACTTATTCAGGTTAAACTGAATGACAAACAAGACTAAATTATTAACAGAGAATATATGGGCTGAACAAATAAATAAGACAAAAAGGTTTTGGAATGACTTATATGCCAAATAGCTATCAGAACACTATCAAATTTTAAAGTTTCTAATGCAAATAACTCAGACTAATTCCAGAACATTTTGCGCTCTTAAGGGAAGCAAGAGAGGAGAAAGAGATGCTTGCCCGTGGAATGCCTTCACAGGTTACCAGGAGCAAGGACTCCTTCTGACGTTGTCCTTCCCTCTAGTTATACAACTGCCTCTTCTACTGTGTTCTCTTCTACCTCCTCCTACTCCCCAATTATTTTGTAATTTCAATTTTTTGAACAGTTACAATTCGCCATTAAGTATGGTTCCCTGAGTAAGCATTTGAAAAAAATGTAAACAGTTCAGGTTAGGAGGTTTTGTGGAAGGACTCTTGGTACACAACTTCCCATTAAAGCTAATCTGAGTATAGTTGATGGCTCACAGCGAGCATAATAAAGTTGTTGCTGATTTTTAAAAGAATGTATATGAGTTTATTTACCCTTTATCAGTTGATCCCCTTGCCAACCTCCCAAGAGGTGCTTCTGCAAAGGGTAAGGTGAAAGAGCAATAAATGATCATGTACGAGCTCTTTTTGATAGAGCGTCAGAGTTCATCCTCATGTGCAATTAATACATCTTTAACATGACCCTATATATCACTAGATGAGAACAGCTGTTAAACCCGAGTAAATTTTACTTTCTCTTTAGACTTGTATTCATTCTCAAAATGTCAAGATGTACTCAGTTGTGAACACAGAGTAACTAAGCTTCGAGTGAATTGGAAGAGTGCTCTTAAGAATAGAGAGTCTAGATGTAGAAGAGTTTAAATATCACAGTTGTCCTGATTAAAATCTTTGCAAAGAAAAGAAGACAAACTTGAAAAGTTCTGGATAACTATATAAGTATATAAATGTTATCAGTTAAGAATGCCATTAAAAATTATTAACATCAGTGGGATAAAGTTAATGGTGAATTGAAGGCAAATAGTAAGTGAAATTTGCTTTCATTTTCATTTTCTGATCCTCAATACAGAATTAGTTACCATGGACAATTTCTCTTCATGAATATTCAGTTTGTCAAATTCATTTCTAAATAAATCCAATCATTAATTCATAATTAGACCAAACGGCAGCATAAATCTTCATAATAGAAAATCTTGGAGATGACACTGGGGATATTTACAGATCAGGATTACGGTATGTTTGTCTTTCTTAAACAAACATATCATATCCCTAATAGACTATCAAATCTTAATTGCCCTTAAATCATTCAGTAGTGAAAGTAAATTGACTAGAATTTTATTTGGATGAATGCAGTCTGGTAAATTTAAGTGTTTTGCAATTCCTTTTTTTTTCATCTGTACAAAGGTACTGTTAAAGATTAGTAGGTTTTTCAACATTGCTAATATAAAATGTCTTGTCTTAATCTGGGTATGTTATACCAAGTTTACAAAAAAAGTCCATGAACTTAAAAGATTAAAATAGACCTTTAAGACTCTATCATCACTCTTAGTTATTAAAGCTACGCAGGAGAAATTCCTTGAAGTTACCGTAATGTCTCATGCACCAGAAAGTAAGCCAGCCAAATTTCTACTTCCACTTCCAGTCTGAAGGGTTTGATACAGTCTCAGCCTTTAGGTCAGTGCTGTTGGTATTGAACTCAAAATCCCTGCATCTGGTTTTGTTCCACGCCATCCATGTGAATATAATTAAACCTACACAAAAGGTCAAACATGCAAAGCCGTTGTTGGAACTTCATCCCTTCCCCTCTTCCAACGTTTAGAAGGCTGATGTCCTTGGGACTACAAGGTGTCGTGGCACTCTGCAGAATCAGGATGTGTCCTCATCAAAACTGAGCATGTCACACACACACACAAACACGCACACCAGGAGTATATGAAAAGGTTTCTCTCTTACCTAATGAGGGTTTCTGAGAAGAGCAAGGCAGGCTGCTTAAGGTGGTGTTAGATTGGCTTGAGAGAGCAGGGGTTTTTATTTGGTTAGTGGGTGGGGCTGGTGCGAGGATTCCTGCACGTGTGTGAGCAGGGACTCGTGTAGTTTGACTCTCCCATGGGTGCTTAGGGAGGGAGCACCTGAGCTTTCTTATCAACTTTCACAGATGTGGTGCATGATATGAAAGAAGAGGGGTGAGGCTTAAGTTAGCTGTTAAAGATAAAAATAAGGAGTCAGACCCTTTATGACCTATAGAGACTGCAGCATCTCCTCCGTGGTGTCCTGGGGCACTCCTGTGGTGTGGACATTTCTATTCCTTTTCTCTGCACAAGCAAACTTTTCCCCATGCAGATCTCTGCTGGATAACAGTGGACAGTAGTGGGATATTTAACTATTCTGTATTAGGGAGTTGGCTAGCTGTTCCTTTCCCACCCACTCACTTTACCATGTTTTATGGATTTAGTTAAATCATTAAGAACTATTGTGAATGATAAGACATTGAGGCACTGCGTCAGGTGAGCAAAAAGCAATTTTGGTTCAAGCAGTAGCAGTTGCCCTATCCTCTACCAATATTTAAATACTTGTTACATTTAATGCATATGATGAGGCATAATGCTACTTATCTTAACTCTTTGTGACCAAGATAGCTTTCCAAATTATTTCTTCTAGTCAGTTTCACCTCCACCAAGTGGAACGGTTTCAGTTTAGACTACGAGCTTGAGTGCTATTGCTATCATTGCTTTCTAATGTCTGACTGGTTCAAGGAGCCCATGTCTAACCTAAACTAATACAGCGAGGTCTTCTTGTTCCGTATTTCATGCATTTTAAATCAATCAGCTTTTTAGAATTGACATTTCTTTAGCATTATAAATAGAGTGAATTAGGAAAAACATCTATAATCATATTCTGTAATAAAAATGTACATTATATCAATTTTGGAATCACTCTTTCTAGAATTCATCTCCCATAAGTACTTTGCATTAATCCATCTCCTGAGACAAATTTAAAATGAGGGAGTAAAGACCCAAATGCTGCAACCCAGGTGCTGATTTAAGATGCTCTTTTTCTGTCCACAATTCAGGCACGCTATAGATATTTGCAACCATTTGCAAATAATCATCATTTGTGAGGTCCATGGGCTCACCCTCTGCATTTAATTGAACATGGATGTATCCTTAGCCTTAGGAGTTCTCTACAGGCTGTTTAAATGTATGCTTGTGTGCTCCTCAAAGATAGACGTAGAATTTAATGCCTATTAAATATGATCACAGTTGTTTC
The DNA here is from genome assembly GCF_037783145.1 of Equus przewalskii. Lineage (NCBI taxonomy): Eukaryota > Metazoa > Chordata > Mammalia > Perissodactyla > Equidae > Equus > Equus przewalskii. Next base: position 22,586,782 of record NC_091838.1, on the reverse strand, counting down.
CACAGGAGACAATTTTCCTACCAGGCAGTTTTCCCACTTCTATAGTGAAGATCTTACTCATTTATCAGCAAATTTCCAAGGCAACAAAGAGAGAAAGAAAAGAATCAAGAAATTCTATAGCATTAGACATGTAATCACACAGATCAATAGTTCTTCCAAGAACAACATTTAAAAACAGCTGGCATGTGGCCTCTCCACCCCTGGGTTATCTGAGAATCATAGAATCAGAGCAGGAGGAAACCTTGAGAGAACATTGATGCATCCCTCGGTCCTTCAGGAAGCCTGAACTAAATCATCCCAATATTGTATTTTTGTGCCCTACCCTGTAGTGTCAACCCAGGTCCCCTGTATATTCCAAGGAGAGGGACTTCTGCATGTTACTTTATTTTTTACTCTTTTTGTCTCCTTAGGAATCTCCTAGAGTGTGTTTTTCATGGCACCAGACACATGTCAGGTGAATCCCTCTGTGATTGCATGCATGAATAATGGATATGTTCTCATAGATTCTAATCTGCAGAGAAAATAAAATGTGAAGTGCCAGGCAGCTCCTCGTTGGGGTGAAGATTTTGTTTTGTCTTGTTTTTAATGGCAGCATTATTTTAAGGATCAGGAAACTGCATCTGACCCTATTGAAAGGACACTGCACCAGAGGAATAAAACAGGAGGTATAAAATTTCTGCTCTAGTTCTGTTGATGAATCCTCCTGAGAACTTCAGCAAGTCAACTGACCTCTTGTCTCTTCCTAGACATTTTGTGATACTAGAGCTTTTTGACTTTATCTGTTTGTAATGTAAGTCTGTAAAGGCTTTAACCTCATAGGTATGAAAGACTCTTCAGGGGCATAAATTTTGTCTTCTACTTGAAAAAAGGTTTCGTTTGCATGCAAAAATCATACTGTTTGTACGACCTATTCTGGAACAACGAACAGTCTCTTTGAAATATTATGATTTACTCTAGAAGGAAAATTTTTCACCTCACTCTTTGAGATAGTCATTAAATATGAGAATTGGAGGCTGTAAAGAATCCTAGAGCTGACCTAGTTATGTCTCAGCAGAGCTGTGGTCCAGCCTTATTAGGCCATTTCCAAATCCCAAACTAATGAGCATCAGGAACTAAGGCAGGAAGCCCAGAAGCCCGGTTCTGACTGCTTAAAAGTTTGAAAGTAATTTTGAAAATTGGTCTGGTTATAAAAATATTAGCAACTAGTGCTGCTAAAAACTACTTAAGTGTTAATTTGTGGATTAGAGCTGAGAACGGACCCATAATCAGAAGCGAACACAGGATATGAGATTTAGCATTAGCTAAGATTATGTAGGCTGACTTTCATGGAAAAAGCAAATACGGAGCTAAAACTTTTTAAAGTTTAATTTTCTCTTTCTGCTTTTAATTGTGAACTTCATATAGTGGCATTTAAAAAAATTGAGGTAAAATGCACATATAGTAAAATGCACAGATTTCAAGTGTGTGGCGATGTTTTGATGAATTTATACACCAGAGTAACCACCTCCCCTGTGAAGCTATAGAACATTTCAATCACCCCAAAATGTTTCTTTATGCTGTCTTCCCCAAAATCTCCATTCCCCGAGGGTAGCAACTGTTTTAATTTCAATCATCGTCAGTTAATTAATTTTTCCTGTTCTTGAGTTTCACATAAATGAAATCATACACTGTGAATTCTACGTCTGGATTTTTCATGCAATGTAATGTTTTGGGAGTTTATCCTTATTTGTGTGTATCATATATTTCATTATTCATTGTTGAATAGACACCAAAGTGAATACACCACAATCTGTCTACCCATTCTCAGGATAATAGACATTTGGTTACTATTGTCTATGATCTATATCAAATTAAAAAAATTACTTTGATATAATTTCACTGTTTATAGAAAATTGGAAAATAGCATGAGGAACACCAGTGTACTTTCTAATCAAATTCAGGAATTATTTTACTTCTTGCTTCAATTCTTATTTTTCCTTTCGTAATTTATGAGAAATTTGTGAAGAAATGATTTGATATTAAGCAAATATATTGGTCCTCATCAAACTTTTACCTATAATTTTAGTACTTATCAATGATTTTCTAACTCCATCATCCATTCTAAATTTATTAGTTGGAATTCTATAAGGAAGAATTTTCTCTTCTATGCATTTATGTATTTATAACAATATGGATTCATTTTGAAAATCTGATAGTTTGTAATTTATTACTACCATTACTTATTTTGATACTCAACTTACCCTAAATTTGAATAGTGGAGGATTTTCAAGGTAAATCTCACCCAATGGGGTTCTCTTCTTTCAAAGTTAGAGTTCTCTAGAGTTTCTGCCTACTTTTACTGGTTCTTCCATGGTTTCGAAGACTTGTTTTATATTTTTTCCAGAGTCTGAAATTGGCATATCTGGTGGGTTAGTTGATATGAACTACTTTGTTATTACTGGAATAGAGCTTCAATATTGTGTGTTATTTTATATATCAGCTTTATTAGAGTCTCATTTACATACAATAACATTCTCCATTTTTAAGTTACAATTTGATGCATTTTGGGAAATGTATTTCCACACACCACCACAATCATGATACACAATGGTTTTATCATGGTAAAAGTTCGTATGATGCACTTTCTAGTCAATTCCCAGATCCCTACCATCAGTCCTTGAAACCACTTATTTCATTATCTCTATAGTTTTGCATCTCCTAGAATTTCTTTTTTTCAGGTGCATATCATTATATTTTGATTCCTGTGTAGATTACATGAGGTTCACCACCCAAAGACTAATTACAATCCATCACCACACACATGTGCCAAATCAACACTTTCACCCTCCTCCCGACCCCCTCCCCCTCTGGTAACTACCAATCCAATCTCTGTTTCTCTGTGTTTATTTGTTGTTGTTTTTATCTTCTACTTATGAGTGAGATCATATGGTATTTGACTTTCTCCCTCTGACTTATTTCTCTTAGCATAATACCCTCAAGATCCAACCATATTGTCACAAATGGCCAGGTTTCATTGTTTCTCATGGCTGAGTAGTATTCTATTGTGTACATAGACCACATCTTCTTTATCTGTTCATCCTTTGATTGGCACCTAGATTGCTTCCAAGCCTTGGCTTTGGTGAATAATATTGCAATGAACACAGGGGTGCCTGAATCTTTATGCATTTGTGTTTTCATGTTCTTTGGCTAAATACCAAGCTGGTGAATACCTGGATTGTACAGTAGTTCTATTCTTAATTTTTGAGGAATCTCCATACTGTTTTCCATAGTGGTTGTACCAGTTTGCACTCCCACCAGCAGTGTATGAGGGTTCCCTTCTCTCCACATCCTCTCCAATATTTGTTGTTTCCCGTCTTGTTAATTATAGCCGTTCTGACAGGCGTGAGGTGATAACTCATTGTAGCTTTTTTTTTTAAAGATTGGCACCTGGGCTAACAACTGTTGTCAGTCTTCCTTTTTTCTTTTTTTTTTCAAAGATTGGCACCTGGGCTAACAACTGTTGCCAATCTTTTTTTTTTTTTCTCTGCTTTTATCTCCCCCAACCCCCCCTGTACACAGTTGTATATCCTACTTGCATGTCCTTCTAGTTGTGGGATGTGGGATGCCGCCTCAACGCGGCCTGATAAGCAGTGCCATGTCTGCACCCAGGATCCGAACCCTGGGCTGCCGCAGCTGAGCGCGCGAACTTAACCACTCGGCCACAGAGCCAGCCCTTCATTGTAGTTTTGATTTGCATTTCCCTGATAGTTAAGGGTGTTGAACATCTTTTCATGTGCCTCGTGGCCATCCTTATATCTTCTTTGGAGAAATGATTGTTCAGGTCTTTTGCCCATTTTTGAATTGGGTTGTTAGTTTTTTTTGTTGTTGAGATGTATAGTTCTTTGTATATTTTGGATATTAATCCCTTATCAGGTGCATGGTTTGCAAATATTTTCTCCAAATTCTTAGGTTGTCTTTTCATTTTGTTGATGATTTCCTTTGCTGTGCAGAAGACTTTTAGTGTGATGATGTCCCACTTGTTTATTTTTTCTATTGTTTCCCTTGCCCGGTCAGAAATGATACCAAAAATGTGCTGCTAAGACTGATGTCAAAGAGCATACTGCCTATGTTTTCTTCTAGAAGTTTCATGGCTTCAAGTCTTACATTCAAGTCTTTAATCCATTTTGAGTTAATTTTCATGTATGGTGTAAGGTAATTGTCTACTGTCGTTCTTTTGCATGTGGCTGTCCCGTTTTCCCAACACCATTTATTAAAGAGACTTTCCTTTCTCCACTGTATGTTCTTGTCACCCTTGTCAAAAATTAGCTGTCCATAAATGTGTGGGTTTATTTCTGGGCTCCTGATTCTGTTCCGTTGATCTGTGTGTCTGTTTTTGTGCCAGTACCATGCTATTTTGGTTACTATAGCTTTATAGCATATTTTAAATCAGGGAGTGTGATACCTTGAGCTTTGTTCTTTTCTCTCAGGATTTCTTTGGTTATTCAGGATCTTTTGTTGTTCTAAAGAAATTTAGGATTCTTTGCTCTATTTCTGTGAAAAATGTCATTGGGACTTTCATATGGACTGCATTGAATCTTTAGATTGCTTTAGGAAGTATGGACGTTTTAACTATTCTTCTAATCCAAGAGTATGGAATATCTTTCCATTTCTTTGTGTCTTCTTCAATTTCTTTAAAAAATGTTTTATAGTTTTCAGTGTACAGATCTTTAGTCTCTTTGGTTAAATTTACTCCTAAGTATTTTATTATTTTTGTAGCAATTGTGAATGGGATTATTTTCTTAATTTCTCTTTCTTCTACTTAGTTGTTAGTGTATGGAAATGCAACTGATTTTTTATGTTGATTTTGTATCCTGCCACTTTACTGTATTCATTATTTCTGATAGTTTTTCGGTGGATTCTTTAGGATATTCTGTATATAAAATCATGTTATCTTCGAAGGGTGACGGTTTCATATCTTCATTTGCAATTTGGATCCTTTTTATTTATTTTTCTTGCCTGATTGCTCTGGCTAGGTCTTCCAATACTATGTTGAATAAGAGTGGTGGAAGTTGGCATCCTTGTCTGGTCCCTGTTCTTAGAGGGGTAGCTTTCAGTTTTTCTCCATTGAGAATGATGTTAGCTGTGGGTGTGTCATAGAAGGCCTTTTTTATGTTAAGGTACTTTCCTTCTATACCCATTTCATTCAGAGTTTTTATCAGAAATGGATTCTGTGTCTTGTTGAATTATTTCTCTGCATCTATTGCGATGACCGTGTGATTTTTATCCTTCATTTTGTTAATGTGGTTTATCACATTGATTGATTTGTGGATGGTCAACCATTCCTGCATTCCTTGAATAAATTGCACTTGACCATGGTGTATGATCTATTTAATGTATTGTTGTATTTGATTTGCTAGTATTTTGTTGAGGATTTTTGCATTGATGTTCATCAGTGATATTGGCCTGTAATTTTCATTTTTTGTGTTGTCCTTGTTTGGTTTTTGTATCAGGATAATTTTGGCTTTCTAGAATGAGTTAGGAAACCTCCCCTCCTCTTCAATTTTTTGAAAGAGTTTGGCGAAGGATAGGTATTAAGTCTTTGAATGTTTGCTAAAATTCACCAGGGACGATGCTGTCTGGTCCTGGACTTTTATTTTTGGGAGGTTTTTGATTACTGTTTTGAACTTCTTACTGATGATTGGTCTATTCAAATTCTCTATTTATTGTTGATTCAGTTTTGGAAGGTTGTATGATGCTAAGAATTTATCCATTTCTTCTAGATTATCGAATTTGTTGGCGTATAGGTTTTCATAGTATTCTCTTATTATCTTTTGTATTTCTGAGGTGTCCACTGTACTTTCTCCTCTTTCATTTCTGATTTTATTTATTTGACTCTTCTCTCTTTTTTTCTTGGTGAGTGTAGCTAAGGTTTGTCAATTTTGCTTATCTTTCAAAGAACCAGCTCTGGGTTTCATTGATTTTATCTATTGATTTTTAAGCCACTATTTCATTTATTTCTGCTCTGATTTTTTTTTTATTTCCTTCCTTCTACTGATTTTGGGCTTCGTTTGTTCTTTTTTCCAGTTCCTGTAGATGCACTGGTAGAGATTGTTTATTTGAGATTTTGCTCATTTGTTGAGGTAGGCCTGAATTGCTATAAATTTCCCTCTTAGAATCACTTTTTCTGTATCCCACAGATTTTGGCATGTAGTATTTTGATTTGTCTCCAGGTATTTTTTGATTTCTTCATTGACCCAATCGTTGTTCAGTAGCATTTAGTTTACTCTCCACCTATTTGTGGCTTTTTTTATGTTTTTCCTGTATTTGATGTCTAGGTTCATACTTTTGTAGTCAGAAGATATGCTTGATATTATTTCAGTCTTATTAAACTTATTGAGACTTGTTTTGTAGCCTAATATGTGATCAGTCCTGGAGAATGTTCCATATGCATTTGAAAAGAATGGATATTCTGTGGTTTTGGGATGGAATGTTCTGTATATATCTACCAAGTCCATCTGGTCTAATGAGTCATTTAAGGCCAATGTTTCCTTATTGATCTTCTGTTTGGATGATCTATCCATTGGTGTAAGTGCAGTGTTAAAGTCCCCTACTATTATCGTGTTACTATTTCTCTTTTTGTGTCTGTTAATATATACTTTATATATTTAGGTGCTCCTATGTTGGGTACATAGATATTTACAAGTGTTGTATCCTCTTGTTTAATTATTCTCTTTATGATTGTGTAGGGCCCTTCTTTGTATTTGGTTACAGTTTTTGTTTTAAAGTCTATTTTCCCTGATATATGTATTGTTACCTGAGCTTTGTTTTCATTGCCATTTGAATGGAGTATCTTTTACCATCCCTTCACTTTCAGTTTGTGAGTGTCTTTAGGTCTGAAGTGTGGTTCTTGTACACAGCATATGTATGGGTCTTGGTTTTTATTCATTTGGCCACTCTATTGGAGCATTTATTGATTGGAGCATTTAGTCCATTGACATTTGAAGTAGCTATTGGTAAGTATGTACTTATTGCCATTTTGTTACGTTTATTCTGGGTGTTTTAGTAGTTCTTCTCTGTTCCTTTTTTCTTCTCTTGCTCTCTTTCTTTGTGATTTGATGGCTTTCTTAAGTGTTACATTTGAGTTCCTTTGGGTGGGCCTCTTACTTTTTTGTGTATTTATTATAGGTTTCTGGTTTGTGATTACCATGAGGTTCATATATAATAACTTACATATATGGCAATCTATATTATGTTACTGGTCTCTTTAGTTTGACCTCTTTCTAAAATCTCTGCTCTTTTACTCCTCTCCTCCCACATTTTATGTTTTTGATATCATATCTAACCTCCTTTTTGTGTGTGTTATCCATTACCCTCTTATCACTGAAATAGGTAATTTTAGTACTTTGGTCTTTTGACCTTCATACTATCTTCATAGATGGTTGACCTGCTACCTTACTATATTTTTGCCTTTACCAGTGATTTTATTGCATTTTGGGGAGGAGGGTAATTTCCTTATTCCTATTTGTAGTCCTCATCTTTCCCACTTAAATAAGTCCCTTTAGCGTTTCTTGTGAAACCAGATTCTTGGGGATAAACGCCTTTAATTTTTGTTGATCTGAGAAACTCTATCTCTCCCTTGTTCTGAATAACCTTGCTGGGTAGAGTATTCTTGGTTGTAGGTGTTTTTCCTTTTGGCACTTTAAATATAACATGCCCCTCCCTCCTAACCTGTAAGGTTTCTGTTGAGAAATCAGCTGACAACCTTATGGAGTTTCCTTTGTATGTTACCGATTGCCTTTCTCTTGTGGCTTTTAGGATTCTCTCTTCATCTTTAATTTTGACATTTTAATTATAATGTGTCTTGGTATGGGCCTCTTAGGGTTTATCTTATTTTGTTCTCTCTGTGTTTACTGTACCTGGATGTCTGTTTCCTTCCTTACGTTAGGAAAGTTTTCAGCTATTCTTTCTTTTTTGTTTTTTTCTGCTTTATCTCCCCAAACCCCCCCTGTTCACAGCTGCATATCTTAGTTGCAGGTCCTTCTAGTTGTGGGATGTGGGACACCGCCTCAATGTGGCCTGATGAGTGGTGCCATGTCCGCGCCCAGGATCTGAACCCTGGGCCGCCACAGCAGAGCAAGTGAACTTAACCACTCAGCCATGGAGCCGGCCCCCTATTATTTCTTCAAATAGAGTCTCTGCCCATTTCTCTCTCTTGTCTCCTTCTGGGACATCTATAATACAAATGTTAGTGTGCTTGATGTTGTCCCAGAGGTCTGTTAGACTTTTCTCACTTTTTAATTGTTTTTTATTTTGTCTGTTCAACTTGGGTCATTTCCTCTAGTTTTTAATCCAGTTTGCTGATCTGTATCATCTACTCTGTTATTGAGTACCTCTAGTGAATTTTTCACTTCCAGTATTTTATTCTTCATTTCTGATTGGTTCTGCCCCATGTGTGTGTCGTAGCCCCCTGAAGCAGACCCAGTTGCCCCACTGCAGAGGCCCCACACACTCCACCTGCTTCTCCAACATGCCCTGCCCTTCAGAGGCAGATCCACTTGCCCAGACTGCTGAGGATCCAGGCATCTAACCTATCCAGGCCCATAAGTTGCCTGAGGGCTTACTGTTGGTTGAGGCCAGACCCTAGGGCAGGCTACCTGCTCTGGCTCGGCTGGATTAAATCAGTGCTCTAGTGCGTGGGGCAGATGCTGAGCTAGCAAGCCTGGGGAAGAACTCCAATGACGTCTGCCAGTGTCTTTGTCAGAACACCTGTACTAGGTTGCAATAATGGCTGCCACCAAGGTCTCAGTCCCTGGAGAAGTCTCACCTCTCACTGAGATGCACTCAGACCCTATCAGGTGAGTCTCTTTTCACCAAAAGACTGTTCACCTTTCTTTCTGGTGATTTTAGGTTGCTTTCTGACAGGGGGTGAATTTTGGGGTGGGCCCTTTAAGAGCCAGCTGTTTTTTTCTTCCCTTATGTCCAATAGCTTTTCTGGGGGTATTCCCCATTGCTGTTAGTAGCCAGCAAAGCTTGATATTATGAGACTTGTTTCGGTTGTACCAAGTCCAAAGGATGCTTATAGCAGAAATGCTCCCCTTCTTAGGTCCCCACTGTTCCAGGGAAGGCTGCATAACTTAGGATTGCTCCCAGCTGGCCATGTAGCACCGTGACTTGCAAAGGTGGCTTTTCCCCTCTGCAGAAAGTAATTTCTGTCTCTTCCACCTCAGTCAGGACCATCCCTTGTTGCAGGGGTTCTTTTTATCCAGTTTTCAGTTCTCTCTCAGGGGTAGTTCTTCCCAGAGTAGTTGTAAATTGGTTGTGTCCATGGGAGGAAGTGAATTCAGAATCTGCCTAAGCTGCCATCTTGACACCTGTCTAGAAATTCTTAGAAATGAAATAAACTGTATGTAATGTTTTATATTTGGCATCTTTCTCAAAGAATAATGCTTTTGAGATACATTCATGTTGTTTGTGTCAGTAATGTTATTTTTAAATTGAAAGGTTGTATTCTATTTCATGGAAATACCACAGTCTGTTCACTAGATTGATGGAAATTTGAGTTCCCTGTTATGAATAAAGTTTCAATGAACATTAGCATGGTACTTTTTGTGTAGACACATGTTTTTATTTCTTTTGCATAAATCTGTAGAAATGAGATTGCTGGGTTATAATATATGATTAATTTGTATAAAAGTGCCAAACTCTTTTCCAATGTGTCGAACCATTTTGTACCAAATGTTACACATACTATCCAGCAATTAGTATTGTTAGTTTTTAAAAATTTTATCTATTCTAGTTAGTATGTAGGTACATCTCCCTGTAGTTTTACTTTGCATTTTCCTAATGACTAAACATGCTAAACAACCTTTTTATTCACTTATTTGACATTCCTGCATTCTCTTTGGTGAAGTGTCTGTTCAAATCTTTTACTTATTTTTTAAATTGTGTGTTTTGCCTTCTGTTATTCAATTGTGAGAGTTACACATTCCTTGTTTATTGTAGATACAATCTGTTATCACCTATATTTTTTGCAAATGTTTTTTCCCAGTTTATATCTTTTCTTTTCTTTGTATTAGCAGTGACTTTTAAAGAGCAATAGCTTAAAATTACAAAATACAATTTATCATGTTTTTTGTGGTTAATACTTTTTGTGTTTTATCTAAGAGATCTTTGGCTAACCCAGGGTCACAAGGATTTTTATAAGTTTTGTAGTTTTAGCTTTACATTTAATTCCATGATTTTTTCAAATTACTTTCTGTGTATGTTGTGAGGTATGGATCAGATTTTTATATTTTTTTCAATGGGGATACAATTTTTCAGGTGGATATACAATTATTCCAATACTCTTTCTTGAAAAGATCCTCCTATCTCTATTGAATGAACTTAGCACTTTTGTCAAAAATTATTTGACCGTATACATGTGAGACAATTTCTGTACTATTTATCCTGTTCCATGGATCTATATATTTATCTGAAGTATTATGGTATATTTATAGTGACACTTGACATTAAGTAGTGTATACTTTCCAAAATTGTCATTATTTTTTTTAATAATTTTGGTTCTTCGAGGTCTAAAGTGGTTCCATATAAATTTTTCTCAAGTTCATCACCAAAAAAAGGCCTTCTCAGATTTTTATCAGAATTGCATTTATAAATGAATTTGAGAGCAATAGAACATTTGTTCATTTATTTAGGTCATCTTTAATTTCCATCAGCAATGTTTTGTTAAATTGATTCTAAGGTATTTTATATTACATATCCTATTAAAAGTGGCATTTTTAACATCAACTTCCAATTTGTTATTAATTGTCTGCCCCTTCAGTTCCCCAATGCCCCAATACAGGCTAATTGGAAGCCCAATCTTCAGGTAGCAGCTGGGAAATTCAAGACATTAGACATGCAATCTAGACCCTATCAGGGACAAAACCACAACTGGGAATTTTTGTCTACTCACTCTGTGCCGAGCCAGAGGATATAGTTGCTGGGAATGCTTTTGCACCCAAATAGAACTGCCCCTTTGTTTTGTGTGGTCCTGGGTGACACATGAATGCCGAGCTCCATCAACACCCAAAGCTAGACGATTTAGGTGCCAGTCACTCAGATGGCAACTGTAACAGTTTGGGTGCTAGATGTGTGGACAATCTCCTTCTATGGAGAAGCTGGAGATTTGATCTTATTGCTGTAACAAACACAAGGGAGAGGGCGGAGGAAGTGCCCACTGTCCCTCTTGAGCTCCAGGCAGGATCCCAGTTAGGTCTAAAATGCAGGCTGATTATAAGCTGGAACCTCAGACAGCAGCTAGGAAAATTTGAAGTTATCAGCTTTATTGAAATGTGATTCACATATCATACAAATCACCCATTTAAAGTATACATTTCAATGGTTTTCAGTATATTCAGGCTTGTGCAACCATCACCAGAGTCAATTTTACATTTTCGTCACCTCAAAAAGAAACCTTGTACCCTTTAGCTTTTATCCTCCTATCCTTCCATCATCCCTTATTTAAGCAACTATTAATCTACTTTTTTGTCTCTATAGATTTGCCTATTCTGAATAGTTTGTATAAGTAAATCATAAAATTGTCATGTTTTGTGACTGGCTTCTTTCACTAGGCATACTGCTTTCAGGGTCCTTCCATATAAGCAAACAACGTTCCACTGTATGAATGCACCACATCTTGTTTACCCATTAAGAAGCTGATGAACATTTGGATTGTGGTCACCTTTTGGCTAACACAAATAATGCTGCTATAAATATTTATGCACAAGTTTTTGTGTGGGCATATGTTTTCATTGCCCCTGGGTATGTTCCTACGAGTGGAATTGCTGGGTCATATTTAATTCTACGTTTGCAATTTGAAAATCTGCCAGATTCTTTTTCAAAGTGACTGCACCATTTCACATTCTGACCAACAATGTATGACAGTTCTGACTTCTCCACTTTCTCATCAAAATTTGTAATTATCTCTCTTTGATTATAGCCATTCTAGTGGTGGTGATGTCATAGCTTATTGTAATTTTGATTTGCATTTGCATTTGTAAGAGTTCTTTATATATTCAAGATACAAATCCCTCATCAGATGTGTGATTTGCAAGTATTTTCTCCTATATTGTTGGTTAGCTTTTCACTTTCTTAGTAATGTCTTTTGAAGCACAAAAGCTTTAAACTTTGATGAAGTCTAATTTATCTATTTTTTTCTTTTGTCATCCATGCTTTAGTGTCATATCTAAGAATCTATTGCTAAATCTGAGTTCATGTGGATTTAATCCTGTGCTTTCTTCTAAGAGTTTTATAGTTTTATCTGTTACATTTAGGTATTTAATCCATTTTAAGTTTTTTTTTTTGGTGTATGTTGTGAGATAAGGGTCCAACTTCATTATTTTTCATATGGATATCCATTTGTCCCAGCATTATTTTGTTAAAAGTCAAGAATTATTATCGTGTATAATAATAAATAGATATGATTTGCTAACATGGTTATGGTTGGTTATGGAGTTTTGCATCTATGTTCTTGAAAGATGCTATCTATAGTTTTATTTTCTTGTAATGGCTCAGTGCTCTGATATCAAGATAAAGCTGTCCTCTTAAAATGAATTAGAAAGAGTTTTTCTATTTGTTTTGAAAGATTTTGTGTATAATTGGTATTATTTCTTCTTTCTTGGAAAAATTCACTAAGAAATCTCTCTGGTCCTGAAATTTTCTGTATAGGAATGTTTATAATTATGAATTCATTAAGTAATAAATATTTGCCTATTCATATTTTTCTATTTCATCATCCATGGGCTTGAAAATTTGCAACTTTCTAAAATTTATTTATTTCATTTAAGGTGTTGAATTTAATGGAATAAAATTTAGTTTATAATGTTTCTTTATAACTCTTTTAATGTTTAGGATCTATGGCAATGTCTTCTCTTTTATTCCTGATATTAATAATTCTTATCTTCTTTCTAGGTGACCTAAGTTTTAAGACCTATATGAGGAGCATTGACTTTATGCCTAATGTATGTTTAAAGGATTTTTGTTCTATTTTATTTTATTTTCTGTACCACATGGAGATTTGGGGACTAGATTAGGGTAAGCAGCTAGGCAATCATTTACCTATGCTCCTACTTAGGTCCAAGATTGAAATCTCTCTTTCCTGAAGGAACTTTAACAAGAGTACAATCCCAGAGATCTCCTTTACGTGGCTGGTTTTGTACATGACGGTCTCTGAGCTCTGAGAAGCACTTCCACCAGCACAATGCTTCCCACGTTCACATTTATCTCTGAAATTACACATGTTAGCATCTGTTAAACCATAAAAATCTGAGGAGGCAAGATCTGCAATGAATTAGACCACTGGCCACATACACCTGTACTAGGACTGAATTCATTAGATCCTTTCCTGAGAGCAGGTTCGTGCAGAGGAATAATGGGGCAGAGAGACAGGGGCTGAGCAAAAGTCCTAGTTGGGGCAGGAACAAACCCTGGGTAAAGAAAAGAAAACGATCTTAGACGAGAGCAGAGAAACCTCATCTACAGCACAATTTTCCTAGGACTGTTCCTGCCAGAAGAACTTAGGCTATTTTCACTTAGGGTAAAACATGAATATATTATCTGTGATGGGTAAAATAATAGCTGCTTGAAGACATGCAAGTGCTAATCTCCGCAACCTGTGACTACGTTATGTTACATGACAAAGGGGAATTAAGGTTTGCCAATCAGCTGACCTTAGGATGGGGACACTATCTTTGCTTACACTGTTAGACCCAATGTAATCACAAGAGTCCTTTGAAGTGGAAGAGGGACGCACAAGAAGAGGCCTGAGTAATGTGATATGACAAAGACTCAACTACTGTTGTTGGCGGTGGGCCATAAGCCAAGGAATGTGGGCATCCTCTAGAAGTTGGAAAAAGCAAGAAAACAGATTATCTTAAATCCTTCAGAAGGAACACACCCCTATTGACTCCTTGATTTTAGTGCAGTGAAGATTCACTTTGGACATCTGATGGCCTAAACTGTTAATAAATTTGTGTGTTTTAAGCCACTAATTTTGTGATAATTCGTTACAGTAACAATAGGAAATAAATACACTACTCAAAGTAGTTTAAAGAACAGCTGGACTATTATTTCTCTACAGTTAAATAGTTGGTTATTATCGAAATGACTGCAAACTCATATTTGTCCTTATTTTGATAATGAACTATCTAAAAACACAGGAAGAAGAATAATCTATTACTGAAACTATTTTAACCCAGTAAGTTGTTGAATTTCACTTTTCTTTCTAAGATACGCTATTGAATGCCTGCATTGTGTGTGCATGATTTAAAATAGAATTATGTTAATCAAGTACTTAATATTTTTATTTTAATTATCATATTTATTTTACCCCAGTCATGCATTTCCATATCAAGGCATCTCTCACGTGAAATATGGAATGTACTGCCCAGTTAAAGTGATGATTATATTCAGGTTACTGCAGTAGGAAAAATATTCATTAATGCAGAATGTCTCAAAGAAGAAGGAGAAAACTTGGGGTCTTATGGAACCAGTTAAACAAGACGATCATGATCATGAAGAAGGATGAGCAATAAGTCTTACAGGAGTCACGAGGTGGGGCAGAGGTGGGGCTTATCTCTGAATAAAGGAGGGCAGGCTGGTTCTTTCTGACTAGTTGTTTCCCAAACATGAAGGGGTTGAGAGATTTCTTAACCATTTCTGCTTTCTAATAGCACCAGGCCCAGACAGGGTTCAATATTTCACACACAAGATAGGATAGCTCAAGGAACAGGAGTTGGTAGCACTGTCAACAAGTAATTAGCAAAGAGTAGTAAACAATGCAATTAATTAATAGAGTAAGAGAAGTACAAATGATAATCACTAATGCTACCAGACCTCCTATTTCACCTTAATTTACTCCATAAAAATATTTATGCATAATTAAAAATCAATCACTCAAGTTATTGTTCATGATGGGTTAAAATTTACCAGTGAATCAATACGAAGCATTTTAATTAATTAAAAATTTATTAAATCCCCATTTGATGCCTAGGTATATAGGATACAAAGATATTTGCCCTCCTAGAGCTCAGATTTTAATGGATATACTATGCACAACAATTTAATTTGCTAATACAGATGGATCTATAAGACAGAATGAATATAAGTGTTAGCCTAATTGAGTAGACCTGGCTCTACTCATCCTCACTATACAAGTAAATGATCTGAGAAATCGCGGGAGGAAACTTAGTGAAAATTTAGCTATATTCTAATAAAGGAAATGCAATATCTTAAAAATAGAAAAGATAAATTCAGATGGATGTACACCAAGTCTTCTAGTCACAAGTGCACTAACGATAATTCACTTTAAATGTAAATGTTCTCATTTCCTCCTTCTTGTAAGTTTGATGCTATGTGAGCTGATGTGATAGAATGTGGTTTTGTAGACGTGTAAAAGAAATCTGCTTTATGATTGATGGCAATAAATTACTTAGTTATTTCTCTTAGGGAGAAATGAGGCATCTATTTATCATAATGCATTATAAGTATTTATAGAAGGCTACACAACAGCGCTTTGCTCATGTGTACCAAAGCTTTGACAAGAAAAGATTATTTTCTCCCAATAATTGTTTTGGAAAGGAGATATGATATCCAAATCAGTTTCATTTAACATTTTTTATTTTTCCGTAATGACATTCGTAATGTCAATAGGAACCAATGGTGTGATAAAGCCATTTTCACAATGATATTTTATACACCTTGCTGCCATAACTTTTTAAAAAGTTACTTATTTCTAAATAATTGCCGGTAGTGTACTGTGTGTTCGGAGAAAGTGACAATGAAGATGATGATAAATAGAAGTTTTCCTGATGAGTAAAAGAAAGTCAGGATAAGGTTACAACCAAGAATTAACCTAAACTTAAACGTGTGATTACACAAATAGACTCCACGGGAGAGAGCTACGTTTATAATTGAAACAACAGCTCAAATACAAAAATTATGACTGAATGCACAGGCTCTTTACTGCAAAATAAAGACGATTTTCCTGTAGAAACAACTCTGGCACACTCTTGCAGTTTAGGATCTAAGTCAATATTATTGCTTGGAATTGCCTTCTTCCCTATGGTTTCTAGACACAAAAACTAAATAAGCATAATAGTGCAATTTCAAAATAATGGATGAGATTGAGAAGATTAAAAGGCAAAATTAAGTAATAGCCTTGTTTCAATTATCTGTTGTTGTATGACCACTACATAATATAGTGACTTTTAAAACAGCATCAAGAGGCTGGCCAGGTGATGCAGCGGTTAAGTGCGCACATTCTGCTTCTCGGCAGCCTGGGGTTCGCCAGTTCGGATTCCGGGTGCAGACAAGGCACCGCTTGGCACGCCGTGCTGTGGTGGGCATCCCACATATATATTATAGAAGAAGAGGGGCATGGATGTTAGCTCAGGGCCAGGCTTTCTCAGCAAAAAGAGGAGGACTGGCAGTAGTTAGCTCAGGGTTAATCTTCCTCAAAACAAAACAAAACAAAACAAACAAACAGAACCAATAAAACATCAAGTTATAATTTCTCAGGATTTTACGGTTGCATGGACTCAGCTGTATAGTTCTTCAGGTTTCATAGAGTAACGTCATTCTGCCTGCAGAAGGGAAATCATCTAAGGCTAGAAAATGCAATATGGTGTCTTAGTCTCACATCCTCCATGTGGTGGCCAATGACTAGTTCACATAAACTCTATGACAATCCCACAAGGAAAATGTTTCTAGAGCTCCCAATCCAGGGATAGGGACTGTTGCTTGTTAGGGCTAAGTTCTGGTCCCTGGCTTCAGAATTCCACAATTCTTGAATCCTCCCTCTGGGCTGTTGGGTCCACTCTTAGACTCATCATTCCTTTCCATTGAAAAAAGTGTAGTATTTTCAGATAAACAATAATATCAGTGTGTTTCCAACTCTTAGAAACGTCAGGGTTCATAAGCCTCCTTTTATTTTGAACTTCCCATCTTCCTTTTAGTCCAATTTGATAAATTTCCATTAAAATTGTTTTGGCAGCTGTGGATCAAATTTTTTTAATTACAAAAGTCTTGCGCCTTATATAAAAATTAATACAAAATACATCATAGACTTAAATGTAAAATAACTAGAAATATTTTAGAAAAGAACATAGGAGAAATTATTTGAGATATAGTACTAGGCAAAAAGTTCTTAGGAGAGTGACACCAGCATCATGGCAGAGTGAGTAGTACCCTTTGTCTCACCTCTCTAAGTTACAACCAAATGAACATGCATTGACCAAAAGAGGATTGCCTACACAGCACAACAGGATGCCTGAGAAATCCATGCAACTATACATCTGAAGGTGGGTGGACTGGACCCCTGGGAAGCAGTGGAACTAGGGGAGTATCCTGTTCTGCCTGCCCTGGTGGCAGCAATCCAGGGTGCAGATTCTCATGCACGCTTGCATGCTTGCATGCTTGCATGACTGTGAGTGGAGGCAAGGGTGGCTTGGTCTGCATGCTACTTCCTGTGGAGCAGCAGTGGCAGCAACCCAAACTGTGGAACTGTCTGCAGAGCAGCAGTAGCCCAACCCACACAACTGTGAGCAATGATGAGGGGACAGAAAAAGCAGCCCCCAGGCCCTCATCCAGAGGCAGAGGGTGAAACCTGCAACCAGAGGCATCAGGAACCATGCCAGAAGTGGTGACCCAGCCTCTTAGTGGTGGAACTCCCAGCACCAGCTCTACCAACAGTGGAGGCTGCATACAAGTCCCAAGGTACCCTGGTCGCAGGCAGAGAAAGCAATACCTGTGAACCCAGAACCTCTGGCAGGAGTGCAGTCAGCACCCCCAGACAACACAGAAGAGCAATGCAAGTGGTGCATGGGGCAGCAGCATCTGAGCTCATGGAGAGCCAGTGGAGGAACATAAGACCCTGGTGACCCTGGAAGCAGCAGAAGTGCTCACAGCCTGGTGATCCCAGTGGCATCCCTGAGACTGAAGTAACATCATAAGCAGCAAGACTCCAGCAATCCCAGAGGAACAAGTGGGATTGTTGTTCCTCTGGGACTGATGGCACTGATGATGCCTCCGGCAGTGGCAGTGGAGTCTGGAAAGTTCAGGCTCTCAAATACAATCAGAAGTAGCTCAGAACCAAAGCAACCAAAGCTGTATCCAAATAAGAAAAGGCAGTTACTACTACAAATGCACTGGCAGAGGATCAATTCATCAAACACCAAACACCAATTCATCAATCATTCAAACACCATGAAGAACTACAGTAACATGGCAGAAGAGAAGGAAAATGACAACTTGAGAAACTAAACCTGAAGTCACAGAAGATTATAATCTAACTAACAGAGAATTCAAAATAGCTGTCATAAAGAAACTCAACAAGTTACAAGAAAACTCAAGAAGACAGTTCAATGAGCTCAAGAATGAAATTAATAAACAGAAGGAATGCCTCACCACAGAGATAGAAGCTCTAAAAATAAACACAGAAATTCTGGAGATGAAGAACACAATGAATGAAATTAAAAAATAATGTAGAAAGCATTAAAAATAGAGCAGAACTTAGAGTGGAGAGAATCAGTGAGCTCAAAGATAGAAGCGTAGATATGATTCAGGTGGCGGAGGAGAGAGAACTAAGGTTTTAAAAAATGAAGAAATTCTTTGAGAAATATCCAACTCAATTAGGAAATGTAACACAAGGATTATAGATATCCCAAAGAGAAAAGGAAGGGAGAAAGGAGCAGAGAGATTTTTCAAAGAAATAATAGCTGAGAACTTCCCAAACCTGGAGAAAGAACTGGAAATACAAGTACTTGAAGTTAATAGAACTCCTAATTACATCAATGCAAAGAGGCCTTCTCCAAGGAATATAATATTAATACTGTCAAAAGTCAATGACAAAGAAAAACTATGAAGGGAAATAAGAGAGAAGAAAATAACCTACAAAGGAACCCTCATCACATTTTCAGCAGATTTCTCAGCAGAAACCCTACAGGCTAGGAGAGAGTGGAATGACATATTCAAAATACTGAAAGACAACAACAATCAGCCAAGAATATTCTATCCAGGGAAATTATCCTTCAGATATGATGGAGAAATAAAATCTTTCCCAGACAAATGAAAGCCAAGGGAGTTCATTGCCACTAGACCTAAAAACCCAGAAAATTGCAGTTCTATATCAGAATGGGTGAGCAAACACTTAATTATAACATAAATTATAAAAGGAAGTAAAGAATCAAAAATAACTATAACTATTTCAATTTGTTCAGAAACTCATAACACAAAAAAAAAGTAATTTGTGACAACAAAAACATAGAGAGGGATGAGAAAAGGGATGGAACTTGCATAAGCTAATGGAGATGAAAGGTTATCAGAAAAAGGACTATCTCATCTATGAAATCTTGTATACAAACCTCATGGTAACTACAAAACAAAACATCAGAGCAGAATCGCAAATCATAAATAAAGAGAAAACTGAGAAAAACACCACAGAAAACCACCAAGTTGAAAAGGCAGACAGAATATACAAGGAAAAAGAAACAATGGAAATATAGAACAACCAGAAAACAATAGACAAAATGGCAGTATTAAACCCTCATATATCAATAATCACTCTAAATGTGAGTGGATTCAATTCACCAACCAAAAGACACAGAATGTCTGGATGGATTAAAAAACAAGAGTCAACAGTATGCTGCCTCCAGAAAACATATCTCAGCTCTAAAGATAAATATAGGCTCAAAGTAAAAGGATGGAAGATGATACTCCAAGCAAATGGCAAGCAAAAGAAAGTGGATATAGCCTTATTTATATCAGACAAAGCACACTTCAAGATTAAAAAGATAATAAAAGACAAAAATGAGCATTATATAATGATAAAAGGAGATTCCACTGAGAAGATATAATACATTAATATATATGGACCTAACACAGGAGCAACGAAGTATATAAAGCAACTATTAACAAACCTAAAGGGTGAAATTGACAACAACGTAATAATAGTAGGGGACCTTAACACTCTGCTTATGTCAATGGATAGATGATCTGGACAGAGAATCAGAATCAATAAGAAGACAGTGGCCTTAAATGACACACTATAGCAGACGGACTTAATATATATATATATAGAATATTCCATTCAAAGAGAGCAGAATACACATTCTTCTCAAGTACACATGGAAAATTCTCAAAGACAGACCATATGTTGAGAAACAAAGCAAGTCTCAATAAATTTAAGATTAAAATCATATCAATGAACTTTTCTGACCAAAGTGCTATGAAACTAGAAATGAACTACAAGAAAAAAGCTGGAAAAGTGACAAATATGTGGAGACTAAACAATATGATAAAAAACAGCTACTGCATCAATGGAGAAATAAAAAAATACCTGAAGACAAATGAAAATGAAAACACAACATACCAAAACCTATGGGATGCAGCAAAAGTGGTACTAAGAGGGAAAGTTTTTAGCAATATAGGCCTAACTCAAGGAAAAAGAAACATCTCAAATAAACAAGCTTACACTATACCTAAAAGAACTAGAAAAAGAACAAAGAAAGCCCAGAGTCAGTAGAAGAAATTATAAAAATCAAAGCAGGTATAAATTAAATAGAGACTAAAAAAAAAAAAATAGAAAGGATCAATGAAACTAAGAGATAGTTCTTTGAGAAGGTAAACCAAACTGGCAAACCCTTAGCCAGACTCACTAAGAAAAAAGAGAGAGACTCAAATAAATAAAATTAGAAATTAAAGCAGAGAAGTTACAATGGTTGTGACAGAAATACAAAGGATTATAAAAGAATACTATGCAAATCTATTTACCAACAAACTTGATAACCTAGAAGAAATGGATAAATTCTTAGAATCGTACTACCTCCAGAACTGCATAGAGAAGAAATAGAGAATCTGAATAGACTAGTCACAAGCAAAGAGAATGAAACAGTAATCAAAAATCTGCCTCAAAACAGAAGTTCAGGACAAGAGGACTTCTCTGGTGAATGCAACCAAACATTCAAAGAAGACTTAATTCCTATCCTTCTCAAACTATTCCAAAAAGTTGAAGAGGATGGGATGCTTCCTAACTTATTTTTGGGGGGCCATTGTTACCCTGATACTGAAGCCAGACAAGGACATCAAAAAGGAAAATCAGAGGCAAATATTGCTGAGGAACATAGATGGAAAAATCCTCAACAAAATATTAGTAAAACAAGTACAACAACATACTAAAAGGATCATACAGCATGATCAAGTGGGATTTATTCCAGGGATTTAAGGATGGCTCAGCATCTATAAATCAATGTGATTTACCACATTAACTAAACAAAGAATAAAAAACACATGATCATATCAATGGTTGCAGAGAAAGCACTTGACAAGATCCAACATCTACTTACGATAAAAACTCTAAAAAACGGGTACATAAGGAAAGCACCTCAATGTAATGAAGACCATATATGACAAACTCACAGCCAACATCATACTCAACAGTGAAGAACTGAAAGCCACTCTTCTGAGAAGAGGAACAAGACAAGAGTGCCCACTCTTGCCATGCTTATTCAACACAGTACTGGAAGTTTCGGCCAGAGCAATTAGTCAAGAAAAAGAAATAAAAGGGATCCAAACTGGAAAGGAAGAAGTAAACTCTCACTATTTGTGGATGACATGATAGTACATATAGAAAACCCTAAAGAATCCATAAAAAAAACTATTAGAAATAATCTACAAATACAGTAAAGTTGCAGAGTACAAATACAATATACAAAAATCAGTTGCACTTCTATACACTAATAATGAACTAGCAGAAAGAGAAGTCCAGAATACAATCCCATTTACAATCACAACGAAAAGAATAAAATATCTAGGAACAAATTTAAACAATGAGGTGAAAGATTATTCACTGAAAACTATAAGATATTATTGAAAGAAATCAAAGAAGACATAAAGAAATGGAAAGATAATCCTTGCTCATGGATTGGAAGAATTAACATAGTTAAAATGTCTGTATTACCTAAAGCAGTCTACAGATTTAATACAATACCAATCAGAATCCCAATGGCATTCTTCATGGAAATAGAAGAAAGAATCTTAAAATTTATATGGAACAAAAAGACCCTGAATAGCCAAAACAATTCTGAGAAAAAAAGAATAAAGTTGGAGGTATCACACTCCCTGAATTCAAATTGTACTACAAAGCTATATAATCAAAACAGCATGGTACTGGCAGAAAAACAGGCACACAGATCAATGGAACAGAATTGAGAGCCTGGAAATAAAACGACACATTTATGGACAGCTAATCTTTGACAAAGGAACCAATAATATACAGCTGAGGAAGTAAAGTCTCTTAAATAAATGGTGCTGGGAAAACTGGATAGCCACATGAAAAAGAATGAAAGTAGACCATTATCTTGCACTATACACAGAAATTAACTCAAAATGGATTAAAAACTTGAATGTAAGACCTGAAGCCACAAAACTCTTAGAAGAAAATACAAGCAGAACACTCTTTGACATCGGTCTTGGCAATATCTTTTTGAGTACCATGTCTAATAAGTCAAGGGAAACAAAAGAAGAAATAAATAGGACTACATCAGAATAAATTTCTTCTGCAAAGCAAAGGAAACCATGAACAAAATGAAAAGACAACCCATCAACCAGGAGAAAATATTTGCAAACTGTATATCTGACAGGGTGTTAATTTCCAAAATATATAAAGAACAGACACAATTCAACAAGAGAAAAATGAACAACCTGATCATAAAATAGGAAGAAGGTATGAACAGACATTTTTCCAAAGAAGATATATACATGGGCAACAGCACATGAAAAGATGTTCAACGTCACTAATTATTAGGGAAAAGCAAAGCAAAACTACAATGAGATATCACCTCACACCTGTCAGAATAGACGTTTTTCCAAAGAAGATATATACATGGCCAACAGCACATGAAAAGATGTCCAACATCACTAATTATTAGAGAAAAGCAAAGCAAAACTACAATGAGATATCACCTCACACCTGTCAGAATAGCTACAATTAACAAGACATGAAACAACAAGTGTTGGGGAACCGTCATACACTGCTGGTGGAAGTGCAAACTAGTGCAGCCACTATGGAAAACATATGGAGATTTCTCAAAAAATTAAACATAGAAATACCATATGATCCAGCTATTCCACTACTGGATATTTATCCAAAGAACATGAAATCAACAATTCAAAAAGATTTATGCACCCCTGTGTTCATCACAGCTTTATTCGCAATAGCCAACATGTGGAAGCAGACCAAGCACCCCTCAATGGATGAATGGATAAAGAAGATGTGGCATATATACACAATGGAATACTACTCAGCTGTAAAAAGACAAAATCATGCCATTTACAACAGCATGGATGATCCTTGAGGATATTGTGCTAAGTGAAATGTCAGACAGAGAAGGGCAAATGCCATATGATTTCACTAACGTGGAAGATAAACACATACATAAGGAGAACAGATTAGTGGTTACCAGAGAAGAAAGGGGTTGGGGATGGCAAAGGGGCAAATATATATGATTATGGATTAAAACTAGACTTTTGGTGGTGAACATTATGCAGTCTATACAGAAACTGAAATATAACAACGTACACCTGAAATTTACACAATTTAATAAGCCAATATGACCTCAATAAAAAATAATTAAGTTCTTAGACCTAATATGAAAACCACAGTTTTAAAAAAATTGATAAACTAGACAGTTGAAATTAAAACAAATACATTTCTCTGTGAAAGACGTAGCAGAGAGGAAGGAAAGACGAGATGCAGACTGAGAGAAAGTATTTGAAAACTACATCTCTGTCACAGGACTATTATCCTGAGTATATGAAGACTTCTCAAAACTCAACAGCAAAAATAACCATGAAATCCAATTAGAAAATGGGCAAAAGACATGAACAGATATTTTATCAAAGAGGATATAAAGATGGCAAATAAGTACATAAAAAGAATTTCAACATGGCCCAGCCTGGTGGCATAGTGGTTAAATTTGCATGCTCCACTTTGGTGCCCAGGGTTTGCGGGTTTGGATCCCAGGTGCGGACACACACATTGCTCACCAAGCCATGCTGTGGTGGAGTCTAACATATAAAATAGAGGAAGATTGGTACAGATGTTAGCTCAGGGACAATCTACCTCACACACACAAAAAAGAATTTCAACATAATTAGCCATTAGGGAAATGCAAATTAAAGGGACAATGAGGTATCACTACACATCCATCAGAATGGCTAAAATAAAAAATAGTGATAATGCCAAATGCTGTCAAGGATGCAAAGGAACTAGATCAGTCATGCTTTGCTCTTGTGAATATAAAATGGTACAGCCACTCTGCAAAGGAGTTTGACACTTTCTTACAAAGCTAAGCGTAAACTACCGTATAACCCAGAAAATTCACACGAAGACCTCTACGCAAGTATTCATAGCAACTTAGTCCCAAAGTGGAAACAACCCATATGTGCTTCAATGGGTAAATTGTTAACCAAATGTGGTATGCCCATTCTGTGGAGTATTACTTGGCCATAAAAAGGAACAAACCATTGAGAGACGAAACAACTTGGATGAATCTTTAGAGAGCTAGGCTTAGTGAAAAAATTCAACACCTGAAGTTTCCATGTTGTATAATTTCATTTATGTAACATGAAATGATAAAATTTTAGAATCAGATCCTAGATTAGTGTTTGACAGGGGTTATAGAAGCAGTTGTGTGGGTAGGAGAACAGAGGTGAATGTGGTTACAAAAGGACAAGCTGAGGAATCCTGTGTTGATGGAACTGTTCTGTGTCTTGACTGCAACATCAGTATACTGATTGTGATATTCTACTACAGTTTTGCAAGATATCATTATCATTGGGGAAACTGGGTAAAGGGAATGCAGGATCTCTCCCTATTATTTCTTACAACTTCATGTGAACTACAATTATCTCAAAATAAAAAGAAAAACATTTTTCAAAGAAAAAGTGTCTTTAAGGCAGGTCCTTCTCTGTTGTGGACTAAGCTGGAGTGCTGTAGGAGGATGCTCTAGCATTCTTATATCTCTAAAAGCAGGAGTGCAAGTTTAAATGTTTAACAAGCAGTTCTCTGTGAGGGGAGCATGGGGACTGATTTAAAGTTTTACCCATTTCTGTGGTATAAATAGTCCCACCACGTCTGGTTTAAAGGTACTAACATGAAGTCATGGAATGCTAGTTGGGAAGCGATGCACATAGTCAGCTCTCATGAGCTAATATGAGCCAGCATCAGCACACCACTGGCTGAGAGGGTCTATGAGGCACCATCTTATAATATTTTGGCATCTTAACAAAAGACCTCACAGCATTGCCTTGATCTGATCTTGACCCAGAGGCAACATTTTGGATTTGATCTTTACCCTGAGGACACTTCTTTTTTCTTCTCGTTCTTCCTCCTCTTCTTCTTCTTCTTTTTGTGAGGAAGATTGTTGCTGAGCTAACATCTGTGCCGATCTTCCTCTGTGTGTGGGACATGTCCACAGCATGGCTTGATGAGTGATGTGTAGGTCCACACCCAGGATCTGAACCCATGAACTCCAGGCTGCTGAAGCAGAGGGCACAAATTTAACCACTATACCACAGGGCTGGCCTCTACCCTGAGGACATTTCTTAATTGGAGAATCTTTCGCTGGCAGGAGAGGTTGGTAATGAAAACAACTTTAATTTCCAAACCAAGAAATTCCGTGTTAAAAATATATTTTGTAAATTCTGCTTGAAAACTGCCTATTTATTTATTATTTTTCTCATTTCTCTGTTACAGTACTTCATAGTATGTAAGAAGCCAATTGACACTTTGAATATTCTGCTGAGAAATTTCTTTAGCCAGATCCACAAAGTCGTTTTCTATCTTTCGTTTTACTGTAGGTGGAAGGCTAGTTAATTGCTCCACCAATGCAAGAATGAATCCCCCTTTCTCTAGCCTACAGCAGCAATTTTCAAAACACTCTTCAACTCTTCCCATTGTTTTCGTCATTGCCAATGTTCCAAAGCCATCGCCACATGTTTTTAGTTTTTGTTACAGTAACTTCTTATTCCCAGATATCAACCTGGACTCAATTGGGAAGCACATCAACTATGTATTATGAGGGATAAGGTTTTCACTATAGGAATTAAATCTTACGTAATGGTGGAAAGAGAGATCTGAAATGCAGAGTTGGAGGATCAGAGTGGTCACCAACCAGTCAAAGTGACCATTCACTCATGACCAGCTGATGAAGAAGTAGAAGGATGCTGGTCTAAATTCCAGGAGAAGCTGTTGCTCCTGTGGGTCTGTAGCCAAATGTTTGGTGAATGGCCTGGAAGTGCAGAGACAGCATTTGGGAGGAATTGCTGGACACAAAATGAAGGAGAATGAGAAGAAGCTGAAACCTACTGACATCAGGGAGTGATGGCTACTGCTTAACTTCTGCCTCCCAAATTTTACACTAATTTCTCAGTGGCAAACGCAAACTTGGAGACATATAAACAGGAGGAACCCAGGGAATACGGTTCTGGTTTAACCAAGACGACACAGTGCAAACTAAGTCAAACTAGATAAGAGAAGAGGAAAAAAGAAACCAAATCGCTTAAAATCTGAAGAAAATTATTCTTTAATTCAATGATTCACCATTAACTTTTATAACTTTCATGTGTAAGTATTGTGTAAAGTCCTGAATTTCACAGAATAAAATAGAAACTCCAACCGTTTATTGATTAATTTTATTTATAAATTTTCAAAACAAATATTATGTTTATCAACACGTAATAGATGCCACTAGCTGTGGGAGACACTGTGAATACAAAGATGGGCAAATGTAGATATGATGCTACTTTTATGGTATACTGCTAAAGAGGAAAAGATATTAATTAAATGATCACACAAACAAGCGGACCATCTCAAAGACAAGCACACTGGAAGAATGGGACCAGTCTCTGTGAAAACGTATAATTGAAATGTTAAGGAATGCTCTTAGCAAGTGATCCCTGAGCTGTGATCATATGGCTGAGGGGTGATCATATAGATGAGTTTATTTGGTGAAGGTGGAGAAAGGAATGAGCATTTGTAAAGACCCCATGTCAGCAGGAAAAACTTTTGGGAAAATGAAAGAAAGTCCATGGGATTGTGAAACAAGGATCAAGAGGGAGCAGATGTGAGATGAGTTTGGAGAGGGAAGCCCAGGCCTGGCCCTATCAGGCTCCTTGGTCTTTATCCTAAGAATAACAGGAAAGCTGAAAGATTTTAAGTAAGTGGTCATCTAATCCATTACAGCATCAAGAAAAGTTTGTAGGATGGCCAAAATTGATGCAAAGAGATTATTAAAAGGTTATTGCAGTGATTTTCATGGGAGATAAAGGAAAGATAGAGAGAGATCACAGTAGATTTGAAAAGACGTTGTCTCTAAAAGAATGACTGGAGTGAGAAAATAAGAGTATCAGATAGCAGAGAGGAAAATAATCAACACTAGAAAATGGAAGAGAATCCTGACAGGAGGGGCACTTGAACCACAGCCTGAACGAGAATGAATTTACTAGACAAAGAAGGGGAAGGGAATCATATCCAGGTAGAGAGGGAATAGCATGAGTGAAGGCCAGAGGTGTGAAATGGATTGGAGGGACTCCAAAAGCAGAAATGAGTATCAAGGTAGAAGAAGTTTGAGGTTTGTGCTAGAGACTTAGGAGCAATAGAGCAGTAAACCTATATAAGACAGCATATGACTTTCATTTGGAAAAGTGAGAAGGGGCAAGGACTTGGGTCAGAACCAGGAACGTTGACATTTTTGTGAAGAGCAGGAAAAGAGCACCAGCAAAATATGTTAAGAAGGAACACCTAAAGAGGAAGGAGGAAAAAGAGGTGACACAAGTAGCTTAATGAAGAAGAGCGCAAAGAGAGAGCTTAAGAAGGAAGGTGAGTCAATGGGGTCAAATGTCACAAAGAGGTGAGGTATGTGCAGGGCTGAAACGTGTCCATTGGATTGAACAATGCAGATCGGTCCCAAAATACTTCTCCTAAGTTTTCACCCAAGGTATCTCTGAAAACATTGGAAACCCAAAGGAAGTGTAGCCAGACACTGTCAGTTGCCTATCAGATTACCTACCCAATGCCATGGCCTCTTTTATTTTCCTGATTCTGCTTTTTCTTGGGGAAACAACAATGCTTCAGAGAAGGAATCAGAACGGCGCTTGTCATTTCCATTCCTCCTTCCCTGGGGTCTAGACCTGAATTCACAGTTCAGTTCAAAGAGATGAAATACAAGGGGGAAGCTCAAGGATAAGTGACAATGTGGTAAGGATGTAAGAGCGGAAGGATGGAAATGGCCTAGATCCTCCACGACAGGCCTGAGCCAAGGAACTCATCCTGAGCCATTCTATCTTCAGGCTTCCTGTAAATATACTATAAATGTTTTTATGTTTAAGCCACTGTTTAGGTGAGTTTCCTGTTAATTATAACTAAAAGTATTCCTAACTCATAATCTATTTACTGTTCCCTCTACAAAGTCCATTGTAGGTCCATCTTTCCCTTTATGCACACTCTGTCTGCCCAGAGTGTTCTTCCCCTTAAACTTCACATATCCCAAATCAAAGCAATATTAAAAGGCTTATTTTAAATGTCAATCCCATTGTAAAGTTTTCCCTTCTCCATCCAGTCCAAAAGAATTTATTCCTCTTTTGAACATCCATCCCTCTTCTGTGTAAATCTTTAAAAAAAAGACATTTATGTAAACATCCTGATTTCTATTGTTAGACAGTAGGACAAATGAAAGCAGAATCTGCGTATAAATTATGTCCCTATTTCCAGTGTCTAATACAATGTTTTGCCTGTAGCAGTTTCTCCATAAATACTGGTTTAGAGAATAACTAAAATGCCCAAGATGATATGTCTTGAAATGTCCCTATATGAGCAAGGCTAGTAATAGAATAAAAATAGATAATATAATCCTTAGTAAAACTGCAACAAGCAAGAAATTACTATAAAAATAACCAAAGTCAGAAGAACCAGGTAAATCTACCTAACATATTTTTGCAATTGTGGGCTCAGGTCTCCTGGTGACCTGGTGATTACATTATGCTTCTGTTGCTTGGATGCTGGAAGTGCTTAGATATGAAACTGCAACCAATGCTGCATTTTACTAAGAGTCCATTAGTCAAAAATACCAAACACAAGACTATTTCTGTGCAAAGAGGGACCTACAATATAGACCAGAAAGAAAGGTAGCATATGGAACACAGCACTAGTGAAAGTGACAGGTGAAGAAAGTGAGGAATAAGGACCACAATCTCGATGAATGGAAGCCTTCCCCTGGACAGATGGTGTCATGTGTCCTCAAGTTTATCTCAGTGAGGTGAAGCAGAACTTGAGGCATAAGAGACAAAGGGAAAAGTACAATAAAAAGAGAGATGTCTCAATGAATGTCTTTCTCCTAATTTCAATGTTGTGGCAACATCATTCCTCCCTCAGGTTAAATAGGAGTCCTACAACACCAGGAGAGCCCCGAAGCACCAAAAAGGGGATCGTCAGAGCCTTGCTAACAATAAACATCAGGGAAAACACTCCACTCTCCCAGTCAGTGGGAAATATGGGGATGGAGCCGGCAGCAGTAGCAAGAGGATTTTACTTCAACAAATCCTCAGACCAGGGAGGCTTCTCAGTACCTGTGGGCCAGACTTGAGACCTGAGACTCCTTCCCCCACAGAGAGATACTGGGCTCCCTGGCCTAGGGGAACCCCTTCCATCCCCTCAGTCAGCACCAGCAAGGGAGCCTCAGCGACACCAGATAATCCAAGTAGACTGCGATAGCACCACAAAGTTTCTGAAAATTAAATTGCCATTGGAACTATAATCCACAAAAAGAGTTCTAAACCCAAATATGAAGTCTAACAGGGTGACTTCTTGCTAAAATAAAAGATTTAAATAGAACTCAGAATCTTCTAACATAACAGGCAAAATATCCAAGATACAAGAGAAAATCACTCATCATAATAAGAATCTATAAAATTAAATTTATATGAGAAAAGAATCTACTGATGCCAACACCGAGATGAATCATATATTGGAATTACCTGACAAGAATTTTAAAGCAAACCATCATCAAAATTGTCGAGCAATCAATTACAAATTTTCTTAAAACAAATGAAAAGGAGAAAATCTCAAAAAAGAAATAAAAGTTATAAAAAAGAGCTGAATAGAAAGTATAAAACTAAAAAGTACAATACCTGAAATTAAAACAAAAAACAAACTTACTGGATGGGTTCCATAGTAAAGTGGAGATGACACAGAATAGAATGAGAGAACTTGAAGTCAATTTAATAGAATTTAGCCAATCTGAACAACAGGAAAAAAAAGAAACCCAGCCCTCTCTCCCTCAAAATTAACAGGGTCTCAGGGCTCTGTAGGACAATAACAGAAGATCTCACATCATTATCACAATCCCAGAAAAGAGGAAAAATAAAGTGAGTCAGGCTGAAAGAATGTTCAAAGAACTAATCACCAAAAACATCCAAACTTGGCAAAAGACACAAACCTACAGATTCAAGAAACTGAGTGATCCCCCAAAAGCATAAACCCAAAGAAATTTATGTCAAGACACATCATAATTA
Source organism: Equus przewalskii (assembly GCF_037783145.1). Taxonomy (NCBI): domain Eukaryota; kingdom Metazoa; phylum Chordata; class Mammalia; order Perissodactyla; family Equidae; genus Equus; species Equus przewalskii. The sequence goes on along the minus strand of NC_091838.1, from coordinate 22,556,197 downwards.
AACTTTTAAAAACCAGGACAAAGAAACAATCTTGAATGCAGCCATAGAGAAATGGCACATTACCGGTGGGGGACACCAATTCAAACGATAGTGGATTTCTCTTATGAAACCATGCAGGCCAGAGGGAAGTGACATATTTTCAAGTACTGAGAAAAGAACTGTCAACAGTGAATTCTATATATGAAAAAACTATCGTTAAGAAATGAAAGGGAAAAAAAGACTTTGTCAGACTGAGAAAAACTAAAAAGATTTATTTTTACTAAAAAAAATATATTTACTTGTACTTTTACTATCAAGTTACCAGCAGACTTATCTTCAAACTGCCCACAGGAACTTCTTCAAACAGAAAGAATCTTCAAAAGGAAAGAATTTTGAAGCTTAAGGAAGGTGGAAGAAACAATGGAAAGAGCAGAACTGAGTACACACAGTAGACTATCCTTTTGTTCAGGAGTTTTATAAATCAATTTGACAACTGAAACAAAAATTCTAACACCATCTTATATTCAAGATAATAATATTTAAATGTGGGGATGGTAAAGAGAACTAAATGGAAGTAAGATTTGCACATTTCACTATGAGTGGTAAAATATTGATACTAGTACAAAGTGATGTCACGTATTATATTGCATTATCCAGTGTAACCAATATAAAAACTATACAGAGACACACTCAAAACATTAAAAGTAAATGAAGATGGAATCCTAAAAAAATATTCAAGTAATCCACAGACAAGAAAAAAGAAACAGAAGAAGAACCAGAGGAAAATAACAGAAAACATATAACGAAATGGCAGACTTAAGTTCAAACATATCAATAATTATCTTAAATATGTCTATATATATAATATGTATATAAATATGATGTATATACACCTATAAAAAGACAGAGATTGACAGAATGGATAAAAAACATGGCATTGACTATACACTGTTTACAAGAAGTTCATTTCAAATTCAACAGCATAGGCAAGTTGAAAGTGAAAGAATGAAAAAAGATGGATGGTGATGAGAGTTTCTGTGGTGAGCATGATGTAGGCTACAAAGAAACTGAAATCTAATGATGTACACTTGAAATTTATGTTACAAACCAAGGTTACCTCATTAAAAAAATGTCCTGGTTTTCCCCTTTTATCTTTATTTTACTTGCTTTATTGATACCCACCCTGATATCAGTTTCCCCACATTAAACCCAGCATATACGGGGTTAAAACCAAAACATTCATTCCCTGCTTACTCTCTGGCTTCCTGGCTCCAGAATCCACTATCCTCCATGGAGACAGACACCGTCAAGGACAAGCACCTGGACTATCTCCTCCCGCAAAGAGATACGGGCTGGTGGGAAAGCTGCAGACCAGCAAGGTCACAGGCTCCCTCCTCTCCTCCTCTCTGCAAGTGTCTCAAAGCCAAAGACAGGCTGGTGGGAAAGCTCTGACCAGCAAGGCCATATGCTCTCCCTCCCCTACCTAAAACCCCAAATAAAATCCTTTCCTTTTAGCTTCTCGGAGAGTTTGGGATTTCAGCATTGGCTGCCCTCTCTTCTTGCTCAGCGCTGTGCAAAAATAAAATTCCTACTTTCTTCCACCACACGCGGTGTCAGAGATTGGGTTGCTGAGCAACGGGTGAGCGAACTCACTTCAGGTTCGATATCATTATTGTATTGTTATTTCTACTTCCAATGGGCTCAGCTTGTGGTGAAGAAAGACTCCCATATGCCTATCAACAATATAAGAAAGAAAGGAAAAAATAAAACACTTGAGATACAAGCAACATGTTACATGAACCCTGAGGAAGAAGTGTTTGAGTCCAACTGGAATTTATTAGGGGAAAAGAGACCTTGTGAAGGGAGAAAAAGTATTGAGTGGACTTCATTGAACTTCTCTAGAGGGCAGTTAGTCATCTAACCTAGCTAGAGCAGAGAGTTCATAAAGGGTAGTAGGAGGATATGAAACTGAAAAGACAACTAGGAATCAGACTGAGAAGGACTGTGACTGCTAGATTGAAAAGTGTGGTCATTATACTTCAGCTGATTAGGAGCCACTGGAGCAACTTGAGGGAAAATGTAAAGGCATTGTAGCTGTTCCTTAGGAAAATACCTTAAATGGCAGTATGAAGGGTGATTTGGAGGAATAGGAGACTGAAAGCAGAATAAGCAATTGGAAAATTTTGCAGTAATCTAAGTTGTAGATAATAAGGGCCAATATAGAGAAAGATAGTATGGATTCAAGGAAAAATGAAAAAAAAATAGAATTGACTTGACCACTGATGGGATGTGAAGATGGATAATGAGAAGAAATTGCTGTAGGATTGTAACAATGCTAATAAAGGATATAGTTTTCCAATAAGAGAAAGAGATATTGAAGAGAAGATATTAACACAGAATATCTTCTAGGTATTAAGTGCCACCATATTTCAGATAGTGTGTTAGATATTTAATCCTCACTGTAACTCTGTAAAATTGAGTGCTCTTCCCCAAAATTACAGCAGTATATACCATTTAAGTGTTCTTTCCATAGGCACACAGAGAATAAATGACCAATGCAAACTTTTAAGTCAGGTTTGTCCAAGGCCGTGTTCTGTGCACTATTCTTCATTGTCCATTTTCATTTCGAACAAGTAGAATTTAGGGAGAAGTGAAATATGACTGTCCAGCAAATGGCTGCAAATGTTGGAGTGGTGTCTAAGAGAAGAGCCAGGCTGGAAATACAGAATGGGTATCATCTGAAAGGAGGTGAAGGTTGAAACTAAGTGGTGGCTGAAATCACTAGGGAGAGCATGTGAGAGAAGACTGAGGACGTAACCTTGAGAAAGCTACACCTAAAAGGCAGGTGGAGGAAAAGAGGTCATAAAGGAGGCTATTAAGTAGTAGAATGAGAATAAGGAGATTAAAAAGAAGCAATATGTCAAGAAGGAATGACTGATCAGCAACACCAAATACAGCTGAAAGTTACATGAGGGTGAGATCCAGCAAGAGGCACCTGGATCTTACAAGTAGGGATTCATTAAAGGCTCTGAAAGAGCAGCGTCATTCAGGGATCAGAAATTGTTCCACTCAAAAACCAGCCTTCAGAGTACTCAAAGGTGAAGATGCAGTAAAGAACTGAAGCCTTTTTATTTGTAACTTTTGGCAGTCATCAAAAAATAGAGATAGAAAAGAGGCTGGAAGTAAGGCACAACATGAAGAGGTTTTCATTGTAGTTCATTGTTTTGGTTTTTGTTTTCTTTTTTATTAACTATAATGAAGACTTCTTGAAGTGCGAGAAGGCAGTGGTGAGGATGATATCAAAAAGAGGAGAAAGAGAGAGAGAGAAAGTGAGGGATGATGTATTACTCTGTGCTCTAACTACATGGCCTTGGACATGGTGGGATGCAGACCAGAGCTGTGTGGCAGCTGATCAACAAACTCAGCAAATTGGAACAACATTAACCCTCTTTGACTTAAACATCATGCATAATTAAGTTTTCTGGCATATGAAATGCATCCACTCTGAAAAATGATGTATCTCAAACATGACTCACCTTTTAGCATATTTATATTATGAAGAAATTAAATTAAAGATGTTTCCTCAAGCAGATGACAGTATTATGCACACGTATAATAGAGCTTCTTTGGATATCAAAGAGTAGAAACAGGTAGTTTATGTTTGCCCCAGAAATCTCCATATTTCACTTTTTAAATAAGTGATCATTAACAAATATCTCAGGATCCAAAAAGAATCAAGGACCTATAAGAAGACTATCTGTAGGGGTCATGGGTTTTTGGTCTAGTTGATGGCAAGTGGACACACAATAGCAGTAATGCACATTTTGCATAATGCTTAGACATACAGAGAGAGAAGAATTTCCCCTTTTGAAAGAAGAGCTATGACAACTGAGTAATCAGCAACTTTGAAATCATGAGAAATGAGGAGAACAGGAAAAGACATGAGTAAATAGAAAGGCTAGTAATTTGGGGGGAAATTGAAAAGCAATTAAAAGATAGCAAAACAAACATGGCATCCCCAAAGAGAAGCCCCAAAGGAATAAAACCATTATTGCATCCTAGATGAAAGATAGCAAAGGATTCCTAGGAAAGGCTTGCTGTCTCTTATGGTATGTGTTTCACTTCCTAAGAGACTGCAAACTGTTTCCTAAAGTGATTGAAGCCTTTTGTATTCCCACCAGCAATGTAGGAGAGCTCCATTCATTCTGCGATGACCCTCGCCAGACCTCACCAGCCTTGGGATATTCAGGATTTTTAAAATTTAGCCACTCTGCTATGTAAGTGTATTCAATATTTTTAATATTTTACTTATAATTCTGGGTGATTTGGAGATAATGAAAGATAAAACAGAAAGGATTTATTCTTCACAATTTCACAATTATAATCTAGTTTGAAATAAAAGAAAACTCGTGGCATTTGTTTATTGGTATTAATTAGCAACGTAAAAGAACAACTCATATTTTTATTTAGAAGGTTACTACTGAGTTCATGGTTAATTTTTCTCATAATTAACTGCAGTGTTTACCTTCCCGTTACCTTATCATTAGTTTAGATATAGCAAACCATAATTCCTCCCTTGTGATGGTATACAAGTCACATCCAGGACGCTCATTCTGCTCCAGTCATATTCTCTGAACTCATTTCTGTTTATAACTGCAATTCCAAGTACTAGGAGGTAATAGACGACAACAAATGCAGGCTGGGCACATGAAAAAGCATGCATTGTCTCATCACTTAGGTAGATTGAGTTATTGGACCACATTCTTCACCCCTCCCTGGATCCATCTTTTGCAGTTCTGCCTAAAAATATCAGAGTATACCTTTCCATCTCTTCAACTTTGGCTTGGCCATGTCACTTACTTTGGGCAATGTGTTATTTGTATTTGTGACAAAAGTAGAGGCTTGAAATGAATTTGCACAGTGGTGCTTGCTCCCTTGTACTTTTGCCATTTTTACGAGAAAAATATGCCAGCTAGCCTGATGCTCCCAGGACCAGGATGAGAAACTGTGGAAATGACCTGCTCCAGCGATTATTGACTGAAGTTCAGTCACTCCTGCCAATTCACTACTTTAGGAAGGAAAAACCAATGCTTATCATTGTGTCCTACTGAAGTTTTGAGATTATTTGTTATGTAGCAGTAACTGACAGATGCCGTACTCATACAGGATAAAGTTGACTGTGAAAACTGATGAGACATTTAGAAGGAATATAATGAAGTCTGAGAGCTTTGATTCTCTGTGTGTGTGTGTGTGTGTGTGTGTGTGTGTATGGTGTGTGTTGGAAAATTCAGAATAGGGCAAAAGCAGAGTAATTGAGAATACTCTGTTGAAAAGTTTGTATTTCAATGTGGGACTCTGTGGAGAAAAAGAATGAAATAATAGAAATATTGGTTTAAAATGGAGTTGAGTAAGATGACGTCAGAAACTAGAGGCTGCAGAAATAAAATATTTTTCAAAGAATACTTCAGCGCTCAAGAAAAAGGATTGTAATTCACTATATTTCTTTAGCAAGGCCCAGAGGTCCTGGATTATGGCATGTATTCCATGTATTATTCTAAAAATGACCCTGGCTAAAAGTTATTCTCATTCAATTACTCCGAAAGCCTAAAGACTGTCCAACATCCCCTAATAGTTGTGATAGCTACAATCATCATCAGTACAGATCTATTAAATAGCACACTGAGTGTCTGGCACCATTGTGAAAACTAAGTAAAAGTAACCAAGCAACAACGGAGAATTTGAGTTGACTGTGCCAAATATAAGGCATGAGCCATTTAGCATGTTAATCATGCAACTGCTTCAAGCAGTATGCCCCAAAGGAGTTATCAAGGGGCATAATAAGCCCAAGCTGGCTGAGAACCTAGACAGATCAGAAGTCCAAAGATGTCAGAATAAAGTCCTGAGTCCACTGTAGGAGCCAGCTAGACTTAGCTCAAACTCAAATTCAACTCTCCGAGTATCTTGATAGGAATGATTTTGCCTGGAATAGATATTTAGGATCCTCTACAAATTGTAACAGGTGTCTTAGAATAGGAAGACAATTCCTGGAGATAAAACTCTCATTGAAAACAGATCTGAAACTACACAGAGTCTTGGAGGTAGGAAGTGAATTTAGTGAATTAGCAGACGAGATTTTTCCCATAGTGGGAATCTATTCTAATCAGGCTGCTTGAAGGACTGGATTCAGACCTCTGCAATCTCTGTGAGGTGCTTGAGAAGAAAACTCAGAGTGTACTTGTGGTACCTGCCAAGTAGCATGCATTCCACTGAGCATCATTTTGAAGGGGTTGCTTCAATTCTCTCTATTTCTCAAACAGAAAATAAATATAATGAGCTTTTTTATGATTATTAATATTCTAGCCTACATTGAAAATAGAATTCCTATGTGTATTGGTTCATTCTTTAAAAATTGTGACGTTTTTCTTCCTCAAATTATATTTTATTAATAATTAAAAGATGAATCCATACACTGGTATGTATCTATGTCCACTATAATATATACTATTTATCATAGTGGATATAGATATATCTTATTATTGATATAATTCAATATGTGAAATGGCTATTTGACAACCATTACACAAACTGCTATATATGTTTATATATGTCTAGATATAGATTTAACTTCCTAGATCTGTGTCATATATATTATACTGTCCTATATTTAGTATTTTATATAGATGTATACACACACATGCATACACACATATATAGTAATTTTCTGTGAAGGTGGTCAAACAGCATTTCACATTTTGAATTATCTCAAGGTCAGGAAGAAATAGGAATAAATTAATGTCTTTGAACTTTAAATTAGAAGAAACGTGAAATTAGAAAATCCTACATGGATTACTAACTCAGATGGCTGGGCTAGGATTAGGAAAACGTCTCTTCTCTATAAGATCTTGAATTTCAATGCCATCTTAATTGTGAAACTCTGTGTTCAGGAATGACATTATTTTATAAAGCTCATGCCCATTAAGCAAGACACAGCCACCGCATTGCAGTTATTAAGATACCTGGAAACACTGTCCTGGAAAAGAGGCTGGTAAATGAGGAACTATTAAACAAAAATAAAACATTTCAGACCAGGAAACCAATTATATAAAACAATGTAGAAAAATGAAGCTTCTACCTCTAGAAAGAGGAGGAGTTAAAGTTAGTCTAATCTGCTCTAATTATGTTACTCAACACATTCTAACTCTGCCTCTTTGAAAGGGGGTCTCTAGCAGTCTTTCAGAACTCTTCCCATATTTCCTGCCACAATCGCAACCTACCAATGATATGGGCTCAACCATGATGACAAATTGAATGCATAAATGAATGAATTAATGAATAGTCCTAGCTTAGAATGTGGAAGGCTAGAGAGGCTTCCTGCCAAGCTCATTGCCAGCATTTTAAGTATTAACCAGAATCACAGGGTAGGAAGACAGTGAACGGCACTCTTTCCCTCACAGATCTGGCTCTTTCTGCAGGAGCCTTTTCAGTCTCTCGTGAGCTCATAACGACTCTCTGGCCGGTTCCTTGATACTCTGTGCTCTCAACATCCTTTAGATAGAAACAGGAACTGGTATCATTGGAGTTATTAAGCATGATTTCCCCTGGCCTCCTCCCAATCTGTTTATGCTACATTATGAATGTTGGCTGTTTTTCATTCTGATTAGACTTCAAAGTCGTCTAGCTTAACATAGTTTATTTCATCAGGTACTGTTTCATGATTTTCTGCCTTTCCATTTATGTTTACATTTGTAAACAGTAAGCATATTATTATAAGCTGTTAAATTAATCGGGCATGATGATCTTAATAAAAGCATATAATCATACCTTACAACCTGCACATAAAGGCCACCTAAATGTCTCCATCCAATTCCTAGGCTCCAGATTCCCAACTTAGGGGGTTTGAGAGGCCCAGGCACCAGCTGCCAGGGCTGTGGAGTGAGCCCTAGTCTGAGAGTCGACAGAGCTGGGCCCTAGCACTGATGAGAATCACAGCCCTTTGACATTGGATAAATTACTTAACCTTAGTGAATTTCTGTTACCTTATCCATTAACTGGAACTCTTATTTCATAGAATTGTTAAGAGCATTAAATAAGATAATGTGTGTAAATGACTTAAGACAACACAAAATAAATGATTAATAGATGCTATTAAAATAGTATGGATGAGTTGACCCGCTCTGTATTTCAATATTTTCATTTATAAAATAAACAAGTTAGACTGAAAAATAAGTTTAGGTCCTTCTAATCCTCCAAGTCTATAAATTTGATATACTTCCTACGAGAATGTACACCAAGAGTAGAGACATCTCTACTTTTGTCTTTTTATCAGGGATAGCGTTGACTGAATGAATTTTTTAACAAACAAAAAATGTTTTTAATTGTTCACTGTCAAGAATATGTGCCTGAGTGATTGTTGTCACTCTCAGAGACAAATCTTATGAATTCCAAGACAGTGGTATTTTTAATATGCAGCTCATGTTCTGCTGTCCTTCAGCTATATATTTCCTTTTCTTTTGTGGGGATCATGTCCATGTTGTTGTTTATAGGAGCTGCTCTTTCATGCTCATATCATAGTAATTACCTATTCCTCCAGAATAATATATTCTTGATTATTAATTCAAGAAACATTTAATAAGATCCCCATATCTTAGATGGAAGTGGGCACAGGGGAGTGAAAAAGCAAAATTCCATGGCAGCATCAAGCAGACAATTTTAGCTACAGCTGCTTTAGCTAGAGGGGATTCTGTATAAAGAGAAACACAAACTAAGATAGAGTAAGAGATTTCTGAGTAATGGAGAAAAGATGTTTTTCTCTTCCCTCCAAAACTGCTACCAAAAAAAGTCAATAAAAGTATTCTCTGGCACCAAAATACAACTACAAAAGGCATAATTTCAAATTGGTAGAACCTTGTATTTAGGATGTTTTCACAGATTCATAAAATAACAAATTAGAATACTTGAAAATCTAGAACAATGTAATTATAATTGATGTGTATTTATTTATTTAGCCATGTGATCGAGTTTGGCTGGCACCATTGTTGCAGAGATGACTGGTCCAGCTGAGCCCTGATAAAAGTGCCATTCTACAGAATCACATTGTCTTGTGAGAGCTGGAACTAATCATCTTGGTACCATAGGAAGGGGCGGCTAAAAATGATGAGTCTACACCCTGTGAATGTAGAGATAAAAAGGGAAGATTCTGGATCCTTAGTGACATCATTGAGTCACTGGATTTACCAAACCTGAATACTGACATTTGGGTGAATTGGCTCCAATTGTTTTTTTCTGTATTGGCATTATTTTAGTCATATTTCAAAATCACAGGAGACAGAGTCCACTAGGTTTGCTTTAGGGCACATGTTCACACCTGGGCTCACGGAATGTAGGCCATCTCAATGGACACTACCACCAGGTGGCATTACTTCTTTTGTCTTTAAAATAAGTAATTCCTCAAAAAGAACATGGCAGTGAAGATGCTTTAGCACAAGACAGGAGTATGGAAGCTTTGTAGTTAGAAAACCAAGTGTTTACTATATGAACAGGAAAGTCTAATTTTTCCTCAAATATATAGCTTTATACAACTAGGCATTCTGCATTAGCCTTCATAAATTTAAATTTTAACTTAAATTAAAATTATGTTTTTAGGCAAAGATTTTAAATATGCAACATGGTATATCCAGAAAATTACTTATGTTCTATCTAGATTGTTTCTTAAACATACATGATTATCTTCATACAAATCTTAATTTGAAAATATGAGTGTATTTTTCACCAGTTATATAACTTGAGTAAAACTCTACTATCCAAGTTCAAGGATGATGTTTTTGAATGGCATTCCTAATATTATCATAAATACATTCCAATTAAAGTAAGTCCACAAGGTACTCTGCTAAGAACATATAAAATCAAAGTTTTCAGATTTAAAGTGGCTAGTTTGAGACAAAAAGGGAGATGTGGCTCTTTTTCTTCCATTATTTCCAATACACACAACTAACATTAGATAGTAACTGAAAAGTGGTGAAAAATACAAGCAATAGTAATGAGGAAGTCTACATGGTCAGGGATGAGGGCAATAGATTTATAATACATTATTCTACCAGTTTGAGGAACTTAATCTGAAATACTATTCCTCGGACATTGAATATGTATTTGTGGCAAAATAGGCAGGGAACATATGATTGACGATAACAGAAAATGATGAGCTCTGCTAAAGAAGCTTGGTGATCTGTGCAGTTTCTGGGTAAGAAGTACAATCAATGAGGAAAAAGGTAGTGCACTGAGATTTCCCAGTTCCAAGGGATTAACAAGCAGCTATATTCAGAGACTGCTTACTATAGGTTAAGCACTATACGTGCCTACGTGCATTATCTCCTTTGATTCTCATAGCCTTCCATAAGATAAATATTATTATCCTCAATTTACTTAAAAAGATGTTGAGGCTCAGCAAGGACATAGGGCCAATGATAATTCACCAAAGCAGGATTCCTACCCACGCCTGCCTGGCTTCAAGCTCTTGCTCTTTCCACAACAAAATGCTGCCTCTAGCAAGACACCAGCACTGTGACTTGATTGGCAGACTGACCCTCCCTTCAGCTTCTAGGAGCACCTCTTAAACATTACAAACATCTCTTATTTAGTGATTAAGCCCAGCACCACATAACTGAACTGCTGACTGTTGCTTATTTTTATTATCTTCCCTTGCAGTCCTTCTCACGGTAACTTTTCAGGGAGATTTCTATTAGCTATTCATAACATATATCTCATCCTGCTTTTACCTGGGTTTTCCATCATTGCTTTCTCTACATAGAAGATAAATGTGCAAAATTTAATAGTATTTTTATTATTATTTTTAATCTTTAACACAACTCTGAGGTCATCGGAAGAATGTTGATTATGCCCAATTTACAGGAGAAGACATGACAATCTGGTGGCATAGATATCCAGGGTCACCGAGTTAGACAACGATGACGTTGGTATTTGATCCACATCTGCTTTTGCTGCCACCTCCTGATGGAGATCACGGCATTAATTATTCACTCACGGCACTGGGTAGTATTCACAAAGCAGAGATGCTAAAGCTTCCATTTGCAGTGTGTCTCAGACCATACTTTTGAGCCCATTTGAAATTTAGTGAATTATGCCTTTGGTTTAGTGACTGCTTTTTTAATTTCTTTTGTGAAAAAGACATAATTAAAATATCCTACCACCTTGCAACACTTTAAAGAAGACTAAGTGCTTCCTTATTATTTTTCCGACTTGCTGTTCCTTACAATCTATCTGTAGTTAGATTTGGATTCTTTATCTCTATTTTCCGGTTAACAAAAATAGGGCAAAGTGTGCCCAGTCACAAAAACCATTATAGACCATTAGAGTTTTGGTTTAGCCCACTGCTCCTGCTCATATCTCTCTCAATGTAATATCTGAGATGGCGTTGATATATTACTACAACTCCAAGGTTTTCGTTATTTAGAATACTTCAGAATATATTTTTAATTTCATGGTCCTGTATACACACATTAATTTAAGCCTTGGACATGCATATTTATCTTGAAAACTCAAAAGATCAAAAATTGGTTGGAAGGTAAAATCATACATAAAAATAATAATGACAATAGCGACAGTTTAGCACATGCATGTCCTAGGCACTTTGACAAGCACTTCATATGATATTTATCTTATTAGTCACCCCCTGCTATGGTCTGAATGTTTGTGTCCCCCCCAAATTCACATGTTAGAATACTACCGTGCAACCTGATGGTGTTAGAAGGAGGGGACTTTGGGAAGTGCTCGAGTCGTAAGGGTGGAGTCCTCCTGAATGGGATTAGTTCTCTTATTAAAGAGGCTCTCACAGAGCTCCCTAGCCCTTTCTGCCATGTGAGAAGACAGCAGGAAGTCTGCAACCCGAGAGACAGCTCTCACCTGACCATGGTGCATTCTGATCTCAGACACCCAGCCTCCAGAACTGTGAGAAATAAATTTCTCTTGTTTGTAGGCCATTAAATCTGTGGTATTTATCCCAAAAGGTCTAAGATGATCCTAAAACTTTAGGTGGTTGGTTTTATAGAAGAAGAAACTGAGACTTAGAGAGGTTAAAATTTAGCTTTGCTGGTCAGTGGCAAAGCCACAGTTTAAACAAAGGATTTCATTGACTTCATGGTCAACATTCTTAGCCTCACCGGCCATGCTACCTCTCTGATCAATGCTGCCTTACATATACTTCTTAAACACTCAAGTTCTACAGAGATCCTATCCTGCTCACGGTAGCCTACTGTTCTTCAGTGCCACTAGCAGAAGTCCTTTCAACTATTCTTGTATCTTTTTACCTATTCAATTTCTTCCGTTGTTAATAGTCTAAGAATTTCTCCCCAAAGCTCTCCATGAAATTTCAAAGAGAACAGAACACCTAGTAAATATCGTTATTAAGTCACTAACTCACATATCAATTCACTTCTAACAATCATTATTGACTTAATGTGCTAAACTCAGGTAAGCACTGGGGATACGAAGATGAATAAGAAGGAATCTCTACTCTCAAAGAACTTGATGTCTGCAGATTGTGTACTGGGGAGTAGACAATTACGTAAAATGATAAACAAGTTTTATAATAAAGGCACACACACATGCTGGGAGATTGGAGGCAGGTGTTAGAGAATAATAATGCTTGAGGGAATAGAAAGACTCCTTTCTTCTCTGGATAGGTGTTATCTGAGCTTATCCTTTTAGGATGGAGTAGAATTGGGCTGAATAATGATGGAGTAACTTCAAAGCACGTGAAAGACTATGCATTCTGAACAGTAGACGCTCTCTGTATATGAAGGGAAGAAAGACAACAGTATGTGGTGAGGTTTTTAGATGACTTAGAGGTGATGTCTTTGGACTCTGGAGAGCTTGGGCTTACACATGGATGGGTTATTGCCAGATTATGACATCACTGTATTCTATTCCAGCCAAAATGCTTTAAATTTTATAAAGTTCCAATTTAAAGGTGCAATGGTTAGTCATAAAAGTAAAAATGAAAATTATCATAAAACATTTCTAAGAATGAAATGGAGCAACGAATCCCTCAGTAATCCAGTTGCTTCCTAGAAATCTAATAAGCTACAAAAGTGAAGTTGTCACATTTATTAACATTACCAAGACCCTCAAGAGATTTACTGTTTTTTTTGTTGTTATTCTCCTAGCTTACTCCTCAACTCTCTTCTCATGGGTAGTCTGTGGCTGGTGATCAAGAACTATGTAGGGGTTAAGTGCAGCTTTCATAGATAGCGATGTGCTACACATATCAAGGGAATGTCATTGGTTTACAAGATGTATGGTAATAACAGGTTTGAGAATGGTACACACATTAATAGCTTTAGATTAAGCCACATCTCCCTAGCTCTTTGTAAATTAGTAAGTTATAAATGTATTTTTTTGTCATCACATTTGAAAATGCAGATTTCCCATCTTCCTGAGAAAAAGTCAACTTTAATGAGGGTAGCAGCAAAACATTAAAGTAACAATGTAGCCATTAAGCCACATGTTAATTTTGCCATGATTCCCCATATTTCTGATATTATTTTGAATTACAACAGAAAATGCTGTTGCATACTCTAAAAGTATATAACATCTTAAAAGTTTTTTTTTTTTTCTGAGGAAGATTGTTCCTAACATCTGTTGCCAATCTTACTCCTTTTGCTCAAGGAAGATTGTTGCTGAGCTAACGTCTGTGCCAATCTTCCTCTATTTTATGTGGCATGCTGCCACAGTGTGGCTTGACAAGGGGTGCTAAGTCTGTGCCTGGGATCCGAATCTGCTGAAGCAGAACACACGAACTTAATCACTATGCCACTGGACCAGCCCCATCTCAAAAGTTTTTAAAAAGATAAATATACTTTGTAGAAATGTCCCTTAAAGAAAAGAATGAAACCATTGTACATCGGATATGCTGTTTCAGCGTGTACCACCTCATCAAGTCTTTTCCCCTCTTGTTATCCCTAAGTGGCCCTTTATCCCCTGAGCTGACCCTCATAGTTCTGCATTTGTGCTGGTTAAGAAAAGGGTAGACCTTTTCAATTCCTTAGCACATTCTGTGTCACCTTGGCGACTAAATTTGTTTATCAGAAATCCCACTCTCCAGCCTCAAGCTCATCAAATGCTAAGCCCTGCCCCAATTGTAGCACCCATTGCCAAGTGCTTGTCTGAAATGCAGGTGAGTTTTCAGTGTAATGAGGATAATTATTATCTTTTAAGGTATTTTAAACAGATAGGCTCTTATTATAACTAATTACAGAGAATTCTCTTATGTGGCAGGGCCAGGGAATGCGGTATTCTGGTTAACGATTCAATTGAAAGAGAGAGAATATAAAAGATGTTGATGTTCCTGAGATTCACTCTGGGTCTATGAGGTGAGTGGATTTTGCCAGAGTGGTCTCCCTCATTCAGAAGACCATCACATTGCAACGTCGGATATCTAAACAGCAGCAAAAGAATTTTCAGAATTATAATCAACCCTGGTTTAAACGATACTCCACATTCATTCCCTTTTTTAATTTATAGCCTTTCCTCGGAGAAAGGATGTGGGAATGAGGTTCTTGCCAGTCACCATTTACTGAGCCTTGAGACAACGTGAAGCAGTCGTAGGAATAGCAGAGTGTCTAGCCCGGGAAGATTAATAATGTCTTTCTCACTTTTTCATTCATGAGGTCTAGGAAGTTTTCTCTTTGTGTATTTGTCAAACTGTCATAAAGAATATTGCTTTTTCTCGTTGGCTTAAGTCAAGGATTCCACGTCAAAAATTAAATGAAAGTGATCAAGATGCCCCATTCTGGTTAGTAGCGCAAGAGATAAAGCTTGCTCCCAAGTTTAATTTGAACAATATTTCAACTTCCCCTGGTCCCCTGTTCCAAATATCTATATATTGTTTGAGCAGCATTTTTTTTAAGATTAACGCATCTGCAAAGAGCCTTTAAAAACGTAGTTTAAGAAACACTTCCGCCCTGAGCTAAGAAAGCAATGAATTGCCTTCCTTACATGAGAGTGTCATGGAGCAAGGTACCAACCTAGCGAAGCCCATTTTCCTCTTGATCCTGTTGACCACCTCCATTTCTTGAAACCTCTCCCATCGCCTCCACTGTACCACCCTCACATACTTGTCCACCTGTCTCACCTTCTCAATTTCCTTTGCTTGCTCATTTTCTTCATCTTGCCTCCTAAATATTGTTGTCCCTAGGACTTTGTCCTCTGCTCTTTCCTGTTTCCATTCTGCTCTTGACTTGTATGACATACTCCTTCCATATAGCTTCAATTATAGACCAAAAAATTCTCAAATCGAATATGATCTCTATGCCTCATCTCTCTCTTTAGCAAGAGTCCCAAATGCAATCACATACTTTAGCAAAACAGCATAGAAAATGAGGTTATTGCTACCCTCCATGTTGCCCCTTCTCTTATATTTCATCTATCTGCTTACATTTCATTATAATCACCTGGTCATTTGAATTAGAAACGTCTCCATACACTTCAAAACTGATTTGTTATTAAGTCTTGTCAGATCATCCTCCAAAATGTATTTGGAACCCATTCCTTCTCTTGCTTTCTGATGATTGTTACTCTGGCTTAGGTTTTGGTTTCTACATCCCGAGTTTATGCTAAAAGCTGAAGCATAAACTGAGCTTGCTGACTCCTATCTGTTCTCTGTCCTGCCCATTCTAAGTGCTCGTTCCAGGAACATCTTTATGACACAAGATGTTATGTCTGTCCCCTGAGATATTGGTTTCGCAGCTTCAGGGAATAAAGTCCAAAATTTTTGGTGCAATATGAAAAATCATTTAAAACCTGAGCCTAAAATATGCGCCCAATCTCCACCTATCCTATGGTAAAAACAAATTACAGGAACTTAACCCATTTGACAGCCTATCTATAGACTCCATTCAGCTTCCCAATGTCTCCTAAAAGATAAACTTTAAAAGACTGGTTTAGAGTTAATTGAGTCCTCACTACCACCATTAGCAATATCTCTCTCTAGGGTTTTTATTATCACTCCAATCTCTGACAAGACAACAAGCAAGATGGAGGTACCTGGGTTGCACACACACCACAGACACGGGATTCAACCTGGAAGCAGTCAGGGATTTGCCCACTCCTTGGAATTTATATCCAGTAAAAGTATCCTTCAAAGTTGGTGATGAAATAAAGAAATTTGCGGAGAGAAAAAACTGAGATAATTGATAGCCCACAGATCTGCCATGCAAGAAAGACTACAAGAATATCCTTAGGCTGAAGAGAGATGATATCTTGTGTCTACGGGGAGGAATGAGGAATAGCAAAAAAGGAAAAATAGTTCTATAAACATAAAAGGCCTATTTTTAATGCCGTAGGTTTTTTCATTTTTTATAATTTATTTAAAAGATTCTTGGGGAGTGATGTCAGCATGGTGGCAGAACGGGAGGTCCTGGCCCTAATCCCCATCTTGCCTTCAACCACCCCTCCCAACCCCCCCAGAATCACCAATTTAACAACCATCCCTGGATGAAAACAGCTTTATGAGAGCTCCAGATCCCAAGTGAGAGATTACAGCACCCCTGTGGAGCACAGAAAGGAGAAAAGATGACTTGAAAAGATTAAGAACAATTTCACTTTACACATGCCACCCCTCTCTAACCAGCACAGCACAGCACTGAGACAGATCCTCTTGGCCAGAAAGTTCTCCCATGCCTTACACACAGGGAAG
Source organism: Equus przewalskii (assembly GCF_037783145.1). Lineage (NCBI taxonomy): Eukaryota > Metazoa > Chordata > Mammalia > Perissodactyla > Equidae > Equus > Equus przewalskii. The sequence continues at coordinate 22,539,510 of NC_091838.1, read as the reverse complement.
AGAGCTCATTATTTTTTCGCAGAGTAGGATTCCATGGTTTGAATGCATCACTGTCTGTTTAAACACTCACCCTTTGAAGGACATCAGGGCTCTTTCCAGTTTGGAGCTGTTATGAATAAAGCTGGTATAACCATTTGTACACAGGTTTTTTGCATGAACATACCTTTTAATTTCTGTGAAATAAATGCTTAAGAGTGCATTTTCTAGGTCATATGGTAATTACATGTTAATTTTACTTTAATTAATTAATTAATTAATTTTATTTATTTTTTTTTGCTGAGGAAGATTCACCCTGAGCTAACATCTGTGCCAGTCTTCCTCTATTTTGTATGTGGGTAGCTGCCGCAGCATGGCTGCCGCTGAGTAACATAGATCCATGCCCAGGAATCAAGCCCAGGCTGCTGAAGTGGAGCACACCAATCTTAATCACTAGGTCATGGGCCCAGCCCCCTTCATGTTAATTTTAAAAGAAAAGGCCAAGTCATTTTCCATGTAGCGGTACTGTTTTGCATTCATACCAGCAATGTACGACTGATCTAGTTTCTCTGCATCCTTGCAAGCAATTGGTGCTGGTGTTGGCACTACTTTTTCTTTTAGCCATTATGACAGGTGTATAGTGATATTTCATTGTGGTTTTAATTTGCTTTTCCCTCTTCACTAATTATGTTAAACATCTTTTCATGTGCTTAGTCTCTATGTGTATGTCCTCTTCAGTGAAATGTATCTTCATGTCATTTGCCCATTTCATAATTGAAGTGTATGGAGTTTTTCACAAAGTTTTTGTTTGTTTTTGAGGAAGATTAGCCCTGAGCTAACATCGGTGCTAATCTTTCTCTTTTCGCTGAGGAAGATTGGCCCTGAGCTAACATCTGTACCCATCTTCCTCTACTTTATATGTGAGATGCCTGCCTCAGCATGGCTTGATAAGCAGTGTGTAGGTCCATGCCCAGGATCCAAACCAGTGAACCCCAGGCTGCTGAAGCAGAGTGTGTGAACTTAACCAATATGCCACTGGGCCAGCCCCATTTTTGAAAGTTTCTTATATATACTAGATACTAATCTTTTATCAGATATGTGGTTTCCAAATATTTTCTCTCACTCTGTGGCTTTTCTTTTCATCCTCTTCATAGGATATTTTGCAAAGCAAAATATTTTGATTTTAATGAAGCCCAAGTTATTATTTTTCCTTTTAGGATCATGCTTTTTGTGTCAAATCAAAGAACTCCTTGCTTCACCCTAGAGCACTAAGATTTTCCACTATTTTTTTTAAAAAAGTTGTGTAGTTTAATATTTTACATTTAAATCTATGATCTATTTCAAGTTATTTTTGTATAAGGTGTGAAGTTTAGGTTGAAGTTCATTTTTTTTTTACAACAGATTGTCCAATTGCTCCAGCTTTTGCACTTTATCATGAACCATGTGGCTCAATTTCTGGGTTCTTTATTGAGCATTATCTCAGCATCTTTATTGAGCTCTTCCTTTATTGAGCAATATGTCTATACTTCCACCAATACACATTGTCTTAAGTACTGTAATTACCTATTAAAACTTAATATCAAATAGAGTGATGCCTCTGATTTTTTTCTTCCTTGTCAAGATTGTTTCAGCTGTTCTAAGGCCTATGAATTTTCATATAAATTTTAGAATAAGTTTGTCCGAGTCTATTAAAAACTTGCTGGAATTCAATAGGAATTGCATTAAACCCATGAATCAGTTTTGGGAGGATTAACATCCTTGCTATGTCTTCCAATCCATGAACACAATATACATCTCCGTTTATTTACGTCTTCTTTGATTTCTTTCATCAGCTTTTCTTAACTGTCAGCATACAGATCCTGTACACATTTTGTTAGATTTATATCCAAATATTTCATATTGGAGGTAGCAATCATAAATGGTGATGTGTTTTTAATTTCACTTTCCATATGTTTATTTTGAATATATAAAAATGTGTTTGACTTAGTACATTGCTCTTGTGTCTTGTGACCTGGTAAAATGACTTTTAGTTCTTTGACTGCTTTATTGTTGTTTTTGTTTTAAGAATTTTCAAGATATTCCACATAGAAATAGTGTCATCTGAAAAGAGCGGAACTTTTATTTCTGTCTTTCTAATCTGCATGCCTTTTGTTTCCTTTTCTTGCCTCATTGCAATGGCTTGAACTTCCGGCAGTATGTGGAATAAGAGTGATGAGAGTGGAGATCCTTGCCTTGTTCCACTGTGAACTGCATTATGTCCCTGCAAATTCGTATGTTGAAGCCCTAACTCCCAATGTGACTGTTTCTGGAGATAAGGTCTTTAGGAGGTAATTAAGGTTAAATGAGGCTATCCAAACTTAAGGTGTTAAGATATTAACATTATCTTCTCTTTTCAATTAAGTAATTAGCTTATTTATTTACTTATTTATAATTTTATTGAGATATAATTCACATACCATAGGATTTACCCATTTAAAGTGTACAAGTCAATGATGTTTCGTATATTCACAGACATATGAAACCATCATGGCAATCAATTTTAGAACATTTTCATCACCTCAGAAAGAAGTCCCATATTCTTAAGCCATCACCCCTTCACCTCCCACTCCTTCCCTCAGCCGTAAGCAAACACTATCTACTTTCTGTCTCCATATATTCTCTTATTCTGGACTTTGATATGCATGAAATCATATAGTATGTGGTCTTTTGTGACTGAGTTTTTTCACTTAGTGTAATGTTTTCAAGGTTTGCCTGTGTTCTAGCATGTATCATGACTTCATTCTTTTTTATGACCAAATACTATTTCATTGTATGGACATACCACAAGTTTTTATCCATTTGTCTATTGATGGACATTTGGGTTATTTCCATCTTTTGACTATAATGCATAATGGTGCTAGAAATATTTGTATACAAGGTTTTGTGTGGGCATATGTTTTCATCTTTCTTGGGTATATACCTAAGGGGGGAATTGTTGCACGAAATGGTAACTCTATGTTTAACACTTTGAGAAATGACCAAATTGTTTTCTTAAATGATTCCACCTTTTTATATTTCCACCAGCACGTACAAGGGTCCCAATTTCTCTACATCCTTGTCAAAACTTGCTATCATCTGACTATTTGAGTCTAGCCATTCTAATGGGTAAAGTAGTGTCTCCTTGTGGTTTTTATTTCTATTTCCCTGAAAATTCATGATATTGACAACCTTTTCATGTGCTCATTGGTCACTTTTATATCTTCCTTGAAGAAATGTCTATTCTGACATTTTTTTCGTTGATACAATTTATTACCCTGGTCTTAGTCCGCCCTTTCAGTTACTGCATCTAATGTGATCTCATTTTTGCCTAGTTTTTTCCTCAAAAGACACATAACATGTACACATATTTTGTGAGCTATTCCTTCCCCAATCTTCTTTCCTGTACAGCAATTTCTCTTGCCAGCCCCAAGAGAATCTCAGATATAATAAGATGTTACATCCCAAAAGCCAGATAATTCTTCATCTCTTGTCATATTATATCACACATAAACTAAAATGAAACATAGACTCTCCTTTTACCATTTCTTCTTGTCAGTGTGCATATTCCTCTGTAAGTGCAGCACATAATGGTGGTATTTTATAGTTTTCCTCTTTAGAACTTTCTGTTAAAATAAAAAATGATCACGTTTTTCTTTTATTCCTCATAAATGCTAGTTCATTTCCCTAGATTGGATTCATGTTAGGCAAACAAAAGCAATAGCTTTTTTCTGGTCATTCCTCAACTTCTGGTCATTGCTCCTTCCCCTGATCCCACATGCCATTTCTCTTATTTTCCAATTTTTGGACTACCCTTAAGTTGTTTTATAATTTTCCCCCTTTGTATATATTAATCAGATGTCACAAATATTCTTCATGCTTCTCCACCGAGTTCCTGAATTCCGTTTACTCATCTCCAATTCCCCAATTCCTTCTGGTTCTCTGTGGTGCTTCCTGAAACCTGAAAGAAACACCCCAAGATGCTCTTCTGAAGCTCTCACTGTTGCATAGGAGGCCTACATCCTTGTCTGCATGTAAGGCTGCTTCTAAAACCCAAAATGCTAAAGTGTTGGGAGTGTGAAAATGATAGCCTTAAAATACCATCCTCACGGAAACTTTCCTCAGCTTATGGCCAGCAAGTGAGCCACAGTGCCCTTGGAGAACAAAGAAATCAGTCCAAGTGCCGGTGGCAGGACCCGGTCTGAGGTTCTTCACCTTCAGAAGCCCACAGGAAAGTCATAGCACATGATGGGACAGGGCAAAATGAAGTGCTCGGGGCAAACCATCAGAGCCTAATTTATGGGAACCGTGAAAATAACAGCCTGCGCTGCTCTTTCCCTCAGCAGTGGCCCACACAGACAGCCCATGGCTCTCCATTCATCCCATTTACCAGATTAACATTTCTCACTGCCAGGGGAGCACGGATGTGCCGGGATGCTGTCCTTGTCAGAGGACCCTGAAAATGTGTGTGCGTTTGTGTGCATGCATGTGTGCACGAGTGGGCCTGGGTGAGTGTGTAGATCTTTGCCCATCCTTGGCCTTGTGCCAGCCCTGGCAAGGACCTGTACTCTTACCTGGCTCAGCTGCTGCGTATTTCCCCACTTGACTGATGCTCTGACATTTTAACCAGCTGTTTCTTCCCCACCTCTCTGCAGGAACATTTCTCCCACTGAGTTTTCCCTCTGCCCAGGAGATCTGTAAGTTTTCTCTGCTCTTGGACTTTTCCTATGCTCCACCTCAATCGAAGCTGTCTCTGCATTTTGCAGTCGAACCACAGATGTTTCCATCCTAAAGCACTAAGGCAAGTATTCCCTTGCCTTTCATTTTCTCCTTTATAGCTGTATCAATTTAGTTTAACAGTCCCCATGATCCCTTTAGAATGATAGAGAAAAGTTGTATATTATTTATGAAAGAGGTGAAAGGAGTTGAGGACAAAGAGAGGACAGTAACATATAAATTACCAAAAAGAAAATATGGGGAAAGTGTATGGAGACAAGTATTTCATGTAGTTTTAGAACTACTGGAGAAACATACAACTACTGTACAAATGTGCACACTCATAGCAATACTTAAACCACCAAAATACACAAGTCATTCGTTTCTTCCACCACATAAGTCTTCCAATGTGCGGACTTCTCTCTTCTAAATCCCATGTGAAAGAAAAAGTAAGTCACTTTCTTTGATACTTCCTGTGCTTTCATAAATCAATTTCACAGTGGCCCAATATTCTAATGAAATAAATATCGTTCTACTGGTTCTAAAATTTAAACCTTCTTATTGATCCTGAAATGGAGCAGCAAAATGCTTTAAGTTGGAGCTAATGTGAGTCTAACTGGCAAATTCATAACTGTAATCTACAGTGATAATAATAACAAATGTTTATGGAGTGCTTACCATGTGCCAGGCACATTTCTAAGCATATTACTTATTTTGCTTCATTTAAGTCTCATTTCAGCCTCGTAAGTATGTAAGGTGACAACTGAGTAAATCGAGGCACAGAAGTTTGAGTAATTTGTCCAAGTTCCTCAGTAAGACATAGGGCAGAACCATGACTTGCCTGCAAGAAGCCAAGCCACAGAGCTATTACTCTTACCCACACCTTTATGCAACTCTTTAATAAGCTACACTATCTACTGATACTCTTTAGGATGCATTTTCTATTTAAATCAACCTGAGTTTACTCAGGGCAGACATGTTGTACAACACTAGGGGGTGCCACACACATAAATACAATGTGAATTGTGTGCCTTGGAGATGGGTGGCAATAGGGTCTTCAGTGAACCATGAAATTTCTGTGGGATTGTTCTCATCATCATAATACTTCCGAACTTCCGAAGTCTAATAAACAGGTAAAAGGAAAGGAAATTTTGGTTAGAAGAGAAGGGTTGATGTAGTTCTTCGATTCTGGTGAAACATGCAGATTTCTGGGCTCAGCTCCATGTTCAGTGTCAGTGGGAAGGTTAACAAGGATTTACAGTACTGCTGACACAGGCAGTACCCTGAATGTATAAGAAATGCTGCGGTTTGTGGGGAGAGGACAGGAGAGGAGAGTGGTAAGCAGCGGTAGTATTGTCACCTCTAGTATTATTTCCCTCTTCTTTGTCGACTCCATCATTATGAAGCTTAAAAATGTGTTCTGTAGTCCATCCTTGATCAGCCCTAGTCACTGGCTCCTGCAATACGGGCAGAAAGTAAATCAACAATTTCATCCCCATCAACTTAGCTGCCAACCAGCCTCCGTGTTTGTATGCTTAGGTGGGCTCCACAGTTGATTGTTTCCTTGATGTTTTGGGTTGGTCCATGTCACAGGACTGGGCTGAGGTGTTGATCCCCTCTTAGCCAGCATTCTTTTAGATTATTCTCCCCCCACGACTTTGGGGCCATGACCTCAATTCTATGTGGTACCCTGACCAGCTGTGCTGATGTGGCTGAGCTTCTTGTTTCCTGCCACCCTCCTCCCTATCTATCACAGGAGACCTCCCAGACCAAGCGAGTTCCTGCTGATTCTCTTGCTTTATGCTTTGCCTGAACTATCAGGCTCACCATCCCTTCTGGTCACCAGCTCTCCCTCTGATCACTGTGCCTGGATCTGGTTTCTCTAGAAGGTGGCCAGACTCTGGAGCTAGTATCTCTGACACCCAGTGTGCCCAGAAGAGACTTAAATAACACAGAGAATAAAATAAGATTTTATCTTAGATTGCAATTTGTCATATTTTTTTGACAGACTATTGAGTTGGACTACCCATGGATAGATACAGAACCCAAGGAAATATTAAAGGACTTGGGGAAAAATATTTTAAAGACAGTGCCTTGTAGAAAATGTCTTCTGGGGGCTAGCCCTGTGGCCGAGTGGTTGAGTTCACGTGCTCTACTTCGGCAGCCCAGGGTTTTGCCAGTTCAGATCCTGGGCGTGAACACGGCATCACTCATCAGGCCATGCTAAGGTGGTGTCCCACATAGCACAATCGGAAGGACCTACACTAGAATATACAACTATGTCCTGGGAGGCTTTGTGAAGAAGAAAGAAAGGAAAAGAAGATTGGCAACAGATGTTAGCTCAGGTGCCAATCTTTAAAAAAAAAGAAAATATCTTCTAACTCTAGAGGGAAAGATGGCTTCTAGAACAATAAGATTGTTTTCTCACTCACCTATGAAAAATAAAACAGTATACTCCAAAGAGAAGATGTGATGTCTATTCTCAATAAGCTGATAAGGCTGCCTGAGGATATGGGCAGCCTTATCAATTTTCAACCAAACTTGCTTGAAAATAAGAGGTGAGAAGTGACAAGCACAGATGCTAAGCATCACAGGATTTCAAAGGATTTGAAAAAGAAAAAAACAATGGTAAGTCCAGAAAGGATTCAGAAAGGAGATAAAAATTGCATTGAGTTGCAAAGGATGAAAATAATTTTGGGGAAAAAAATCCCAAGATATCCTATTTAATTGTGATGTAATTATATAGGAAAGTAGGAAGAAAAATGATGAGAGAAATCTATCTGCCAAGTTAAAAAAACTGTTGAGGTTCTTAAACGCCAGCATAAATATAAAAATAATGAACTTTATTTTACTGTCAAAGGGCAATAAAAGACTTTTTCAGTAAATTCTTCAAAGCTGACCCTTTTGAAGGTATCAGTAAGAATAAGAATAAATTTTATGATATAGATCTTCCTTAGAGAAGTCCTATCAGATTTTATAGAGGCGTTTGCTTCAGTAAGATCCAATTTTTCTTTTCCTTTTATGCAGCTAAAAGAGTGACGATGCCACCATAAGGAGTATGAAACATAAAGTTTTCTATTATCTATTAGATAACTTAAAATCTAAAGGGTACAGAAATTGTAAATGCTAAGCAAAAGACGTTTAAGCAAGTCTCTGTATTTCTTCAGTATGCAATTACAAATCCTCCTTTCAGTCTTCTCAGATATTCAGACTAATTAACTGCTTTGCCAGGGGGAAGATGTGGCAACAAGATTCACAGTTTCTGAATGGCTGCAAGGTATTTAATTTGAACAATGGGAGAGTTGAAGGGCAGCCGTTAGCAAGCGTATCAGCAGATCGAGTATACTGTCTAAATAGTTCTTATTCAATTTCAAAATTGAATTGCCTGAAGATTTATATTGAATTTTTTTTTTCACATTAAGAAGGCCTCACACTGCAAATACCAGCAAGGGAAGCCATTACTCTGTAATTCTGCATTGGAAAAGCTAATGTACTGTTTCTAGTCTGTAGTGACAGGTGAGTGGGGATGGGTGGTTTATGGCTTCAGGATCTCAACAGCCAAGCTTCTGCTAAGCCTATGTAACTGAAGCAAATCATAACACAGGCCCACCTGCAAACAAGTACCTTTAAAAATTGAGGACTATGTTCAGGATCTAAGTACCCCTGCCACTACTTATCAACTCTGCGCTCCATCCTCACCCCCTGATCTCAGAATAAGCAACTCATTTTGAGTTTTTCTTGAATCTCTTCTGAGTTAGAGTTCCCCAGAGAAAATGAACCAACAAAGAGATATATATCTATATATGTACATCCATCTATATATATATATATATATGGAGAGAGAGCCAGAGACAGACAGAGACAGAGAGAGACAGAAACAGAGACATACAAAGAGAGATAGAGATGTGGAGAGAGAGAGAGAGATTTGTTTTAAGGAATTGGCTTATGCAATTGTAGAAGCCAGCAATTCCAAAATGCAATGTAAGTGGTAGGCTGGAGACCCAGGGAAGAGTTGATATTGCAACTCAAGTCTGAAGGCCATCTGGAGGCAGAATTCCCTCTTCTTCCAGGGAGGTCAAACTTTTTTTATTCAGGTCTTCAACTGATTGGATAAGGCCCACCTACATTATGAAGGGTGGTCTGCTTTACTCAAAGTCCACTGATTTAAATGTTAATCTCATCTAAAAAGTACCTTTACAGAAACATCTAGATTAATGTTTGACAAAATATCTGGATTCGGTGGCCTAGACAAGTTAACACAGAAAATTAACAATCATACCTTCTGAGAGCGAGCTTCAGAGAAAGACTCAGCACTGGCCCATTCCTTCCCCACCTCATTTCCAATTTTATTGTCTTTATAATTGAGGAGGAACCCAACTTCCATTGTGATGCCAAGATCTTTACAAGTTATTTCATTGAATCCACATGATATATTTTGAACGAAGAAACTGAGTCCCAGAATATTTCAAACCTGGTTCATCCAACTCCAAGCCAATTGCATCAGGGTCTCACCTCATGACACAGCCTCCTCGAACTGCTGTGTGCTTTTTGGTAGATCTGTTCTGATTTTCTTTGTATCTTATCCCTGGCTTGTTTTTGATTTCCTGTAGAGTTAAAGACATCGATAGCTTCCTTCTTACCTGAGTGGAGTGCAGCCTATAACCTAGTCCAGCTAATCCTGGAAATGAGATGAATTGTTGTTGGCAGGACCTGTGGGTCTCAGTTCTCTGATCATGGGGATTCCTGTGTGCTGCTTCAGTCCCAATTCCAGCTACCAGAGAATCGAAGTAGAAAGTGCTTGCATTAGTTTGCTGTGGCTGCTGTAACAATCTACCACAAAATGGGTGACTTAAAACAGTAGAAACAATCTCTCACAATTCTAGAGGCTAGAATCCCAATATCAAGGCACGGACAGGGCCATGCTCCCTCCATAGGCACTAGAGAAGAATCTTTCCTTGACTCTTCCTACCTTCTGGTGGTTGCTAGCCATCCTTGGTCTTCCTTGACTTGTGGCTGCATCCCTCCAATTTCTGCCTCTGTCTTCATGCAGCCATCTTCCCTCTGTGTATGTGTATCCTTTTCTTTTATAAGGACAGCAGATATTGGATTTAGGATCCATCCTAATCCAGTATGACCTCATCTTAATTTAACTAATTACATCTGTAAGGATCCTATTTCCGAATAAAGTCACATTCTGGGGTTCTAAGTAGACATAAATTTGGGGCGGACACTTTTCAACCCAAACAACACTGTTTAGTTTCTTAACTTTGTGAACTCTACTGATACAGGTCATTTTTCCCATGGCTGTGTTTTTCTTAAAAACTTATATCTAACTTCTTTCAATGAGACAATTAGATATATGCATGTAATGAATCCTTTCATCTGTGACTCTAATGCACTTAGAAGATATTTGGATTTTCTTGTTCTGAAGAGCATTCTAAACCTGTTCATGGAATTTAAGATTGCTTTGTAAATTATGAGAGTTTTCAAGAAAAGTATGGGAAACAATAAAACAGACACCTATATAACTATCACCAAGACTGAACAGACAACACTCTTACTTGTTTGTTTTTAAGTAGTTTTAAAGAAGAAAAGGTAAAGCTACAGTAAAGCCTTACTCTGTCCCTTTCCACTCCCTCGCTAGCCAGAGGTGACACCAGCCTGAAGCGAGAATGAATCATGCCTATGCACATTTTGCCCCTCTTCAATAAAAAACGTATCCCTAAAAAATTAGTATTATAAAAATTTAGGCCAATTGTATCCTACCGTGCCCATTCTTTCCTAATTTTTTCTTTTTCTTTTTCTTGGTGTCTGCTCTAGTGAAACTAGTTGTGCATAATATCTGTACAGGAATTTTTACCACAGTGGAAAAAATTGTAAACAAGCTAATCATCCCATGATAGGGTTAAAATAAATAAAAATGTTTTGTCAATTATAGCAAATGAAATACTGTCTAGCAGTCAAAATAAATGGATAAGATCTACAGAACTTAAGATTCTTTTTTTAAAAAATACTTAAACCAAAATAGCAATGTATGTAAAATTATTTATTAAAATTCTCTATTTTTTAAAGATCACTTCTTTGATAATATAAAATGGTGAATAACCTCACTCAAAAAAACTCCTGGTGCTATTACCATTTTCTCTATATGAATATATGCAAATCCGTCAGTACATGTGTTAAATCTTCTATTAGTCAGCTGAAGGATGCAGGATCTCGATATTTCAAGTCAACATGTTAACAAAATCTTATTCAGCCCTGTCATTGACTCTACCAAGAAAAGTAAAGATAAAAGAAGAACTTTTCTTTTTAATTTCCAAGAATGGTTTCCATATGCTATAGCTGTGAACAGTAATCAGATCAGTGATGCTGTTTAGAAGCTTGGTCTCTCTCAGCATCAGATTGATCCATATATCAACTTAGTTCTGCAAAGGCTTCAGATAACTCATTGTGTGCATTTCCAAATCGGCAGCTCTAATGATTACAGCATCCAAACTGCCATACATAGGCAACAGTACATTACTCTCACTATTACCTCCAGACTATTAAAGCTATAGTGGTGTGAGAATAATGCATGCGTGCATCTTGCTACTGTCAGTAGGTACGCAATCAATAAAACAGTATTGCTCAGTATTTCAACACAGCAGAGATCTGAAAAGTTAATGGTAGCTTGAAATATGTTAATGAGTAAATATTCAATAAAACCTTACAGGGGGAAGCAAATACCTGCGTAAGTGAGAGAGTAAGTAGCGTGCCCTCCAATTCAGGGATGAGGCATGGCAGCCATTCCCAGCCCTGTCGGCACAGGCCAGGTTGGCCTCACTGTATGCTATGCTCTTCCTTGATGGAGCTCACCATGGCAGCAGTTACCTAATTTGTATAATTACTGGATTAAGGTTTTTCTCACCTACTAGAAACTCAGCTGGATGAGGTCAGGGACCATGTTCAGCATTTCCAAGATGTCAGAAAAGAGAGGCGAGGGGAATACATTTGCTAAAATAATTCAAACCAAGGGTGTCAACAAATATGCATAACATCAGATAAATTTTCATTATTTGCAGAGTTTGTCTCTGTACAGTGAGAAATTACGCAAAAAGAGTGAAGACGCTTAGAAGAGTCATTGAGAACCATAATCTTGTACAGCAATGACCAATACATGGCACTTGGGCTACTTCTCAGTGCCGTGACTTTGGCCAACCTCGCTGAGTGATCTGGGCATTCTAACTTGGTGAGCCCATAGATGGCCTCAAGGACATCCTCATCACAGTGCAGAGGTTTCAACCAATCAGATTTGACACACAAGAGAGGACCGACTTGCCATCCCTGGTCTAAATCAACCACTCTGTTTTTAAATGAGAAAAGCAAGCCCTCAACAAGCAAAAGCTGTTTCCTCCTAAAATCATGGAGCCAGTTTGCTCACCTCCTCCAATTAGTATATTTCCCTTCTCTCATTTATGGTCTTCCTTTCCATTTCTGTGTTTATTCAATTAACTTAATTGCTAGAAGCTATCTCAAGTACAGGTAAGAAAAATGTCAGTGTCTAACAATGTATAAAGATAATTTTCCTGAAGTCACATTACTGGTTGTTAGCAAGTGAAGACTCTCATCAAACACAAAGTAGCTGTACTTGTGATTTTGAATAAATTACCCATATAAACAAATGTGAACAGGAAACTGTTGGGTTAGTTTCGTTTTTAAAAATGCTTCTCAACGGGAAAAACACAACACTTGAGCATCTTCACTATCTTTCATTGATGCCAAGAAAACCACTGCAAATGAAGACCAAATTCCAGCTACCATCAGCAGCTTTCTAGAGAGATCTGGACATTCCAGATCATTTTTGCCAAACTCTTATAAATTTGAAGCAATAAAAATAATAGTTGGTTAATGTTAAATACTGATTTTAACTTCCTGATTGAATTTGGTTTAGATTTATTACAGAGAAAATTGTATTTTTATACCAGGTACTTAATTTATATATTGATTCAACAAGCAGTTGCAATTTTGTAGTATTTCAACATACATTAAAATGCTGATAGGTGTTTATAGTGGATATGTCTTTGCTTTTATAACATTTTTAGTCATGACTGTGATTTATTTGCTAAGAAATTCTTGATCATAACTGCTTCAATTATTTTCCAATGGAAAAAATGTGATCTGTTTGTGATATCATTTCTAGATATATATGGAAGTTGTGCAAGGAACGTGCTGCCTCAGTCTCTGATCTGTGTGGGGCTTGGGAATGGGGAAGCAAGAGCCAGCCCTCCAGGCAGAGGGAAGAAAGCAAGGACAAAGTCCCCAAGGCAAGAAGGAGTTTGGCATCTTTTGGAATAAACAAGTTTTCCCTGGCTGTAGCCATGGACACAGGAAAGGTGGTGCGGTCAGAGAGCTAGAGCAGCCCAATCATGGAAGGTTGTCCAGGCCGAGGCTAGGAATTTAGATTTCAATATAAATTCATTGGGAAGACACAGTTGAGTTTTAAGCAGTGAACTGACACGATCTGATTTATCTTTTAAAAGGATCATATCCTTTTTAACTTTGAATTATCATTATTTTGATAAATAACTTCCTTGTAGACTAGCTGGTAAGCATCTCAAGGTCAGGAACAGCTTTTGATTAATCTCTGACTCTTCCATTCATAACTACTTGTGGTGGTTAATTTTATGTGTCAACTTGACTGGGCCATGGGGTTGCCCAGATATCTCTGGGAGTGTCTGTGAGGATATATCTGGATAAGACTAATATTTGAATCGGTGGACTGAGTAAAGCAGATTCCCTTCCCCACTGTGGGTGGTCCTCATCCAATCCTTTGAAAGTCTGAATAGACTAAAAGGCTGGGTAAGAAAGAATTCTTCCTCTCTGCCTGTCTTGTAGCTGGGACATTGGTTTTCTACTGCTTTTGGACTCGGTTTAGGGCTGGAACTTACATCATCGGCTCTCCTGGTTCTCAGGCCTTCAGACTTGGACTGGAGCCATTGGATCTCTTGGGTGTGGACTTCTTAGCCTCCATAATCACAAGAGCCAATTCCTTTATATATATATATATTTATAAAGCAGTGACTCACACTGGGCCTGAAGCCTGCACTGATTCTGGTCCTATTATATATATATATATGATTGATTCTGTTTCTCTGGAAAAACCCTCACTAGTACACTACTCATAACAGAATTATGACCAGGAGCAAACATTCATCAAATGTATGAAAGAATGAAGAATGAATGGATTACTAAATAAATAACTGAATATGAAAACGGAAGTATTAATATGGGCAAGATTAAAACTGCATATTGGACCAATTCTGGCCACATCTAAAATCTGAATGGAAAGGAACAGTTCTTTACATTAGCATGCATTTATGATTTATTGTTGGAGATGTAATTAGTCCCTAAAATTATCCTTCTCCAGATGTTTGTTTGGTCTCTATTTCTTGTGTTAATTTTCTTGTTATCCTTAAGTAATCTCTTGCTGATTAGCAGGCATTTAAATAGCCAGGATAATTGGTTAAATTACATCTTTATAGAGAGGTTAAATTATTATAATTATACTTTTGTAACATACAATTATAAAATAAATATGATGATATTATATGAATAACAGTACATAGGATAGTGGCAATTTAAGAAGATATAAAATTGGAGTATTAAGTACTATCGATTTAAAATCAAATATTCTCAAAAATAAAAGCTACAGAATAATAACTCTCATTTAACTCTTTGAATATGCTCTATTTTATCTGTTTAGATGTTTTCCAAATGAGTACAATGCAATTTAAAAGATTAAAAAAGAAGCCAAAAATTTCCTTTAAATGATAAAGTCAGTATATTAAAATATTCTCATAGCATTTCCAAATGTGAATGATAGCCTCAGACATGTTTGCAAATTTTGATTCTCACTCTTCAATAGTGTTGTGATAGATAATTCACAAATATATCTCTGTTACCATGTGGCAATAATTAATTTGTGGTTTTAGGCATGTAAACTGCGGTCAAATGCATTTTTTCAAAAGTGGCTTCACCCCACATGCTCTCCTGCAGTGTGGCCTGGCCACTCCCTATCAAGAGGTGGAATCTGTTCCTCCTTTCCCTTGAACCTGGGCAGGCCTGTGACGGTGTGGACCAACAGAATATGGAGGACATGGTGTTATGCATCAGAAAATGGCATTGACTTCTTCTTACCTGGTAACTTCTGCTTCCTACTTTTTGCAATACTCACCCTTGGAATCTATTCTCTTACTTGGAGTTATTTTCTCCATAGTGCTTGTGTTTGCCTTACAGATTACATATTTAATCAATTATATATTTATTTAATGTTTGGCTCCCTCCAAAAGAATGCAGTCTGTTTTTCACTGCCAACACCCTGAAACACAGTAAGTACTCAATAAATATTTGCTGAATCAATAAAATAATCCTTGGAAGGGAAAAATCTCACCTGGCCTGAAATCATGGCCTGTCTGAAGGACCAGCATCTGTTCAGCCTTCAGGCCCAGTCTGAGCCACTGGTTTCCTGCAGCAGAGATCTCTAATCTTAGATGAGACTGAGACTCTCAAAGACCAGCTAACTTTCAAAGGATGGAGTCAGTTAGGACTCAACTTCCTTCCCTTTCCATTCAATAGAGAGAAGGAGCTGAGGCCCAGACCGAGGGATTTTTTTTTTCTCTGCAGTTGAATATGCATGAAATCCTGACAGATTCAAACAACATAACATTAATTAGAAGTAGGAGTTGGTTAGTTTCTACAAAAATGCAAACTTAGCTACGTTGCCAACTTAATAAGTTCATGAACATTAAGGTAACAAGCTCTACCTTTGAACAAGGGACATGACATAAAAATATTTTCTAAATACAACAGAAAATCAAACTTCCATTTTGGCCATGATGGAATAAGTGGGACCAGACTTACCTTCCTACTATAAACAACTATTAAACTCTACTAAATATATGAAGCAACGGTTTTCAACTTTGGACAGCTGGCAGCACAGGACTGTGATTCATGAGAGAAGGGAAACCCATGGGGTGAAAGCTACATCTGCCTTGGCTTTCTGCCTGGGAGTGCTGTATAGATCCCAGTGTAGGGAGATGGAAACTGGAGAAACATGGTCCCACGGGGCTGATGACCCAGAGATTCAAGTCTAGCGGTGCCCAGGAGGCTGCAATGTTGGTACTAGGTCTGAGGGAGCGAGTTGTATCCTATTTATGAGCTAGACTGGGAGTCATGAGTGTCATTTCTGGCACAGTCAGAGGCCCACCCGATCCTAAGGAAGGGAACCTAGCACCCATCTCTTGGTGAAAGAAATGCTAATGGCACATTGTAGGAAGAGCTTGTGAAATGGGGGAATTTGTTGCAGCCTTAAAATTTGCCATAATATTAGTAATTATTTTCCATGGAAATGGACTAAACATTTTGTCTCATGTCTGGTTCCCCAGGAAATTTTACATAAAAATCAAGGAACACTTAATAAACATTTGTCTTGTTTGAGACATTGATTTCATCCCTACAGTTCAAAGAGTTCACTGAGAGAGGCAGAAAGTAAGAGAAGGAATGGAACTTTTTCTCCTCCATGGTCCAGTGTTCCCTTGTGAGGGGCCCCAATAGTCCACACTCAACATGTGGGAGAGCCCATGGGTCTTCATCTAAATTGACAAGTGCTGCACTTTGATCTCCTCGTCTTCCAGAAGCTTCATAAATTAGACTCCTGTGTTTCAAGATGAAACTGTGAGTAGCCAGTGTTGCTGCTAACCTCAGTACCACCTCAGCTGACAGTTCCTTATTTTATAATTATTCATTACTATGATATTCTTTTTTTGTGTGTCATGAAGTTGGCTTTACCTTATCCGGTAGGATTAAATTTTCTTCTTTATATCTTTTTGCCTTTGGACACAAATATTACCTAAAAGCAAGATTGTTTACTTGCATTAGGCTTGTCATTTGTTCTCTTTAATCATTATACTTAACCTTTAATGACAGTTCCCTTTAATAATTATACTTAATTTTCAGAGAGTTGCATTTTTCATGTCCTTGGAGTAAAGATGTGTGAAAAGGAAAGAGCCTGCATTATTTAAGTCACAAAAGGCCTTTGTTCACTTATTTGTTCATATCTTCTGATATAATTGGCATTTTCCTGGATATTTAACTAGAAAGGCCAGAAAGTATAGATATTGTAAATATCATATAACTGTTAGTTTAATATTTAAATCGTAGCATTTGATATACAAAGAAGACAAGAGCAGAGGAGTAATATTCGGATTTTAGCTTGGCACCTAGTAGCCATGACACTCTGGGCTGGTCACACCATCTCCCTGAGCCCCTAACTGCTTATATGTAATATGCATGTGTCAGACCAAATCATTTCTAATGTCTGCATTTCTAATGACAAGCTGTAGACTACCATAATTCTTTAGTAATATTAGGCTGAATTTTATATAACTTCAAAGCCTTCTAAAAAATATATATACACAAGGCTTTTTTCAGTTTGCAACTAGATTCTTCAGTCTATATGATTTTTCATAGGTGTCCATAAAAATAGATCTTTTGTTCTGCTAGGCCCAAATTTGATTTAACTGCACTTTATAGAGAATGTTTTAAAATATAAAGTGATGCTTTATGGGCCAAATCCAGCCAGCTTCCTGTTTTTGTCAATAAATCTTTATTGGAACACAGCCACACCCATTGTTTATATACTGTCTATGGCGGCTATTGTGCTACAGTAGCAGAGGTGAGTGGTTGAGACAGAAACTATAATGCTACAAGGCCTAAAGTAGTTACTTTCCGGCCCTTTACAGAAAAAATTTGCAGTTCCCTGCTTTAGGACAAAAAAAGTCAAACTCAAAAATGAAAGTCAAAATCTTCAGAAATTCTCTTTTGTTTGAAATACCTCTAGTTGAATCTAGGTACCTCAAGAGACTTCCCAAATCCTTAAGCAGTTTTCAAAAAAAGTATTTTAATCTACATTGGTATATATTTTTAAGGTATGTCATAGTAATGTGAATGAGTATGGAGCCCTCGGATGCACATTTAGTTTGTCCCTAACTTTAAATGGCACTTTCTGGTGATTTATTGGGGTTATCCAGACAGTTTGTCTTTATCGCATCATTTTTCTTATGCTCCTGCTAATCCACACATTACTCTTGCATAAGTGGTAAAAACTAGCGAGGGCCTTCAATGCCCACCAACATCTTCAATGGCTCAAATTAATCACAGTAACAACAAAAAAAGAACTTTCTTCAAATTGAGGGCAGTAACACTATATTACATAACTTCCCTAGTTACTTTGATTCATTAAGAAAGTGACTTTATAGATTAAATGAATTTTTTTAGATTGCAAATTACTACATTATCCTAATATCATTCCATAGCTTTAGTTTTTGATTTGAAAAACCATGACATTCTTTAGGAGTTACCAAATTCTGTTGGAGGAGAGGAAGGGTGAGACGTAACTAGAAGTGAAGGACTGGAAAATATAGATACCAAAAGCAGGATATAATTGCTACATGAAACATCACATAGACACAAAAACTCACCAGAAATCTAAATGCAAAGAACATTAAAATTACATGATTTTTATCTCCAAAAGAGCCCGTTTTAAAAGACTTTTATCCCCACTCATTTCCTTTTTCAGATGCCATCAGCCAGTCATGTGAATGCAAGATTGACATGTAGCAGTTTCGGCATGGAAGGACCACACGGACAGTGATGATAACTTTACTTGTGGTCCACGCAGAAAATGAATAATCTTAATGTAGCTCATTAGAAGTTTGAATAAACACAAGTTTAGTGCATTCTGAAAACACAGCAAGACACACTATCAGCAAGAATTAAATGGGCTTGGAAGTGGGGGGTAATGTGAAGGTAATTTTCTCCCTTAAACGACAAATATATTTTCTAGGTATTTTTACTACTTAAAAAATTTCTCCTGTGGAGAACATAATCTGCCACTCTAAATCATTTGCACATGACCTGAAGGATAGACAATAAAGGGAACTTTAGTAGGTATCAAAGTTTATTGTTACTTTTATGATACAACTAAATGAATATAAGAAAGCAGCAGTGTAGCTATAGCTAACACAAATGGGCACTTCTGACCTAAAAGCCATAGCACAGGGCTGTGTGTGCGAAATAGATCATCCTGATTGTCCTAAGTGCTCCATGGGTTTTAAATATTTTATACCTTCCCTATTTGTTAACGTTTCCAGGTAAACAGATAAATTGGAATAAAGCAGGTTGACTGGAGCAGTGCTTTAGGGAATCAGGCAAGTATTTAATGGACTATGGATAAAGTAAGCTTAGTTTCTAAATTTGGTTTTCACCCACCTATTTTTCAAACACGTATCTTTTTAAATTTTAATACCTTTATTGTTTTGGCCAAAATGAATCTATCCTCATTATGGAAATTCAAACATGATGGAAAAATGTAAAATACATAAAGCAAAAAGTGTAACTGTAAAAGTCCCTTCGATTGCCCACCTCTGTCTCCCAATAAGAAAATCAATTGTTAACAATTTGGTATTTAGTGTTACAGATTTTTTATATCTATATACTGAATAAATATAAACAGAAACAAATTAATATGTATCCTTATGTAAGTCACTGTGTGTATATATATATACACATACACATGTGCACTTTTTAAAATAATAGACTTTGCTTTTAAAAAATTTTTTAGTGAGGAAGATTGTCCCTGAGCTAACATCTGTACCAGTCTTCCACGATTTTGTATGTGGGTTGCTGCCATGGCATGGCTCGATGAATGGTGTAGGTCCATGTCTGGGCTCTGAACCTGTGAACCCCAGGACACCAAAGCAGAGCATGTGAACTTAACTACTACGCCACCTAGCCCCTAGACTTTAATTTTTAGAGCAGCCTTAAGTTCACAGCAAAACTGAGGGGAAGATACAGAGACTTCCCATATACAGCCTGTCCCAAGATGTGCATGCTGTGTCTCCCATAGTCAACATCCTTCAGCAGAGAAGTACATTTGTTACAGTTGATGAACTTGCACTGACACATCATTTTCACCCAGAGTCCCTGCTTTACATCAGGGTTCATTCTTGGTATTGTAGATTCTATGAATTTGGACAAATGTATGATGACATTTATCTACCAAAGTAGTATCATGTAGAATAATTTCACTGTCCTAAAAATCCTGTGTCCTGCCTATCTCTCCCTCCCTCCTTTCTAGCCTCTGACAACCACTGATTTTTTTTACTCTCTCCATAGATTTGCCTCTTCCAGAATGTCATATAGTTAGAATCATACAGTATGTAGCCTTTTCAGATTGGCTTCTTTTTTTTCATTTTATTCAGTATAATTTTTTTTATTGTAGTAACAGTGGATTATAACATTATATAGCTTTCAGATGTACATCGTAATATATTTTGAATTCAGTGTAGATTACATCATGTTCACCACCTAAAAACTAATTATAGTGCATCAACACACATGTGAGCCTAATCACCCCTGTTGCCCTCTCCCCTCACCCCTTCCCCTATGGTAATCACCAATCCAATCTCTGTTGCTGTGTACTTGTTTGTTGTTGTTTTTATCTTCTACTTATGAGTGAGATCATATGGTACTTGACTTTCTCTCTCTGACTTATTTCACTTAGCATAATACCCTCAAGGTCCATCCAAGTTGTCACAAATGGCCATATTTCATGATTTCTTATGGCTGAATAGTATTCCATTGTGTATATACACCACATTTTCTTTATCCATTCGTCCCTTGATGGGCACCTAGGTTGCTTCCAACTCTTGGCTACTGTGAATAATGTTGCAATGAATACAGGGGTGCATGTATCTTTATGCATTTGTGTTTTCAAGTTCTTTGGATAAATACTCAGCAGTGGAATAGCTGGATCATATGGTAGATCTATCCTTAATTTTCTGAGGTTACTCCACACTGCTTTCCATAGTGGCTGCACCAGTTTGCACTTCCACCAGCAGTGTATGAGGGTTCCTTCTCTCCACGTCCTCTCCAACACTTGTTGTTTCCTGTCCTGTTAATTATAGCCATTCTGACTAGAATGAGATGATATCTCATTGTAGTTTTGATTTTCGTTTCCCTGATAGCTAATGACGTTGAACATTTTTTCCTATGTCTGTTGGCCATCCATACATCTTCTTTGGAGAAATCTCTGTTCAGATCTTTTGCCCATTTTTTAATTGGGTTGGGTTTTTTTGTTGAGCTATATTAGTTCTTTGTATATTTTGGATATTAACCCCTTATCTGATATAGGGTTTGCCAACAACTTCTCCCAGTTGTTAGATTGTCTTTTCGTTTTGTTGATGGTTTCTTCTGCTGTGCAGAAGTTTTAAGTTTGATGTAGTCCCATTTGTTCATTTTTTCTTTTGTTTCCCTTGCCCAGTCAGACATGGCACTTGAAAATATGCTGCTAAGACCAATGTCAAAGAGCGTACTGCCTATGTTTTCTTCTAGAAGTTTCATGGTTTCAGGTCTTACATTCAAGTCTTCAATCCATTTTGACTTGGTTTTTGTGCATGGTGTAAGATAATGGTTTACTTTCATTCTTCTGCATGTGGCTGTCCAGTTTTCCCAACACCATTTATCAAAGAGACTCTCCTTTCTCCATTGTATGCTCTTGGCTCACTTGTTGAATATTAGCTGCCCATAAATGTGTGGGTTTATCTCTGGGTTCTTGATTCTTTTCCATTGATCTGTGTGTCTGTTTTCATGCCAGTACCATGCTGCTCTGGTTACTATGACTTTGTAGTATATTTTGAACTCAGGGATTGCGATACCTCCAGCTTTGTTCTTTTTTTTGTTTCCTCACAGCTGTGCCATGTTGGACATGTTGTCATACCTTACAATTTTTGCTAGTCAGATAGGTGAGACTAGTATCTCCATGTTGTTTTAACTTACATCTTTTTCAAAGTGCATTTGAAAACTTTGTTCATATGTTTAAGGCCACTTTTAACGATTTTTCATTTCCTATTTATATCTAGTTTTAGGACCATTTTTATACCATTCATTGTAAATTTTGTTTCTCATTTTCCTGTAGGGTTATTGATTCTATATACTTTAATTTTTAAGAGGTTGTACTAACATACATTAAGAATATCAGTCTCCTCTCTTGCGTATATTGAAAGTAATTTTTCCCAGGTTGTCAGCTATTCTTTGATTATGTTAAAAAATATTTATGTACCCAAATCTATCAATCTTTTATTTAATTAATTCTAGATAATCAGTCTTGATAGAAAGGTTTTCTCTACTCAAGGTTAAAGAAGAATTCAGATATTATCTTCTATTACTTAATAGGTTCATTTTACCATGGTAGAGTTATCAAAATTAAATATGTATGTATATTGGTTCAATAGTATTAACTAAAGTACAGATTTTATATTCAGATTTCACCAGTTTTTCCACTCATATCTTTTTTCCATTCCAAGATATAATGTGGATATTGCATTGCATTTAATCATCCTGTCTTCTTAGTCTACTCCTGACTGACAATTTCTCCATCTTTTCTTTTTTTTTCTAGACTTTCCTGAACTGTTTTGAAGAGTATTGGCCAGGTATTTTGTGGAATATTCTTCCATTTACATTTATCTGATGATTTCTCATGCTAGATTGGGGCTACGGGTTTTGGGGAATAATGCCAAAAGGTGAAGTACCCTTTATGTTTCATTATAGTGCCAGGTATATGATATCAACATGACATATCACTAGTGGTGTTAACCTTGATTACTTGGTTAAGGTGGTGTCTGCCAGGATTCTCCAGGACAAATTCTATATTTTTCCTTTTGAATACTCTAATTTTTGGAACTGAGTGATTAAGTAAAATCCACACTTAAAGTTAGGAGAATTAAGTTCCATTTTCTGGAAGGAAGGAGAGCATCTACATATATTGCTACAAAATATTCTGTAAGAAAGATTAGTCCCTTCTTTGTGGTATAATCCCATACTACTATCATCATTTACTTTGTTGCTCAAAGCATTCCAGCTTTGCCCATGGGGACTCTTTCAGGTTACATCTATAACCTATGTCTTTTTGACCAGTCCCTGTCTTTTTTTTTTTAACAATTCCTTACTTTTTGGTACTGAAAGTTTTTTTTAGAGAATGGTATTTAGAAATTAATGTCCGGGTGTTGGTGTGCTCATTGTTACTGGCTGTCACTGCCTTGGCTCGCTCAGCAGGCAGAGCTAGGAAATGCATGTATCTGTACTAATCTATGTATACACACATAGTTATAATTAGTTATATATATATATATACACATCTGTATATACTAAGCTAAACATACATTCATACTGATATCTCTAACTCTAATCTAGCAACACAGGGTTTGTTTTAGCCTCCTCTCTTGCTTACCTTTCTCTGATAGTCAGAAAACTTCCTTTCACTATCTACAATTTATTGATTTATTTTGTCAATTTTAACGTATATGTAAACTAGCTTTAGAACTGCTAACCTCTATCTCTATGAGAAAAAAACTTATCAACTAAATTACAGTAAATTTGCATAGTTCTTTTGTCTTTAGGCTTACAACAACCAGTAAAAACACCACATTCCACAGTAATTTATGTCAGCCCTTTTTTCTCCACTCCCTTCATTGAGCTTGTGTCACACATTTGTAATACAGTTAGATTCATTTATCACAGTTTGCACTCCATTCTAGGATCCTGATACCTTGGTTGATTTATTTTAAATTTATTTACAGTAATATTCACATTGTGTGAAACTCATACAAATTCATAGAGTCATGTAGCCACTGGCCCAGTATCATACAGGATAGTTTCCATTATCCTAAAAACTCCTCTGTGTAGCCCCTTTTTAGTCAACTACTTCCTCTCCACAGCCCTGGCAACCACCCATATGTTTTCTATACCTGTAGTTAAGCTTTTCCTAGAATACCATAAATAGACTCATATAATATATAGCTTTTGGGGTCTGGCTTCTTTCACTTAGCAAAATGTATTTAAGATTAATCCATATTGTTGCATGAATCAACAGTCTACTTCTTTTTATTGCTGAATAATATTTCATTGAGTGGATATGCCACTATTTGTTTATCCATTCATCTGTTGAAGGACACAGGACTGTTTCCATTTTTTTTCTGGCTAAAGCTGCTAAATAAATATAGGCCTATAGGCTTTTGTGTGAACTGAAATTTTCAATTCACTTGGGTAAATACCTAGGAGCAGGATTGCTAGATTATATGGTAAGTAGATGTTTGATTTTTTCAAAAAATACCAAAGCATCTTCCAGAGTGTTCAGGAACTATTCCAGGAATACTTTGTTTTCCCACCAGCAATGAGTGAGAGTTCGTGTTGCCCTACATTGTCCCCAGTAGATGGCATTATTATTTTTTTATTATTACTTTTATCAATTCTAATAGGCATGTGGTGATATTTCTTTGTAGTTTTAATTTTCATTTCTCTAATGACAAATGATGTTGAGCATTTTTTCATAAATTTATCTTTATATATTATGAAGTGTCTGTTCAGATAGCTTGCACATTTTTTATTTGGTTGTTCATTTAATATTGTTGGGTTTTTAAGAGTTCTTTATATATCCTGGGTGCAGATCCTTCATCACAGACATGTGATGTACAAGTATTTTCTCCTAGTCTGTGGCTTGTTTTAAATCTCTTAACAATATCTTTCAAAAAGCAAAAGCTCTTACTTTTGATGATGTACAATTTAGCAATTTTTTCTTTTATGGATAGAGCTTTTATTGTACCTAAAATCTCACTGCCAAACTCAAAGTCATGAGCATATTTTTCCTACGCTTTCTTCTAGAAGTATCATAGTTTTGCTTGGCATTTAGGTCTATGGTCTGTTTTGAGTGAGTTTTTGTATAAGATGTGAGATATGTGTCAAGGTGTACATTTTTTGCATGTGGACATCCAATGGTTCCAGCATCATTTTTTGAAAAGACAATAATTTCTTCATTGAATTGTCTTTGCACCCTTGTCAATAAGAAGTTGACAATATTTGCGTGGGTCTGTTTTTGAGCTCTGTGTTCTGTTTCATTGATCTATGTGTCTATTCTTTTGCCAATATGACACCATCTTGATTACTGCAGATTTATGGTAAGTTTTGAAATTGGATAATGTAAGTCCTCTAGCTGTATTCTTCCTTTTCAGATTTATTTCAATTATTCTAGTTTATTTGCCTTTCCACATAGTTTTGGAATCACAATATCTCCAAAACTCTTTTAGGGATTTTGATAGATTGTGGTAAGTCTATAGATCAAACCATGAAAAACTGACATCGTAACAATATTGAATCTTCCAATCCATGAACATGGAATAGCTCTTCATTTATTTAGATCTTTGAATTCTTTCATCAGTGTTTTATAGTTTTGAGCATATAGATATGCACGTATTTTGTCATAATTATACACAGTTACTTCATTATCTTTTGGTACTAGTTTAAAGGATTTTTTTAAAGACAATTCCATTTATTTATAGTTTGTATGTAGAAAGAAAATTGACTTTCATTTGTTTGTTTTTTGACATTCCGAAAGCTGAGCATATTTAATGTATGAAACTTGGAGTTTGGAGGTAAGTGTACACCTGTTAAACCATCATCAAAATCAAAGTTTATGGATAAACATCCGTAAATTCCAAACTTTCTTTCTGCCCCTTTTATCGATTTTTTAAACATTTCTTTTTCTTTTACGCTAGAAGCACTGAACATAAGATCTATCCTCATAGCTGTAAAGATGGACAAAATTGACAAACACTTAGATAGACTAAGCAAGAAAAAAAGAGAATACCCAAATAAATAAAATCAGAAATGAAAGAGTAGGCATTACAACCCATGCCACAGAAATAAAAAGGACCATAAGGAACTATTATGAACAATTATATGCCAACAAGTTGAACAACCTAGAAGGAATGGAGAAATTCCTAGAAACATACAACTTACTGAGACTAAATCAAGAAGAAATAGCCTGAACAGACTGAAACACTTCCAAACTCATTCTATAAGACCAGCATCATCCTAATACCAAAGCCCGACAAAGACAACACATGTGAAGAAAACTATAGGTCTATATCCCTGATGAGCACAAATTTAAAAAATCCTTCAACAAAATAGTAGCAAACCGAGGGGACAGCCAGGTGGTGTAGCAGTTAAGTTTGCACGTTCCACTTTGGCAGCCTAAGGTTCACCAGTTTGGATCCCTGGCGCAGACCTACACACCAGTTACTGAGCCATGCTGTTGCAGGTGTCCTACATATAAAAAAAAATAGAAGAAGATGGCCACAGATATTAGCTCAAGGCCAATCTTCCTCAGCAAAAGGAGGAAGAATGGTGGTGGATGTTAGCTCAGGGCTAATCTTCCTAAAAAGAAAAAGAAAAAAAAATAGTAGCAAAACAAATTTGTATGTAGATTCCACACACACACACACAAAACCTGTTAGAACTAATAAACAAATTTAGTAAAGTTGCACAATACAGAATAAATATACAAAAATCAGTTGCGTTTATATACACTAACAATGACGTACCCAAAACGGTAATTAAGAAAACAGTCCCATTTACAATAACATCAAAGAGAATAAAATATTTGAGAATAAACAATTGAATTTTGTATCTTAACTCTGTAATCTATGACCTTAATAAACTCACTTATTTATTCTAGAATTTTGTATTGGTTTGTTTTCTTTTTTGTAGATTCTATGAGTTTTCATCTCAGGCCATATCATCTGAAGATAAAGGCAGTTTTATTGGTTCCTTTATAATCTGTCTTTCTCTTCCTTCTTTCCTCCCTTACTTCTTTCCTCTCTCCTTCTCTTTTTTCCTCTTCTCTTCTCTTTTTCACCTGTTCTTTCCTCTCCTTTCCTCTTCCCTTATTTCCTCTTCCATTTTATTTTCTTCTATTTTGCTTTATTTCATTGGCTAGGACTCCTTGTAGTACGTTGAGTAGGAAAGACGAGAGAGAACATCCTTGCCTTGTTCCTGATCTTTGGGGTATAATATTCACCATTAGGTATGAAATCTATTTACTTTTAACATTATCGATATTGTTTAATATACCTCTACCATTTTACTATTTGTTTTCTCTATATCTCGTATTTTTCTTGTTCTTCTGTTCCTCCTTTCTTTTGTGTTAGTTATTTTCTGGTGTACCATTTCAAATTTTTGTTGTTTTATTCACATATTTTTGAGTTATTTTCTTTATGTTCAAAAGAGTCTAATATACACTTTAATTTAGCATAATCTATTTCAGATTAATAACAACAATTCCATAAAAATATGGAAATTGGCTCAACATAACTCTATTTCTTCCCCCACTTTTGTGCTATCAGTGGCATATTATTACTTCTTCATATGTTGTAAGTGCATCAAGACAATCTTATAAATATTGCTTTATGTAATTCTCTTTTAAATAAATTAAGAAAATAAAAAGCAAAATATATACTGTATACTTATGTAATTACCTTTACTGTGTATTTTATTTCTGTGTGTGGATTTAAGTTATCATCCAGTGTCAATTCCTTTCAGCCTGAAAGATATCTTTTAACATTTCTTGTAAGGCAGGTCTATTAGCAATGCATTCCCTCTCTTTGTTCATCTGGGAATGTCTTTATTTCATCTTCCTCTTTGAAATGAAGTGTTGTTGAATACAAAAATTTTGACAGACTTTTTTTTTCTTTTAGCACGTTTAATATGTCACTCTATTAGCTTCTGACCTTCAGTGTTTCTGATGAGAAGTCAGCTAACAGTCTTATTGTGGTTCCCTTGCACGTGTTCACTTGCTTTTTCCTTGTTTCTTCCAAGGTTTTTCCCTTGACCTTGTCTTTCAAAAGTTTGACTATGACTATTCTTTTACTTAGAGTTTCTTGTACTTCTTGGATGTGTAGATTAAGGCTTTTCTTTAAATTTAGGAAATTTTCTGTTGTTTCCTTAGAGAGTTTTTCCGCCCTTTTCTCTCTCTCTCTTCTCTTCTTAGGACACCCATTATATATGCACTGGTATGCTTAATGGTTTCCAACGTCTCCAAAACTCTGTTCGTTTTTCTTCATTAATTTTTTCCTTTCTGTTTTTCAAAGTGGATAGTCTCTATTAGTCTATCTTCAAGTTTAGTGGGGTTTTTTTCCTCCTGCTTGTTCATATCTGCTGTTGAGCTGCTCTAACATATTTTTCATTTTAGGTGTTTTGCTGAATGTCCATTTGATTTCTATGTGTGCATGTGTGGTGTATACATATATGTATATTTATATGTATATGTAATTTCTATCTTTTCATTGATCCTCTCTATTTGATGAGTCATTGTCATTACATTTTCCTTTAATTTTTAAAAATATACTTTGCTTTAGTTCTTTGAAAATATTAATAATAGATGTTTTGAAGTCTTTGTCTACTAAATCTAACATCTGAGATCCTTCAAAAATAATTTCTACTTACACTGCTTTTCTTTTTCCTCTCTATGGACCATACTTCCTTATTTCTTTGCATGTCTCATAATTTTTTGATGAAAATCAGACATGACATTTTAGATAGTGTATTGCAGCAATACAAGGTTCTGATCCCCACCCCCTAAGTTTATTTTTGTTGCTATTTTTGTTTGTTTGTTTCTTTCTTATTTAAAAACTTGCCTGGACTAATTCTCTAGAGTCTGTCTCCCTAGTCAGCCATATCTCTACCAACTTATTTTTTCTGTTTTAAAACTTAGATTTCTAGACATTACCCTTGGGTTAGTATAGCTTAGTGGGTAGCCAATGATCAATCAGAATTTGCACTTAAACACTTTGAGCCAGTAAGAATTGCACCTTTTGCTTATTGCTTTGTGTGTGGATGGGGAACATGTTGAAAGTTCAAGCAGTTACAAGTCTGCCCCAGCTTTTACCTCCTGCTTATGCAAGGCCTCATGTTGAGCCCGGGGTGAGTAGATAGCTGGGTCCCTCTCTGGTCTCTCCTGAGCACGCACACTGTCTTGGGCAAACACATAGCATTCCAAACCACCAGGAGTATCTTGACGCTTATCAAGTCTCACTATGGATGTCTTGTCCCGCAATTCTTCCTATTTCATTTCTGACTGCTATTTTCTTTGCCTTAACCAATATTGAGGCCTCAGGCAGCTGCAATGTTGAACTTCCTCATTTTTTTGCCATGAAAATTGTTATTGTTTTTGGCAACATGCCTAGATATGTGGTTTTCCCTCACTCCTCTTCAAATCAAGCTGGGCTTCTCAGCAGCAGAACTGCTTCTTCTCACAGTTTGTTCTAGCTTGGTAGAGCTACTAGCCCACAGAGCTCAGAAGGAGGATGGGAACTGCCCAGGGCAAATCACCACAGATCCTGTTATACTGATAAAAGTCTGGTAGTTTTTCTTGAATAAACACCTCTTAAATTGGTATATTTCTTTGGCATTTTTTCAGAGCCCCAGAATGGTTGATTTTGACTTTTTAAAATAATTTTTCAATTGTTTTTGGGGAGAGAATTTTCAATGCTCCTCATTCTGACATTCCAGAGGCCTTACTTCATGGGTTTTAAAAAAATTTCTCATTAGCTTTCGTTTTCAACAATTTACTCTGATTTGTCAAGGTGTGATTTCCATTATATTTATTCCACTTGGGTTTTGCTGAGCATTTTTGGTATGCATGTTAATGCCAATCATCTATGTTGGTCATTTTCAGAAAATTCTCCTTCCCTCTTTTCTAGATAATTTATCTCCAAGTTTACTGATTTCCTTTTTTTTTTTTTTTTTTTTTTTGTGCAGTGTAAAATCTGTTGTTAAGTCTCTTGGACAAATTCTTTATTTCAGATATTGTCTTTTTCAATACTATAATTTTTCTGCTGAAATTCCTTTTAATTTCCTGCTACTGGTATAATATTTTTCTTAAGTTTTAAAATATAATTTAAAGTAATTATTGTAACGTTCTTTCCTGTTAAAAGTAATACTTGGTTCTACTCCTCATAACAATCTTTTCCTTTATTTTTGCCCATAGTTTTCTGATTTTCGTGTTTTTTTTTAAATTTTTGCATGTCATATAATGTCTTATTGAATCTTCTGTATAAAAAAATAGGCAGGAAATCATGACACTTTGATTTCTGAACAGAAAATGCCACTTCCCTTATGAGGTCTGATCTAAGCTTTATTGAACTGGATCTGCTACAGGTTGGAATTTTTGTTCTTTTGAGTTCACTTTTGGCTTCAAATGTTTTGGGGGTAAGATCAGAACTCTGCATTTCAGAAGGACTTGAGATCTAAGGACTGTGAGGTTCACAGGATTTTTTTGTGCTTTACAGGCAGCTTTTGGGGCCGCTGGTGAGTTCTCCAACCACACCCTGTTCAACATTATGCACCTCAGGAGATGATGCACTGATTTCCTGTTTTGGCCCCAGCATTTAGCATGTTTCCATACATTTGGAGCCCTTACAGGAAAGAGTTTGTGGATGGTTGAAGAAGTCTTTGCTTCTGGGGCTTTTGGGAATCTAATCCGTCTTGCCATCTCTCATTTTACATTAGAAATTTAGAAATTTAGGTGGTTTCCTCTTAAACATCCCTTGCTTATAGAAGGTTTTATCCTCTGTTCACTCTGCCTCCAGGCATAAAAGTAACCAGCAATTTCTTTTTTTCTAGGAAGTATTCATTTCTTTCTAGAGTTTACTTCATTTAAAATTCTTTCTATCCTCAGATTTCTAATGGCTTAAAAAAATTCTATGACTATTTTTTAACATCCAAAGTTTTTTTGTTATTATAGTGAGAGTTATGGCCTTTTGTGACCCTTTAAATACTAACACAAAGTAGAAGTTAGTTGACTCCAGTTCTCTTGATGGGAAAAATAAAAGAAAAAGATAATTCCTCACTTGGTGAGGAATTGGGGGGCATCAAGGGGGGAAATTATATATATATATATACTTAATCTGATAATCTGAGAAGTAAATATTTATATCAGATTAAATGCAAAAAAAAAAAAAAAGCCACTGTTGGAATAAAAGTATTTTTAGTGCTGTAAAGGAAAACTTCTTCCTCAATGCAGGTATATTCCCAGATCTCAAAAACAAACACAAATTGTTTCTCTGTTGATTGCACCTCATTTCCAGTGGCAATGATTGTCCTATGCAAATTTACTGAGGAAATGGTGGCAAGAAAATGTCTGATAACTTCTGTCTGAAAATAAGCATTTGATATTTGAATTGATGTGGGTTAGAAGAAGTGTCAAGGTTTCTGAGTCAATGAAAGAGTGTGGAGACTGCCCAGTCCGGCACAGCCTGTATAATATGCGGGAGATACAATCTGTGTGCAGAACATTTTTCCCCTCAGGACGAATGCTACGTGCAAACCTTTGAGGGAAATGTTCTTCAGCCATGCAGTGGTGCTTGTATTTTCACTTGGACTCTTTATTTTATGCTCAAACATTGCTAAGTTTGGTCTTTCTATGAACTGAAGGGGAAGGCTGAACGGAGTCAAAAATACTATTCACAAAGAAGATGGAGTTGCACGGTAATCGTCCTGATAGTCTTGCAAAATGCACCTCCTCTGTCATTGCCGGGTTTATGAATAGTACATTGCATATAAGTGAGCTTTCCTTGTGGAAAGAAAATACATTTTAGAAAACAGTGAGGCTTGGATAAAAATCTGTATATCCTTTGCCAGTCAGGTGAATTTAACCATATGCACATTAACATATATCACTTTTTTTTTTAAAGTTAAAGCCTTTCCGGAATTTCATAATAAGAATCCTTAACATGTTCTCCAAGATTGTACCTCCCGCTCCAGTCTAAGTTGGGCTATACAACAGGTATTGGTCTTCTTTCAATTCCCCAAATCTCAGTACTTCTCTAGCTTCTAAGGATAGGAAATCTTGGAAACATCAGGTAGCAATACTCAGAGAACAGATTTTGGCATCCTGCAATGGTCATAGTCATCTTTGGCAGTGGAAGGATTCCTGACACTGGTTTTGTAGCAAAGTGAGTTAGTGTGAGACATGGAGCAGAGGGAAAACATAGTAGGTGTCTTCAGGTGATTCTGACTGACACATCATTCTAGGAGCTCAGGGAATTTCAAATAACTTATGTGCTTATGCACGTGAAAGGAATGAGAGGGGTGCTCATAGAACTATAATTTGACATAAGTATTAATGTTACTCTTCCTGAGATGACAGGTGATAGTCAATAAACACCTAGATTCCAAGTATAAAAAATTGTTAAAAGTTAATGTAAAATAGATTATTGGTTTCTATTCTTACATGTAAAGATCTTGGAAGTCATCACTTGTATCTTTAAATGAGAAAAAGCTGAACAAGGACAGCCTGGTGGTGTAGTGGTTAAGTTCCCTCACTCTGCTTCTGTGGCCCTGGTTTTGTGGGTTCGGATCCTGGCCATGGACATGGCACCACTCATCAAGCCATGCTGTGGTGGCGTCCCACGTACAAAATAGAGGAGGATTAGCATGGATGTTAGCTCAGGGCCAATCTTCCTCACCTAAAAAAAAAAAAAAAAAAAAGGCTGAACAAACTGAAGATCAATGACTTTTCTTAGAGCCATCAGAAGACTGAGGTTTCAGGCAGTTCATCACCCTCAAATCTGAGAGAGCTGAATATAGAGAGTCACAACTGAGATCTGCCTGCCTGGAGCAGAAGCCGCTGGAACCGTAAACCAGTAGGTACCTTTAAATGGCAACTTTGATGAATTGACGGTGGCTCAGTGAGAACTAGCTTGAGAGTGAGAAACTTCTGGTGTCCCCATTCTTAGAGACATCCCCGCAATTTTGTGGGTTTTAGCTTCAGGAAACCAACAAGTTCTCAGGGTGAAGTGCCAAGAAAGACTTCCTCTTGGCTCTGGCAGCAAGAGGGAAAGAGTAAGCATTGTAAAATACGACCACAACATTCTCACAAAGAGCAACTCTTCAGGGTAAAAATCTTTACCAGATCATTATCCCGCCTGAGAGAAAGGCATTTCTCTGATTCCAGTGCCTTCTAGCTTTCTTCTCTTGCTAAAAAGGAGTGCGAAAGCTAAGAAACAGTTGTGAAGGTCACATCCCAGGGACACAGTTGCACTAAGAGACTGACATTTATTCATAAGACTATAGAATGCTTCCTTTCCCAGAGCTTACCACCACATCGACTGGGCTTCAGTATAATAACGGTGGATAACAGCTGAAAGAGCTGCAAGATGCAAACGCCATCTAAAAGGAGCTCATAGGCAGGCCCAAAGGCAACAAGGATACAAAAACTAAAGGAAGGGAAGCCTCTGGCAGCACATGCTACAGGTAGTTTAATGTTGCCTGCCTCTGCAGATTTCTGGAGCTTTCCTCTGCATAGCTCCCTCCTCTCCAACACTCTGTGTTTAAAATTTCGGCTCCTAGGGCCTCATCAAAATGCAACCTCTGTCTCCTCAATTCAGCGAAATCTCCACGGTCAGCTCTATACTCTGATTCTGAAAGTGCCTCCATGAAAAACCTCAGGGCGACTTCTAAGCTTCTTGGTTTATTTTCATTTTCTCCGGGATCACAGTCCATGGTGTCTGCAGTCCCATGTGTAAAATCAGCCATTATGTGTACAGCGTCAAGTTGTTTTCCTAGTTGTGTATACCAGGAGGCAAAATTTGACACTGGTTACTCCAACATGGCTTACTGTGATTTTGCAGCTTTTCTGGCTTATTCTCATTGTTACAATCAGAAGAACGGTCTCCTGAGTCTTTTTGCCTTCTAGCTAGATGTAGAAATCAGGACTACAATATTTGCTAAACGTTTGCAAATATAAAAGATTCTATGAAATTATAAATTAAGTATTATTCCACTTTGTATTTACCACTCTGCTGTACCAGTGGTCAGTGGTTTCTCGTGTGTCTCCGAGTGAGAGGGATTCAATTCCCCAGTTCAACATGTACCATGTCACCCATTGAGACGTAGGGCAGAGAGTAGTGCTTAATACTGAGCCCTGATCAAATATGAAAGCACTGTGGAGATAAGAGTGCAGAGGAAGTCTAAAAGCCTTGCAGTCTTCCAGATGGCAATGTTAAGGGACACACTGTTCCTTATTTCTTAGGTTCATTGCTGCATTTTCATGTTGAGACAATCTAATCTTTGGTGATGATACAAAATCGATATTCAAAACACATGGTCTGGGTCAAGCAGGTAATTTTAAGTGAGGCTATTCTCCATGAAAAGATTAGAGACATCATGGCAAAACATAAGGCATAAAAGAGCATGCTAATGTACCGTGTCTTTCCCAGGTTACTCTGAAGCATATGCCCCTAATTCACATCAGTGTCACAGAGAGAATTTTGAGTGACAACTCTTTCATCTTACATAGTAGTTTGCTAAAATAATTCTATAGTAATGGATATTATTTTTGAAAAACTACTCCCAAATTTCTTGTTTAAAGACCTCAAAATGATTGACGAGGACTTAGGCTGAGTTTTTTTCTCTACCAGGAAGGTAAGACCGAGCTGAGAAATTAAATGAAATGTCTAGAGGGATACTTATCCAGTAGTTTGTGATGATTTCTGACTTGAAAATCACTATCATAATGATCCTGTTTTCCCTGAGCATCTTTGCAAGGTCAGAGGCCTCTGTGCGCGTTCCTGTGGTTTATTTGGGGCCTCTTGAGTATCTTCTGAGCAGGAATAATTTAAGGGGAAAATAAAGAGAATTTATCAAACTAGAGGATATACCTTTTAAGGAAAACAGGCAAGGTACCTGTTGGGTTTTAAAATGTTTTTTAGTGCTCATTTCTTCCTCTTGCATAAATTATATATCGAACAACCTATGGTGAATTAACAATATTTTCTTTGTACTTTAATTGGTGGGTATAGTCCTTAGAACAAGATAATTAACTTTCCTTTTGACAAGCCTCTCTTTCAGTTGACCCTCTCAGAGGACCTCAAGAAGATAATTAAACACTCTCTAAGGTATTTTCACAGTCTTTATTATCTTTGATTGCTAATACGACAGCAGAAAGTAATTTACTTTTTTTTCAGGTTAATAGAATATTTTTTGAAAAGTCTTTGTTAATTTTGAGTATGATGAACTCAATTACTACAGCAATAATGCTTTTCAGACGCAACTTGGAGTCAGGGCAAGCACAAAGATGCCATTTGTTTCCTGTGGTCATATTTGAATCTGTCAATAGGTTTACGTACATGACATTAAGAGTGTTTCTTCACCATTCACTATTCAGAACTCACAAGTTCAGATACATACTAGTTACTATAAGTTTTATGTCTCAATAAATAAAGCACAAATCAATTCAGTCTGAGCTCCAGGCATGTAAAAGAATATGATTGCCACAGAACAAAAGTGTTCTTAATATTTTTATTTTGAATTATGCACAAGCTACATTTAACTGCAGGAATGCACTATTTGATGCATTTATATTGATTCATGCTCTTGTATCTAATGAGCATTCAAGCTGATTGAATAAAAATGTCAGCATATTTAGAGGAAATTTTTATAATCAGGAACCACAAAAACATTTAGAGAAAGTAGAACATGCCCCTTTAGCTGTCTCGAAACCAAGTCAATCTTCATTTTTTTTCTTATTTAACCTGGCAATCGCTATACTTGAATGCAAGCAATCATTCATTCATTTAACAGACACTTGTCTAGAGTAATCTAGCCCTTCCTGGGAAAATTTGATAAAGAAAGTGACACACGTCAGGGGAAGCCTCTGCTCCAGCCTTTAAAATCTATATGTCGGAAGCAGAAAGTATGCTTTCCAATCTGAAGAAGAGACGTGAAGCAAACAGCTAGAGAAGTACTCCGCACAAAGTCAAGGTCCTGACACACGCCATATGGTGGGTGCGCCACACTGCTTCACACCATCATGCTTCTGCCCGACTGCTCCTCCACTTGGAAGGCCCTTGTCGGTCTCTCTGCACTATGTCACATCAGCCTGGCAAGCACAGTCACTGTTCAAAACTGAGTTCAAGCTCACCTCATTCATCAAGTCCTCCCTGGACATCCCCTAATCTCAGTCCAACTGACCTTTCTTTCTTTCTTTTTTTTTTTTTTTTTTTGATATGCATAGTAAAAGCACGGCATGTGTCTTTGACTAGTCAAATAAATTCTGCTATTTTCATTTATATAAATATATACATCAGGCAGAAATGTAAATTCTCGCTCATCACCACTCTTTTCTGCAGCCACGTTACTTAGTGGTGAAGAGTGCACCTTCTGGGTTGGACCAGCTTCCTTTGAATTTCAGTTTCATCACTTTCTAGTTGCAGAATGTACAAGTTATAAATTATTTAACCCCCTGGTGCCTCAGTTTTCCCATTTAGAAATTGGGGATAGTGGTAGCTATTTTGGAACTGGGGATGATGGTAGCCAAGTTATAAGGTAATTATAAACATTAAGTTGTGTAAATATAAATCACATTGTAAGCATTTGATATGCTTTAGCTGTTAAGTAGAGAAATTCTACAGATCTGTATCCACAAGCCAATTCAGAGAAAGGAAAATGCACCCACGGAGAGAAAGTCCTTTGGGAGCTCTGTTAGTTGCTGCAGAAAATTAAACTCTGCCTCGAAGCAGACGGAGCAATGTTACCCACACAGGCTGCTTTTCAAAGAGCGAAGCCATGGGGCTTCAGATTCTTTTCTGGCACCAAGGCAGCAAAACACATTTAAAGTTCAATTAAGTAATTGGTGTTTCGGAGGGAACAAGGAAACAGGGCCCTTCATAACACTAATAAGAGTATAAATTGGTACAAACATTTCAGATGATAGCTTGACAATACGTATATCCTTGAAGATTTGCATACATTTTACCAGGAAATTGTCCTCTTAGAAATATATGCTGATAAAATGATCAGTCATACATACAAATATATATGTGAAAGAATACTAGAGTTTTATAAAGTAAAACCATACAATGTTCAACAGTAAGGTCAATGTGTAAGTTTTCCAACAATAGGCTTATTTTCTTTCTGTAAAACAGAATATTACATAATCAATAAAATTATATTGTAGAACAATATATAATAACGTAAAGGATGTTCATAAAGTATTATGGTATAGTAATATTTTACATTTATTTCATATACATAAGGTAGAAAAGAACTAAAGATTTATTTATCCACCTAGATCATAAATTTATACACACACGCACCTCAAAGGGGTCTGAACAGATCTGTACCAAAACCCAGTATTGACAATGGTTATCAGCAGGTAGGCTCATTATGCTTATCAATATTCTCTAAATTTTCTACAGTGAATTTCTATGAGCTTCATGAGGAAAACAATTGAGTAATACTTGAAATATGCTTCTTTTCTTTTCAGTAATGCTGTTTAAGTCAGGCTCCTAATACTTTTCAAGAGGTTCACACCATTTATTCCTCAAGCCTCATTAAGGGGTGACCCTGGCTGTATCAGGGAGAGAATTTAATCTTTCAGTGGAATTTCCTGTGTGTAAGTCCTTTGTGGAGTAGGAATCAAGGATCCTGAGGGAGTTAGTCTTACAAGAATAGTCACCTCTCCTCTTGCAAATACTGACCTGGGGTAGGTGGCTGCCAGGAGAGTTTCCATAGGCACAAACAAATTGACAGTGGCCTGCCTGGTACCAGGGAGCTGGGAGAAAAGGTCCAGTTTGGGGGACAGATAATTCTTGGCCACCTGGCTGCTTTGGGTTACGACCTCTACCTCTCTGTGGTCAATTTGCTAGCAATAGAGGCTGGGAGGATGCCTGAACAAGCAAAGTGGATCATTCGCCACCATGTTTTAGGCTTGGGCCTACAGTCAAAAGCGAATTGTTTAAAAAAGTATTTAACTCTGAGTATAAACCAAAGAGAATATCAGCATTTTCTAACACATGAACAAAGGGAAAACTTTCTACTCTAAAAAGTCTCACATCTATAAAACTCTAGAGGTAAATAAAACCCAACATATCCATCTGATGAAGTAGTAAAATTTGCCCTTTGATTTTATACTTCTGTAGAACAAAAAAGGTCACTGCACAAAATAACATCATAGCAGATTTTTATTAAAGACTTCAGTGTAAATTGTATCAATTAGAAAGTAAAAATATAAATGATTAATATAGTATTAACTATCACTTATTGATTATCTACTTGTTTCAGATGCTTTATATGATATTCATTCCTACAGGGATATATTGAACATCTGCTGAGACAATGCCATTAATAATACAGAAATGACCCCTGCTTTCATAAGCAGACTAATGAGGGAGAGAGACATTAAATAATAATCACAATTAATTAATTTCCATTGTGGGCAAATGATAAAGAATATGTTCAAGTGATAGGGGAAGACTTTATTCAAGAAGTGATATTAAAACTGTGAACTACCAGATTCCAGTTGAAGTGGTA
Organism: Equus przewalskii; assembly: GCF_037783145.1. Classification (NCBI taxonomy): domain Eukaryota; kingdom Metazoa; phylum Chordata; class Mammalia; order Perissodactyla; family Equidae; genus Equus; species Equus przewalskii. Next base: position 22,501,563 of record NC_091838.1, on the reverse strand, counting down.
ACGAAGGACAGAGACAGTCCAGGTAAAGAATATGGCGTATGGTACATTGCACATACCTTTGCATTCCTTCCTCACCGTTGTGCCAGGAAAGTCTTGTATCTCAACATATTTAAAGATAGACCAACCCTCAGTCCAAGTTTTAGTCATAAATTCATGTAAACTTTCAAGTGCACTCACTAATACATTGAATCCAAAATTTCTAGTAAGTGCACTCATATCAGTAATTTTGCTCTGATCCACACTAATATTGTGTTGTCCTTTGTCTGATACCCTGGAATCAGTTCCCAAGCATATTTTCTTGTGTTTTTGCAATGCCTTTGTTATGTTATTTATTTCCTTCTGATTTAGACTCTTTACTTGTTCTTCTGGGGCATGTTGACACAGACACCAGCATCAGCCCAACACGATCCTTTCTTTAGTTGTTAGGGTTCCCAAATATAGATCTCCATCTCCAAGCTCAGAAACACCAGAACCTGCCAAACGGAGTCAACTCCCTTCCAGAGGTTTCAGCTTGGTGGGGCTCATTTCTCAAGCTTCTAAGTTTTAATGATTTCAACTTTCCCCTTGATTTACTTTTCTCTATGACAGTAGATACTTCCTATATATTGGTGTAGATATATAATGTATCTAATAGAGGATATATTGCCATGATATCTAAATGAGCTTTTTTTTGCATTTTGTTACCTATTCAATAATTCTGTATATTGAGTTAACAAGTCTTCAAATTAAATTCTCTGTTAAAAATATCTGCTGCAATTTCTGTCTCCCGAGTAGACACTGACTGATATAGAAGTTTTTATCAGGAGTGGTCCAAAGAAATGGTCCCTCAATGATGGGATTTGGAAGTTGCCTTGCTTCTGTATCAGAGCATGAGTACAGTACTAGACTCCTTGCCACTGGGAAATGGGATGCTAGTTAGTCAAAGGATGCTGCAGAATTTTGAGTAATCACCTATGGTTGATTTTGATGAAGTGCTTTCTCAAGCAAGTGTCTTGGGAACTACAGGTTTCTGCACCTAACCTTACCGTAATTTTAACTACAAAAATAGCGACATGGAATTAGCGTGGGGCTGGTGAATATTTAGCAAGTAATTCTCAAAAACATCTTATTTTCAGTCATGGCCAATTTTCTTGGTGTAAATATTCCCACCATGGCCAATAGCAAACTATGAATGTGGTGTCACTGAACATGGACTTGAGAAGAGACACACGCATCATCTTCTGCTAGGTGCTATGAGCCAGCTCCAACACATGGCTGCACGGGATTGATTCTTTGGACCGCACTGGAGTGCTTATAAAAACAATGACAAACTCAAGTCTGTAAACTCTCAGACAAAGTCATGATCAGAGAACCAAAGAGCTTCCAAAGTAGTCCTAGAAGAATCTTTCATTTAGGAAGCCACAGGGATAATTTTTCTGAAAAACAAACATAAGAATTTACGTGTTAAGGTTGCAGAGCTACAACATAAGATGGATTCACAATCTCGTCAAACTCTTCATGTAAAAGTGAGGATTACATTTGGGAAAGTGTGAGACCCTGAGACTCAGAACAGGGACATCCAGGTAGACTAGATAAAACTGAGAGCCCCTAGTCACTCTAAGACTCCTTTCCAGTGAGAACAATCTACACTTCAGTTTCTGAGAAAATTAGCATGTACTTGTTTGAATATCTTGTCTTGAGTAAAAAATCATCATTTTTGTGTCTTTGGAGTTTTTTGCCTTTCACCAACATACTTCTTGGAACATGATAGTAGTGTGACTTGAAGTAGCTGATTTTTCTCTTTAGGAGACAGAATGCTTTACACATTGGTTCTCAAAGTATGTTTCTAGCAACAGCAGCATCTGAATCACCAGAAAACTTGTTAGAAATTCAAATTATTGGGTCTTACCCTGGGCCTATTGAATCAGAAACTCTGGGGATGGCTCAATAATTTGTTTAACAACCTCTCCAGGAGATTCTGATTCATGCGAAAGTTTGGAAATCACTGCTTAAATTCTGCCTTGAGCAACGTACAATTTTATTTCCATAGATTAGGGAAAAAAATCTTTAGCATCAATCAACTGTTACGTTTTTTAAAAAGTTACATAGAGCTCTTCTTCTTAAGAACTCGCTGACACAGTTAATACATTACAGGCAAATGCAAATTTTAGTGAGGACTATCAGTCTCCCTTTTATGGTATAAAAATATACATAATGAAGTTATTTACATATTTGCCATATCAGCCAACAAATGCTTATTGAATACCTTGTATGTACCCACTCAAGTGCTAGGCACTAAGGGACAGAGTAAGGGTAAATATATCTTCCCTAAGAAAAGGCATCGGAATAACATTTCATTTATCATTTGCGGTGATAAATCTTCTTTAGCTATCCTCTAGCAAGCTCCATTGATTGACGCTCTCACGCTCTTACTGAGGCAATGAGGCTTATAAAGTAGAAACAATTAGTAATTAGTACAAAATAATTTCCAGTCAAGTGACATCTTGGATTGTATAAATTATTAATGCTTCATTTGTTAGAGTAGAGGAATTACTGTGAGTTAGAGTAGGAAGGCATTATTGGAAACACTTGAAATGAGCCTTAAACATGAACAAAATTGTATTAGGTAGAGAGGAGAGGATGGAGGGGTTAGCTGGGGAAGAGCATTTAATGGCATGAAGATGGAGATGATCATATGGGCAAGACAACAAGACGGATATTTAGAGTAGTTGAAAAATAGTTAATCTAAATAAGAGCTTAATTATATTAAACATTAATATAATCTAGGCATACTCATATTAGCACTTAACCCATATTAACATTGTAGAGCCCATGAATCATGGAGGATTTGCAAATGTGACCTGAAATGAATGGACATATGCTAATTGACCTGAGGCTGGTGAAGGGCTGTGGAGTCTAACCACGAAAATGGAGTGAGACAAGAGAAAGTATTGGGGTCATTGTGGACAAATGTACCATCTGTTTCTTGATTTGACCAACAAGATATAAATCTAAAGCATGAGAATAGCTTTAGGAAAGAAGAAAACAGTGTGGCAAAATCACATACTGCTGGGACAAGACAAAATATATCCCTGTATTATCATTCCATACATTTTTTCCATTTGTCCATCAGTAAGGAAGCTGGCCTTCCCTGCTCAGATTTTTTTTCCCCTTACCTACCATATTCACCTTTTTGAATTTTATGTTGCAGATTGAAAGCCAGAAGGGGACAGTAGAAAAAAAAAGAGGTGAGTAGTATTGGAGAGGGGAAGATGTTTGGGGGGTGGTAGATATAAGCCATGAGGTATAAGGGATTTATGTGAAAAAGAAAGGGAAGAAAGCTGAGTATTGCCGTGGACTGCATATACTGTTCACTGCAGGTGAAAAATACAAAGAATACTTGAGTTATTTTCTGGTTGCTAGTAGTCGTCAGTCTGTGTGTTCTTTGCTGAGACTGGAGCACAAGATTCATGATGTCAGTTTAGTTATAGTGAGCATCAAGTGTATACTGTGATAGCCACTACAAGAAAAATATTGCATCTCTTAAGTTCATCCTGAGTTAAAAGACGAATCAATGTCACTCTTCAGCTTGTTCATACCTCTAATCTCCAAAAAGGATCAACATTCTCCACAACTTCCAAAGCTTCACCCACTGTTTTCTCAATTACTCTACCCTCAAAATGTCTCTGTATTGAGAAGGGAGAAGAAACTAAGATAGGGCAGAAATGTCTCTGAACCATTGGAGAAAAATCTAGAACAGCTTCTGGATAAAACCCCCTATTATGACTCATCTCATCCTGACAGGGACCCTGAATAAATCACAGTAACTTCAATTACCTCTTATGTTACCATTTTGTAGGAAATACAGATATGTTCTCTGAAGGATAAAAACATTTTTCTTTATGGAATACCCCGCAAATCACCAATAGTTTCCTCTGAGTAGATAATTATATCAATAATAACAATTAATGTTTATTGAGTGCTTACTATGTGCCAAGAACTGTTCTAAGGGCTTTGCAGGTTTTACATGTAAAACAGTCCTCACGAGAAAGGTTCTACTATTATCATCACTAACCCCAGCTAGTGAATGGCATAGGCAGGATTACCATCAGGACATCTGCAGCAGATTTCTTACTCTAAATATTAAAATAAATGTTCATTGATGAATGTTAGATCTGAAAAGATTCTGACAAAAACACCTGCAAACAATTCATGCAGAAAAGATGGTTCAAATCTTACTTGAAAGTTTTAAGAATATAATGTAATATTACTTCCTTTGATAATATTAATTAATTAATATTTTCAACATTATTACAAATGAAACATCATTTTCTATATCTAATCCAATGGTTCTCAACCAGGGAAGATTTTATCCCCTGGGGACATTTGGCAACGTCTGGAGACATTGCCGGTTGTCAAAATTAACGGGTACTACTGGTATCTAGTGGGTTGGGGCCAGGATGCTGCTAAACATTCTACAGAGCACTGGACAGTCTCCCACAACAAACAATTATTTAGATCAAAATGTCACTAGGGCTGAGGTTGAGAAACCATGATGTAATCCAGGACTGTTCTCTTTGCATTATTCTTGAAATAAGAGAATTAATTTCAATAAGTATTTACTGATTTCTCTTTCTTTGACCTTCTGCATTTACATTGTCATATGGCTTCAGGACTCTATTTCTCAAATTAAATCCAGAATCCTGTCAATTATCACTCTAAACCTAGGTCGAGCAGTCATCATTTCTGCTTCCATTTTTGTTCCTTCTACATTTCATTAGTAGCAGTGCAATTTTTCTAAGGCCTATAGGAACATGGCCCTCCTCTGCTCCATATCCCCCAGTGGCTTCTTTTATGATTTAAAATCAAATCCAAACTGCAACTATGACTTGCAATACGCCATGCGATTTGGCTGCTGCCTAAGCTCAGTTCTTATTCCCCATGATGCTTATTTTTCACTATTTTTCAGGGACTGGTCTTTTCATTGTCCCACGAGTATGCCAAGCTCATCCCCATCTCAGGGCTCTGCACTTACATTTCCTCTGACTAGCATGTTCTTTCTCCTGAGTTTGGCATGGCTTTTTTTTTTTTCATTTTTTAGGACTCAGCTCAAATGAAACTTTCTCCAAGAGGCCTTATCCTTGACCCAGGATTGATTTTCCTCATAGTACTTATCACTTTTTGAAATGATAACGTGTCTTTATGTCTTAGTTGTCTATATTAATTACAATAATGTAAGCCCCAGGGGGAAAGGACTTTGTCTTCCACTGCTGTTGCATCCCTCATGTCTAGAGCAATGCCCGACATCTGATAGATAGCAATAAATATTTATTGAATAATTAGTGAATGATTGAAAGAATGAATGAAATCTAAAGGCTGGAATTTGCTTAATGCTATGGAGTCACAAGGTAAACACAATACCTATCCTCCAGTCTTAGGATATGGTTACTTTCTTCTCAGGGAAGTAAAGTGTTAAATGATACTCATAGAACAGGAATGAGTTATCCAGATGGAGAGGCAGAAAAGAGCTTTCAGTATAAAAGGACTATGAAACACTGAGACTCAGAGGTAAGAGGGAGCTGAGCCTTCTTAAGGCACTGAAAGAGGAGAAGATGGATGTTCTGTAGACAGGAGGGACCAGAGCCGTGGCTGGAGGTTAGAAAGCAGATCACAAGAGCCATATAGACTTTGTTAAGAGTGTGGCCTTTATCATGAAAGACTGGATAGTTCTAGAAGGGTTTTAAATCAGTAGGTAATGCTATCATATTACATCGTGATCAAAATATAGAACCTGAATTAATGAAGGCTGAAAGTAAGCCATATTTGCGTAAACAGTGAGAGCGTAATTTGGGTGAGTAGAAGAGTTAGGGAAGAATGGACGGTTCCTGCTAATGTTTATAACCCAACATTCAGGACTCACACTGGATGAATGACAAAATGGCTCAGTGCCAGTCAAATCCTGGATCAAATGACACTCTTTCTTCCGCAGTATATTAAACATTTCACAAATTGCAGAAGACGTTTTTTGACTAGCGAGATTACTTCAGTTGTGAGCTCTTCCAGAATTTTCCATTTTAAAAAGATTGATTTAATTTTTCCTCTTCTATTCATGTGCAGATCTGCTAAATTATGTTTCACAAAAAGTAAAGTGGTCAGATTCAATCACAGCATTCATTCATACCAGCCAGGGCTCTCTGTAATTACTTTTCATCTCAGACAATTTTCATTTGCCTTCCATTTACATAATGAAATCATTTTGTATCACTCTACCAGGATCTCAGGAGGAGTATTTCTAATTATCAATATTCAGTATTCATTAATTGTTTATTTCATTTGTTGAGTAATATTTATGTATATTCTACTATGTGCCAGGTGCTGGTGCTGTAAGCACATCAGCAGAAAGATCGTGATTATTTGTAAGACACAAAGTTAAACAGTGATTTGGATGTCTATGAGAAAATAACCCAGATAATTCAGGGTCCAATGGGAATTTTAGGGGGAATGTGTAAGCAGGTTTGACCACCTTCACAAAAATATTAATAAATCATTTGTTTTAATTCGTAGACTAAAGTTAATGAAAAGTATTTGCACATGTATGGTTTAGAAAATGGTTTAAACTTCATCCATGAGTTCCTGTAGCTGTAATTGTTTTGTAATCAGAAACTGAATCTTACTTATGTTTATATTCTTTGTATCTAGTGCAATGCTGGGCACAGAGTAGAGATGCAAAATATACACTTGTTAAGTGGAACAGAGTGAGAATAATTTGTCTTTTCTTCCTGCAAATTATTTGGTTGTTAAATTTGATAATTGGACAATTTATTTAAACGTCTATGAAATCTCATATTGAAAACTGATTCCACATTAATTATGTCCTCACTCCAGTTACCAACATTTGGCACTTATAAAATCAGGCTTGCTGTCCTTTTTCCCCTTGCATATGTACCCTTTTCCATCATTTTTGTCACATGGACACTTTTGATTTCTCAAAGATTAGCTTTTGTAAAAACTCAAATGCTTTGTTTGTACACGTATAATTTATATTCACATCTTATTCTATCTATCAGTTTTACTGACATTGAAATATAGACATTTTAGAGCATATCATTATTGATATTAATGTTCAAGTAAGATAGAAGTTTGTTTTGCATTAATGAAGTCCTTATGCAAACTATTTTTCCATTATCAAATTAGTAATGCAGAAATGTAAATATCATTCTCCAAGGATTTATGAACTTGAATACATGGTAAGACCAGCATTTTAATAGCTGATAAAACAAAAACTTCTGCTGGAAATATATACAATCGTGCATTGCTTAATGACAAGGATACGTTCTGAGAAATGCATAGTTAGGCTATTTCATCTTTGTGCGAACATCATACAGTGTACTGTGGGGGAACAAAATTTGCCACCCCAAAATGTGTCTCTTTAACATGAGGACTATTTCAGACTGATTATTTTTAAGAAACAAAAGACCAAAATATTTCTTGTTACCTCCTCCTTAACTGCCTAAAAGAATTCAGATTAAAAAAAAAACCTCTCTCAGGAAGCCAGCTATCACTTTAGCATAACGTGAACTGGTGGTAGACAGGGAGGAACCTAGAAAAGCATGTTTGTTGGACTCCCGTCTGTTCTTGTGTTTCTGGGGGCCAAACAATCACTTGTTTTCCAAACGTTTGCTGCTTTTCACCTACCTGTGAATTGCCTTCCTTCCTTTTGAAGTACCTCATTCTCCCCACCCTCAACGTCATTTTTTGTCTTTAGCTGAGGATGGTATTTAAGGTGAGGGCTTTGGGTATTTTGGTGAGTTGCTCAGCTTTCCTGGGTTTCTCCCATGTTTACGTGTTGTTGAACTTTTGTTTGTTTTTTCCTCTTAATCTCTCTCATGTCAATTTAATTCTTAGACCAGCCAGAAGAACCTAGAAGGGTATAAGAAAACTTCTCTTTCTCCCCACGGTTCTTACACAAACCTAGATGGTATAGCCTACTACACACCTAAGCTATATGGTAGAAACTTATGCAACCACTGTGGTATATGAGGTCCATGGTTGACCAAAATGTCATTATGTGGTACAAGACTGTCTTTACCAAATTTTTAAACACTGAGGTAATATTTATATTTTAGGCTAAGCAGATGTGAGAAATAAATCAGTCAGATTGAAAGAGAACAAAATAAAATGAAACTTCCAAAATTCCAAACTCAATAAAATGCTTATGTATTGTCTTCATTTATTTCTCTAAATAATTGAATAAGAAATAACTTATTTGAAGCTGTATCTAAAGAACTATACCATGAGGATATTAACAAGACAACAGCCATGATAGCTATTTAAAATTTATTGGATTTATTATACTATATCATATATAAGATAATATATAATATAATAAACTATTTATTATTTAGGATTGATATTGAATTTCATAAAGAAATTTACAAAAATAATGAACTTTCAAGTCTGATTTTTCTCAGCACCCAAAATACGTGTGCAAAATAATTCATCTATACAAAAAGGCACATAAGGTAGTGATACATCTCATGATTGTGTTAAACTAACAAAATTTTAGGTACTCTTTCAAATTTGGTGGCAAAATGTTAGAGCCATGAGAATTTTTTTGTTGTATTTTTTAAACTTTAATTTATAAACAGAAGAGTGCCAAAATGACATATGTAATTGAAGCAAACATCAAAATATGTGCTGATAGTTTGAAATGAATCTTTTTCTTTGTTAATCATCCACACTCTTCTTAATATTTAACTTATTGATTTTCCAATTTGAATTGGCCCCTTGTCTCTCTTTTATATTCTCCATTTCTTTGACCCCCCCTATATATTTAAAACTTTTTTACTGGCTCTTAGTACTTTCCACCTTGAGTTCTCCTTGAAATCTGGGTGATTTCATTGTTGATGGAATGACTCATTCTGTGCTGTACCTCCATCTTCCAGCTCTGGACTAACCACCCAATTTCCTTCTCCACACCTGGGGAAAGCCAACACAACTGTAGATCAATGCCTCTATGTTCCCAGTCCTCATGTAGAATGCAGATATTTCTTGGCAATTCTATTATACTTCCCAGTTTACTCTCCTCCTAAATTCCTATCATAATTATATATATATTCAGCATAAGATATTTTTTATATGCACTACCAGAACCTCCTGTTGGCTCCACTTCTAAAAAATTTCTGTAATTTATCCACTTTCTATCTCAATCCACAGCTAAGCCATTGTTGTGTCTTGTCTTAAATGGCAATGACCTCTAAACTGGCCTTTCTGGTTTCATTCTTGCCCCATTCTTCACAAAATAGAGCAACTCTTTAATAGATTAGATTAGATCACATTTCTCCTCTGGTCAACCCATTCCAATAGTTTTCTTATTTTATTTAGAATAAAATATAAACCCTGGCCTTGACTGCCTTTCTTTATTTCCTCTTTATTCAGGACACTCTGGTCACACAGGCCTTCATTATTTTCTCTTTTTTTTTCAGCTTTATCAAGGTATATTTGAGAAATAGCAATTGTATATACTTAAGGTATATAACTTGGATGATTTGATATATGCATAGATTGTGAAATGATCACCACAATCAAGCTAATTAATATATCCATCTCTTCACATTTACCATTTCTTTTCTTTTTCTTCCTTTATTTCTCTCTTTCTTATTTTCTTTCTTGCTTGCCTGCTTTATTCCTTTCTTTTGTGATGAGAGCATTTAAGATCTACCCCTTTTATGTTCTTCTAACTCATGAGGCTCATTTAGTTGTGGGTGTCCCTTGCTTGGCAGGTAACTTCTTCAAATAAGCACATGGTGTCCCAGCAGTAATTAGAACACTTGCGTAAATACTATATTTTAATTTAAAAACCAAAGATAAATTGAAGAATCTGAATTAAGAAAAGAAAATTATGAAATTTCTGGATTTAGAAAAATCTAGGTTTGAATTCATGCTCAGCCACTTTTCAGATTGAAACTATCCTTAACACTTCTGAATTTCAGTTTCCTCATCTGTAAAATTTGGATAATAATTTCTGCTTTAAAGGCAACACATATTAAGTACATACTACTGAAGGCTTAACATATATAGTAGCACTTAATGAGTAGCAGCTATTAATATAATAAAAAGGAACAAAGGGACAAGTGTGATTTTATGTATATATATACATATATATAAATATACACACATACATATAAAGGTGAAATGATTATTTACATTCAGATATATGCTGTTGGAGTTTTCATTGACAACAGGTACTCCTTTGAGAGGTTTTAACCTTGGGGGAGGTTCTCTTTATGAATTGTAATCCATAGTGTTCTCTTTCAATGTAAGCATTCCTTAGCTCAATATACACTATTAATTCTCTGTCCTCTAACAATTTTAGTCTGTCATTTTTGCATATTAGACAGAATAGAGGCAGCAGGAAGGTTAGCTTATATTTTCACTAAATCTATCCTTCTCTTTATTTAAATTAAATCTGCAAAATCTTTTTACTGCACATTATTTGCGTAATTGTATAGGCCAATTAACATAGCATTCCATGTTCAACTGACAATATTTGTATTCTAAATATATAGAGTGCAGCCAAATTAGATTCAGGGTAACTTCACTCAAATGTAAGCCCCCCAGCCTTTGGCTTCCTCAGGCTCTTCATTCAGGGCCCACAGTGAGAGGATTCTGAAGGCAGAACTCAGCAAATCAGCACAGAAGTTCAGGTATGACAGGTATGGCTACCTGAGCAACCAACGGATGGTACCCAGAGGGAGCATCTTGACACCTTTGACATCCTCATAATCAGATCTCGTATGACTCTTAAAATGATGAAAGAAAATCTAACAACGGCCCATAGAGGTACTTTTATTTCCAAAGAGCATCAGTAACATTTTCAGGAAAAGCATAAAGATAGCAAGAGTGCCATTCCACAAGAAAACTAACCAAATGTATGCAAGGTGGTAATATTTTGAAATTTAACTGATTTTTTTTTTACTGCTGTTTTGAGTAGTTTTTCTCCCCTTGTGGCCTTGCCATAGTTAAAATTAGATCTTAAAGCCTTATGATCTCAGAGGAGCTGAAAATACAAAATAAAACATGAAAATTTGGTTCTTTACCTATAAAATAGATCTTAAAAACCATATCAGATAAAATGTAAAGCATCGATTTTACTAGCTTAATAATTAAGCTTTTCTTTCGGAGAAACATTTTTGAAACCCCAAAATGCTAAAGGCATGAAGAAATGCAGACATACGTTTGAGAAGAATGCATGATGATATAAGAATGAATATTTCTGCAGAGGAGATGAAGCTCCAGGGAAGAGAAATTGAGCTCAGGAGAGCAAGAGTTAGTGCTTCATTCCCCCTCCTCTGGGCAAAGCCCTAGTGGGTGGATATGAGAATAAAAGGGCCCTTAGATGTATTTTAGAGGTGGAGGGAAGTTTAAAAGCGAACGGGACCTGGATCCCATTTCCTTAGTGACGACTAAAATTGCACTGGAAGAGGGAAGTAGCAGACAAACGAAGGGTGGCCAGACAAGGTCAGGCAGAAGGGGCATGTGCCAGTCTCCTCAATCCCCTGGGTGCACAGAAAATAAAGAAAGGGCCTAGGAAAGTCTCTCATGACTGCAGGGATTTAAGTGTGACATCGACCTAGTGAATTGTCTTCAGCAGTAGGTTCAACAGAGAAAAGGTCAGCACGTGCTAAGAATGTCTTAGTGCAGTGGTCTTCAAAATGTGGTCCCTACACATGCAGAATTGCATGAGCTGGTGCCTTGTGAGGAAGGGAGATTCTCAGATCCCGCTCCAGACCTACTGAATCAGAAACTCTGGGAGCAGAGGTGGCCGTGTGTATTCTAACAAGCCCTCCAGGGGACTTTGATGCAGATTCAAGTGTGAGGACCACTGCAAGTGGATGCCTGCAGAGGAGAGAGGGTTGCCGGGAACTGGGGACCAGGAACCAGGGACACTCTGAGAGATAAGTCGGCAGGTGGGCTGGCTGGGCAAAACTTTACATTGGTTGGGTTTAAAACTGAATTGACTGAGAAATTACTGAATCTGAGAAAGTCAATCTATGATTGATTAGATTAAGTTTTCTGCATCAGAAAAAAAGGAGACTTCGGGGCCGGCCGGGTGGCGCAGCAGTTAAGTTCGCACGTTCGGCTTCGGCGGCCTGGGGTTCACTGGTTCGGATCCCAAGTGCGGACACGGCACTGCTTGGCAAGCCATGCTGTGGTAGGCATCCCACATATAAAGTAGAGGAAGATGGGCATGGACGTTAGCTCAGGGCCAGTCTTCCTCAGCAAAAAGAGGAGGATTGGCAGCAGGTGTTAGCTCAGGGCTAATCTTCCTCAAAAAAAAAAAAAAAAAAGAAAAGAAAAAAGAAAGAAGGAGACTTTGATCTCTTTAACAAAAAGATTTAAAATTTTGCATTTCTTGCATATCCTAAGGGTGACTTTGGAAATCCATACATACCACACATACGATGTATTTATCTCAAGCCTTTGGATTCTTTATTAGTGTTCATATGAAATATATACATGTATAATGTATATAGATATTATGTGAGATAAATTATGTACAATATATACATATTATATATGGATTCTATGCACATAAATGCACATATTTGAATTTTTACCACTATCTATATAACATTTGTATATTGATAATATCTATATCTATATTGTTTATATACGTGTAATATCTATGTAATATCTATTTACATGTTTACATGCCTTCCTTCCTTCCTTTCATTCATTTGAGCTTCCCAAGTTTCTAAACACTTTTAAAAGTTATATGAATCTGTTCTGAAAATTATAAATAATTACTGACTCTTCTGGTTCATTCTTCTGAGTGTGTGTCTGGTTCTGTGTGTGTGTATGTGAATATGTTCATGTGCGTACTTTCTTGAATACACAAAGGCCTTAATACTTAGCTGTTTGTCTACTCACTGTGAGATACTTTAGTTAGTCAGAGCACAGCCACTGGTCATTTATGACCTCTGTAATCACTAATTTTGTATAGATTTTTTTTACGAACTTTCATGATACATACAAAAATTGGAAATCATAAACTCCGTAACTATTATTAAAATAGTAAAATCACATTAGGAAAGAAATTTTTTCCTAGCCAAAAATAAACACAGAAAGACAGATGTGAGAGATGGAGAGAAGGAGAGAGAGAAAGGAGGGAGGAAGGAAAAGAAGGAAAGCAGGAAGAAGACTCCTAACTCAAATAGCTCACAATAAGGTAAATAATTGGCCTTAAATTCCACCTGTGGAATATTAAATTATATTTCAGACATTTTGGTTCCTCAGGAAACAGTGAGAGTGCATTCCTGGCATGTCTCTTATTGGCTAATACCATTTATCACACAAGCACAGCCTCTATGAAACAACACATAGGATTCTGCACTTTAAAGGTTTCTTTCCATCCTTCTTGTTCGCTTACCTTCCTGCTGATCCACCAACACCCCTGCACTGGCTGTCAGGATGAAGATGGGTGTAACTTGTATTCTCTGTGGCTGCAGTCCAGAGCCCACAGTGCTGAATATGAATCAACTCTCATAACTTCAGTTCCTAGAATTTATTAGCAGTATTGTTGAAGAAGGTGGTTACAAAATTTTAATTTCATTCTAATCAGCATCATTTAAAGAATGCAACCACAGGTGAATTACAATGGATGAAATGGAAAGGCAGTTGCAAAAAACATGCTACTTCTCCATTCATCCTGACAGACAGATACAGAACTTGACAGTTAATCTCCTTAGGTTTTTTTTGTTTGTTTCCCACTCCTCTATCTACCCTAGTCCTGGCTGTCCAATTAATTTTCATAGCACACTGGACTCTCATTTAATGGTTCAATAAATATAACACATTTGTGGTTTTCACTGCATAATTGAAGTGATCCAGTAAGTAAAATAACTTTTGAAGTTCATACATGCAGAGGCTCCCAAAATGATACAAACATTTCACATTTCCTTTAATATTATTATTAAAATTGCATTCTAAATTCTCTACGTAAACTTGTAGTCTAGCTGCAAAAATGAGCTTTAATGCACTAAATGAATTTCCTTGATAATGTATGCACTTTAAAAAAGGTATAAAATTTCAGTTACAAGATGAATAAGGTCTGAGGATCTAATATACAACATGTGACTTTAGTTGATAACACTGTCTTGTACAATTGATATTTGCTAATAGTGTAGAACTTAAATGTTCTCACCTGAAAAACGGGGGACAAATATTTGAGGTGATGGATGTGTTAATTAACTCAGTGGGGGGAATCCTTTCACAGTATATACGTGTATCAATTCATCATATTGTGCACTCTAAATATCCTACAATTTTATTTGTCAATTATACCTCAGTAAAGCGATTTAATTTTTTTTAAAGATTATACAATTGGCAATGCTCACAATGAGGAATAAATCTATTTCTCTGTTTAAATTACGTATTTATTTCATTTAAAATTTAACTCAGATTAAAGATATCCAGTAAAAACAACATTATTAAAACTATAGATGTTCTACAAAGCTTCTCAAGGCCTTAGTGCTTTAAAATATTGAGATATTATGTCAGGTTCCTATTCTAAAACAATAATTTACTTTCTCCAAAATAATTTGTAGAGTTTCAGTTATTAAATCTTTCTCAGTTTGTCTATTAAGTGCTTTATTTAAATACAAAGAAAAGGTTATAAATTAGTGATTTAAACATGTATTATAGCAGTTGGCCAGAATAAGCTAGGTAACAATTTTACTATAATAGAAAGTTTATTGAAAACATATTTGGAACAAATCTTTTTGTCACTGTATACATTTCCCAATTGAATCTAGCATTTTTTAAAATTCTATTGGTAAGTTTTTAGAAATAATAAATCACTTTGTGAGGCTGTTATGATAATTAGAAATGCTACATGACATACACCTCCCACAGCGTTCACTAAATATCTGCCATTTTTATTAGAGTACTCCAAACTTTTCCACGCACTTTCTTTTCACATTCCTTTCCAAAGAAGAGAACTATCAAATTAAGGATTGAGACAATTGTGTCTCCATCATAAAAATGAAGGGAAGGTCAAAGGTCATGGCGACAGAAGTAAAAGTGTTTTAAACTGCCAGGTTTGCCTAGGCAGATCAGCAAAGACATTTCCAAGACTTGGGGATGACGTTATTGCTGCCACCACAGAGTGATGAACCAGAGAAGACATCAGCCGGATCAGCTGGTGGTGCAGGTAGGGCAAGGCTGCAGTGGGCTTCTAGCTTTTGCTTCAGAAACTCTTTCTGTCGGTGCCTCAGAGATGATCAAGCTAAAGTAGGAGGATTCACAGTGAACCAAAGCACAAGACACCAATGTATGAATCAGGCTACCAAGTTATTTAAGTTTACAATTAGAATTAAAATGATCAAAGAGTTCAGAGCATTTCCATCTCTTGCTACCTGTTCTTACCTGTAGGGTAAACTATAAGGAATTTGAAATATGAAAATAGTAGGGAAGACCTCTAATTGGCTTGTGTTATTAATGTCAAGCTTTTAAATTGTTTGTACAGATGGCGAATTTATCCGTTTTCTTTTGACTTTTCCTACTTCCATTCTCAAAATTAGGAAAACGCCTTACTGTTTTTCTTAAATACTGATTATCATCAGTAACACAGGAACTCCAAGGACTGGTTTACCCCCAGGAAACATAGAAAGTGACTTCTAGTCAGTATATGTGTATGTATGTGCTTGTGTGTGTATGCATGCATGTGTGAAACCAGTTTGAGTAGCAAATAAAATGTCCTAGCCAACACATGGGCTCATATTCACAGTGTCATTTAACTCTGGAGTTAGAGGGTATGTCATATTTTATATTTTCCATGCTAAAGTGGGGAACTATAACCCAAAGTTGACATTTTTTCTCTTTTTAAAAAATTATTTTTCCACATCTGTTTAGAAATACTATTTTCACGTGTTTTCTTTCTTATCCATAGGGTTTCATAGCTTTTCCTTTTATTCCTTTTTTAATGTTTTTTCTTCTTCCCTTATTATATTCAAATAAATTGTCTTCACATTTAAATTCCTTCTTCCTATGCTTATTTCTTTGTTCTCATTTTCTCCTGTTCTCCTATTTCAGGTAACCCCTTAATATTACCCCATCTCTGGGACTCTTACTTGTTTCACAGCTTGGATTATATCCTTATTTCCATCACCAAGTTGGTGATTTCATTGAGCTCCTTTCCTAAGGACTGTGTAAATGAGCCATCCTTCTGTCCACTGATATCTTCAGCCAATACACCTTAAACACTCAGAGGGGACAGAACATCCAAATTGGCCTCCGCAGAACAGCCCAAGAAAGTTATCAGAAAGCCAGGGCTCTAGGTGGCACTCCTAGAGGTGGTGGCAATGATTCTCCCCGTCTGTCCTCAAAAGTGAAAAGGCATATGGAACTGGGCAGTTAACTATTGCCCTCAGAATGCTCATCCCTACTGGAGCTATAAAGGCAAAGACTCTTCTCAGACTAAACTCAATGTCCATTTTACTCAGAGAAAAAGTGTTTGAAAATAAATATTAAGTTTCTAAGATAGAAATTACTACATTTTTTTAAATGATCCCCAAGGGGTCTGAAAACTTGATTGTATTCCCTGCAATTATGAAATTGTGTCAGGAAGCAACTGAATAAACAAGATATTCTTCTCTTCGGAAGCACAAAGATATTGCATAACTTTCCTTTGTTACTCATATCAGGCAAGCCTATATCTATTCAAGGAACGCGGATATAAAAAGTACTTATCATCTCCCTCTTTTTCAGAAAACAGGTCAGCCATGCCACAGCTTCTCCACTTACATCTAAGTGGGTAAATTCAGTTCAGATGTATCTTGGGAGGCCAACTGGAGCCTTTTTCCTGGCTTTATCAGACAGCCCTGTACTTCGTGGACTTGGGGAACTTCTCTGGCCCATTAATAAAACTGAGAAGCTGGCTTCACACTTGGCCACAGAGTTCTTTGCTAACAAGTGACTGGACCACTTTAAGTCCAACACGGTCATATGGCAGATAAAATAAGGCACATACTTTAGGTACAGAGAGAGCTGGGTCGAAGCCCAATTCAGAGACTACCTAACCGAAAAATTGAGAAATTTATTTAATCCACTGAACCCTGGTTTCTTAATTTTGTTAGGATAACTTAACTACAATAATGATTTGAAAATTATAGGTAATAATTGTAGAGAGCCTAGAATAACACCTTGTGAGCAATACATACATACAGGGTTTGATAAAAGCAATTGATTAGGTGTGAATAAAAATTAGTCTTCTTATTTGTGTTGGTCTTTTTGTGATCACTTAGCATATTCATTACTGCTTGAATAGTCAGGGAAGAAGCATTATAAAGAAAAATTTACTTGGAAAAAGAGTCTAAAATTTCCAAATCATGGAATATATCCTGGCTTCAAATGAAATCTTCAACTACCTAAAGATGGAGACAGTCTAAATGTCTAAAAAGAATTGCAGCTTTTATGTATCAAAGATAAAAATTATTATTCTGTAAATGCACTTTCAATTTTCCTAAGTGACTCATAGGAAAAAACTTCAGCATTTTCATTTTTCATTTGGAAACATTATTGAAGTTTAGTAAAGATGTTACATTTTTTTTCTAGTACCAAACCTGTGCAAAAAAGTCTATAGCTCTTAGAAAATATGTAGGGAAAACTAATTAACATTTCAGAATTCTGTGCTCACAGGTAGTAATTTCCTCGATTAAATAATAGGGTATGTGAGCTAAATATACCATGATGAACAGTGTGGTCTTGGGAGGATTTCTGAAAAGTGATTTTCATTTCTATAAAAGAGAAAAAATTTTGTCACCAGCTATTTACCTAGGCAACAGAAACCTTAAAAATTGAGCAATTTGCTTTTTCCTCACACAAAACGCTTTTGGTTTTTTGTGAAAGCACCCCCCACTGACTCAGGCTCACCTCAAATGCCAGGCATCTTAGGGATCCCAGCAGGTGCACTTCCTGGGGAGCCCCAGCCTCCAGCCTGCCTCCTCAGTCTTTGTAGGATGATGTCAGCAGCCCCCACAAGCCCACCCAAGGTGCTAAGCTCTTGGCTAAGCTCTTTTCATGTGGTTGGAGGAGGTCATCGAGAGGACGTGACTTCTGGTTGACCCACGAGGAACAGGAGGTTCTTCACTCCCCACGCTGTCCATGAAATCTAAGTTCCATTCCTGCACCAGGAGCCATTTCAAGGATGCAGTCTTGAGAGAGCAATGCGTTGTTGAGACCATCTTGATGGTATACATGGCTGAACCCTGTTAAGGTCTCTATATAGCTTTTAAGATTCTGGCAAGTGGGTATGGAGCGCCTCTCATCTTGTATGTAAGTTCCCTTGCTGATTAAACCTGCCACCTACCAGTCTGGGGTGGTCTGCCTCTGTCTTTGGTGTCTCCTTGCCCTTGGGCCAGCTTTGAATTTCATCTGGGGAACTCCTGAGGTTGCAAACCAACACATTTTATTGTATTTAATCCTCATGTACATTTTAGGATATTGAGTATATCTTTGCCCCATTTCATAGCCAAGAGACTTGGAGCTTAGCGAGGTTAAATCACCTGCCCAAGGCTGTAGGGTTGAAGCGGCAGGGCCAGGGTGCAGACCCAGATCAGTCTGTCCCTAGAGCCACCATTTGTGGCCACCTGGACAAGTGCTGTCTCCATTACTGAGGACCTTGGAAAACTTGGACACTGCCTTTCACTCCAACAGAATGATCGACCTCAACTTCTTGATCAAAAGATTGCACAGTAGGTTTGCATGAGGATATTTAAAGTGGAAGCTTAGATCATTGATTTGATATCTTCATTTTTTCTGATATAAATTTTGTGATGTTTTCCCCATAAGTGCTTATTTAGTTGCATCCCACAAATTTTGAAATGTTGTTTTCATTTTCAATTAAAAATGCTTTGTAATTTCCTTCTCTGAATGCACATCTCATTGCTCAAGAAGCCTGTTTCGAAAATCCTTTCCTTTCTTCATTGCATTGTTTTGGTGTTGTAGAAATTGTAGAAAATTGTTAGTGAGCTGTATAAGGGTGGACGTATTTCTGGGAACTCTATTATGTTGTATTGATCTATTCTTTATCTTTATGCTGGTACCACACTTTCTTGTTCATTTTATCTTTATAGTAGTTCTCAAAATCTGTTAATGTAGATCCTTTACTATTTTTCTTCCTAAATAAAAATTTTATTTAGAATATTCTAGGTTATTTGCATTTTCTTATGAATTTTAACCTCAGTTTACCAATTTTTTTTTTGAGGAAGATTAGCCCTGAGCTAACACCTGCTGCCAATCCTCCTCTTTCTCCTGAGGAAGACTGGCCCTGAGCTAACATTCATGCCCCATCTTCCTCTACTTTATATGTGGGATGCCTACCACAGCATGGCTTGCCAAGCGGTGCCATGCCTGCACCCAGGATCCGAACTGGTGAACCCTGGGCCGCAGAAGCAGAACGTGCGCACTTAACCGCTGCACCACCAGGCTGGCCACTAAACTCAGTTTATCAATTCTTAATAGAAGAAGAAGGAACTAGAGGAGGAGGAGGGGGAGGGGGAGGAGAAAGTGAAAACAAAGAAGCCAAAAGCTTTCTGGGGTTTTATTGAATTTATAAACCAATTTGGAGAAAATTGACGTAATGATACTGAGTCTTTCAATCCATAAACAGGGGATCTCCCCATTTATTTAGGTCTTCTTTAATTCACCTCAGCAAAATTTTGTACTTTTCATTATATAGACTTACATGATTTCTGCTAAATATATAATTATTTCATGCTGTCGATGGGATTATAAATCACTTTTCTTAAATTTCATTTTCTAAAGCTTTGCTACTGATAAAGAGTCTCCCCTTGACCAAACTCTACTCAGCGTACCCTGAATTTTTCAACTAGGTCTTGACTTTTGGATTTCTGTGTTCATTTCTGTGTTGTCCAATTTTGGCAAGAATCCTGCTAGATTAGGTTAGCTAGAATCCCTCATCCTCCGTATCTGATCACCCTTGATATTTCGTCAGGTTCCTCATCCTCAACCATCCCCCAGATGATGTCTGGTCTCCCTGGCATGCCTTCAGCAAGAATCCTGTTGGGTCAGTTTAGCCAAAATCCCCCTTCCCACTGATGTTTCCTCTTAGTAATTTTGGATCCAATGACTGCCACACTAATCCTTGGCTATAAATTTTCACTCGTCTGTACTGTATTCAGAGTTGAGGTCAATCTCTCTTTCCTACTGCAAGACCCCGTTGCAGTGGTCCCTATGCCTTATCACCATTGGCCTCCCTTGAATAAACTCTTTCTTACAGTGCTTTAACAATTGTCACTGAATAACTTTTTCTTTAATAGTTGGCATGAATATTTTTTTCTTTAAGACTGCTAGTCCACAGAAAATAGAATTGAGTTTTATGTATTGACCTAATAACCTCTGATCTTGCTAAATTCACTTAGTTCTTGTCACTCTGCTATGCATTCTTTTAGATTTTCAATATTTAAAAGAATATTGCAAAATGTGCCATGGATAGAATTTAATTTTTCACTTTTGATCTTTAAGCATTTTAATTTTCTTCCCTTGTCTCACCGACTAGGATCTTTTGTACAATAATAGAAATGATGAGTTTGGACATCATTGCCCTGTCCTAATTTCAGGAGGAAAAACTTTGGTATTTCAACATAAAATATGACGTGAGCTATAGGTTTTTCATAGATGCACTTTGTCAAATTTTGGAAATGTCTATTCCTAGTTTTCCGAGAGATTTTATCATGAATGGGTATTGAATTTTGACAAATGATTCTGCTGAATCTATTGAAATGATAAACCATAAAGAAAGAAAAAATAATACTTCTTCACTTTTATTTTGTAGGTAGGGTTTATATTGTTTATCTGTTGAACCAATCTTCCTCCTTGGCATAATCATATTTAGTTTTATGGCATTATCCTTTTCATATATTTCTAGAGTTTATTTGCTAATTTCTGTTAAAGATACATGTGCCTCTGTTCATGAGGAATATTCGTCTGTAATTTTCTTATTTTGTAACCTTCTTCTTAGGTTTGGTTATTAGGGATAAGCTGGCCTCATAAGATGATTAGGAAAGTGTTCACTCTTTTTCTATTTCTAGAAGAATTTCTATATGGTTTGCATCATTTCTTCTTTAAATATTTGAAGAATTTACTGGCAAAAACATCTGAGCTTGGGGTTTTTCTTCTGAGTATGGTTTGATCCTGATTCCAATTTATCATGTGTGAATATGTTCATATTATTTTCATTTCATCTAGTGTCATATTTGGTTTGATTTTAAATGAATTTGTCCCTTTCATCTAAGTTACTATATTTGTTGTCATAAAAGTTATAATATATACAGCATTTTATGGTCTATAGTTTGTCTATGCTGTTTTGTGGAGGGCTAGCCTAATAGGAGCAAGTTCTGGAAGCCATTATTGATTTGATTTGATGATAGCAATCGTACATGTCATACGTCTAGAAGAATTGAAAATGTAAATAATAACTGTCAAGAATGCTAAAAATGTGTCTTTTTTGATTTACTAATCTCTGAGAAGAAAATATATTCTCTTCAGAATAATTCTAAATCCTTTAAAGACTACTTATTTGATGAAATACAGATGACACAATGTTTTCTCTCTCATAATTAGCTATGTAAAATCTTAAATATCCTGTTGTGTACTGCAAGTATAGTCATTTTCAAAATTCTATTTCTTTCTCATTTTCAAGTGACAAAATTATATTCATATGACAAAAGTTTAATTTTAGTTATTTTGCTTCCCTTTGTAAACATTTGCATGTTTTAATGTTATCTTTCTAATCCCATGTTTCCTATCTTTGTTGCTGTGCTTATGCTGGTCCTTATATCTAGAATTTCATGTCCTCATGTTTACCTTTCTCTGCATGTCTGAATCATGCTCGTCTTTGAGGTCCTAATCAAAGATGCTTCCTCCATGCAGATTACTCTGATATCCCTCCATCACAGATATTTCTCACTGTACATCTGCAGACTTATTTATTACCCACATTGTGGCCAAATACTTCGAATCTTGCATTTAAATTATTCCTGTATATGCCTCAGTTCTCCACATTAGGAAGACTGGTATTCTATTCAGTTCTGTGGCTTTCATTTATATTCCAGCCCAGTAAATTTTGAAGTTAGTGTATAAGAGTTGAAAGAAATGACTGCTTTTATTTTGTTAGACACATTTGGATTTGGGATTGAGATATTTTGATGGTTGTTTTGTGTTTATCCATCACACTTGCATTTTAGAGGCCTGTGTTCATTAGTTGTTTGTTAATTCAATAATTTATTAAATAAAAAACGTTACATTCCATGGTCCTACATGAGGAAAATTATTTATTGGCAAAAGGCAACATTTGAAATAATAATGTTTTCTTCTTATAAAAGATAATTCACACTTCATATATTGACTAGTTCTGTTTTTCTCTCTCTGTCACTCTTCTAACACACACACCAACACACACACAGTCTTATTTTTAATATTCCGTATTTCACAAGATTCGCTTCGCTTATGATTCTCTACTACAGTAAAGCATTTTAGCGAATTCCAGATATAATGAATGCCACTCATTTTGATTCTACTATTCTTTCTTCCTATAACCAATTATAGTATCAAGAATGTTTTCTATTACCTAAAAAACTAAACTAAACTAATTACGAATAATTTACCAGGAAATATCCCTTGATCCTCTTTTTATTTTCTTTCTAAGGAAGTAGTAAGTAGATTATAGCAGTAGAAAGAGGAAAGATGTAGTAAATTGCTGAAAATCACTAGGAGAAAATCATAAACATTACAAAATAATGCAATTTTTATGTTACTTCTGAAGATTTTTTTAGGGACTAGAATGAATACTAAAACTCCTTTCCAAATTGAATTTTTAATAATGTTCCATCACACTGTTCCCTTGGAACAATAAAAGAGAACTAGTAAATGCAAACAACTCTCTTTTGTGTGATAAAGGGGAAATAAAAAAATACGTAAAATTATATGATATTTTTTATTAAAGACATTCTTTTCTTCTAAATTTGTGTCACAAAATATGTTCAAAATACCTGTATAACTTAGGGTTATTTTTAATTCTAATATATGGGAAATAAGTCCCATGTTTGCCTGAGTAGAAGATTATTTCAACTCACTTCACATTTTTCTAGTGCAACCAGTTGTATACCCAGATATACCAATTTTCTCTCAAAGCTAAGCATCACATGGCAAAGATTTGGTAAAAAAGAATGTTTACAATTTTAGTAAAGCTAGAGAACCTCTTTGCGGAATTGTCAGTTGAGACATTGTTTCTCATATTTTATTCCTTCATATACTCTCTTGTTGATTTTAGCCAGAGGCCCATGTCACACCAGGGGCACACCTGTGATTCACGCTGTCTCTATTGATGAATCAACACAACACTGCTTCCTTTAGTCATCCTCTAAGCAATAGCATCAGTAAAATTGTGTATTCGTTACTAGTTACAAATATATGAGGCATAAAAGTAAATAAATTTTAAGCGCCTCTGTCTGATATCTATAATTGGCTGATGTGCCCACAGTGGTTTGTTTACCTCCTTTGAGGAAACACTGACCACAGTGACAGTGTGGCCACTTCCTCCCTACCTTCCAGATCCTGACCAGACCGCATCCTGAATGAAACTGGCCATTAGTGCCAAGTCTTCTCACAATTACAGGTTCAGTGCAGGCCTGACATCTCTCTCTGGTCCAGAGTATTTCTGCCTGCACGCCTTACCCAGTCAATCACTGAAATTGCTACTGAAGTCACACATCTCGTTTTTTTTAACTTTTAAAAAATATCATTTCCTTTTTTCTCTCTCCCTTCCACGGTGAAGTTTCTGATTCTTATTTCCTACACTTTTTGCAAGAGACTGCCCATCATCTGACTTTCTCTTTCTGTAACAGACACTTCTCTGACATTTGGAAACATAGTGCCTCCTTTATCCTCTTCTAACCTTTTAGTGGTTTGTTTGGTGATGACTTTGCCCTCCAATTACTAATATTCTTTCATTCATTATACCAACACTCCAAAAAACTCTCCTGCCTCTATAAAGCCTCAGATTGTTCAGAAAAGACCAGGTGGCTATTCCTGCTTGATACTATCTGGAAAAATCTGATTTCCTCACTGACTGCTTGAATCAATCCTGCTTTGAATGAATACATTTAACAGTTTTGTGTACATAATGCCAAAATTTTCCTCTATTAAGCATTGAATTACAGATTTTACTCTGTAACTCCACAATTTCAGATTAAAATTATATATATTTTTAAATTGTTATATAAGAGCTTTATTAAGATATAATTCTCATAGCCTAAAATTCACACATTTAAAGTGTACAATTCAATGGTTTTGAGTATATTCACACAGTAGTACAACTATCAACATAATCAATTTTAGAACATTTCCATCACCCCATTAATGTTACCCATTAACAGTCACTGCCTCTTCTCCTCTAACTACCTGCTCGAGGCAACAGTGAATCTACTTTCCATCTCTATAGATTTGCCTTTTCTGGACATTTCATATAAATGGAATCATATAATATATTGTCTTTGTGATTTGCTTCTTTTACTTAGCATAATGTTCTAGAAAGTCGTTTATATTTATCATGTATCAATATTTTATTTCTTTAATTGCTGAATAACATTCCATTGTTGGATATACCACATTTTATTTATCCGTACATCAGTTGATAGACATTTGGGTTACTTCCACATTTTATCATTATGAATAATACTTCTATGAATATTTTTGCATAAGGTTTCGTGTGGACATACATTTTCATTTCTCTTGGATATGTGTCTACAAGTGGAATTACTGGGTCATATAGTAAGTCTGTTTCTAATATTTTAAGGAACTTCCAGACTATTTTCCTGCATGACCTCACTGTTGTACGTTCCCACCAGCTGTCTATGAGGGTTTTCATTTCTCCACATCCTCGCCAACACTTGCTATTATCTGTCTCTTTTATTATAGCCAACCTAGTGGGTCTTAGTGGGTGATATAATATCTCTTTGAGGATTTGATTTGCATTTTCCTCATGGCTAATGATGTTGAGCATCTTTTCGTGTGCTGATTGGCTTTTCGTATATCTTCTTTGGACAGATGTCTATTCCAATTCTTTGCCTATTTTTAATTGGTTTATTTGGTTTATTATGGATTGGCTAAGATCTCTTTATATGTTTTATACAAGTGTCTTATCAAATACATGATTTATACATATTTTTTCCCGTTCTGTTGGTTGTCTTTTCCATTTCTTGATGGTATCCTTTAAAACACAAAAGTTAGTAATTTCTATGAAGTCCTATTTTTCAAGCTTCTCTTTTTCTACTTCTGCTTTGATGTCATATCTAAGAAGTCATTGCCTAGTTCAATGTCATGAAAATTTACTCTTGTTTTATAGTTTTAGCTTTTACATTTAGGTGTATGATGCACTTTCCATTAATTTTTGTGTATGATGTAAAGTAGGGGTCCAAATTCATTCTTTTGCCTGTAGATATCCAGTTGTCAGCACTATTTGTTAAAAAGACTATTTTTTCCTCATTGAATTTTTTGGCCCCTTTGTCTAAAACCTTAGAGTTTATTTCTGGATTCTTAATTCTATTTCATTGATCTGTATTGTATTTCATTGATCACATTGTCTTGACTACTGTAGCTCTGTAGTAAGCATTAAAACCAAGAGGTATGAGTTGAACTTCTTGAAATGCGTTTAACTCAGTACAACTTTGTTCTTCTTTTTCAAAAAGTTTTGATTAATCTGGGTCTCTTGAATTTTCTTATAAATTTTAGGGACAGAGTGTTGATTTCTTCAAAGAATCAACTGTGTTTTTGATAGGAATTGTATTGAATCTCTAGATCAATTTGAGGAATATTGCCATCTTAAGAATATCCATGAACATGAGATATGTTCTAATTTACATAATTCTTAAATTTTTTCCACAATATGTTGTACCTTTCAGGGTGTAAATTTCAGAATACTTTTCTTAAATTTTTAAGTATTTTATTCTTTTTGATGCTATTGTAAATGGAACTATTTTTTAAATTTTATTTTCCAATTGTTTATTGCAGGTGGGTAAAAACACAACGGATTTTTGTATGTTGATGTTATTTCTTACAACATTGCTCAATTTATATATTAGTTCAAATTCTTTTTAGTGAATTCCTCAGGACTTTATATATGTAAGGTCATGTCATCTGCAAAGAGAGATGGTTTTACTTCTCCCTGTCCAATCTGAATGCCTTTTATCTTATTTTCTTGTCTGTGTCCTTTGGCTAGGAAATCCAATATAACGTTGGATAGAAGTAGTACGAGTGGACACACTTGTCTTGTTTCTCATGTTAGGAGAAGGATTTAAGTCTTTCACCACTAAGTGTGATGTTAGGTACGGGATTTCGGTAGATGCCCTTTATGAGGTTGAGAAGTTTCCTTCTATTCCTAGTTCCTAGAGGGTTTTTATCAGGAAGAGGTGTTATTTTGTTGAATACTTTTTCTGTGTCCATTGAGATGATGATGTGTTTTTGTCCTTTATTCTATTGATATGGTGTATTACATTTTTTATTTTCAGGTCTTAAAACTAACCCTACGTTTCCAAGACAAATCTCACTTTGTCATAGTGTGTAATCCCTTTTATATGTTGCTAGATTTGGTTTGCTAGTATTTTTTGAGGATGTTTGCATTTATATTCGTAAGAGATATTGGTCTGTTGTTTTCTTTTCTTTTGATTTCTTTGTTTGGTTTTAGTATCAAGCTGATATAATATTGATCTGAAAAATGACTTGGAATGTGTTCATTTCTATTTTTGGAAAAGTTTGCAAAAGATTGGTGTTAATTTTTCTTTAAAAATTTGGTAGAATTCTAAATGAAGCCATCTGGGACTGGATTTTTCTTGCTGGAAAGTTTTTTTTATTATTAATTTAATCTCTTGTTACAAGTCTATTCAAATTTTCTACTTCTTCTTAGGTCAGTTTTGACAGCTTGTGTCTTTGTATGAATTTGTCCATTTCACCTAAATTATCCTTAGAATCTTTTTTATTTTTTGTAAGCTCAGCAGTAATGTGTCCTCTTTCATTCCTAATTTTAGTAATTTGCATCTTCTGCCTTTTGTCCTGATCAGTGTAGCTAAAGATTTGTCAATTTGATCTTTCAAAGAATCAACTGTCTGTTTTACTGATTTTTCCCATGTTTTTATTGTCTAGTTCATTAATTTGCACTCTAATTTTCATTATTTTCTTTCTTCTGATTACTTCAGATTTAGTTTCCTCTCCTTTTTTCAGTACGTTAAGGTGGAAATTTAGGTCATTAATTTGAGATATTTCTTCTTTTTTAATAGAGTTATTTAGAGGTATAAATTTCCTTCTGAGCAAGCTTTTGCTGCATTCCATGAGTTTCATCATCTTGTGTTTTCATTTTAATTCATCTCATAGTATTTTCTAATTTACTTTGTGATCTCTTTTTTGTCCATTGATTATTTAGAAGTGTGTTGTTTCATTTCCACATTTGTAAATTTCCCAAATTAATTGCTGTTATTGATTTATAATTTTACCTCATTGTTTTGGAGAACATACATTTTATGATTTCAATTCTTTTAAATTTATTGAGGCTTTTTTATTGCCTATTAAATGTTCTATCCTGGAGACAGTTCCATGTACAACTGAAAGAATGTGTATTCGGTCTTATTGACTCTTTTATTATTATGAAATGTCCCTACTTATTTCTAGCAACTTTTTTTTGTTTGTTTTCTAATCTATTTCTGTCTGGAATTAGTATAACTGTATTTTTCATATTTTCCATATGTAAGTATATCTTTTTATATTCTTTTACTTTAAAACTGTTTGTACCTTTGACTCTAAAATGTGTCTTCTGTAGACACCATATAAAGGAATCTATTTTTTTAATTTAATATGATTTTTTTAACCATTTGTTAAATCCATTCATTTTTAATTTTATTATTGATATAGGTAGATTTACATCTGCCTTTTTACAGTTTGTTTTCTATATGTCTCATGTCCTTTTTTATTCCTCTGTACCTTCTTTACTCTTTTCTTTTGCATTAAATGAATATTTTGCATTCAGTTAATTTTAAATTTTTAAAAATTAAGTTTAAATTTTTAATTTTATTTATTTATTTGTTTGGTGAGGAATATTGGCCCTGAGCTAATATCTGTTGCATCTTCCTCTTTTTGGTTGAGGAAGATTGTCCCTGAGCTAACATCTGTGCCAATCCTCCTCTATTTTGTGTGTGGGACACTGCCACAGCACGGCTCAATGAGCGGTGCTAGGTCCACACCTGGCATCTGAACCCCTGATCCCTGGGCCACTGAAGCAGGGTGTGCAAACTTAACCACTACACTACCAGGCCAGCCTCCACATTTGAATTTTTAAAATAATTCTCACCGGAATTGTAGTTGGGTCCACAGTGCTTGCTCTGGTGCTTGTCATATATCCCTTAACTTATCAGAATCACTTCCAGTTTATACCAGTTTCCCATTATTAGTGATCTCATTTCCAGTAAGATATAGGAATGTTGCTCTCATGTAGCTCTGTTGCCCTTCCTGCATGCTGTGCTGTTACTGTTACGCATCTTTATATATATTAAAAACCTTACAATACATTGTTATAATTGTTACTTTATATAATATTGTCTTTTAAAGAAGCTGAGAAAAGAAAGGAGGGCAAGTATCTATTTATAAAGTTTGTTATATTAACTTTCTTATTTAATATTCTTGGTTCTCTTCATTTCTTCCTGTGAATTAGAGTTACCATCTCCTGTCATTTCCTTATTCCAATACAGATTTTTCTCCCACCTACCTTCATTGTGCTGTTACTGTCAGATATATTACATTGCTATGTGTTATAGGTCCAACAATAAAATTATGTACATTATTTTTATAATTTTGCTTTTGAAAATCAGTTAAGAGAAGAATTATGCAATTACACTCTGTTTTATAATTGCATAACTACATTTTTGGTGGTTATCTTTTTTCTGTGTGGATTGTATTATTGTCTAGAGTTACTTGCTTTCAGCTGGAAAAACTTTCTTTAACATTTCCTGTAAGGTTGGTCAGCCAGCAATAAATTCTCTCAGTTTTTGTCTATCTTTGAATATTTTAAATTTGCCTTGATTTTTGGAAGATACTGCTTATGGATATACAATTCTTGTTTAACAGTTGTTTTTTCTTCCTGGACTTTTAATACATCATTCCAATGCCTTCTCTTCTCTATTGGTCTTAATGAAAAGTCCTCTGTTAGTCTTTTTGGCTTTTTTTTTCTTTACACATGACCAATTGTTTTTCTCCTGAATCTTTCAAATTTTGTCTTTGTCTTTTAATATCTTTCCTATTATGTGGCTGATTGTGAATCTTTTGACATTAATTCTGTTTGGAAATTGAGGTATTTTGAGAAGTTATTTTGAGCTTCCTGGATGTGTAGATTAAGGCTTTTCATTAATTTTTGGAAGTTTTTAGTCATTATTAATTTGATTATATTTTATGCCCCTTTCTCTCTCCTCATGCTGCTACTCCCATTGCACATCTTTGGGTGTTCCTAATTAATCTTGATCCACATTTCTCTGAGGCTCTATTCATTTTTCTTTGTTCTTTTTTCTCTTTTCTTTTTGCATTGAATAATCTGAGTTAATCTATTTTCAAGCTTGCTAATTCTCTCTCCTGACTCTTCACATCTACTATTGAGCCTCTATAGTGAATTTTTCATTTCAGATATTGAAATTTTTGACTACAGAATTTCCATTTGCTTCCTTTAAAAATAAGTTCTCTCTCTTCAGTGATATTCTCAAGTTGAGGAGAAACTGTCACCATGTATTCCCTTATTTCTTTAACAGTGGTTTCCTTTAGTGGTTTTGTTTTGTTTTGTTTTTTGCTGAGGAAGATTCTCCCTGAGCTAACATCTGTTGCCAGTCTTCCTCTGTTTTGTATGTGGGTTGCCACCACAGCATGGCTGCCAACAAGTGATGTAGCTCTGTGCCCAGGAACTGAACCCAGGCTGCCAAAGTGGAACGTGCTGAACTTGACCATTAGGCCATGGGGCTAGGCCCTCCTTTAGTGTTTTGAACATATTTTTCAGGTTGCTTTGAAGTTTGCCCATGAACTTTAATATCTGGGTCCTCTCAAATGTAGCTTTTGTTGCCTGCCTTTTTCCCCCTGTGTATAAGTCCACTTTCCTGTTTCTCTGCATATCTCTTATTTTTTTATAATCGGATATTCTAGATAGTACCTTGTAGCAACTCTGATCCATCTCCCTGCTTCCTGGGCCTGTTGTTGTTTGCTTATTTATTTCTTTAGTGACTTGGCTGGACTATTTTAGTGGTCTATTTCCCTTACAGTGTGAAGTTTCTGATGTTGCTCCTCAGAGGGTGCAGCCTTAGGATTTCACAGAGTCATCTTTGGATGAGAGTGGTTTCAGCAGGACTCTCTCTCTGACTCTCTCTTTCCCTCACTTATGTTACACTGTCTTCTTCTGTTGGTATTATACGCAGCTCTTAGGCTGCACTAATTGCTCGATGATTTCACTATTGTTTTAGACAGTGCCCATGGAGCATAAATCGCCTCACAGTCTGAACCTATTAAGTTTGGGTCCCTTTGCAGAAATAGTTTGTTTTGTTCTGACTTCAAGTGGGCTCTTCATATCTTTCTATGTCTCTGGTCATCTCTGGTAAACTAGCTGTCTTTCAATTTAGCCTTTTGTTCCAGTGGAGCTACCAGCCTCCTGTTAAGTGTTTACCACCATAATATCAATCATTTTTTAGAAGGACTTTAGATTTAAAATTCTGCATACTCTATTCTAAATAAAGTCAGTTCTTTTGACAAGAGCTTCAGAGCTCTCTGTTCCTAAGGCTTTCTTCTCCCCCTAAGCCATATCTCCGAGTCAGTGCTCCTTAGCTGGGGGTGGGGACAGTTTCCCTCTTGGCTTGGAATAAATCCCCTGCTTCATGCTCAGGGAGCTGAGTGAAGGCAGCATCTGGTCTTCACATCTTTCCTCTTCCATAGTGGAACCTCCGTCCTATGAACGAGCTTAAGTGAAGGTAATTGAGGCCTCACTCTTCTTGGCTTGCTACACCTGGAATATAGGCTTGGTCTTGTGAATGAGGGATCGTTAGAGGAAGGGAGCCCTAACTTCTCAGTCACACCCACCTGGAATTAAGTCTATGCCACCTGGAGCTGGGGGAGAGTGAGAAATGCTGGCAGCTGCTCCTCCTGCAGAGCTACCCTATCTCTTGCCTGGGAGCTGGGAGAGAAGGAGCCCTGTCTTATTGACAACACTATCTGTAGTGGAGCTTCCATCACACTGAGCTGGGAGATGGGAGGCAGGAGGATCTGGGTCATGGTTTAAGTGCCACAGACTGTTCTTACTGAAATTAAGTAGAATTTCTTGAATAAATATTTCCTCATCTACTATATGTCCTTAGGACAACTTGCAGATATTTTAAATGATTTTTTAATAATGATTTTCACCTGTTATTTTTCTTTCCCTGGGAAGTGAGTTCATAAAGCTCCTCGTGCTACCATTCCTGAAGTCAAAGCACAAATGTTTATTTTACAATTTCTCTCTGCAAGGCACTATATGACCTTCTGGATGTACTGTATACTGGATAAAAAAAAATTGTCCTCAATAACTTAATAGAAGAGGCAGAAACATCCACAATTAGCTATTAGGTACAGCACATGTGGTAAGAACTAGAGCAAAAGTGTGAGAAGCTGTCAGAGCTCAGGGCAAAAGCTCCATTGTATTTGAAGAGCCTAAAATGGTTTCTTAGAAAAGTAGGAGTGGAGATGACTTTGAGAGACAAAGGTGGAGGAAAATGCAAGAGGCAGGGAAGGTCAAGATGCAAAAAAACAGCGGTGAAGAATCCAATGTGTTGGCAGTAGAGGGTGCAAGCCTCAGACACTGGGAGATAAATCTGCAAATTAGGCCAAGGACACTTTGTAGAGATTATTTTATTTCATACTAGGACTGATTTATACCATTTGAACCTAAAAAAATATTTTTTCAGTAAAAAGTAGCTAGATAATATTAAATATCAGAGTAGTACTTGGGACTCTGAAGAAGAGCGAAACACTCAGGAAGTAACCATCCTAGTGGTGAACTACATAACTACTGGTAAAGCTGAGCCTTATCCGGATGAAAAAGAGTGCAAAGAGAAGATAAACAGAAACTCTCAGTTTAATGATATTTCTTCATAGATCAGCATATATTTATTGAGCATATATGCATAGAAAGTATTGGACTGGTTTCAGACAAAGGTGAGTTAGATCTTGTCTTTTTATAGTTTACTGTTTATGAGTAAATTAAGCCATGCAGACAAATAAATATAATTCACAGTTGAAAGTATTAAGTGGCGTAAAAGAAATATAGTAAAAATATTATGAGAATGCCAAAGATGACAAAACTCCTTCTGGACAAGGGAAGTATGGAAGACATCATGGAAAAGAGTGACATTTCATCCAAGACTTGAATTTAGGAGAACTTTGGTTATGCTCAGTGAAGGAAAGTGAATTTCAGCTGTGGCAGGAGTAACATAAGCAAATGCAAAGATTTTGGAAAGCTTGGGGTGTGTTTGGAGAAAAGCAGATAATTCAGATTGAAAATACTATCAGTTCCATAAAGGACCCTCACTGCAAGGGCACATTGACAAGTTGGACACTTTGCTTATTCAAATAATTGTTAATGAGTAAATGATTCTTTTTTTTAAGCTCTGATCATCCTTTTATTCATATTTCACTTACAGCAATTTTACAAGTGAGATAGACAATGGAGGTGAAAGGACTAGAGAATCAAAACTTAACTGTATTATAGTTGAATTTAGGGACACACACACACACACACACACACACACACACACAGAGTCCTCACAATCTCTTCCTTATGTTTCCAACCTTGGTCAGAGTTGATGGTTATGCTGAGATTGGAAAACTTGAGCTATAGTTGCAAGGTCTAATTGAAAAGGTGCTGCTCTTGGCCATTCCTTGGCTTTCAGTCTATCTAAGTCAGCTCTGAATGGAAGTCCACCTCCAGCCACCTGCTCTAGCAGCTCTGTCAGTCTATAAGTATAACTATGTGTGGTGTCAGGCAGTGGATGTTTAGTACTTTTTTTGTATTTCTCAGGAAGTTCCTATAAAGAAGGAGCATTTGCTTCTTCTCCTGTTTCTACCAATACCTGCTCTCTTTAATAGATGTAGAATTAGTAGTAGAATTTAATGAGGGTAATAAAGCTCTTAGAATCAATGTTTATGCAATTCCCAATTACAAATCATACTTATGGTAGCATGTCATTTGGAAGATGGGATAAAATAAATTTCTGGCTTCTAAACGATACTTTCTATGTACTAATTATCAAGAATAAGAAGAAAATACACACCACTCTTTTGGGATTCAGCACTCTAAGGTCTGCATTGAGGGTGTGATGTCAGCAAGATAACTCAGTTAAACATCTCTTGCTCACATTCCCCCCTCAACAATGATAATTTGGTATCCAGCCATGAACAAAAGTGCCTTTGTGGGAGCTGCAGGATTCAAGGTGGGAGATTGTGAAACTTTCATACAGTCCCAAAATAAGAACTACTGTAAGAAAACAAGACCGCACCCAGGCAGTTAGCTCACCCACTATGGTCCTGGCTATAGACCCAAAAACAGCTCCATACCCATGAGGACTCAACTACAGCCCCATTTGGCTTTGGTTCTGTACCAACACCATATGCCAAGGGACCCAGGAGAAGTCATGCCCACCTATGCAATTGGGTAATAGGTATACAGACCTTGGTCCTGGCTGTGGACCTTAAATGGCCTATGATCTGGCTCCAGCTCCTCTTAGCCATGGTCCAGGATCCCCTGGAGAAAACTGATTTAGATAATCACTCACAGATGAGATAGCCTTTGTGGAAGTCCAGGTGTCCAGCAGAGAAGTTGCAGCATACTATTAGAGCAAAAAAATCCAATTGGGTGCTTTGAAGAATGCGAAAAGAACAGTTTGATTTACGTGCATCAGCCCTCCCCCGAGGCAGCACAGCTCAGTGCCAAGAGAGCCCTTCTCACTTTGTGATTTCTCCTGCAGGGGAAAAATGAGAGCATGTGAGTGTGTGCTTGGCTTCCCTATCTATGCAGGATGCTGCCAAACATGCCTATTTCTTTCTTGCCTCTTATAGAGTACTGAGTCATGAGCTGCACATCTCAGGGGCAGTGAACAGCTGGGAGAAAGAGCCAAGGCTCAGAATGGAAGATATTAAAGGGATGCAGATCCTGCTAACTGAGTTATGGACTCCATTGGGAGGCCTGCTCATGAGCTTCTTGGGATGCCTTGTCTGTGAATTCCCCCAGTTGGCCCACAGAAACCCCTAGTGCTCTGCATGCTTCACCTACATAACCTCTAACCGCATGACTAACTCCCTATGCTTGCTATCAATGACTGTGAAAGTGAGCTTTTGCAGATGGCTAGTGGCCAACACCACCCTAGGTAAAGCAGAAGCTGTCAACACCTGGCCTGGTTTTGCAGGATCAAGTGAAGGCATACAAGCTGAAGAATTCTGCTACAAGAGGGAGCAGGAAGTGTGGAGCAAGCATATCCATGGAAGACCTGAGAAAGTTTCAGAATCCCTAGTAGAGCTGATGGAAGATATTTCTCTCCTGAAGTCACTCAGTAAAGACTGGAAGACAGCAACACAAGACTCCAAGGAACATGAACAATCAAGAAACCATGACACCACCAAACGAGCACAATAATTTATTGCTTATTTTTAATAAACAATAAAATACTGCTATATGTCAATTATGTCTCAATAAACCTGGTGGGGGGGTGGGCAATGAAATAGGAATAAATTTAACCAAGGAGGTTAAGGTAAGATCACTACATTGGAAATTATAAAACTTTGATGAAACAAACTGAAGAAGACACAAATAAATGGAAAGATATCCCATGTTCATGGATTGGAAGAATTAATATTGTTAGAAAGTCCATGCTACACAAAGTTATGTACAGATTCAATACAATCCAGGTCAAAATTCTAGTGGCATTTTCTGCAGAAATAGAAAAACTATCCTAAAATTTGCACCGAACCACAAAAGACCCCAAATAGCCAAAGTAATCCTGAGAAAGAAGAACGAAACTAGAGGCATCACACTTTTTGATTTCAAACTATATTCCAAACGTATAGTAAACAAAACAGTATGGTACTGGCATAAAGACAGACACAAAGACAAATGGAACAGAATTGAATGTTCAGAAATAAGCCCTGACATATACAGTCAACTAATACTTGACAAGGGAACCAAGAATGCACAATGGGGAAAGGCTAGCCTCTTCAATAAATGGCGTCAAGAAAACTGGATATAATCACAAACAAAAGAATGGAATTGGACCCCTGTCTTACACCTGTTACAAAAATTAATTCAAAATAGATTAAAGACTTAACCATAAGACCTGAAACCATAAAGCTCCTAGAAGTAAATACAAGGGAAAACCTCCTTGACATTGGTTTGGCAATGACTTTTTGGATTTGACACCAAAATCACAAGAAAGCAAAGCAAAAATCAACAAGTGGGACTATATCAAACTAAAATCTTCTGCATAGCAAAAAGAAACAATCAACAAAATGAAAAGATAACCTGAGGAATGGGAGACAATATTTGTAAACCTTCTATCTGATAAGGGATCAATAGCAAAAATACATAAGAAACTTATGCAATTCAATAGCAAAAAGAAAAACAATCTGGTTTAAAAATGGGCAGAGGATCTGAATAGACATTTTCCCAAAGAAGACATATAAATGGCCAAGAGGTACATCAAAAAATGCTCAAAACCACTAATCATCAGGGAAATGCAAATCAAATGCAATATATACATAGAATAGACTAGAATTCAGCCATGACAAAAAGGAACATTTGCAACAACGTGGATGGACCTTGATAGTATTATGCTAAGTGAAATAAGCCAGACAGAGAAAGACAAGTATTGTGTGATCTCCTTTATACATGGAATCTAAAAAAGCCACATTCATAGAAACAGAGTACGATGGTGGTTGCCAGGAGCTAGCGGGTGGGGGAATGGGGAGATGTTATTCAGAGTGTACAAATTTCTAGTTATAAGATGAATAAGTTCTTTGGATCCGAGATACAGAAAAAAAAGAAGAAAATGTATATTAATGTGAACGTAACCTTGTAAGTAAGCCTAGTGTCTCTAGAACAACAATTTTTGAAGCGTTTTCCATAAGATGTTAACAGGTATTCGTTCTAAAAATAATTCTACAACAATAGAAGTGCTGAGGCAAATGAAATTCAGTAGGTTTCTTCACTGCAGAACTTTTCAGTGCTCATCCTAAGCTAATATGCCTTGTGAAGCTTCAAAAGCGGATGATAGTATTCATTGTTGCCAAGACATGTTTGAGTATAGACCCTTCTCCTCTCAAAAGAATTGACCAGGCTTCCATTCACAGACAGACTTTGGGAAGCAGTGCCAGATATTATGAAGGAAATGACCAGGGTTCAGATGAAAGGTTCCACCTTTCCCTGCTCAGTATATTTTCTGGACCCTGCTTTCCTATTGGGAAAATGAAAGTAATCACAGCCATCCAATAGCTTGTGTGGAGGCCTGTTGGGCCAGTCAGGTTCACATAGCACGTGGGAACATTATACACAAAATAAAAATATATTATCTGATAAATATCTTACATATTATGAATTATTTTCACTCCTCATAATTTTATAAAATTAAAAACAAAAGACCAAGTTTTCAAAGTGGTGCTTTTCATTTGAGTACTTAAAAATTTTGGTAATAGTAACCATAGATTTCTACTAAGTCCAGTGAGAACAATTGTGTGTGTCCAATAAAATGGAAGAATACTTTAAAATGCACTCAAAATATCTAGTCTCTAGAAATCTTTTAAAAATGATCTTATACATGTCTACATCCCTAGTGATTGGAGAAGAGTCCTCAGAAAGCTATTTAAACACTTACCTGCAGACCCAAGAAAAGAATCTCAGATATTGTTACAGGAATCAGACTTTGAAGCCCCACACATGTCAAGATCTAAAAGCAGAAAGTAACCCATTTTCAACTGAATATCCCACTTATAGTTTGCTCAGTGGACTCTGCCAATGTGTAGAGAAGATGTTGATAGAGGATTTAAACAATTTCAAGTTCATAAATATAAGAGAACATAAGCACGTGTAAATGTTAGCAAGCAGCAAATTTAAGATCACTAATTAACAAACACTGCCATTTACGTGCTATAAAAAACACATTTATTGGCAATTGTTTTGGAATCAAAGTTTTTTTAGAAGTAAAAGAAGCGTATTTTTTTTTTAAAGTTCAAGTTATTAAGACGGTGGAGAATGATGTCTACTGACCATCTACCAAAGCAAATAGCTTGTTTTTTAAAACTTTAGAGCTTGTTAATCTAAAATATCAATTTGTGTTCCCCACAGAAGACTTACATCGTGGGGGCTGGTCATCCTCATGCTACAAGTTTCCTGGTCTTCGTGTTACTCTGATAGCTGTTCTTTGAGTCATATGAGACACTGATATTCAGTAATATAAATATGTTAGTAAATACAAATATAATGATAGAAATGCCATGTATTATTTTCCACATTGATTATAGATGGCTTAAGCAATAATTATTTTCCACATTGAAAAATAATGTAGATCTTTAATATTTATAACCTAAAAAGGTTTTATGTATGATAAAGAGCTGTATAAAAAATATATTATAAACCGTAAGTAAATCTATCCTACTTTTCTGATGTTAATAATCCCTTCTGAATTAATCATTGGGAATTTAGGTTTAGTAATTCTTTTTCATAAAAAGCAAATATATTTGAATTTCATTAAAAATAATCTTCTAGCGTCAAAAAATCTTTTTCTTCCCCAGGAGTAAAAGAATAATAAAAAAGGCCTAAGAACTCTTTAACCAGGCTTGCCATTTCTCTTTATATTGTAACATTTTCTCATAAAAAATCATTTAATTTCTTTAGAATCCAGGTTGGTGCTTATTTTTCAAGCAAGCAGCCCACGATTGTTTACAGATCAGATATGGATTATAAGTAGAGCAGAACATTTTGAATAATTCCCGCTCAAGGTACATGAAAATGATATTTAAGTAACTCCTGATATTTCTCCAGAGATTTAGTTTAAAAGTTTAAAAATAATCAGATATGTTGCAGTTCTAAAGCTGTTAAAAACACGGAAGTTTTTATTGTGCGCGTTTTGCGTCCAGACATTTCCCTCTCTAAGAAATCTTAACTACGCTTCATTTGGCTGTTACCGTCATCAACAATATTTGGCAACTAAATGCCAGGAAGAAGTTTCCAAACCGTGTCTCCTCTGGATTGTAATTTTAGCTCATTTCTTAGTGACTTCCTCAGCCATGTTTGCACATATTTGAGGGTTTTTTTTTTTAAGTCTGGTCTATTTAAACTACTTTAAATTAAACGAATTGGAGAAGAAAAGATGAAGTGAATCTGCAGATGAGTTGTTAGAGTCCACATCATTTGACCTACTCTTTGTCGAATATTCCAATTCATGGTAGAGGTTCAGCAGTTTTGCTGAGCTAAGAACTGTGAATACCAACACAGCTCTGGAGAGTAATCGCCAAACAGCTATGATCCTTTGCTGGTGAAGAAGGACCTCTTTACGTGATCCCCAAGGAGACAGCAGCAGACCCTCCTGACCAAGAACCAGAGCACTGAATGCATCGAGCATAGCTGCTTTCAGTAAGCCGACAGTTCTCAAAGGTTAATCGGTAAATTCTAGGTCCAAAAAAGGGCATTTCATCATCAAATGTTGGCAATGCTGAAGTTGAGTAAAAGCAGTGAAAGTGAAACAAGGGCTGAAATAGTTACCTGAGAAACAGCACAAGGAAGAAGTTGTACAAAAAGTTGGAAATGTTCAAGTCGGTCATGCTAAATAACATCAAATTTAGGTCCATGCCACACTGGGTACATTAGCATCGACAACTGGAGATCGAACAGTAATCCATGTTATGAGTTGGTGCCCTGGGTGGGGAAATTCCTTCTGGATAATGGCAGTATTTGTGAGATTCTCAGTGCACGCGTGTGTAGTGATGTGATTGAGAGAACAGAGTCTAGCCCTGTTTGAAATTCTCTGCATTCTTCTTGCTCCAGTCTCTTTGCTGTTGGCTCACCAATTTGGAGACTGAGTGATCCACGTTCACTTTCTCTGTGGAAGCTGGATGAGGAGTGCTTCTGTTGCCACTAGAAATGGTACCATGATCTTGTCTAACTGACGAAACAAAGAATGGGAAAAGTGCCCAGGCTGCTGGGCAACTGGACAGAACATACCACCATTTCCTTTACGTTAAATATCACATGACGTTATGCAGCCTGTTGACACTTCTCAAAGTAGTTTCTGGGAAGCAACTTATAGTAAAGTGAGTGGTTTTCGTTTTGTTTTACAGGCCCTAAAGTACTGAGCTTAAACCTCAGTACTGTCTCTTTGATTTATTTGGGATCCAGATAATATTATAATAAATGGGATTGAGAAACATTTTGATAAAGAGAGACTGGATAATGTTTTAACAAAAAGGGATGTGCTGACTAAAAACCATCTTAGATAGACTAATATAGTGGATAAAGTCCTGTGGAGCTAGACCGAACTGGATCAGAATCCTGGCTCTGCCACTTTCTGCGAGAATGTACTTGTGCAACCCAACTTAACTTGGCTTCAAATTATCCCTAAAAATAGGGATAATGATATTTAATGGGCTTGTTTTGAGAACAAAAGAGGATGGTGAACTTAAAACTCACTATAATGCTTTAAAATGCCTTAAAAGTCACTATAATGACATGTAGTCTTTACCCAATGGTAGTTGTTGCTGTCATTACTCCTTTATGGAACAGAAAAATCCAGAAAGGTTTGGGATGTTTTTCAATTTCCTAGGGTTAATCACAAAGCTTGTATGTGGCCTTAGCACAGAGCAGAGGCCAGTCTAGAGTAGGTCCGTGATCACAAAACCAAGTCCCACATAGAGATACCCAGGCAAGAAAGAGGTATTGTCATAAAACGAGTTATTAGTAATTATGAGGCCTGAGAAGGAGGTATTTTAGAAAAAGTTCCAGACAGACTGAGAAAATCATTTCAACAAAGCTAGAGATCAATGTTTTAACTGATGCATTTGGTTTCCTGAATTATAAATAATTTGAACTCTATATGGTTATTATAATAGCCATTTTTGAGTAATTTGTGTATATTTCTCTCCCAAATCCTGTAACAACATTTTAAGACAAATATTATTAACCTCTTTTCAAACATTAAGACACCAAGGACTAGGGCTGCCCCCAGGGCGTAGTGGTTAAGTTTGGCACTCTGTTTCAGCAGCCCAGGTTTTGAACTCACTCAGCAGCCAAAAAAAAAAAGATACTGAGGATCAAAATGATTAGGGAACATACTCAAGATCAGAAGCCAGAAATGGCGGAGCCCAGACTAGAACTCAGATCTGTCTAACTCTAGAACCTTGCCTTTTCACTCTCCCTCAGCCATGGATTCCCAGCAAATATTAAAACCATACTTGATGGGAGCCCCAGTGTTTGCGGCAGGCACTCTCAGGACT
Organism: Equus przewalskii; assembly: GCF_037783145.1. Lineage (NCBI taxonomy): Eukaryota > Metazoa > Chordata > Mammalia > Perissodactyla > Equidae > Equus > Equus przewalskii. Next base: position 22,460,988 of record NC_091838.1, on the reverse strand, counting down.
CTTGGCTGCAGTTTCGCTGGCGCATTTATTTGCAGTCCTAATTCTCTAAGATCAGTTCAGAAACGCTGTCTTGGTGACCACAGATTGCAACAGCACTTGCTCTGGCTCAGCTTTGGGACTGTGGAAAAGGAAAGTGTGCTAGGACTACCCTACCTAATAAGTACCTGAAACTGGTTGGCTTAGAGCAACAGAAGCCTGACATCAAGTTGTCAGCAGGATCACACTTTCTCTGAAACCTATAGGGGAATCCTTCCTTGCCTCTTCCTAGCTCCTAATGGTTCGCTGGCATCTTTGGCGCTCCTTGGCTTGCGGCTGCATCACTGTCATCTCCACCTTCCTCATCACATGGTGTTCTCCCTGCATGTCTCTGTCTTCACCTGGTCATCTTCTACAAAAACATCAGTCACATTGGATTAGGGGCACATCCTTCTCCAGTGTGACTCCATCTTAACTAATTAATTACATCTACAATGATGCTATTTCCAAATAAAGCTACATTCTGAGGTATGGAGGGTTAGGATGTCAACATACGTTTTTTGAGAGGACACAATTCAACTCATTACAGAGAGAAACTTGCTTCTTTCATTTTCCTGTTCCTTCTTCCTAAAACTTGGCTTAATCTGTAGTCGTGGTCTTGGTTTAGAACTTGACCAGAAATATTTTCTTTATAGAATACAACAGAATTTCAGAGCCAGAAAAAATATCATGTTCATATTTAAGCCATCCTTATGGAATATCCCTATTGGCTTCTTCCTAAGAATCATTGCTTATGCTGGAAATAGGATGAGAAGTTAATAAAAATTGTGTGCCTGAGGTACTTAGATATAGTGGAAATTAAGCCACACCTCTTCCATGTCTTTTCTTTGTCGTTGGAATGGAGTGTGGTGTTTTTATAGTTAGGTCATTGCTGCATTAATTTTTTCCAGGAAAGTTTCTCAGCCTTTATCACTCCTCAGCAGAGCAATAGTCAGTCTTTGAGACCACATGACAACGTTAGAAATTGAATCAGAACCTGCATTGCAATCTCGTTTATGATCAAACATTTGGGAGAGAGCCCATAGCCAATGCGGATGACCAGAGAAGAGCAGATGGAATGAATGAGTGGCTACAGCAGCCACCTGCAAAGTTGTGCTGCCACAGGCATAGCAACTCACTGTGCAGCCATAGACATTGCCATCATGAAATGCATCAAGCAGGAATCAACCTCAGCTGCAGCTGCCATGAGGGCGGTTGACTGGGGTGACTCTGAGACTTGGACCTCAAACAGAAAAGGATTCTTCCCACTAAAAAGAGCTCAAAAGGCTTGTTAATTCCACATCATCTAGAAAATTAGTGGGAGCAGAAAGATACTATCCAGAAAAATTTTTTAAAAGGTCAAAGAGCCTTCTGATTGTAAAGATGGCATCAGAACCAAGCAAACAGAGGAGGTCATTCATAGGATGGTAAATTAATACAACAATAAAAATCAATGGTAAGGATTTCCCTTGATGCCATCTCTGAGCACTTGCAGATGGAAAGGCTAAGAATGAAGTCTGCACATTGTAGGAAAGGCCCTAATGGGGCCGAGAGAAGAGGTAAGCTTTGTGTCCAAAGTAATGCTGCATAATGTTAGTCCAACTATTATAACTAACTTTTTGCCTCCAAGAGTCCTACATTAAAATATTTCTACATATGGGTATTATCTGAACTCCTTTCCTGAAAATGTAGGGGTGCTGGGCACTGTGTATCCCAGGAATTTGGTCAGGTTCAATGTGAAATGGGTGTATGTGAAGGGGGTGAGTTCTCGATGGGCGACACTATGTGCAACCCAAGGGGTCATCCAAGGAGGAGGTTCATGGGGAAGAATTTCAAATGAAAATCAGGCAGACCATCCAACCGATCTATTTGTCAGAGAGAGCTAGACAGAGAGGGAGGATCCAGGAATGAGGTAGAAAATTAGGCAAATGAACGATAACAAGTGTGAGCAGTGGAAGTTCAGAGAACTTGGAGGAATGTGCTAAACCTGAGAAAGGAGCTTATTATAGAGGAATCTTGGGCCTCAGGCAGTGGGGCAGGAGAAGACGTGGAGTAAACTTGGACCACAAGCTTATTTCTTTATGCATCAACTATTACCTAGACAGTTCCAATTCTTCCTTCTTTGGCTTGTCTGACCCATGTTTAGCCCTTCAAGCATGGCATCATGAAACAAAATAGAGGAAACAGAGCCAGCTGCACTCCTTTTTGAGTGGTAACAACTGACCAGATACCATCTTCTCAACTATGAACCACCAGGTCTTGTAGCAGTAAAATCTCATAGTGTTACAAATAGCGTGTCTTTGTGAAGGTAAAAAGAGCTTAGGAAATATATGCCAGTGGCACCAAGGAAACATATATGGATTTTTTTTTCCAACATTAAAACTCTGATTACGATAATTTAAATAGCTTTCTATTTCCACAGCACTGAATTCTGAAAAACTTAAAGTTTTCTGGGCTTCTTTAATGAATCCTTGTAATATTTTCCTGAGGCAGCTGGAGAACAAACACCTTCCTTATGGGTGCTCAGACAATCCATTGTACTGAATTATATTGAGAAGCACCGTGTACATTTCTTGATCTACATGTGCACTCACGTACCCTGCTCTGATGGTGCTCAGATGATCCATTGTACTGAATTATATTGAGGAGCACTGTGTACATTTCTTGATCTGCACGTGCACTCACGTACCCTGCTCTGATGTCGGGATGGTCCTACGTGGGTGCCCATGTCCTATGAAACAGTGACTGAATTTTCCACGGCCTTTCAGAACATCTGCCAGTGCCACCCAAACAAATCCTGGTGTAATTAGGCAGTTCTAATGTAAATGTTTAATAGAGGCAGGGGATTCTCATCCGATTAGTTTGCTGCTACAGAGAAATAGGACCTAATTTAACATTAAGCCTGTAATTAGCAGATAGAGCTCTTTTGCTAGGGCTAACTCAATCCCTTGCATTTTGACAATAACTTGCACTCAAAATTTAAATTTAAGTAACCTAGATAGTCATAGCCCTAATTTGAACACACTAACCCCGTCAATCTCATTTAAGTTGCTCTCAAAAGGTAAAGTCAAATCACTATTTTTTAAGTAGATTTTACTAGGAGCTGTCTTTGTTTGTCTGTTTGTTTTGGCAACATGGGAATCTTCTCTTTCCATCACCCTTCTGTTTCTTTTCTTTTGATTCAGTACTTGCAGAGTGCATGTCTGTGTATTAGAAAGTTTATGGATTTTATAGTTCATGTTAAAAAGCACAAATGTAAGTGGTACAAATAGTCTTCATACACATCTTTGGTTACCTCTATTAAGAGCAAAAGATGCCCCGTCACTCCAACTTTTATGTTTCAATAGGAGACGTAGTTTGGTCCAGTCTGAATTCTCAATGTCTTAAGGTGATCAGCCCTGGCTGTTGTTGAACAAGTTTCTGTTGGTGACAAGGGCAGCTGATTGCCCTTATACTTAGTGACACAGATTGGGATCTGAATAGAGGCTGCCATTTTGTTCTATAGTTATTGGTTATGATAAGATCCTGGGTATGGCCATAAAAGTGAGTGTCTTAGAAAATTAGGTGGATAAGATCATTGCGGAGAGGAAATCAAGCAATGGAGAGGCCAGAATGTGAGAAGGATTAGCTACATGTATACTGAAATTGCCAAGAATTAAAGCAGGAGAAAGCCTCCAGTTTCATAAAAAGGAATGATAGGAGCTAGGATCTAGGGTCAATAGAAATGAATGAAAATAAGAAGGCTGAAAAAAAGAGTTATAAAAAGAATTATCTGATATATGAGATTGAAAGTTCGAGGGCTCTATTTATTTTTTTTTTTTGAGGAAGATTAGCCCTGGGCTAACATCTGCTGCCAATCCTCCGCTTTTTGCTGAGTAAGACTGGCCCTGAGCTAACATCCGTGCCCATCTTTCTCTACTTTATGTGGGACACCTACCACAGCATGGCTTGCCAAGCAGTGCCATGTCCACACCCAGGATCTCAATGGCGAAACCCCCGCCGCCCAAGCGGAACATGCACACTTAACCGCTGAGTCACCGGGCTGGCCCCTTGAGGGGTGTTTAGAAGGAAGGGAAGAAGAATAGTTTGAAAATAGCAAGGAGGAGCAAGTCAACCACCTGCCCAACCTTCCACCAGCACAACTTACAAGGCAGAAGAAACATAGACACCATTTGAGAGGCTTAAGAGGAAGCAAGGTTCTTAGGAGAGAGCCAGGTTATGTTACACCAAGAATGCAAAAGGTTGGGGCTGGCCTGGTGGTGTAGTGGTTAGGTTTGCATGCTCCACTTTGACGCCTAGGGTTTGCAGGTTTGGATCCCAGGCATGGACCTACACACTGCTCATCAAGCCATGCTATGGCAGCGTGCCACATACAAAATAGAGGAAGATTGGCACAGATGTTAGCTCAGCGGCGACAGTCTTCCTCAAACAAAAAGAGAAAGATCAGGGTCAATCTTCCTCATCAAAAAAAAAAGAAAGGAATGCAAACGGAATGTTTAGATAAGAGGCTAAGAATCCAGGAGGTTTTCCTGATGATAGAAGGTGAGTCCAAGAGGCACAGTGGAAGAGTTTCAGAAGTTAGAGAGAGATGTAAAAAGGGGACAGAAAAGGGAAAGGATGGAGCCTTTTGGGGATAAATGACTGGAGGGTGACTGATGTCCTATGTCTGGGGCTCCTTGTGGTGACTGAAGACAGAAGAATCAAGCTTAACAAAGTTAGTTCCTATTGCTGAAAGCAGGTAGTGCTAGAAAGACTGAGATAGTTGAGGAGTAGAGAAGAGTCGCTCCTTGGGGCTCTCTCCACCTCCAGTAAGGGTGTAGACGCTCTGGAGGCATCACTATTGTTAGTCCCAGCATGCTGGTCAACTTGTGATCCCTGCTGTGAAGGAGGAAGTGCCCCTGGAGACTGAGCGCTTTGGTTGTACCCTCACCGATGAAATGACTTTTGAATAAACCTGGTGTTACACCAAACGAGCAGGCTCAATTTTTACTCCAGGTGATGAGAGTGTAGGTAGGCATAACCTCAGTCCCAGTGCCCTGGTCCACTCCAGACACTGTGACACTATTCAGTCCTGCCTTAATTCTCCAGAATATCGGGAATTCCTCAAATTCTTCAATGGTCTGTACCTCAAATACATTATTGAGAAATGAGGGACCTGAGAGATATTCAAGTTCAACCCAAATCATTTTACACATGGGAAAATTGAGACAGAAAAGGATCAAGTCTCGGATAATGCCTTGCTGAAAGTTAATGGACAAGCCAGAATTATAACTCAGATATTTCAATTCCTAATCTTTCACTTTTAGGTTTCAAGTGCCCTCTGTTGGCTTCTAAATTCTTATGGCTTTAATCCACTTAAAAAATAGCTTTATGCCAGAAAATATGCAGATTATTTAATTCATGAACTAAAGCTTTTAAAGTGGTAGTGTTTTGATAGCAGGAATATAGAATTTATCCATATTTCAAGCATTTTTCACAAAATAGTTAATACTATTGCCTAAACAATACTAACATGTGGTCAAGGTGATGTTTTGGGGTAACTCAAGGCTGAATAAGGAGTGTAAAATTGGGGTTACCATAGGAACTGTGCTTGAAGAAAGTCTCCTGAACTCTCTCCTCCAACCTTCCTGGCAGTAAGGACCACACTGGGGAGCCAGCCCTCCTGCACTGGAAATTGCATTTCTTTAGACAGCAGGTTTTGAACTTCTTTTATGAAGGATTTTTCTCAGGGTGACATTGGACACTAGTCCATATATTTAAAATGACACACATAAACCCTTTGACTGGCATGAGATTATACCCCTGAGGCATCAAGGTGATTGCATTGTTAAAGTCCACTATTTGTTGTTGTTTCCTTGTGGCAGAAATTCCATCTTTTCATTGATAGGATATATTTTGTAACATATTACATTTTTTGTTGGTCTTTCTGGGGTTTTTTGGTGGCAGAATTCATATATAGAAGGTAAACAGTATAATTTGGAAACAGATAAAAGAGCTATGAATTAAGTAGAATAATTTATATTATTACATTAGTGACGTGTGATTTTTAGTTTTTCTATAATGAAAAACAAAAGATACTATTTAGATTGAATTTTGTCCTCAAATACACAACTTTCAAGCTAGAGTAGTGAGCAAATTCAATCCAACTCAGCTTTATAAATGATTAAAAGCATGAATATACCATTTCTAATATTACTCTGTCCCCTGGATCTCCTTGGTGATTTAAGCAGTTAAAGGTCAAGATACCAATAAAAAATAAATAAAAGGTATCTGATTCATCAGATAATTATTTTGTAAGTCTTCAGTATTAAAATATAATTTTTCTGTGTTGTTAATTTTCTGTAAAGAATTTCAGTTTCTAGAAAAAGCAGCTTTTAGAAACTGTCATGCTATTCTGAATCAGTTGCTTGATAACTTCATATTAATATATAGCTAATGTTGAGGAATGATAGAAAGTCCCCTTTTCTGTGTTCTGTTCTTCTGCCTTTATATTTCCTATTCTCTATAAGTTTAAGTAGGGGAAAAACAGATAAATTCAATATAAACAACTTATGTATTGACTGACAATATTTTCTTCCCATTCTGAACACTTCTCTTCATCTACAGAGATATCCTTGTGAATATTTCAAATACCAATGGAATTAATGTTTCATTGGGATCTGTCATTCAAATTCTTTTATCTTTGTTTCAAAAGATTGTGTATTGCGACGTATCAAACATTGTGTTATTTACAGCCCAGAAAAACACTGCTTGTCCCATGGAAATCACTGCCATTCAGATATTAAGATTCTTGGCCCAAAAGCTCAACATATTTTTAGTGGCATCATAGTAATTACAGAAAAGAAGTCACCAGGAACTCTCTGACCCTTAATTCATGCTTAAAATATGCGAGTAACACAGGGTCATCACATTGACGATTAAAACTACATAACTGAATCAGAACTTCCTGGAGGTATGTGATTCTGCTCTGAGCAGAAGGAAAATATTAGTAATTAAACCATTCCAAATCCCAGGGAAATGAAATTGCAGTGTCACTATTCAAATTTTTCTCACCAGTTCCTTACAACAATATCTGCTATTTCATTTTCTTGCAGATACATTGGTCAGGTCTTTCTGAATGATTAGATAATCAGCTTATGTGGGGCTTTCTTCACATGACTTATGTTAAAATCGTTTAACTATAACACAGGCTGTATTTTCTTTCTGAATTGTAGCCAGTTTGTGTATGGAAATGTAAATTATCTCGTAGCAAAGGGTATAAAAGCAAAAGTTTAGAGAAAAGCTTAAACTTACTATATTTGCCTGAAGCTTAAACTTACTATATTTGCCTGAAATTTCACAGGAAATCAAGAATGAGAAATGTCAAATTGAAATTAAGAAATGACTCTCTACGTAACTCTAATTTCCTTGAATGTTTCTTTTGATAATCATCTCACTTCATATTGCTCATATTTTACAAACAAAATTGAGAAAAATAAGTCTCCTATTCTTCCCCTTTTCTCAAAATTCTATAATTTTTTCACTGCAACGTAATACACAGAAAGTTTTGTTTTGAGTTAAGGCAGAATAAGTCATTCAGATAACACGACATCTAAGAACCAGAGAAGATGTACAAAATTTTTTAAAAATACTTTGAATGATATCAAAGAGCTATAATGCCTCTTGGAGAATCAAGGGACCAGAAACTAAGAAGACAAAAATACCCAAGAGGTGATTCTGGCTTTTGGGAGGAACCAATTTTCTTTTAGATCCTGATAGTCTAAAAGGTTGGGACATACTCACAATCATAGTAGAAGTTAAGTATTTATGAAAACTTGTTACACCTTGGGCAACTTTTCAAAGGACTCATAAACAATTTATTATTTGATCACAAAGAGTTAATCAGAAAATTGCCATTATTTGGATATTAAGCAACATATCCCTAACTCTTGAATTAAAGAGGAATCATAATGTAAATTAAAAATGTAAATGAACTAAATGATAAAATTCTTCATTATGAGATTTGTAGAATGTAGTTAAATTCATGCTCTGCAAGATATTTACAGCTGTAAATAAATATTTTACAAATAGTAGAAAGGCCTAAATATATGAGCTGAGTATTCTCAAGAAAACAGGAAGTTTTTTACAGAAGGATTAAAAACAGCAGGGTTAAACCAAAGAAATAAGAAGGAAGGGAATAAAATAAAGAGCAGAAATTGGTGGTATGGAAAACAAACATAGATTAGAGAAGACCAAAATAGCCAAAAACTGTTCATATGAAAATATTAATAGAATGTTTCTATGAAAATACTAATAAAATAAAAGCTTTTCTAAGCTTATCAAGAACAAAAAGAAAGAAGACACAAATAACCAATTCTGGAGTGAAAGGAGATATTATTGTGTACCTCAAAGAAAACAAAAACATGATACAACAACATCAGGGATAACTTCATGCCAGTTAAGTAACAGTAAACAGAAAGTATAACTTCCTATGACAATACTATTTACCAAACCTGATTTAAGACAATATAGAAAAATCTGAATAGTTCTATAACTATTCTTTCCACAAGGAAAGTTCTACAGCCAGAATACATCAATGAAAAAAATCTACCAAATATTACGCTAGAAATAATGCTTTTATTATACAAGCTCTTCCTGGAATAGAAAAGCAAGAACATGTCAAAATTAATTTTATAAGTTCAAATTCTTTGAAACTAAAATATGTCAAGGGCAATAGTAAAGTGGAAATTATAAGTCTATACATCTTGTGATTTAAATGTAAATATTCTTTAAAAAGTCTAGAAAGGCACATCCAGTGATATTTATAAAAGTTAATACATCTTAAACAAGTTGGACTTATTTCAGGAATTTAAATTTATGTAACATTAGAAAATCAAGTAATATCATGCATTTCTTTTATAGAATATAAGGAGAATAATTATATGAGCAATGCAGTACATGTAGGAAAACATTTTTGATAAAATTCATCACTTATTTGTAATTTTAAAAAGCCTTTATCCACCTAGAAAGAGAAAGAAACTGCTTTAATCTGATATAAATAATTATCTGAAAGTAATCTAATAATTAAGTGATCTAATAACTGCATAATGTTTTTAGATGTCAGTAAAGAGCACACTTATTAATGGACTATTGAATGCTCTACCTCTAAGATTAGGAGTAGCATAAGAATGTCCACTATAACCATTTCTATTCTAGAGAATAAAAGGTCTTAGCCAATGCATTAGGGCAAGAAAAATATATAAAATGCACAAATATTGGAAACAAACAAACAAAATTGGTGTTATTCAAAGATAATTTAATTTTATATTAAGATAATTTATATATATTTACAGATAACTGATTAGAATTAATTAATAAGTTTAGCAATGTTGCTGGATAAAAACTCAGAAATTATACAAAAATCATTTGCATTTCAACCTGTCATCAATAAATCATAAAAAATGAAATAAAATTATCCTTTATAATTGCAAAAGCATCAAATATCCTATCTAAAAATCCATGTGGAAAACCATGGATCCATATATCACCCCATTTATGGAAAAAAATTCTGAGTGGGTGTAAACACGAAATATAAAACAAACAAACAAAAAACTTTTTGTGAGATAATAAAGATGGAGAAGAACAGGAACTTTCATTCATTGCTAGTGGGAAAACAACATGGTGCAGCCACTTTGGAAGACCGTTTGGCAGTCTTATGCCAAGTTTACACATTCTTACCATGTGATTGAGCAAACATGCTTTTTACTATTTACCCAATTGACCTGAAAACCCAAGTCCACACAAAAACCTGCACATAGCAGCTTTGAGGGTAATCTCCAAAGACTGGAAGCAACCAAGATGTCCATTAATAACTGAATGGATGAACTGTGGTTCATCCATACATTGGAATATTACTCAGCAATGTAAAGAAATGAGCTACAAAGCCACAAAAAACAGATAGACAAATCTCAAATGCCTATTGCTAAGTGGAAAAAGAAAACCAGTTATATGACATTCTGGAAAAGGTAAAACTATAAAGGCAGTTAAAATATTAGTAGTCACCAAGGATATGAGGGAATAAGAGAGTGAGATAAATAGATCAAGCACAGGGAAATTTTAGGGGAATAAAGTTATTCTTTATGCTATTGTAATTGTGAATATAAGACATTAGGCATTTGTCAAAACTCATAGAACTGTAGAGCACAAAAGGCAAACCTTAATGGATGCAAATAAAAAAAAAATATCATTTAGGGGATTGGAGTATCCAAGGAAGAAATACAGGCTGTGACAAGGAAGTCTATATTACAAATTCATAAAGGAATCTCACTGAAGGGGTTGGGGAAAGTACTAAGTATTGTTGGAAATGAGTGGCATCTGTAGGACTAAAGATATAAGGAGCTGCCCATCAGCACTGTACTCTCATTGATAAAGTTGTTCCCACAGTGTTACAGGTTAACAAATCTGACACTGCTATACATCTATCCTGGAACGGAATAGCTAAGTTAGTGGATGATGGATAGTGGAAACTAGATTTCTCACTGTTGGACTGGGAATTTACAAATAAGGGGAAGGGGCTAGAAACATTCATGTGGCAATAGATTAGTGGGACACATCACATGAATTCATGTTTTGCTTAATATAGATATAGATGTTGCATATAGAAATATTTATACATATATTTAATACATAGGTTAGTCAAACATATATATTTTTTGCTTTTCAGCTGAAAAGGCCTAAAAGAAATGACATTGCTGTAGCAACATGCACATCTAGCATCCAGATTTTGGTTTCTAACACCATTCTCCAATAAAAGGAACCAGTGCTCCTCGGTGAAAGGCTGATTCTAGGCCTGGGTCAGAAAATACAGAGGATGAGTTCAGAGCATCTGTAGAGTCAGAAAACAAGAAAGTTCCAAAAACAAAAAAAACCCAACAAACCCACACATCGATAAGAGTATGTCAAATGAACATAGAGGCCAACTGAAAGAGCTCCCAATGGCCAAAGTTGGAACACTTTGAGCATGAAAATAAATCAGTAGTATTGGACTATTATCAAAAATATAAAATAAATATCATGTATTTATAGATACATACATAAAATATTTAATAAATTAATACATGCACAAGAAGAGAGAAATCTCTCACACAGAAGATTTCAAATAATTTACACTGATACTCCCTACTCAAGGAGAAGGAGCATAAATCCCATTCATTAGCTGTGTGTTGCACATAGTGACTTCCTTCCAAACCATATAGTAATGGGGGGGTATAATTTTACAATGGAGAAGCCTGGCAGACACAACCTCAGCCAGGTGATTAAAGTCAGTGTCAACAAGTCATAAATCACACTGATAGTATGTATGCTTGATACAATGTGATGATACTGGCCCTTTACCTCTGTGACCTTCTTCCCAATACTCATAATCCCAATCTAATCATGAGAAAAACATCAGACAAATTCCAACAGAAGGGCATTCTACAAAATACCTGACAAGTACTCATCAAAACTGCCAAGGTCACTAAAAACACAGAAAGTCAGAGAAACGGTCATAGCTAAGAGGAGCCTAGAAAGACGTGACACCTAAATTTAATGTGGTATCCTGGATTGGAGCCTGAAACAGAAAAAGGACATTAGGTAAAACCTAAGGAAATTTAAATAAACTGTATTCTTTAGTTAATAATAATATATCTCTATCAGTTCATTAATTTTAACAAATGTATCATAATAATGTAAGACCTTAATAGTAGGAGAAACTGGGGACCTGGCCCAGTGATGTAATGGTTGGGTTCCTACGCTCCACTTTGGCAGCCCATGGTTTACCAGTTCAGATCCTGGGCACAGACCTACACACCACTCATCAAGCCGTGCTGTGGCAGCATCCCACATACAAAATAGAGGAAGACTGGCACAGGTGTTAGCTCAGCAACAATCTTCCTCACCAAATAAATAAATATAGGAGAAACTTGATGTGGAGTACATAGAAATTCCGTACTAGCCTCTCAATTTTTCTATAAATCTAAAGCTGTTATAAAATAAATTCTATTAAAATTAATATTAACTAAAAATAAATTAACTAAATTAGTCAACGAACATGTTAATAGCAGATTAGATACAACTGAAGAGAGAATCAATGAGGGTCAGAAAATCAAGATAGATCAGAAGAAATCATTCAGAATAAAGGATAAGGACACAAAAAGATGTAAAATAGAGAACAGGTTAAGAAGCTAACAAAAGAGAGTGACGAGATCTAAACATGAGTTCCTGAAGCAGAGAAAAGAGTGAATGGGATAGAAGCAATATTTCAAAAGGTAATGGCTTATAGCGTTCCAGAACTGATGAAAGATCTCAATCCTCACATTCAAAATCCCAGTGAACCCCAAGCAAGTTAAATAAAAGGAAACACGTACCAAGAACCATCATAGAGAAACTGCAGAAAATCAAAGAAAAAAAAAATCAAAGTAGCAGCTTTTAGACTGCCAAGTGACTTCTCTAGAGCATAAATGACGGCCAGAAGACAGAAGAATATCTCAGATGTGCTAAAAGAAAATGACTGGTAACCTTGAATTTAATGTCTAGAGAAATTTCCTCTCAAGAATCAAGCCAAAATGAACACTATTTTCAGATAACAAAACCCGAAAATGCCTACTCTTTTAGGCCTGTTCACTTTTGCATCAGTTAAATTGCACAATTAAATGGAGATGTGAGAGATATTACCACCCCTAAATCTTGTAAACTGTGGTGCGTACCCTTCTCCCTCCTCTTTCCACTAAGAGGATTCCTTGCTGAGATTATGACGCGCCGCATGGTAGGAGAGGGCTCCGGAGACTCACTTGGCCCCATCATCTCAGCTGATGAGGGAGGCAGCAGTGTGGGGATGCTGCCTGCTTCCACAGATGTCCATTCGAACTATGCACTCAGGAACTGCTAAAAAGACCATCAAATGGGATTGAAGTCCTTTATGTTTCCAGGACGCTAATGTGGAAACTCCACTGTCTTCCTGTTGCCCACAAACCCCGAATAAGCCTGGGGGTATGCAGCAGTGTTTTGAGTTCCCAGGAATTAGCTCTAAGAGAGTGCCTGATAGTCCTTGAAAGGTTTGGTATTTCTGTTGCTTTAAAGAATTACCCTGGTAAGTAGCTTTAGTACCCTTTGATTATGGTTAGGAAAATTTTCCCGGAGTATACTTAATGGATACATTGCAAGCTTCACTTTGAAGTCCACCTTGCCTTTCTTCATTCAAGGAGCTCTGTCTGTGAACTGTGTCAAGACTGGGTATTAAGAAAAGACCAAACCTATGTATTAAGGTGGCTCACGACAGACTTTTGTACCCCAGATCTGAACTTCTATTTTTATTTGCTTCCAGGAAATTCATGTTCAGTTGACCATGGCAATATCGTGAGTCAAGTGTGTTTATTGTGCCAGTCCTGCTGCTTCTTTTGATGACCACGTTTGCCTCAGAGAGTGGTGCGGCTTGGCATTTGTCACCCTGGGGTCTGGAATATCTCTTATTCGCCATGGCAGAAGCAGCACAATCTCCCAAAGTCTTGCCATAAATAGGAATTTGATTTTGGATGAGCACAGGTGGTAATTTAATTAAATAATCCAGCCATTTCATTCCATGGAGCGCTATACAGTAGTCCCCCATTATCCATGGGGGACACATTCCAAGACCCCCAGTAGCTGCCTGAAACCCTAGATAGCACCAAACCCTATAATATATACTATGCTTTTTTCTATACATGCATACTTATGATGAAGTTTAATTTATAAATTAGGTACCGTAAGAGACTAGCAACCATAAGTAATAGTAAAATAGAACAATTATAACAATACCCTGTAATAAAAGCTACTGTAGAGTTTAGCAACTTCAGCATATGCTTTTTTCTTTCCTTATTAAGTAGAGAATTTTCACCTTTTCACTTAAAGGGAGCACTTGATGGCTTCTCTTCGGCATATTTGAATTGCTAACATAAATACTCTTGCACTTCGGGGCCATTATAAGTAAAATAAAGGTTACTTGAACACAAGCACTGCAATACAGCGACAGTTTATCTGGTAACCCAAAGAGCTACTAAGTGACTAACGAGTGGGTAGTGTATACCGTGTGGATACACTGCACAAAGGGATGATTCACATCCCAGGTAGGATGAAGTGGGATGGCTCAAGATTCCATCACACTACTCAGAATGGCATGCAATTTAAAACTTATGAGTTGTTTACTTCTGGAATTTTCCATTTAACATTTATCAGACTGTGGTTGACCATGGGTAACTGAAACCAAGGAAAGCAAAACCGTGGATAAGGTGGGACTACTGTATTCCTCTCTGGGTTTATGGATGAGAACTGTTACTGCCGGCTGCCTTATTTTGCCTGGAACTACTTCCAGCTTTCGCTTGTTAACTGTAATGTTGCTAACCTGGGTTAATCAGGGCTTTTGCAAGCAACAGAAACCAATATTAAACAATTAGGGAGATTTATCTGAATACTATTGGAGGAGCTCATAAAATGGTTAGGTTGCTGGCCACATATTTGGAAAGCAGACAGGAATCAAGGAACTCCTGAGAAGTGAGTAAAAGGGTTGCAGTTAAGCGGATTCGGGGACAGGGGGATCTGAGTCACCATAGTTTACAATGTGAGAGTTAGTATTCAGCCAAAAATTATCTTTATCATGTATGTTTCTTCTTTAATCTTTGCAAACTTAACACAGTAAAAGTTCAAATATATATACATGCATCATTTGCAATTGCACCATCCAAAATTTTGCTGTTTTATTGTGCTTATTTTGACATCTCTAAAAGCACTTTTTTACTATATTATTTAAACATTATTATTGATATTTCTATCAATACACTAAGAGACAAGAGAACAAACGGTTAAGACAATGAGAATTGTGTCATTTTAAGGCCAATAATAATTAGGCTACCTCTAAGCGTGACCTTGTTTAATCATCTTATAAACATTTCTAACATAAGGAATTGAGTGTTAATTGGAATATTAGCTACTCAGACTTCTGTTGAAAAATCAACTTGGGAGGTTACATATTGTCAAAAGTATCTTAGAATGCCTTGGGGACAATTTCCTGGTTTAGGAAGCAAATATGTTTATTAGTTTGGTAATAGGAAGCACAGTTGAATTATCCAAGATCTAAAGGTAAGCAATCACCATTGGGAAAACTTTTATAAACTGACTGAGTCTAGGACAAAAGGAAGTGTAAAAATTCATAAGTGAGAAAATTAAATAATGTCAATTTGGGGTATTATAACAAGTTTAGTATGTCAGGGCGAAGGAGATCAGAAGAGCTGGATGTTTCAGATCTTCAGAAAAATAAGCAAACAATTCACAATTCTCCTCTTCTTTATCTGCCAAGAACATAACACCAGAAGTTGCGGATAAGAATTAACCCCTACCTGGTAACTTCATTTGGTGAGGCACCTC
Source organism: Equus przewalskii (assembly GCF_037783145.1). Taxonomy (NCBI): domain Eukaryota; kingdom Metazoa; phylum Chordata; class Mammalia; order Perissodactyla; family Equidae; genus Equus; species Equus przewalskii. Next base: position 22,445,559 of record NC_091838.1, on the reverse strand, counting down.
GTTCAAAGCTTCAGAGGGCTTCTGCTATAAGAAGAGACTTCCCCTATCAGAGAAATGAGGGAAAAACTTGAACCGGTTGAATCATAGGAGCTATATTTAGAAATTGTCTTGAAAACAGCTGGATAATTACTAAGATTGCCTCAGTTCATAAAAGTCAGACAACTCTAAACTCGGTCTGGATAAATACAGAACAAATTCTTTGGCCCTTTCTGCTGTGCCCGTTGCACGGCTTGAACTTGCCTCCCAACCTCAGAGCAGACAAGGAGTGCACCCGTGTCCCAGACACAGTAGGGCTGAGGGAGGGGTGAAGACAGGGATTAAACGCCAAGGAGAGTCTTCCCACGGTTGTGAAATAGATTCACGGCCAGGGGAGTGGGTGCCAAGACTGAAATGCAGCTCCATAAACTGATCCAGACTAACTCTGTGATCCTAAAAACAGTAAGGCGCAGGTTTCCCTTCTATCAAATGAAGGTGTTAATCTCCGAGCTCCTTCTGGGTTGATGCTTCTGTGCTAGGCATTTACTCACTAAAGATAAATTATTTTATAATAAAAAAATTATTGTTGTGTATTTCTTTTTAAACTTTCTTTTTTGGTCTAATGCTGTCAGACTCCACACTTATTTGCTGTTAACACTAGGGGTCAGGCTAAGAATAGTCCTGTTTTCTATACCATTATGAGCCCCTTAGATATTTAGATTTTTTTTGTTATGTCTTCTGATTTTCCATTTTATATTGTTAGGTTACTCATTCACACTTTCTCAACAACAAAGATAATAAACTAAATAAGAGCTTTTCCCTATAAACTAAAAAATTGAGGAAATAAAAACTACACTTTTAATGTTTCCAATGCCAATATTACAAATGCAAGTCTAATGATATTTTGAAAGTAAATCTTAAAACCAAATGCATAATACTTAGCAATCTACACTATCTTTACCTAAATATACCATTGCTATGTACATTTTCCTAAACTTCCCTGTTTCTTTCTTCTCCCCTGTGGAATTACAAGTACTACGACAAAAGGAACAATTTGTCACAAACAAAATAACCTTGAAAATCAAACAAGTGCAATCATTAAGGTGGGAAATTAATAGCATCCACTTCAAGGTTATTTTCTCATGGATTTTAACATCTTAAAGTCTCCAGGTATTTATGTTTGTTAATTTACTAAGAGTACAGGTGCATCTTATACACAACCAGTCACACACAAGAGCACACAGAAATAGACGCAATACGATTTTACGTAGAATTAGTGAATTATGTCACCTCACATTGACAATCCAAAGTACAGCAGGAAAGGCTGTGAAGATGCAGTTAAAACTCAAAAGAGAAGGTCAGAAAACATTAAGCTAGGGCTTCCTGGGCCTTAAAAGGAGAGCTAGTCTCTAAGAAAATATAAACAGGTAAATTGCTTTCCATGAATAGAACCTCTAGCCTACAGAAAAATAAAAAGCATCGTGAGTGTGTATTGGATCCATTCATTTAGTTCACACGTGCCTAGATAGTAGCAACTGTCTTTTTATTTTAGTCAGTATAAGATCGTGCCTGTGGATCTTTAAGACATTTGTACCCCCAAAAGAGGAGGTTCTTCAAGAAATTCTTCTCTTTTGAAAGAACCAATGTGGTCAACCATCCCCATGTGACAGTTTTTACCTGAAGAATGATTTGATAAAAATCAAAGTCAAGACACTATGTAGAGGACAGGGAAGATTTTCCTAAGTGAGGTCTTGCGGTTGAGACAAATATTCTGAGCTCAAGGAAGAAGAACCCTTCCTTTTCCCTGTCAGTCATTTCAAGTGCGCCCTGACCCAGGGTGCTTTGTAACCGCCTCTACGCTCTGCCAGTGCGGGTGAGTCAGCAAGCTTCTGGCTGTAGACTGTTTGGGTCAATTGATCTTTTATGTTTTTTATTGTTTCCGCTGACCTTTCAATTCCCCAGCAGTGTTTCGTTTTCTCCAGACATCTTTTCAGACCTGGATAGGTAAGTTGCCTCTTCATGTACACAAATGAAGACTGCTCACAGGATGGAGCTTGGAGATGAAGGGCTAAGAACAGAGCAGACAGTCCCTCCCTCTTTCTGACACTGCTGATAGAACAGGGAAAACGCCTCCATTCCCTTGAATTTTTTTGCTGAAGGCCTCCGCTTACTCGCCTAATGGCAAGGTTACAATAGTACCAGAATTAAAAAAAAAAAGTCAAGAGTACGTGTCTCAGAACCACTTTCACCTTTATTCAGCAACCACAGAATAACCAGGTGAGGCACTTTTCTGTTATTCTTGTCCTCTCGATCCTGAGCGGCTCCTCCACCAGGCTTTCTAAACGATGGGATGGTTATGGTCTTCTTTCTAGATCTGAACAGCCTGGTCCATCGAGCCCTGAGGAAGGAGAACCTCATCCTGCCCTGATATTCAGTCACCTGGAGGGAGAAGCAGACCCTAGCACGACAGACAGGCTTTTTTTCTCTGTATTGCACATGCACAACAGGATTAGGTTTGAGATACTTTGGAAAATACCAAGTCAGCTTGTCGTTGACATTAATATTTTTTAGTGTTATACAAATACAAGGAAAGGAAGAAGGCAAGTTAAATATCTCCTTTGCCTGTTCTCCAGCTGATTATAATCTAGAATTACAGTGTATACACTGATACAGATAAATAAAAGTTCAACTGCTTTACATTATTAAGAATGACTGACATTATATAAATGTGATATGTATGTTCTTCATGTATATAAATCTTAATTGCTTGGTTCTCTTTTTATTTATATGCGTTCATTAAAAGTCTTTTGGGAATTACTTAGTAAGAAAAAGTAAGTGTACTACAGTGACTTACGACTTACGATGTTGCTATGCATCCATTTAGTGAAGTGATTAATCCTTACTAAATTATTTATTCAATTTATTTGCATCAGTATGTGGGTTTTGATACATTTGTATAACATGAATTACACATATACATGGAGTATTTTGTGTTAATAAGAAAGATGAGTTTTAAAAAAGGTAGTTTATTGGGGCTGGCCTGGTGGCACAGCAGTTAAGTTTGCACATTCTGCTTCTGCAGCCCAGGGTTTGCTGGTTTGGATCCCGGGTGCAGACCTATGCACCGCTGATCAAGCCATGCTGTGGCAGGCATCCCACATATAAAGTAGAGGAAGATCAGCATGGATGTTAGCTCAGGGCCACTCTTCCTCAGCAAAAAGAGGAGGATTTGCAGCAGATGTTAGCTCAGGATTAATCTTCCTCAAAGAAAAAAAAAAAGGTAGTTTATTGACTGCTGTCATATACCAGGCACTAGGTCAAGCATATCATCTCATTCACTTTTCACAACAAAGCAAAAAGAAGGTTCTCGTATGATCCTCACTTCATAGGTAGTGGAACTGAAGTTAGAAAGGTTAAATTATTCACTCACTTCACATACTGAGTACTAGGCAGAGCTGGGACTCAGAAACTACGTCCACTTGACCCTAGAAGCCCATGCTTGAAACCATGGCTCTTCCTCTCCTTTGAAGAGAAGCCTTTTCAAAATGATAATGGCAGTAGTTGCTACGTGGAGAAAGAACTCAGCCCCTCACCTTCCCTGAGACCCTAGGTGCACATATTTAACCCAAGGATGATAAAACAAGGTAAACTGCTTATTGGCAACATAAAAGGACACCCAGGGTATTTTTGAAATTTTCTTTTCCAATTAGTAAAGCAGAACATGTGAATTTATGATAATTTGGGTAAGGGGAAGGGTGAAAAGTCACCAAAAATATTGCTGTCAACAGTTTTATTTTTAAGTCTTTATTTCAAAACTAGTTGACTTCTTTTCTGCATAGATACAGTCATGGTTTTAAAATTGCGTTCTTCCATGTTCATGTATAGGAAGGCTTGACGCTGTCAAGATGTAAATTTTTCCCAAATTGATCTATATATTCAATGAAATCCCAATCAAAATGCCAGCAAATTATGTTGTGGATACCAACAAACTGATTCTAAAGTTTATATGGAGACTATATAATAGTCCAGAATAGCCAATTCAATATTTAAGAAGAACGAAGTTGGAGGAGTGACACTACTCAACTTCAAGATTTACTCTAAGGCCATGGTAATCAAGACAGTGTGGTATTGGTGAAAGAATAGGCATGACATTGATGGAACAGAGCAGAGAGCCCAGAAATAGACTCACACAAATGTAGTCGACTTGTCCTTGACAAAGAGGCAAAGGCAATACTATGGAGCAAAGATAATCTTCTCAACAAACGGTATTGAATTTCCCCATGCAAAAAAAAAAAAAAAGAATCTTGACACAGACCTTACTGCTTTCACAAAAATTAACTCAAAATGGGTCACAAACCTAAATGTGAATTCGAAACTGTAAACTTCCTAGAAGATAACATAGGGGAAAACCTCGATGACCTTGAGCATGGTGATAACTTTTTAGATTCACCAAAGACATGATCCATGAAAGAAATAATTGATAAGCTGAATTTCATTAAAATTAAAAACTTCTGGTTTACAAAAGACAACGCCAAGAGAATGAGAAGGCAAGCCACAGAACGGGAGAAAATATTTGCAAAAGACGTATCTGATAAAGGGCTGGTTTCCAAAATATACAAATACTTAAAACTCAACAATAAGAAAGCAAACAACCCATTTAAAAAGTAAACTAAAGATCTTAACAGCCAACTCACTCAAGAAGATACACAGATGACAAATAAGCATATGAAAAGATATTCAACATCTCAAGTCATCAGGAAAACTGAAATTAAAACAACAATGAGATGACGTGACATACTAATTAGAATGGCCAAAATTTGGAACACTGACAACAACAAATGCTGGCAAGGATGTGAAGCAGCTGGAACTCTCATTCATTGCTGAAGGGAATAGAAAATGGTACAGCTGCTTTGGAAGACATTTTGGCAGTTTCTTATGAAACTAAACATCCTCTCACCTTATGATTCAGCAGTCGTTCTCCTTGGTGTATACCCAAATGAAGTGAAAATTTGTGTTTACACAAAAACCTGCACACAGATGTTTATAGCAGCTTTTCTCATAATTGCCAAAACTTGGAAGCAACCATAATCTTCTTCAGTATGCAAATGGATGAATAAACTGTGGTACATACAGAAAATGGAATATTATTCCATGTTAAAAAGAAATGAGCTATCAAGCCAAGAAAAGACATGGAGGAATATTAAGTGCATATTATCAAGTGAAAGAAGCCAATGTGAAAAAGCTACATACTAAATAATTCCAACTATATGACATTCTGGAAAAGGCAAAACTATGGAGACAGTAAAAAGTCAGTGGTTGCCATAGGTTGGGGAGGGGAGGGAAATAATGAATAGCAGAGGGATTTTAGGGCAAGGAGAATACTCTGTGATCCCATGGATATGTATCATTATACATATGTCCAAACCTGTAAGATGTAACACCCCAAGAGTGAATCGTAGTGTAAACTATGGGCTTTGGGTGATTATGATGTGTCAATATAGGTTCATCAGTTGCAACAAATATACTGTTCTTGTGGGGTGCTGATAATGGGGACTATGTCTTCCTCATCCCATCAGCTTCAGTCACTCCCTCTAGGCTGCCATGGATGGCTCCCTGTCCTGCCCCACCAAAGAGCTTTTGATGATTCAATTTAAAAGGAAGGAGAAGGGAGGAGGTAGATGAAGAGGAAGAAGAAAAGGAAGAGGAAGTAGAAAAGTTATTTCATTTCTTTTCATTCTTTACTTTTTATTGCTGTTATGGTTTCAGTCTCCTAATTTTCTTCTGGTTACTGGTTTGAATATATATAGGATGTAGTGTGTTATCATTATTTTAAGATATATTTTCAGTTTGTATTATCTTTAATCAAGAAGATTATTTCGAGTTGTTTAATAGAAGATTTTTAAGTTTTTTTATTTCCTGTAGTTTCTGCTGTATAAAGATAGTAGTATATCATTTATTTGGTGTACACATTCATAACTGTTACATCTTTATTAAGAATTGTGGCTTTTATCATTAGAAGTGTCCTGTTCTGTCACACTTAACATTTTTTGGGTTTTTTTTGGCTTGACTTGGCTTTGCCTATCAGGATCATAAATCCTACTTTCTTGTTGTTTACATTTGACCAATATGTCTCTGAACTTTCTTTTATTTTAGCCTTTTGAATCAGCTTATTTTAGGTATATTATTGTAGACAGAATCATAGCTTGGCAGTGCTTTGTGAGTAAAATTTAAAGCCATCTTTTAATAGCTGAGTTAAGCCCATCCACATTTATTGATATGATTGATGTGATAGCTCATATTTTATAGCTTTTATAAATTTATATAAGCATAATTTCATAATTATTGTATGGACTTTGTCATATTTGGTTTGTTTCTTTCTGCATTGATTTTCGTTTTTAAATTGTATTAATATTTAGAATAGTTTATATTTTCTTCTAGTGATTAACTTTTTACTTAAACTTTTCTAATTCTCTCAGTATCTTGATTTCTTATATAAACATTTATTATTTAGTTTATTGACTTATTGCCTGTACAAAACCAGTGAGCTTATTTTGTTTCCCTTTTGCTCTTCTTTCTTCTGTTATTTTAGTTGCATTATTTTTACTTTGTCAGAACACATAACATTTATTCACCATTCTTCCGCCTTCCTCCACACCATAACCTCGATCTTAGTCCTACACTTCAATAGACTAAATGCTTATCATGATTCCTTTTGCTGAAGATTCCTCCAGTTATCTCTTGGTTGGTCCATCCTCTAGAAGATTCTTCAAGGACAACTTGAGAGTGCGGTATAACCTGGGTTCTTGAATGTTTAAAACCATTTTTCTATAGACTTGATAGTTAAAAGACATTTTTCTGAATAAAAAATCTTTGATTCACATTTTTTCATTGAAAATGCCACTTTGTTGTTGTCTTGCTTTTTATGTTGCTTTTAAGAAATCTAATGTCAGTCTCATTCTCTTGTCCTTTTAAATTATTAATCTTTTTGCCTGTAAGTCAAAAGGACTTGCCTATAAGTCCTAAAGATTTTTTTTAATCATTAAAGTTTTATAGATTTATTAACATACATCTTGGAGCTGACCATTGTTAAGGTGCAACGGAGCCAGCTCTAGCTGTTAAATATATCAAATTTCAAAACACACCTCACCGCTTTGAGTGAATATAAGTAATTCAAACAGTCATTACTCACTCAGCCAAGGGCAACGTGAGGGGAGTCCCTGGCTGGGACCCTTTTATCTCCAGGCCTAGGGAGAGAGACCAGAGGTCTTGGTTATATGTACATGACTGGAACCCACCAATGATTTTTAAAACATCTTGCAGTGGACAGATTTCTAGCATAGTCGTAGTGTGGGAGAAGGTGAATAAAGTGGAGCCATAGTGAGCCGTGCTGAGGTGTCTGATATGCACCCCAGTAGGTTAACAATTTAGCCAAGTGTTATTTTGTTGTGAGTAGCTTATTTCTTCCAACTTTATTTTTCTACAGTCATTTCAAGAAAAGGAGTCAGGTACCTGGTGGGTGTCTTCCATATTTAGAAGGAGTTCTTATTTTATTTCTAAGGATTTTTATATTAAATAATTAAATACTGGTTTTGTTTTATTTGTTTTTCATTGTCAGAGACGCCATATTATATGGTTTTTTTAATATTTGCCTATTTTCTGTTTTAACCATTTTCCTTCTCACCCTTTTTACTTCTTATTTTAATTCATTTTCATTCTCTTGGTTGTCTTCCTACCTTTCTCCAAAGTTTCCTATTAAATGTCAGCCTATTTCCCCTGGGGTACCTTGGAATTTAGTCATCACTGCTGTTAGAATTTTCCCTTCTTCCTCTTCTATTTCTTCTTCTCTGAGTTCAGTCAATTTTCACTTGATTTCTTTCTGAATACACACATTTCTTCTTCTGGCTATATGTTCGTAAATGCTTGTCTGAAGATATTTAATTTAGTTTGGAACACTCTGTTAGAGTTTTCTTCTGCTTTGTGGTTGGTTTTCTGAGAGAGAATTTTCTTTGGTAAAATGTTTGCTGCTCACCTTGTTTTCCTCCTGTGGTAGTGGTGTAGACGTAGTGTGTAGATGAAGACAGCTTACATCCATGCAGTTTGCAGACAGGATGCCAGTGGGATGGGTCACCCGTTTCCTTGTGCGTTTCAAGAATAGGAAATTCTTAGTGTTTGGATTGTTTACTTGGTTAATGAAAAGAGAGAGTATGTTTTTGTTTTGTTTTTATTCTCTTTTTTTCTAGCAGGGTCACAGTTTTTCCCCTCTTGCTCCTTTTATCCCTTCAGCTTCTAGTCTCCAAAGAACGCCACTCTCTTTCTTGTATCCTCATCCTTCAGAAACAGTACCTCTCAATCTTGTCACTGTGAGCCCCGCCACACTATTATGTTCCTTCTCTGCTGTCAGTGCTTTGATTTATCCGTAATGTTTTTCAGTATTTTTACACTTACCGTGGACTTTCTCTTTCTAGGGAGATTTTAAATCACTCGTGGTCCTTTCCTCTCCTGTTCCCTCTTCCTCAGCAGTTTTTACAAGCCATCCTCCCCCAGCCCTCCTGCATCTGTCTGCAAAACTTGAGAGATGGCTCTGCTGAAAATTAGCATGTACTTTTGTACTTACAGGTAATTTGAAGTTTGTTGTGTTCTCTGAATTCTAGTTACGTCATTTTGCTGGTTTTATTTGTTATATTGAGCAAGAGATACTATGAAGGGGTGGCCAGTGGGGAGAATGTAGTGTCACGAAGCCAAAGGATAAAAATTTCTCAAGAACAATGGAGTGATCAATGTGACAAGCGCTGCTGGGAGGTTGAGTAGGATGAAGACTGAAAACTAACCATTGGTTTAGAGTCATTAATGGCCTTGAAAAAGAGTCCTGCTGTTGAGCAGTGGGTATAAAAGACCAATGGAAATGAGTTCTACAAAGAAAACAGTGAGAAGTGGATACAGTAAATGCAGCAAGTATAGAACTCATTTCAGAAGGCTTATTATAAGAGATCATTACATGTGTGGTAGTTGAGAGCACATGAGATCAAGTTTTTTTTTAACTTTTAAGCATATGCTTACAAAATGTGCACATGTAAATATAGCTCTTGATGAATTTTCAGAAACTCAACAGCCTGCAGATCAAAGAACAGAATATTACCACTTTCCTAGAATGCCCCAGTGCTCCAGGCAGTCACTAATTATACCCCAAAGGGCAACACCTATACTAATGTCTGACATACAGTGCTGGCTACTCTTTTGTAACCGACTTCTTTTGCTGTGCATTACGCTCGTGAGAATTATTCACTTGGTTACAGGTAGTTGGTTATAGGGAGGGCTTTCATTCTCATTTCTGTTTAATTTTCTATTATCTGAATACACTACAATTTATTTATTTATTACAGTGTTGAAGGGAATTTGAGAAGTTTATAGTTTGGAACTTTTATGAATAGTGCTGCTATGTAGTAGTCATAATTTTCTGATTTCTGGTCACGTATTTTTGAGTACATGAGTTTTGGTGAACATATGTATGAATTTACCTAAGAATGAATTGATAGATCATAGAAAACACACATATTAAGTAATTATAGCCAAACAATTCTACACAACGCTTTTTCTTAAAACACTGTATAAGAGTACCAGTTGCTGAATAATTTTGCTAATGCTAACTTGCTTTTTTACAATTTCATCTTATCAATTGTAATATAGTTTTAATTTGCATTTCACTGAAGACCAGTGAATCATATTTACTGGCCATTTGGACACCGCCTTTGAGAAGTGTCAGCTCAAGTATTTTGCCCATTTTTCTCTTTGGTTAGCTCCATTTTCCTCATTGATTTCTAGATATTGTTTTTATATTCTGGATATGAGTGATATCCTGGTTGAAGGCTATCGTAAGATATGGGGAATATTAAAGTACATTTGTATACTGGTAGGGATAATTTAGTGATTCAAGATGCAGAACAAAAATTACAAGAGAGAAACCTTGAGTGAGCAGTAGGGGTGGGACCATCTAGAAGGAGGAGTTGGCAATTGTGGCTATGGGGTACTCAAACTTTTGTTTATAGTTAAATGTTTCTGATATTTTATTGTTATAAAGTGATGAATATTTTATTTAAATAAAATTGTTCCATACATTGGCTCATTTTCACTTTCTGAAAAGAGAAAATCTTAATTTAAAAAAAGAGACAATTAAGCCTTTTGCACATTTATAAAGGAAAGCTTTTGTCCTGCACTCACTGGCTTTCTGTTTTGAGGACATATGCCACTGCACCACGATATTAAATCTTAGACTAGTATTACTGCATCACTCAACTTTTTCTTTTTGCTTTATTTGCTTTAACCCAGTCTTTCAAATAATATTCCTTTTGCATTATTTTACCTGATTATATTCTTTCCTTTTAAACTTTTACCACTTTTAATATATGTTCTAACATATATTTTTAACTACTCACTTGAAATTGTCTTAGTTTTTTTCTAAGTTTTATTCCTTGTGTTTATTTTAGCAAATGTTGAATTTTTTTGAATTTTTAAAATTTTTTTACCTTATTTTCTTTATTGTCTTTAATTTCTTTCATATTTTTATTTTTGCTAAATTTATGTTTAGCTTTTCTTAATTTGACTAGTAGAAAATATATCAGGAACAGGTACATAAATAATTCATGCCCTGGTTAGAACATTTTTATTGCTTCATTTGACCTTCAGGGGAGTTTTGGCCTCTCACAACCCTTTTTGTAGCAAAATACATAATCTAAAATATATGGTTTTTCTTGCGCAATCACGACTCATAAAGCAAATCATGCAATATGTAGCTGTTTAACAGAGCAGAGAGGTTGGCTGGTAATTCTACTCCAGGAAGGTGCCTCCCTCTTGGATTAATTTAATCAAATGATAAGTGTGCATGAGATTTTAAGGATTTCTTTTATGCTGCTACATGCTAAGAAGAGGTTGGCTAGGGCCAAGATTCTTCGCTATATAATTTTGGAATGAAGACAATTTCTCCTTTGTGGGATCACCTAAGAAACGAAAAACAATCCCCCCAAAAAGGAACATGACCTTGTCTGATATTTCAGGATGAAAAGAATCCTGGCCTCAACTCTTCCTTTAACCCTCAGTGGTCCTAAAAGAAGGGAGACTTCTTAACAGTTATGCTTGTGACTTTAGAGACAACAATATTTTTTCAAGACCTCTGTCTTTGCAAAGTTAGCAGAAAGCTTGAGGGAGTTAGTCCCAGCAACCTATCATTGATAACTGAACATATTATCATCTCATTCCAGGCCCTGCTTTAAGGGAAATATCTCTCCCTCAGTTAGTTATGCCCAGCTTCCTCCCTCATTACAGGAAGATATTTTCCACTCTGCCTCACAATATAATTGCCCCTCCAAATCCCCTCTCTCCTGCAGGATTATAGACCCTTAGTTATCTGCATTGTTCATTATCAGTCAGCCAAATGTGAGAGCTGTAAATGATAATTCTCCTCAGCTGACTGGCTTCTCAGTTCGCCGTGCATCTCCACATAAAACCTAGTGTAGAAGCTGAGGGACTTTTCCACCAAAAAGAATTAGTTAAACATGAGATATCTTAACCTTCTTTAAGCCTGCCATATCCAGTGAGTAGAGATGTCTATCAAGCCACAGTTACATATTTTCACTTTCCAAACATCTCTAAAGCAAAGCATAGATGACTTTTATACTAGAAAGCCTCCCAGACTTTACTTCTCGATGACTAACATTATAAATGTAGTAATTCAGATCTTTTACCTTTCCTCTTTGATTCTAATTTTTTCTCCCTCACATGCCTAGATTTTAAAAAATAAATCTCCTTTCTTTAGACTTTTGGCTCTTTCTTCTCTGGCTTTACAGGAAAAAAATATAATAGAGATAAGAGACCTGGCCATCTAAATCCTCATTAACGGCTGGTGGGGGGGCAGATTATCACTGACCTCACAGGCTCGGGTAAACATTTTATATTTTTTCCACTTTGATTGTGACACTCCATTGGGAGAGAGAGCACGCCTCATCATTTATAGGCCTTCTGCCAAAATTGTCTAGTATCTTGCTTTTATAAGGAAAGCTTCTGTCCATGGTATCATCTATATCCTGACAAACTGGCATAATTATTTCCCAAGATCAGAGCAGCAGACTTGGTAATGGCATTATTAAAGACTTATGGTCGGTCAGTCTAGACTTGTAAGGTTGTTTCTGATAGACTGCTCATTTCCTTATAGCTTGTGACTCCAGGGTAAACACATCTGACCAAATAGACCAATTGGGTTTAATCAATAATGTCAGAGAAAGAAGTTATTACTCAAAATCTAAATCTGAAAGGTGCAGTGGTTGCTTATGAGACAAAGAAAAATTGTGCTTGCAGGATGCAATCTCTCTGAATAAAGCAATTGCCGATCTTATACAGGGTTTGGAGAAGCAGGGAGATTGGGATTGGTGAGGTACAGAAGTAACATCTTTTAGTGATGAATTGATCTTTAGCTGTGGAGGGTTGGTTGTGTGGAGGTTGGAGTGTAGCTGTTGCTGATGCTTTCAGAAATATGGATCTGTCACAAAATGCCTGGCATCCAGAAATGTGATTACTGATTCAAAATTGTCATTGATCAATTGGGATTAATACCAGATCTGGGAGTTACTTGTTACTATGGACAAAGAACAATCAGTCTTTTTCTAGGAAAGTTAAAATGGTTTTGTTCTCATGGAACTTTTTTTCCTTGGTGAGGAAGATTGTCCCTGAGCTAACATCTGTACCAATCTTCCTCTATTTTGTATGTGGGACACCACCACAGCATGGCTTGATGAGTGGTGTATAAGTCTGTGCTCAGGATCAGAACTGGCAAATCCTGGGCTCCCGAAGTGGAGCACGCTAACTTAACTACTATGCCACTGGGCCAGCCCCTCATGGAATATTTGTACATACTACTTTGTATTAGAATTATACATGCCCGTGTTTCATTTACTTGACTATATTTAAGCTCCTCGAGGGGCCCTCTCTTACAAAATTATATGCCCATTCCCCATAGTACCCTGCATAGTGCCTTACAATAGCAAGTCCTCCGTGGATTGAGAGAAGCAATGTGAACAACCTCTTCAGAAGCTGAGCAATAGTGCTACCAGAGAAAAGAGGCAGAGAATCCCTTTAATGAGTTCAAAGAAACATGAATGGAGATATAAACAAAAAATTCAGACAGAAGTGGCTATAGTTACATCAGACATCAAATTCCTTATTACATAGTAAGGAAAGGAAAAGCTGGGATATAAGCCAAAAGTAGAACCAAAAGACACACTATTTTACCAGCACTTTTTTTGATTCTCTGGCTCCTCAAACCCTCCTTCATCTAAGATCTCACCTGCAAGTCCAAGTCTGGCCCAGGTCTCTGCCAATATTGACCCTCCTCATTTTTCCCTGCCCCACGTTCCCCAAGGGCAGCAGAGCTTCAACATAGTTAAGATCTAAAACCTAGTTGAGATGGGATCTTTTCCAGAACACGGGGCTCTCTTTTCCTCTCCATGAGTCACATAGGGTTCAGCACTATGAACTCATAGCCCTTGAGTCCAGTACCCCTTTTCTGCCCATTGATGCTAATTTGAAAGATTAGGTTCTCTGCCAGGGCTCCAGGCCTCCCCCTCAGTCCAGAGACTCATCTTAAGATTCTCTACTCTAGTCTCCAAAGGCTCATCTTGAGCTCCAGAAATAGGGCTGAGATTGTTGAGGCCCCTTGAATATCTGAGAATGCCCAGTTGTTGGCTCTGAGACAAGCCTCTAAGACCAAATCAGCTCTCCTCAGATCTTCAACTCCAGGAAGAGGATCTCCATGGGTCCTGGGTTTGCTTTCATCATGCTGACTCTGCATTTTTGAGCATTCTTCTAATCTCCAACTCAAGCACTCACAAGGTATAAGTAACAAGATATAATTTAATATTAAAACGGTTGACTGATGAGAAAAGGATGCAAAAGCAGTTTTGGGTGTTAGGAGGCTTGCTATGGTGACACAATTTATAGTGCCATGTAACCATGTGAGCATTGCTATTCGGAACATCTGTTATAAATTGAATAATGAATAAGGTAACTTTGGCAAATTAACACAATCGCTGGTTAATGTCAAAGTGAAAACAAGTGGGAAGAAGACTTGATAGATATTGTCAAATATTTATAATCCATATGAAATATATAAAGATGGTATTAATAGTGTGGTTTTAGACTAGAGCGTAAGAAGGGGATGTACATTTTCCTTTGGGCTCACTCACACTTTGTGGCAGATGAAGACTAATGAAAAGCAAAACCTAAAGTCAATTAGAGCAATAAAGCACTGCCAGTTACACACTAATGACCCTGGAAAACCCACAGGAATTCCAAGCTGTAGGAGCACACCAGAAACGCAGCAACCTTCCAGGACTCCCCAGAGTGAATAGCTATTTCTTGGATGAACAAAAGAATGAACAAATGGAAGATCTTCTAAGACATGTTTCTTTTTGATAGTAAAAGAAGACGAATATGGCAAACTGTGGGCATGATGCAGAAGAGGCTCGTATCAGGGAAGTTTTGCAAGTAGAAAAGAAATTAGTAAGGAAAGGTTACTTTGAATAGATGTATTTAATGAAGATGAGAAGATCAGTAAAAAGAAGAGAGAGATGGAGTCACTGCAGGTCTAAAATTCTGAGAGTTTATAAACCAAATACAGTTGCTTAGGAAAGATGGATGAGAGTCTTTGGGCTAAGGGTAGGGACCTTTAATGGAGTAAAGGGAGATGTGGTCAAAACAATGAATTGTGCATATAAGAGCATTCCTAGGACACAAAATTTTTAGTTTACTTTTACCAGTATCTCAGGTTACGTACTGGGTGCTTATTAACCCATAGTTTATACTGGGACTAAGCCCAAAGTAAGGCTGTAATGTTTGAGATGGAAAACAAACATGGAAGTTATAAGGACTTGGCTATAGGGTTGAAGAGCAAGAAAATGAATGTGGGTAAGGGAAAGTATAGTGGTAAGGTCAGGAGAGTATAGTGAGACAGGCTCTCACATCCATTAATGGTGGGAGAGGAAATTGTTAAAAATTTTCTGCAAAATTAACTTATGGAATAAACTAAGTGTTAATTTGACCTAGTGATTCCATTTGTAAGTATCAATTCTAAAAAGATAAACTGAGATGAGAATTTAAATAGAAACAATAGGACACATGGTGTGAAAATACTTATCTTTGCTAATACAAAGTTGAAAACTAGAGGTAAATTAAATAATGATGTTAAATACATAGAATGGACTATTATACTCCTACTGAGTTATGTTTTTGAAGTAATTTTAGTAATATTGCTCAATGACTAATATATGAAGCTAAAAGAAAATATAAATATACTATACTGTTGATGTATATAAACATATTCATAGAAACTTATATATCTAGAAAATAAAACCAAGGAGACACACCAAAGTGTTATATTGCTTATTTCTGTAGGGATA
The DNA here is from genome assembly GCF_037783145.1 of Equus przewalskii. Taxonomy (NCBI): domain Eukaryota; kingdom Metazoa; phylum Chordata; class Mammalia; order Perissodactyla; family Equidae; genus Equus; species Equus przewalskii. Next base: position 22,430,143 of record NC_091838.1, on the reverse strand, counting down.
AACTTTATCTTCTTCCTTTTACTTATTATTTTCTGAAATGTCTACAATAAGCTTAATCTATGTATTATAATTTAAGGAAATGTAGCAGTAGGATTGAATGGCAGCCTGAGGGAAGAAGAGAAATAGACAGAGATATGTCCATGATCCGGCCCTCCAAAAGTAGACTGACTATATTTTTCTTTCTGATAATGAAACAGAGCTTCTAGGCTCAGATATGACTGTTGATATTTACATATTATAATCAGAAGTCCAAAATTTCAGTATATCCCACAAGTTGCTAAGCAAACATTTTAATATCCCTAGAGACAGCATAACTAACCCAGACTGGAAGAAAAATAATATTATCACCGAAAATAATAGAAAAAATGAATACGTGGAAGCATTAGGTGATGGAAATACTTTGTAAATATGGTTCGTGTAGGGAAGGCAGGAGGAAAGGAGCTGAGATTCACGTAGTCTCTGATCCAGGCCAACCAGTGTACCAGGTACTTTATCTGAATCATAGAATGTTTATTCACTGGTAACAGGCAAAGGGTTTCTTAACTGAACCAGAACTGAGACTCTGAAAGTCAGTATATGTGACAGGCAACAGTGTCCACAAGAGAGAAAAAGGAGTCTTACCTACCACTGGGGTTGAGATACGTAATGACAATGTACAGATATGTCTGGCAGACCTGATGGTGAGGAGGGTACCTGGATGGGAAAGAAGATTAGCATCAAGAGTCATATTGTGGAGTAAGCCTCCAAAGGTTTGTAGAAACTTTCATCCGTTGAATATTGGCTGGACCTATGGGAGTGGGCACAAAGTGCGAAAATATATGTGTCACACATTAGTACTTATCTGAGAGTATCTACTGTAGAAGAGGCACTAAATATTCCAGTTGAATTAGATGACTCATCTGGTAGATGTCAGGCAGCCTATGTTAACAGCCACCCAGTATCTGAACAATGGGCTCCAGAATGGAGTAGCCATTTTGGCAGAAGATGGAGGTGATAACTGTGGTAACAGCATGACGTCCCTCTCACCAGAGCAGATCTAGCTGCTATACAGCTGCTATAGCTAAAACACAACCTAGTAGAGTATAGTTGTCCAGTCTATGGATCTAACATCATTTATTTAGTTTACCTCAATTTTTGATCAATTATGATAAATATTTTTGAACAGTGTATCCTATTATTTATACTGAAATTAAGATCTAAATTTATCTTTAGAATTGATCTGAGAAATGGAATTACTAGGTCAAATGGCATTGATACTTGGTTTATTCTACAAATCAATTTTTCAGAAAATTTATAACAATGTTCTTTTCCACCATTAGTGGATAGGAGAGCCTGTCTCACCATACCTTCTCCTGATCTTATCACCATAACGTCTCTTACCCACATTCACTTTCTTGCTCTTCAACTCTGTAGCCAAATCCTTATAACTTCCATGCTTATTTTCCATCTCAAGCATTACAGCCTTTGTTTGAGAAACCACTGCTGAGCAGAAGTATAACTCGTAAATGAATCAAGTCAACAACTTGATAGCAAGTTGGTTATAACTGACATCCTCCACATTTTAACAGGCAGTTTTTCATTCTGCTAAGATTGATACCAATTCTGGGACTGGTTTTGCTTTTCTTGTCTGCAGTACCTCAGCCAGAACCACTATCCAAGGATTCATAAAATATCTGATTGCTAACATGGCTTCCTACACATCACCATGGATCACCACAGGGACCCATTTTACAGCAAAGAAAATGCAGTAATGGGTGCATGATTATGGTAGCCTCTGGTTCCACATATACTGCACAACAGAAAAACTGTTTAACGTACTATAACACTCTTGAAGTTGCAACCGAGGTGCCAGCTTGGAAATGGTATGCCATTTGTCAGTGTGTTTTACACATCTTGAATCAATGGTCAGTATACGGCACGTTATCCACTTGTGGAATACACTGGCTAGAAAATCAAAATGGAGTAGTTAGGGTGGCCTAATCACTGTCACTTGCAGTGATCTACTTGGTGAATTTTTGCCACAATTTTAAATTCTGCGTATCTGGAAATACTGGTTTCCAGAGGAGGGTGTATAGTGAGGGTCCCACTCAACAATAAAAGGTATGAATGCTGCTAATCACTTTGTATTTCAATAAATCTCTTCATCCAGGCTCTGCTTCTGGGAACTCTGATGTCAGAAAGGATGAACCTTACATTCATCAGGGTGGGTCTTCCAGTTGGGGCAGAAAGACAGCAGTCCTGACACAGGACTCACTGCCTGCACAAGAGGTATGACTATCAGAAGCCCCAGCAAGTAAAAACTTTCAATGTTTTTAGAGTGACAATGACATGGAAGAAATTCCCAGGGACAATAGTTGTAGGAACCCAATAATGTGGAGAAGGGTGTTGGAAATTGTTGATCATATGGATTCAGGGACATTCTCAAATGTCCTATAGGCAAGCCAGGCTCAAAAGCCCCAAAACTAGCATTAATTATTTTATGAATTAGTTTAAGAAATACTACATCATCCACACTGTTGATGACAAAGAATGGTATCATGTAGAAAAGAATGCAGAAATAGAAAACTGTGAGTAACAACATTATTCAGTAGAGCTGCACACTGAATGTGAAGAAGTTTTAGGGCTCTTTAACAAATTCACTCCACTTATTTTTTTAAATGCATTCACAAATGGAGTCTATGATAAAAATCTGTCTTTTCAGATGGAAAAGTATTATTTTAAGAAGGATAAAATAAAAATTATGTGATAAACACTTTGTTATGTGCAAATCTCAGCTTATTTTCTTGCTCAGTGGTATATTAAATAATGATATAACCTACAATCAATTGCATCACATATTTAATGAAATAAAATAATAACTACATCAGTTAGAATTTCATTCCCCCACAAGTATCAGAAAACCTGTCCAACAGTGGCTTAAATAAGGATGTTTATTATGTCCTTAGCAAGAAGTCTCATGACTGATTTAGAAACTCAACAAAGTCTCCAATGATGCAAATCTTCCTTCCTTTCTCTCTGTCATCCTCGGTGTATTGACTTTTCACGTTGCAAGATGGCTGCTGCAGCTTCAGGCACCACATCTATATTCAAGGTAGAAAGAAGGGAAAAGAGCAGCTTAAGAAATCTCTTCTTGCAGGAAACAAATTATCTTTCCTAACTTGAAGAGCCCTAGTGGTCTAGTGATTAAGATTTGGGGCTCTCACTGCCACAGTCTGGGTTCATTTCTCAGCCGGGGAACCACACCACCCAGCTGTTGGTTGTCATACTGTGGCTGCTGTCATGCATGAAAGCCATGCCACTGGTATTTCAAATACCAGCAGGGTCACCCATGGTGGACAGGTTTCAGCAGGGCTTCCAGACTAAGACAGACTAGAAAGAAAGACTCGGCCATCCACTTCAACAAAAAATTGGACATGAAAATTCTATAAATAGCAGCAGGGCATTGTCTGATATAGCACCAGAAGGTGAGACGATGGCGCAAAAAGATGGGGCAGGGTTCTGCTCTGCTGTATGAAGCATTGCTAGGAGTCAGAATCAATGCAACGGCACTAACAACAAACTAATTTGAGGAGATTTTGTATGTGTTCTTGGCAAAAACTGTTTAATACGGCCAACCACAGCTGCTAGAGAGGCTGAGAAAGTGAGTATTGAGGAGTCACTCTTGTTAAAAAAAAAGTAAAACTTTTTATTTTTAAGTTTGTATATTATTGAACAGCCTGAATAACCATACACAGCTGGAGCTGGGAAAGGTGAGGAGGCAGGTGGATGAGTCCTTTGGGGGAACTGAGTGATACAGGACACAATCAATTTCTAGAAGGAGGATTGGACAGAAACAAGAGAGGAGGGGTGAGGGCAACTGGAGCATTGTCTCTGGAGTTTAACCAGCAGCATACATCATAATGTTTTGGACAACTTTTATCCAACTTATTGGCCAATATCCTACCATTCCAATGGGGATTTTATTGGAACTTTGGGCAGTGACATTTTCGTGGGGTTGCTGACACCTCACCTACTGTTACTGGTTTTAGTCTCAGATGGGCCTCTAATTTTCTTAGTTGGAGTAATTTGATTCTCACTTGCCCTTCCTCTCAAATGTACACTCTAGTATCTTCCGGGTTCTAAAAGCTTTGTGAAGTAGCTAGGTTTCAGGATATAACCAATTTTGCTGCAACTTGCACAGAGACCTTGGTAAGATGTTTTCCAGTAACTGGATTCTTGCTTTATTCCTTTGTCTTTGTCCAGTATTCTAGTATATTCAGGAATTGGTTTCTTGCTTCTTAAACTTAGGGAGCCTCTTAACTATGTTCCAAAATCCTATAGTCAGTCAAACCTATCAAAATACTAGCAATCATTATTTTCTTTTCTGCATTAGTTATTTCAGTTTTTGTCTGCTCCTTTCTACCCTATTATGAGTCTCTGGAGCAAAAGAACAGGGTATACTTATTTGTATCCCTAACAGAGCCTTGCACTGAACTTGCATAGTCAGGTAATACACTAAATATTGCTGAATGAATAGATATAATGAATTAAGTAAAAATTTTTAGCAGGTGTCAGAAAACCTCTGAGAGAAGTCTGACTCTTAGGAAAAAGGTCAGTAATTCTTTAGGATCTGAATTTCTGAAGACCCACCTAATCCATTCCTCAAATTTGTCCAGGACCATGGCCACTGCAAATTTCTTACAAAGATAGATACACATAAATTTTAATGTACCAATATTCGTTACTCATATGGTCCACCAAAGATCTAACAGTCCTCAGCTATTTGCTTATGTGGATTATGAATCTATAATAGTTCCTGGTTGCCTTGCGGTCATTGTGGCCTCTCACTAAAGGTCAATCGTTATTCTCAATTCCCAAAGCTTCTATCTTTGATGCAGTCACTGCTTCCACTGATGTAAATATATGCATTCCACTCAGATTTCTAAGTTTTTCCTAACTCAGTTTCTTAGGGGGCTGTGCCAATTATCTCCTACAGCAAAACTAATTACTTCAGAATATAATGGTTTGAAACAAAAAGGGTTTCTTTATATCTCATGGTTTTGTGGATCAGAAATTTGGAAGTCTTGGCTGGGTGGTTCTTCCCTATTTGACATTGAATGGCATCTCTCAGTGATATTCAGCTGGAATGTTTGGAAGGTCCATGTAGCTTCATTCATATACCTGGCACTTGGAAGAGGATGTCTGGAAAGCTGATCTCAGCTGGGCTCCTCACCTTCTCTGTGTAGTCTTAGGTCTTCTCCATGTGGTATCTCTACCTGGGAAATCAGATTTTTAAATGGTGGCTCAGAACTTTAAGAGATCAAGGCAGAAGTCTTAAAGTCTAGGCTTGGTGCTGGCAGAGCATCATTCCATCCCACCACATCATAATGTTCAAAAGAATCTCAGTCCAATGTAGATTCAATAGGAAGGGAAATAGATCTGACCCCTCAAAGCGAGAAACATCAAAGAATTTGCAGATATTGTTACTCTGCTACCATCTTTCCCACTGCCACAAGTTATTTACAGTTCTCTCACATGCAAATGCATACACTCCTCACTCCCTGCAAGATGACCAAAGTCTTATCCCATTATGGCATCTTCTCAAAGTCCAGAATCTTGTTATCTATGTCAGGACCAGGCTTGGATTAGACTCCTTAAGAGTGGTTCTTTGAGTATGGTATCTTTTAATTTGAAGACCTGTGAACTAAAGAGGCAAGTAATCTGCACACCCCACACTCAATATACAATATGAAACAGAGTTAGGGCAACCACAATAGACACTCACCTTCAAAACATGGGGAAATAATCTGACACCAATTCATAGAGACTCTGCAACTGGCCAGGTACATGTTGCCAGTTCCTTGATTAGGGTTCTGTCCTGATTTTGGGAAATATTCTCAGTGGCATTTGGATCCACCCTTCGTGAATTTGAGTCATCCTTCATTTTGCATAAGAAATGTACCACATTTGCAGCTGTGTAGTCTTCTCGGCCTACTTCCTGTCCATAACAGTTAGGAGACCAAATACCAAAGTTTTCTTTATTTCATTTTGTACTGTGTCTATTTTAATGCACAGTCTTTCAGCTAGTACAAATCTCCTAAAATTCCGTAGATGTCTAATATATCAGATTATATTCCACCTCATGAGGCAAAAGCCATGCTCATATTACTTCCCAAGACAGCCACTTACCTGCCTTGGGAAACCTGTGAGACTGTTGGTGAAAAAAAAATTATTAAAATTCTAAAAAATACTATTGCCTAACAAAAAGGGATCTGTGAGACATACCTTTATATCTTTCTGAAGGATTAAACAAGGGGTGTTACACTCTTATCCTGAATTCAACCTTTCCCAGAGACTTAGTCATACTGCCTTGGGTTTGAATTTTGCCCTAATACCATTTCTTACTTTAGGAAACTTTTGCTGGCTGGAAAGACTGTCCTGGACACTCTATATGTTCTTTAAATTCTACTGAAGCCCTGAATAATTTCCACTTTTCTTTTTATATTTCGTAATAGAATAGACTATTTTATCATAGCTAGAATAATCAACATTTCAGCATTCTACCTGGAAAACCCCTCAGCTAGATGAACAAATTCATTAGTTATGTACATTTCATATCTTGTACATCACTGCAGATCACCAGTGTTGCCCAACTTTCTGGCACTACATTCCATTTTCTTCAGTTCCAATAATGCTCTCCTCATTGTCTTTCAAATGTTCATGAACAACTTCCCCAAGGCTCTGCCAGCTTTCACTAACAGTCTCCTTGAAGCCAATCTAGCTTCTTTTTGCCTGGTCTCAATGCCACTGGTTTTAGACTTTTGTATTGCAACACTTCACTCCTTGCAAGAAATACTGTTCTAGTTATCTGTTGCTCAATGCCCAAAAGGCTTACATCCCAAGGTCCTGGCAGCCTCAGTTTTAGAAGATTTCACATCCAGTATATAAGCATTTTTGTAGAGAACAAATTTCGTACCATCTCATGCTTTTCTATCCTCCATAATCAGTCTATCTTTTTCTCATATGTAACCCATGTTTTTCTTTTCCTCTTCCCACTTTACCCTGGCTAATTTAAGAAAATCTACTCAACTGTCTCTCCTTCTTTTCTTCTTTTTCTTCTTTTCTCTTTTGTCTACATGCTAAGAAAATATTCTGCTTAATACTCTCCAAAGTGTCCTCATTGCTTTTTTGTCTGCACTTCAGCCCCATCTCATGCAACTTTCCCGTTTGCTCTCAGAATTCTTGCCACACCTTTTTGCACTTCACAGTCCCCTCCTGCCTAAAATACGTGTGCACGTTTGAAACAATCTTCTGTTCTGATTATCTTGTCACTACGTCTCTTCTAGTGGCTTATAAAATGCGTGAATAAAAGGGTTTATCTTTTTGATCACTATTATATGCCAGCAGCCAGCACAGTGCCTGGATATCTTTTTGTTCAATAAACAAACGGGAATATGAACACCATCAAAGTTAAGTGAAAAATTAGCAATAATGATATGCTATACACTGGGGGAAAAAGTCAAAAGTGTTAATGAAATTACAAAATGGTACTCAGTGTCACACCAAGTAACAAAGCCTATGAAAATGCCCAGAAATTTTTTGCGATATTTCTACGTAAATGTCCTTCTACCTCCTTCAATTCCAATATTCAAGATGAAGAAATGGAACACAAGGCATCAATTTCCAATTCATTTATTTTTTTATTGTTAAGATTAAAGCAGCATTGCTTTTATTCACTGGGCTAAATCACCTTTTAGAGGCTAAGCAGGCAAATAAATCAATGTTGTTCATTTCCCGAAGCCCAAAATTCGGAGAAACAACTACACTCAATGGAGAACTACCTAAATAATCTATGAGTATGCAAAATAAACAGGTTATATGCCATTTAAAAATAGCATGGTACAATCCTGCAGAGCCATTTATATCTTCAGTTTCTTTTATACTGTGAATGCAGGGGCAGCATTTTGGAAGGTTTCTAACCCCTCTCCTGTTTACTGAATGTAGACAGTAAATGAAAGTATTTTTGGAAGAATTTCTCCATTCTCGTTGCATGAGTTTTAAGTGATGCATTAAAAATTTAGGTTTTCTCCCTAAGATTGTAGCACTACTGCCACATTTGCAATCCGTAAAACTTGCCAAATATCTTCAATAGCAGTATTAACCGTATTGGTTAAGTATACTACAAATGCTTATCGTTGCCTCTAGAATATTTTGTGTTTGCTTTCCTCACATACTGATAAGATATAATTTTTCTCAACACAGATCATTGATTTTAAAGGATGAATCACAGAATGTCAGCCCTATAAAGGACTTCAGGAAGTCATCTATTCCATATCCTTGCCTTCGTATGGGTCCACCCTAGCCCATACTGGGTAATGTTCATTGATTCCACTTTTAAAGTCCTTTGCAAGAAGAGGGTCCTTCAATTTTCTTCTATAGCACATTTCAGTGTTTAATAACCCATAGGGCTCTCAGGAAATTCTTCCTTATATCCATCCTAAATTACCAATGGCACACGGATTTAGAGTTCAATCCTAAGTAACTGGAATAAATTACCTGTGCTATGGAAACAGACATCCACTCTGAATTTGAAAAAGTGTTGTCTGTGTGAAATAAACTGAAAATATTACTTCTCAGGGATGGGGTAAGCGCTTTTCAATCAAGTGCCCCCGACTCCACAAAGTGCTTGTGCTGCAGTTAGCTGGATGATTGTCATCAAACTGTCTTCGCAAAGCCCTCCAGGACAGTTTTGAGCAATATAAACACCAGGGCCAAAACTGAAAGCTAACGATGAACCATGACAAGGAGTCAGACAAATTGAGGACAAGCCTATGGGTGATAAGTTATGTACACAGACAGGCATTCCAAGCTGATCTCAGCAAACACACTATGTCTGAGCAGATGAAGCCAAGCTGAGCCAAGGTTCCTGGGCATCTTTGCGTCTTGTGAGCAAAAGGGGACTCCACCAACAGATACTCTTTCCAGGAGGTTTTATTTTTTCCTCTCATAATACCATTGTAATATCTGTGATTATACAACTTAAGTATTCCCAGGTGAAGGTATTCTTTTTTGCTTGCCCTCTAAATTCTTTTCTTTTAATGTTTCTCCTTCACATTTCTGATAAGTTCTGATGATGGAAGGTCAAGAGTTTATGTGAACGGGCGGCATTCTTTATGGACTGAAGAAGATGCTTGTTAAAAAATAAGCTACTGGAGTTGGCTAGTCATGGATCAGAGTCCTTACTAGTTGAGAAAATTTGAGTAAATCATTTAACCATTTTAAAGCTAAATTTCTTCAACAGTAAAACAGAGATAACCAGACTCACATGACAAGTTTGCATGAGGATTAAGTGACATAATTCATGAGAAATGTTTAGCACTCTTAGCTGCTATCTCTGGCAGTTAATGTATGCAGGAGTGAACATGCTAACATTAAAGTGATTTTATTTATTTTTAATTCAGTAAGCATTTGTTTATCACCTACATAAGTATAAGATCCTGGTTCAGACCCTTTGCAGGAATCAAGAATGAATTAGAGAAAGTTCCCAATTTCAATCATTTGAAGAAGATATGTGAGGCCTACATCTAGCACAATATAGGTACCCAATACATATTTGTCGATCAACATTGAGCTCAGAAAATGAAAAAACTCATTATGATGCAATTATAGAGAACTTGGTTCTAAGAAAAGTGGAGATAAAGGGTCGTACAGTTTGGGAGGAAAAGGAGGAAGTAGACAATTTCCAGATGTGTAGATCAGGAAAGTATGATGAAAGGGAACTTTGAAATGGAACATTTATGTGGTTTTTGGACTAGCACAGACGTCATTTGTCCCATTTGCCTTCTGAACAACCCACATTATTAGCACGTCTCAATATTTTATTTTGCTGGTTCAGCTGTCCACCTAAAATGTTATTGACACCAAGCCTTACTATGTTTATACATCTGTACAGATAAATAATAGAATTATCAATCTCCATTGAGGAGGTTTTCTCTCTTCTATTCAAGGATACTTTCATCCATGCTCAACTTGTGTTCCCTTCCATCTGATAATCCGTCAGATTCTTCCTCTTCTCTATTTGCAACCTCTCCCCTCTGTTGATTCTTTCTATGCAGCTTGAGTCTCTACCACTGAATGAATAAAATCCCTTGATCATTCATCTTTATTACATTCTTTCACACCTAAACTATGCTGCTTAAAAAAGTAGTTTGTGATTTTTATGGATTCTGGTTCAGTATGTAAGTAGCTTAAAAGTCACCACTTCATCTTAAACAGAAAAGAAAGAAAAAGCTGAACAACTCTTAGACCCAGAAACGAAGTGAGGTCACAGGTCAAATTGATATCCTAGATGAAGTGGACCAATTCCTTGAAAGACAGAATCTGCCAAAAGTCACACAAGAAGAAACAGACAATCTGAATAGGCCTATATTTAGTAAAGAAATTGAATCGATAATCAGTAACCTTCCAAAACAGGAAGCACCAGTCCCAGATGAGTTCACTGGTGAATTCTACCAAACATTTCAGGTGGAAATTATTGCAATTCCCGTCTCAAAGTGGAGAAAGTGGGAGGAATAAAGCAGTTGCTATTCCCAAGCAATTTTGAGATCAACTTTTGAGATAGGAACTTCCATAAGTTTCCAGGCCTGAGAAAAGCCCTCTGTGGCTGCTGGCTCCCTCTACTTGGCTCGTGGATTCACCCTCCAGGACTGAGGTTCAGCTCTCTTGGTGCCTATTTGTGCCCTCTGAGTCATTATTCCTTTTTAACGAAGAATAACATATATTTGTAGTTGAGAAGATTTTTCATTCTGTTTCCTGTCTATAGAATCCAATAGCCTTCTTTAATTTCCTCCTCTCTGTCCCTTTCAGTCCAAACTAGCAGTGCTTCTCCTGATACAACACTTGCAAAAACCTTGTGGGTTTCCCACATATGTTTTAGGTGTTCACTACACTAGACAAAGGCTCATTCAAAGGTCTTTTCTGGATAATCTCATATCTATTCCTGTTTTTGCTGATATGGCTGACAGAATCCATGCCTCTTATGCCTAATCTCTTATAGAGTCCTCTGTGTAACTGAATACTTTGATCTTTTGATTCCTCCCAGGAATAACAAAAAGTTGTCCAGATACACCCTTGGCTTTATCTCCAGAGCATTCTTTCCTGACAGTGAATCTCCTAATTTTAGCATCTTTTGCAATCCTGGTAGGCTGAGAATTCCCCAACTCGTCAAATCCTGGTTCCTTTTTGCTTAATAGTACTTCCCTCAATTTATCTCTTTTCTCTTAAATTTGACCATAATCAACATGAAGAGACCAGGCCATACCTTCAAAACTTTGGAAGGCAAATATCCAAGTTCACTCCTTACATGTTCTGCTTCCCATGTAACTCTATGGAACAATTCAGCTAACATTTCTGCTGTGATATAACAAGGATTTTCTTTTCTCCAATTTCCAATAACACGTTCCATATTTCCTCTGAGTTCCCACCAGCAGCAGCTTTAATGTTCATATTTTTACCAAATTCTGCTTATGATGCTTTATGTGTTTGTTATAGTACACCCCACTTCTGGTACTAAAATGTGTATTAGCTTCCTATTGCTGCTGTAACAAATTACCACAAACTTAATGGCTTCAAACAACACATATTTATTCTCTTACGTTTGTGGAGGTCAGAGGATAAAAATCAGTTTTACTGGGCTAATGTCAAGGAATCATCAGAGCTAGTTCCTTCTGGAGGCTCTCTGGGAGAGTCCATTCCTTGCTTCTTCCTGCTTCTAGAGGCTGTGGGATTCTTTGGCTCCTGGCTGATTTACTCTAGTTTCTGCTGCCATCATCACATTGCCTTATAGTTACTAAATCAGCCAAATGTTAGCATATATGCTTTGATTTTGATGTCTCTTTGCTAGGGAACCTGAGCAAAAGCAATCATTGTTACTTGAAAAGCTTCTGGAGAAATCAGAAAAGAAAAAAGAAAACCTTGAATTATTCTTCCTTGTACGCTTCATTGTTATTCTTTTCTCAAAGTTCAGGTAGTTAAAGAAGTGGTGTTAAGAAGGTCAAACTTCCTTATACAAAGTCAAGTTAGAAAGGGTGATAAACTTTTCTACTGAGTTTGTGTGTTATCCTAAAATGCAGTTAGTTACCTAAAGTTTTGGCTTAAAATGTAGATACAGGAAAAACCTCTGTAGGGAAAATCCTGTAAACTTAACCCTTTTTAATATATGAAAAATTAAAGCATCAGAAGCTTTGCTCCATGAAGTTAGATGGTTCTTAACTTGCCATTTAAATCTTGTGGCCTTAATGATATTTCTGAGGAATGGTATGTTAGGAATAGGCATTAGAAAATAGAAGAGAAAATTGAAGACAGTCAGCAAGCTATGACATAGGCTAAGAAACATGACTAAACTTGTGGGTGGTAGAGAAATGGGGGGAAGAAGTGACATCGACTTGTTGGAGTGTTCTTCAGAGTTTAATGAAGATTAGAATAGGATGTATACTAGTCGCAATATTAGATGTGTGAGGAACAGAAGAAGAAGAAGATGCCTGAAGAAGAGAAGAAATCAAAGTCTAAAGAGATGATGACAATAGAATGGAGACATTTTTTGTGCGGTGAGCTATTTCAGTATTATCAGGATGAAGCGGGAGAATATAGGCACGGGAAGTGGAGAGTTGGAAGAGCGAAAAACAATGACAGGTTACATAGGTTTTTGTACTAACAGATATGCCTTACAGATGCATTCTAGAAGGAGGCAGAGGAGGATAGGACAACGAGAAGGAAAAGGAAAAAGGGAAAGAGAGGAGAAGGACAGCAGCAGCAGCAATGGCAATGACAACAAGAAAGAGCTGATAAGCTGAGCTGCTTTGATTGCATGGCTTTGGAGAAATTGAATAGATAGAAGACTCTAAGGCATCCGACTGGCTAGCACAGCAGAAACTGAGAAGTAGCTGGTGGTAAGGGCTTCCCCTGGAGGCAGGTGGCCTTCCAGTAATGCTCCACACTTGAAGAAACCTTAATCTCTGCTAGGCACTGTACTAGGGGTTATACATGCATTAAATCATTTAATAGCTATAACAATATTATGAGATGGGAACAATTGTTATCCTTAATTTACCAGTGAAGAAACTGAAGAACAAAGAGATTTAAGTAACATGCTCAAGCTAGAAGTGCCAGAGCTGGGATTTAAATCAAGGCCATCACATTCCAGAATCCATGATCTTAACTACCATGTTGTATTGTCTCTCATACATACTGTCTCTCACAAATTAGAACAGGGAGCTTTTTTTTTTTTTCTTTTGAGGAAGATTAGCCCTAAGCTAACTACTGCCAATCTTCCTCTTCTTGCTGAGGAAGACTGGCCCTGAGCTAGAATCCATGCCTATCTTCCTCTATTTTATGTGGGACACCTGCCACAGCATAGCTTGACAAGCAGCGTGTAGGTCCGCACCCAGGATCTGAACCAGCAAATCTTGGGCTGCCGAAGCAGAATGTACAGCAAACTTAACCACTGTGCCACTGGGCCAACCCCAGCACAGGGAATATTTTTTTAATGGAAGTCCTAATTAGTGTCCACTCAAGTCACTGACCTCTGGCCAAGTGAGCAGGGTGGGGACAGATCAATGCAGCTCATTTATAGGCACAGCCGTCAGGGCTGATCAAATTCAGCGGGAAAAAAATAACAGCAAGAATCTTAAAGAGTCATTTTCAATCTGATAAAAAACAAATGGTAATGTCTTATATTTGTTTAGCAATATATACCACCTCATTTAATTTTCACCAACATCCTAACACTGAGTAGGAATTATTACACTCGTTTTACAGATGAAAAATAAAAACTAAGTTTCAGTGAGGTTGGAAGTTGCTCAGGGATATTATTTCTAAAAAGTAAAGGAGAAGTTCTCAACAACAGGTTTCTCATCAAATCACTTTCTCTTTCAATTTCTACCATGTTGGAAATTAACATCTTCTGAAAAAAACTTTCAAGGAGCACATACGGAATTTCCTACATCAGAGATAAATATAATAAATTGAACTGCAAAAGCCACTGATTAGAGACCACGGAGGAGGCTCTTTGCCAGGGGCGTTCTTCCCTTCTCGCCCTCTTGGAGACCGGTTGTCCTTCTTGTAGCAGCAGAGACTTGGGGCCACAGATAATTTCACTGGCTTTTCGCTTACTTAAACCTGTGATCTAGAAACATTTAAAACAAAAGGAAGTGGGACTCCTTAGTTCTCCCAACCCCTCTTCATTGTCAAAATCCTCTGGCTCTACTGAAGAAATTCACTGTTCTGTGATTTCAGGAGTGATATTCAAAATTTTGAACAGGTGGTATGGCTCAGGCACCCACCGCAACACAGAAGTGGGCAGGGGAGCAGGGAGTCACTCCTTCAATTGTTGGGTCATGGTGAGTGCAGGGAAGGGACCATGGATCCAGGGGACGGATGCATTGGAGGGGAGAATCCTTGAATGGCTTTGGACAATGGCCACTTAATTACTAGAAAAAATATTTCAATATTTTAACACCAGTATGGGACTATCAGTATGAACCACCTAAATATTTACACCTGTTGGGTTCCTTGGAAGCAGAAACTATGTTGCATTTTTCGTGAAACACCACAGGTCTACAAGCCTTTATCTAAAATTCTGAAATCTAAAAATCTGTAAGAAATAAAAACTGTCCTTTAACTCATTTGTCTGCAAAACCTTTGTCTATCTTGATGTGAAACCATTTATAAACTACATTATTCCTAAGTGAATAGTTACGATTTTCACTGCTGACCCTTTAGTGTGTTTGATTGTAGGACACTGCTCAGGATTCCCCTGGGAGTATTTTGAAATAGAAGATGCATTCACTGGTTTACTTTCCTCAAATTTGGAAAATTCTGCATTCAGAAACACATCTGGTCCCAAGGGTTTGAATAAAGGGCTGTATACAGACACTATCTAGCATGGTGTATGTTCTGGGACAAAGTGACTTTCAACAACAAATTCTACATTGTTGAATGAATGTAGCTGTGTGGCTTTCAAAATTTTGCTTTGAAGAGGAAAAATGGTAAAGGAAATAGAAAAACCACTTTCTTCCCAGACTTAGTTTTGAACACCTACTTTATCTAAAGTCAGGATCAATAATATCAATGTAATTTATATCACCCCATTGGTTTTTCTACAAAGAGCAGGACCAATTATTCACATATGGACCATTTCCAAACATAGATCTTAAACAGCAGACCCATGTGACTAAGTCTGCATTTATACAATTTCTTTGGGTCATATGTAGAACTTCACATATAGAAGATATTCACAACCCTTTACATTAGTGATAATGTTAAGAGGAAGATCAATGTCAATTTAGGGAACAATGCACTTCACTTTGCCCAGAAATGTTTCCAGTGTTCAAAAATACTTTGACAACACATTGTGAATAGTGAAAGTGTCTTTTATATGCTTAAAGCGATTAAAAATATATAAAATGTTAGCCTTTAAAAGGACCAGAAATTGGGGCTGGCCCCGTGGCCGAGTGGTTAAGTTCGCGCGCTCCGCAGCCGGCGGCCCAGTGTTTCGTTAGTTCGAGTCCTGGGCGCGGACATGGCACTGCTCGTCAGACCACGCTGAGGCGGCGTCCCACATGCCACAACTAGAAGAACCCACAACGAAGAATACACAACTATGTACCGGGGGGCTTTGGGGAGAAAAAGAAAAAATAAAATCTTAAAAAAAAAAAAAAAGGACCAGAAATTGTCTCATGGAAATAATGTGAAAGAAATATCATGAAAGATCAAAGAAAGAGAGATGAGAAATCTCAGTATTTTAAAAACAGATTCACATGAATATTTCTCCAAGATGAATTAGCTTGAACCCAATGGAAACTCATCAAGTTTTATCAATGAAGGGTTCTCATCAAATCACAATCACATAACTTGGATGGGAAGTGGCACAAAGCCCAGAATAATAGGATGATGGGAAAGACAAAGGAGGCCAAACTCAGATGGCCTTGAAATCTAAAGAGACTGAAAGCAGAATGGTGGGCAAAGGATATTCCCCATGGTTGGGAGGGTGGGTGAGAGTGTGGCAGAGAGGGTCAAGAATCCAAAAGGCTTGGAAACCCTGGGCAATGAGAGAGCAGAGTGTAAATCTGAATCACTATCTGGAATACATAAAGAATGGATTCAGAAGCAAGACATAAGAAGCAGGCAAATCAGATGGAAGACCATTGCAGCAAGTCAGCTTAGGCGTGATGAGAAACTGAACCAGGGCAGTGATAGTGAGCGTGGAAGAATGTAAGATGAAAATATAGAATATATTCAATTTCTTCTGTTGCCCTTCTATTTAGATCTTAGAATCACGCTAGTGGGTGAGTAACTCTGGGCTGAGGGCCTAGAGGCTGATACACCTTGCCTCTTTTAGCATATTTCTACGTTTTTATAGAGAAGCAAAACTGAAGATTAATGAGTATATGCACAGCAATGGTTAGAAACGTTTTGTGAATGTTTCATGAGGAACTGAAGACATATAGCAGTCCTTGCACAATTGTCATAATCTGATGTACTTTACCATTGCTCTCTGTCATGTTTATGGGGAAAAGAGTAAAAGAAAGATGTGCTGGCCTGCCCTTGGCGAGGTCTGACTACAGCAGTGGTGATGTTCCTTTTTTAATCAAAGCATCATTATTCTTCATGATAAACCCGGAGAGTAATGGAAACTACACTGAGGAAGGGAGACAACAATTACACCAGGTCCCTTTTTGCCATCCTGAAAACAAGTAAAAGGTAACATTTCATAGAAATCACTTGCACTATACCGTAATCTATCAGGCTATGAAACATTTCTTTGAGGATAAAATTCTAATGTTATTAATCTATATAAAACCAAGTCCTTCAGCCTTGAGGAAAGCTTGGGAAATTTCCCAAGGGAATTTCTACTCTTCTCTAAGCCTGAAGAAAAGGACCAATTTAGATTTTTATCAATAAACTTTTAAATAAGATAATGTGTATTCTTTTTTAAATGAACACCTCTCCAATTAGTTTATTTATTCTATCTCTGCTGGGAAGCACTTATTAGAGCTTTTGTGATTTGAATAATTTAATGAAACATCAAGAACTGAATAAATACCTGTCTACCTGTCCACTTAAAATTTCCCTTGTTATCTGCTATAATGTATTGATATTGAGAAGTATTCCTCTGTTACATT
This sequence comes from Equus przewalskii, assembly GCF_037783145.1. Lineage (NCBI taxonomy): Eukaryota > Metazoa > Chordata > Mammalia > Perissodactyla > Equidae > Equus > Equus przewalskii. The sequence goes on along the minus strand of NC_091838.1, from coordinate 22,412,984 downwards.
TATTGTGAGTTTTGTAAATACCTTAATATAGCTATGTTTTTTACTCTTATTGATAACATAAAAATAAAAGGCATTGTTTCTTGATGTGTATCTTGTGAAAAATGAGTTTGCGTATTTGATTATTGAGTGAATTTATTGCTCAGAGTAGTATGGGAGCTAGCTTGATGTGTGACTTTGGGCTCTTGTCTTTATATCTAGGCCTCAGTTTTTATATCAGTAAAATTAAGAACAAATCAAAGTGACCTCTGACCTCCAGGTATACAATATACATTCTGGGAAAATTAATTCTTTCCACCATAATTAAAATATCAGTACTAAAACCTATTGTTAGGAATACTAATGCAGCCATTTATGATATATTGCAGACAATTAGTAAATATGTTCTAAAGAGTATTCTTTTATGAATTTTTCTGAGGCTTACTCCCAATAAACTGGCTATGCACTATTACTTAAATCCTCCTGGACAAAGACAATGAATAAAATCTAATCACAAAGCATCAAGACGGTGATATCTTTTACAACTGAAAACCCCAGCATCACAGATACGTGTATTTTCTAATAGGCTAAGAAGTGATTCTGGAAATGAAGGCAAATTTTCAGTTAGGTTTCTTTTAGAGTCTCTATTAACAATTCCGCTGAGCCTCATGATTCAATGATAAAAATGTGAACTCAAGATTTCACTGTCCACACTGAATCATGAAGTTTTGACCACTGGGAAACACAGCTGGGGAAGCTTATCCAAGGAAGAAATAGTTCAGCAATGTACTTTGGAAGATCGTCTTTACACATATTCTAAATGGAATTTAAACCAGTCATTGAAATGTCTCCTTCATATCTACTGTTAATCTTTTGAGATGAAAGAAACTTATGAAGTATGTATGTGTGAGCAGATCTACTGTATTATACTTGTTTTAATTTCAAGTTAGAGAAATCACAGATTTTCTGACTCTTCTCTGATAAGTCTTTTCTTAACTCTAATCTTCATCACCACTGAGATTTCTTTGAAAAATAAAGAATAGTAACTCCAGTCTGCCTATGCCTTCTTAGGCCTTCAGTATTTGTTGAGCTATATATATATATATTGTCTTATCATATCCACTCCCCTTATTTAAAAAACATTTATTTGCCCCTACATATTTTCGGATCACACTTCATGCTTCCTGAAGCATATTGGATTTTTCAGAACTTAAACACCTTTTGGGGATCTCTGCATCTTACAACTTTTTGGCTTTTTCAAGCAATAATATTCTACTTTGGATATAGGACCACCTTTATGGGTTAGTATCAATTCAATTCAACATTTATTTAGTGAGGATCTTGTCTAAATCCAGTATTGTGTTAGGCTCTGTATGAGACCAAAAAAAGAAGAAAACGTCTGGGTCTCCTCACAAGTATGAGACCAGGATGTATTCCCTTGTCAGTTTCCTTTCACTCACCTGATGTCAAAGATGTCCTCTGTCTGCATCTTCTCTCCTCCCCAAGTCGCAAGCCAGATTTCACATTTGCAGCAAGAGTATCAATAACCACTCAGGCAACCCAATCCTACTATTAAACCATGTTTCTCCAACATCAGATTCAAAGGTCTGATCACATTGGCTTGGTTCCCATACACTGCACAAAATATGTCATCATTAATCAGAGGCAAGAATGGAGCAGAAGAGACACCATGTACTTTCGTGGTCTTTGAATCAAAACACCATCTCCTTCCCAGGCTGACTAATTACACTGAAGTAATTAGGCTTAGTGTGCCTGGTAATCTAAGTAAATAAATTGTCTAGTACAATGATCCCCCTTGCCTTTACCCCTGTGTACTACAACTTCTGCTAGGTAAGTTCTCATTATCAGTCTTCCTTTCAGTTTAGATAGTTTTTCCATTTTCCAAATCCAATGCAAGAAACATTCGCCTGATTCCAACCACCTATCTGTGACCTATTATGTTGCTTCGAGTCACAGAAATTACTTTCTTTATCTTCTTCCTGGGATTGGAACTTCTTTTCCCAATGATCCCTGGAATCACACTCTTTAAATTCTGCACGTTGAGTTATCTGCTGGTTCTCAATGGAGATTAATAACTTTAGAGTTTTGTTTAACACAGGGAGAAAAAATTATTTTTCAAAGCTGAAATCAAACCCACCAACCAGCGCTAATTCCTGAGGCGGTGTTGTGAGGGTGTGAATTCCTTATTTTCAAACATCATTTTCCTTTACAAATCAGTCTGTCCTCCCAACAAATGTCATCTTTTAATAACATCATCATTCTTCCAGGCACCCAGACTTCGAACTTTAAAGTCATCTTTGGCTCATCTTATTCTTTCCTGTCCTATATCCACTTATTTTCCAAGATCTAATTTTCTATGCTTGTCATTCCCACTGCATAATTATTATGTAGCTTCCCTCACCTTATATGTCATGTGTCATTCTTTTAATTGCTCATTTGAACTCCATGTTTCCTGCTTCAATCCATCTTGCATACACCACAGCCAATCTTTATCAAGGATTACTTTAAGAATATCAATTTTCTGTTCAAAAGTTTCCAGTGGCTTTATATTTCTCCGCAGAATTAAGATTAACCTAGTTTTAGATATTGTGACCTTGATGATCAGGCCTCAATCTATGTATTCTACCTTATTTCTCACTTATTCAAATTATACCGTCTTATTCCAGTCCAGCTGACCTCCTTATCATCCCATTAACACACTAGATTCACCCTCACTTATGAGTCTCCAGCCATCATGTTAGTTAGGGTCCCTGCATGAAATGGATGGCAAATTCAAAATGGATAATTTGAAATATTTTAATAGAGGAATACTTATAGAAGTGTGGACAGAAGTGAGGAAACTACCAATGATAGTGTAATTTCCTAGGGCTAGAATCAGTGGGAATTGTTGCCATCTGTAGATTAAAAGAGGTCAGAAGATATAAATTCTGAATAAATTTGAATAAATTTCATCCAAACAACATTCTGTGATCATTAAATTAGAAGTTAATTTTTAGGGAGGGTACAAAGTCCCTACAACCAGAATTTTAAAACTTCCTTCTAAACATCTCTTGCGTCAAAGGGACAAAACAAATCAAAATTGAAGAATTTATTTTAGAATGATTAAAACCGTACAAAAGAGAATCTACAGGATACAGTTAAAACAATGTTCAGAGGATGTTCATGGCTCTTAATACAAATAATAAAAATGGAAGAGGGGATCCACTCATTGAGTAAGGAAAAGAATAAAATAAATATGAAGAAAGCAGAAAGAGTAAAATGCTAAAGATAAAAGCAGAAATTAACAAATTACAACATAGGAAAATATAACTGATATATAAATAAACAAGCTGGTGTTTTGAAGTAATCAACTGAACAGACAAACCACTAGCTAAGATAATCAAGTAAAAAGGAAGGAAACACAAATACACAAAATAAAAAACGACAGGGAAAAGAACTTTTGAAATTATAAAAATTTAAATAAATTCCTAACAGAAGACTTTACACAATTCTTTCTAAACTAGTTTGAATACTTAGATGAAAAAGATAAATTTCTAGGAAAATCAAATTTGCCAAAACCAACCCCAAGAAGAAGAGAAACTTCGAATTTGAATGTCCTTAGAAGAAATTTAAAAAACTGTATCAACGTGCTACACCTTCAAAAAGGACTTCACTTATAAGTTTTCACAGGGACTTCTATCAAAACTTCAAAGAACAAATAATGCTATTGCTATTTTAAATGAATCTGAGGCTTACAAAATAAGGAAAACTTCTGAATTAATTTCGTGAAGGGAATGTAACAGTAATCCCCAAACCTGAAAATGATTGCAACAGCAATTAAAAACACACAAACAACCAAATTGCAAACTAATCTCACCTACAGATAGTGATGAAAAGTTATAAATAAATCATTAGCAAATAGAATCCAACAATACAATATAAAAGATTCATCTTGAGTAAGTGGGGTTTATTTCAGGAAAATGAAGACAAATTGACTTCAGCATCTTAATCAATAAGGAAACATCTTTCCATTCTCACTAAATTCATGAACAAGGCCAGAATTACTGTAATATCCACTACTACTTATTATTATATTGGAGAAATTAGCCAATCCTTCAAAGAAAATCAACAACTTGGGGCATAACAATTAAAAGGAAGGAAGAAAAATTATTTTCATTTTTAGATTATACAATAGTATACTTTGAAAACTAAAGACAATCAGTGAAAAAATTAATATAAACAACAAGAGAATCAGTAATTTAGCAGGTTATAAAAGTTAAAATACGAAAATCAATGACCCTTTTATAGACCAAAAATAACAATGTGTAAAATATGTTAGAAGAGAAAAACACCACTTATTATAGCAAGAACAATAGCAACAAATATCCAGAAATATATATATATATATATATATAGTCGGGGGGAGGTGAGGAAGATTGGCCCTGAGCCAACATCTTGCTAATCTTCTTCTTTTTTGCTTGAGGAAGGTTGTCGCTGAGCTAACATCTGTGCCACTCTTCCTCTATTTTGTATGTAGGATGCCACCACTGCACGGCTTGATGAGCAGTGTATAGGTCCATGCCCAGGATCTGAACCTGCAAACCCCAGGCTGCCAAAGCAGAGCGTACAAACTTAACCTCTATGCCACTGGGCTGGCTTCCAGAAATATTTTTGATAAGACGCATGCAAAGTCTACATGAGGAAAAATCTAAAATACCCCTGAAAAGCAGAGAAAGTAGGCTCGGTCAAATGGACAGAACTTCTATGATTTTTGAATAGAACAACTCAATCAAAAGATGTCAGTACTTCCCAAGGTAATGTATAAATTTAATGTGGTAACACAATCCAACAAGTTTAATTTTATTTTGTTGTCTGAAGCTACACGAGCTAATTCTAATATTAATAAACTTAAAAAATAAACAAGAACTGTCTAGAAAACCTTGAAAAATTAGAATAATTGAGTTCCAGGATGCTAACTGCTTAAAAACATAATATAAACCCTCTATAATTAAAAGAGTATAAGCTAATAAATAGATTGGTATACCAATAAAACAGAATGGAATCTGAAAACAACTAAAATATATGTGGAAAATTTTAAATGACAAAGGTGCAATTTTAAGTTCTTAAGAAAGATGGAATTTTTAATAATTAATCTGGAAGACCTAAATAGCAATTTAGAACAAGGTAATTTAGAAACTATATCCCATACAACCCACTCTGATAAACTAAAAATGACTGCAGATCTAAATGTAAATATTAAATCATACAAGTACTAGGGGAAAAAGAGTGAATGATTTTATGACATGGGAGTGGAGAATGCTTTTTCAACGAAGATTCAAAATCTAAAGTAATGAGAAAATAATTAAGTAATCTACATACAATTTCATTTTAAAATTTCATGCCAAAATAATGCACCACAAGTGGTGCAAAAATACGAATAACGAACGGGAGGAAAATACTTGCAACTAATATCGCAGACAAAGATGTCAATTCTGTAATGTATTAACGGGTCTAAAAAATCAAGAAAAGAGATGACTTCCAGAATGGCAGTGTGAGGACCTCCACAGACCTGTTCCCGAGCAATACAACCATAACTGACCAATATTAATTAAAAAAAAAATTAAAGTCTCTGGAAAGTGTGCTAAGTGTTTACAGGAAATGAAGAAATATTTCCTGAAAAAAATCTACTAAATCTTGGTGAGAAAAGAGTCTGTGTCACTTGACCATGACCTGCTCCTTCTCTGCCCAGCCCACTCTGCGTGAGGGCAGCTCCACTCCCCAGGGGGATGTGGTTAGGAAATAGGGATCCTTGTCCACACAGCTCCTAGTCAAGGCATATGATATCTTTCTAGGACAAACAGGCAGCCAGAATTTCTCATCATCTCCCAGCTCCTTCTTGCAGAGGCTAAATTTCAAGTAAGCTAAGATGTTAGGGCTCTTTTCTCAGCCCCTACTTAAGGCAGAGTCTCTACTCTAGGTCGTAATCACCTTCTCCCTAGGTCACTCACACCATATGTGGAGGTTCAAAACTGAGAAAGCCAAGCTGAGAAGATCTGAGTCTGCTGCCTGCACCCAGCATCCTGCTCCTAAATCGGGAGGGTCACTCTGAAAGAAGGGGGCCACTGCCCCACCCCCAGCTAAAGAGCAGTGGCTCAGAGATTTTGCTCAGAGAGAGAAGCAGGTCAGAACTTCGATCTTTCCCCAAAGAAACTGACTTTATTTGGAACTGAGTGTGGATATGTGCAAGCCTAAGGTGGCTTTCAGAAACAATGGAGATTTTTGTGGAAAACTATTAAGAGGAGGTTGGTAGCTCCATGAGAACAGCAAGCTAAACTGAAAGCTAGCTACTTTACCAGAGACAACCAGAGAAAAAGATAAGAAAAAGTCTTCTCAGGGTCAGAACAAAACTCAACTTCTGACCTCAAAAAATATCCCTGCCAAGGATGTTAGACCTTGGAGAAATTTATGCCCCAGGGCATTATTGAAAACAAGAGAGTGATTATTAGTCAGCTATTAGCACAGCCTAAAAGCTACAGACGATGCAATCAGAGGTAGACAGCTTAACAGAGAGATGAGAGAAAGAGACAAAGAGAACCCCGCTAATCCAACTGGCATCCCCAGATGACCATGTGCATGCCCTAGGGTGCCCTCTCTGAGGAGTGAAGACAGGGCTTTTAAACTCTAGCTGAGCAGTGTTTCCTGGTATAAGGTGACACTCATGAGGAACAGACCAAGAGTATCTGCAGACACTGGCCCTGGCACCACAGCACCGCTGGAGCAGAGCCAGCAGGCACCTGCAAGCAGACTTCTTGACACGTGAGAAAAATAACCTCATGCAACTTGCTGCCGTCCAAACACGGAGATTAATACAAAGTGCAGGGTTTTTTCTCCAAACATCCTAAGACTCAGTTGGTAAGTCATGTGCTGGTGGAGGGGGAGGTGGGAGTGGAGCTTGTTTAAAAGTATAGAGACCAGGAGTCCACTCTAGGACATTCTGATTCAGTGGTCCTGGATGAGGTCCAGAAACTGGTATTTTTAATAAGCATTCCAGAGATTTTCCAGAAAATGGCACTTCACTGTCAGTGTTTAGTTTCAAACATTATAAGAACTACTTTATATTAGTCTAATTCTCTTCTTCTAAACTCTTTAGTTTTCACTGGATTCATCTTTGTTGAGAAAACTTTTAGTTTTTCAGGGATATAGCTATGCCCAGAATCTCAGGATTATGTCTATGTGAAAAGATAATTTAAAATAGTTTAATTAATGGATTCATTTTAACCATATTTCAAAGGAAATTTTGCAATATATAAAAAATGAATTCCTTTTACTCACATTCTGCAATGAGCACTCTAAATGAAAGCTATTCAACTCAGTAGCATAATAAAAAAAATGCTGCCTCAATTTTGGATTACTTGTGGGCACGCAATAAGATGTCAATTCCACTCCCTGTTCCTACCTGTCAATCCACTCCTTTTAAGCTGAAGCTCCTCTTCTGTCTATTCGAAATAAGTAAGGATTAGTAAATACTCTTTTACTGTCTTCACAAATGGTTTCTGAGTTCTCTTTAACCTCCATGGCCTTTCGAGTGCAACAAAAACATCCTTCACTCTCAAGAGCTTGAAGCCAAAGCCGCCCATTCAAAGAACTCATTGACGTCATTTGCTTCTGGAACAGGCAAGAAAATAGCACGTAGAAAAAGATAACTTCTTGGATGACACACAAGTCCGGTTTGCATTCTTCAGACTTGAACAAACAAAGGAGATATTCCTGAATTCGGGAACTACTGAATTTCAACTTTTTATTTTTGACTGCTATATTACTAAATAAGTCTCTTTCAATCTATTTTCCTTTGTTTAGAAAAATGAGGGCAATATCACATGTTTCAAAGGCATGGCTATGGAATATAGAAGATTTCAGTAAATAATTTGGGACTGGAAACTGCTAAGTGCTAAGTATTATTTTAACTGCTGTGCCGCAGAGAGCATCCGTCAGCATTGCACTCGGGGTCTGGGAGTTCTGTGAAGGCTAGTCATCCCATTTAGCTTCTTCATGACTCATTGATCTAAGCTTTTAGACACTGCTTGAACTTCATGTTTCTTAGAAAGTAGTTAGAGCTAGTAGCAGACTGCTCACTGGGGACAACTTGGAGTGCCCCAAAGCAATATTAATGATAGCTTGAACTGGGTAGTAAGGGAATCTGAAAGGTGAAAAATTATAGGCCTATAAGGGATGTTCCCTTCGATGCTTCCAATTTTGCTCTGGGGGTGGATTTTCTCTAAAAATAAGTTATCTGAGTGACTGGAAAATTCCAGGAGCAATAACTCGTCAGGCTGTGACTGTGGGTTTTCAGCATCTCTGCCAATTTTTATCAAGAAGATTCTGCAAAGCACTAGAAATCTGAAATCTGGCATATACCCCAGACTCAAATTGCTCTTGGACTCTAAATAATAAATATTCCTTATCCAATGTTCAGTCCAGCTACCCGTCTGGCTGGAGTGAGTGCATTTTCCATAAAGCAGAAAACATGAAGATTTTGTGTGCTTTAGTTTGGTTTCCTCTGAAAGGAGAGCTTGAAAAGGGGTTTCAGGGCAGGTAATTTGTCTGAGAGATGATCTTAGAAAACAGAAGTGAGAAAGGGAGGGAGACAGAAAGACACAGAAGGAGGGAAAGCCAATATATATAAGTAGGCATTATTGTTTCCACTGCCGTAGACAATTGGGCAATTCATCCAGAACCTCTGAGAAATGAACAGAATACTTCCCAGAAGTGTCTTCATGAAACACAGGACGCTGAAGCTTTTATCTACTGACACTTATCTCCCATTGGTTAAAAGTCACTGCCAAGTGTATTAGCTTCAGGCTGTGCCCACAAGCAGGCCAAGCAAGTTCTGTTGGCATCTCAGAAAGCCCTGGAGCACGATGCATTGAGTCAGGCTATGCTTGTCTGAGGTACAGCAAGGTGAGTCATGGTCCATATGCCACTGTCCACTGTAGGTGAGGATACAAATGAGATGAGCCAAGTGGCCTCTGCTATAGTCCAGCCTATCGTACTCTTCAGACTGTGTTATGTCCCTCACTAAATCCATCCTGTCACTACATTTTCAAGATGGGGACTGACTGCAGTTTCCATCAAAAAGCTTTACGCAGGCAGGTTTAGGAGAACAAGCTATAGTCCTGCCAGCTGCAACTGGTATCAGGACCACAGTTGGAATTTATCATCTCCCTCTGTAACCACACCTTCTAGAATTCCCTCACCCTCATCCAGCACTGCCACAGAACTAAATTGCTTACCTGGTAGAGTGACACAGACCTTCATCTCAGAGGCCCTGTGTTCTTGATTGCCTTGCCCTTTTTGTGCAATGCTTGTTACAATTGTCTGTTCTGTGATCATCAGGCATAGGAGCACCAAAGCACCCCAGGGGATCCCCAAGTTGCAGCCATACTCCTCTCTTAGTTCCTGATGGTTATCAGAATCTACACTCAAAAATGCAATAACTCCTTTTTATGCCGAAATATGGAGTCCAAAACAACTAATCAGAGCTCCAGCTTCAGGGGAAACTGTCCCTTGGTGCAATGTTTTTTTTTTTTTTGGTATTCTTTTCCCCTGGACCTCTGATCCAGTGGGGCCTGAGGTCTCTATAGCACACATTCTGCAGGGGTGTTGCCGGAAGTGATGGGGAGTGAGGCAATTCTACTCATACACTTGTTTGATGCAGATGTCTAACAGTCCCCATCCCAGGCCTCCAGGTGCATTACTTCCTATGAGTGCCCTGCTTTAGCAGAGGATACATCTCAAGATTACACATTCAGTCTCCACCGAGTGCCCATCCTTATAATTTAATCCAGGCTGCATTTTTAGCACATTTTGCCCTATGGCAGCAGGAGATATTTAAGCATTGCCGTGAGTCCTTCTGGATGTCACAGCATGACCTGGGTAGATAGTTGACTAACCTGAGCCTATATTCTCTTTTTTGTTCAAGGCTTCTTAGGCAGTTAGGAAAAGTCAGCCAACTCCACAACCTCCCTATTTACCATTGACCCACACTGTTCAAGTGCTGGAGCTGTGGCATCACCCAGTACTCACCCTGCTCTTCTGTCCACCCCAATCACCTCTCACATGATTTAGTAATTGTGATGCTAGGGACTCCAGAGACTATTGCCCCCTCTAATAATCAGAAATGGAGTGATGATCTGTGATAGACCAGTTCCAGAATCCCATCCTGAGTACTTTCTAGAACCACTTCGTGTACCAAGTGTCTTAGTTTAAGTTCCCCTAGTAGGAAAGCCTGTGACAAGGGTGAGAGTGCAGCTATTTTTTGAGAGATGACCACAGGAGAAGGAGGAAGCAGAGAAATTGAGGTAGGGAAAGACGAAAAGCCATTATAAGGGCACGTTTTCTAGGATGCTTCTATAATCAACAGCAGCTCAATTCTACTGTGTCTGCTAAGCGGCAGAGAGAATGCCCCCAGAATTATCAAATGGCTCCCTTCCCCTGATGAAGCTGCTAAATTTTCTGCACTTTTAGGCTGCATATGAGCATAGGCTGAAATGGGATCCCACTAAGTTGGATAAGATCTTTCAAGAGAATAACAAAAGATGCAAAGTGCTTGATTAGTTGGGATGCTGGTAGCACAAAAGCAGGCTGAGCTTCATTGGAACTGTCTACCATGGTTAAAACTAAAATAAAAAGTGGTCCAAGTTGTTGTGAAAAGAGCACGTGATATGTCTGCTACGATGTGGCATTAGGGGGACGGAGGAATCTCTTCGCCTGACCTAACCCTCCCCCTCTCCATGTGGAACCTTGTCCTGCTAGCCCCAATGTCCAGATACGACTCCATCAATGAGGTATCTGTGTTAGTGCTTGGAGAGCAGGCAGAGACTCACAGCACATTCTCCTGCATTCTCATGGATGACCTTGCAGATGACACTGGTTACACGTAAAAGAGGACTGCAGGTCTTTTTGCAAACTGTGACCTCGCATTGTACAGAGAGGACCCTTGTCTCCCACCACTGCTCACGGTGCATATTGAAGTCTAGCTAAACTGAACTTGAAATCCTTCCCCAAAGACAGGAGGCAGGGGTTGTGGTTAGCACAGGGCTGGAAGGTGATAGACTTGGGTTTAGATCCTGGCTCTTAACCAACGGTGTATCCTTTGTCAAGTTAAACAAACTGCCCATGCTTTGGCTTCCTCATCCTTAACAAGGGGAAAGCATCTCTTTCCCGAGCGTATCTGAAGGATGACATTTTGGTTTTATGTGTTGATATACATATCGCATGCAATGTGTCTTATACACTGTCTGGTGCATAGTGAATGTTCTGAAAGTTTCCCAGGGGATGGCAGCTTGTAGTCCACTGGGTCTTTGCCCAGCCTTCTCCATCTTCCCTGATGCCCCCTCCCATGCATCCTTCACAGACACTCTCTGAAGTGTCCTTTGGTGGGCTCAGTCACAGTTAGTCACAGTGCTCACTAACATTCACAGACCAAATGTAGTCATATGTGAGACATTGCCAGATGCCATGGGAAAATCAAATTATGTTCTGTATTTTTCCCCATGTGTCACTCCAGGAACCCTGTTGAAAAAGAAAATCATTTAAATCCTCCATGACTTACAGTTAGAAAATCCATGCTATGCTTTTGTAACTCTAAACAAGCATTTGGATAAATCACTCTCATCCCTTCCATAGGTACAATCTGTAGCTTGTAGGATCAAAGACTGGTGGCCCTCTCCGTTTTGTAGATACAAGCTCAGGCTAGTTCAAGTCCTCAAAGAAGCAGTCACCAGGAAAGGTTAGACACACAGGCAATTTATTGGGGAAAATGCCACAAAGGATAAAGACAGAGGGAGCAAGAGTAGGAGAAAAGAGCCTTTAGACTGTCGTGGTTGTGGCACCTGTGAGAGGAGAAGGGAATTGAAGAATTGAGTAGGAAGGGCAATTCTGAGATAGTCTCACCAAGCTGATAGGAAGTCCCCAAACAAAGACAGCCTCTTAGAGGAGTCCCAGATCAGCCATATGTGCCTGAACTCAGTCATTGATGGGAGCAGCAGGGGGAAGCACGGCCTCAGCATGCGAAACAGAGCACTCAGAAGTGCAGCAGCTGGAGGCTGCTGGTCCTCTGCAGGAGGTTCTCTTGATGGGAGATATCAGCTGGAGCATCTCCATGGTTGCCACAAACCTCTCTCTTTTCAAAGCAGCACTATCTCCTTTTGAATATTTGAGCATATATGACTTCTGGCCAAATTCTCTCAATAGCTTGGAGTAAAATTTGTCAAGACCAGCAGACTCGGACTCATTTAGAGCTAAGTGTATAAGCCTACACATCCTGATCCCATGCAAAGTCCCAAATGCTCTGAACAAGGCTTAATCTGCAAGGAAGTTTTGAGCCAAGCAGGAAGAAATGGTTGTCCTGCTATTCAGCACTCATCGATCCCATGAATGGCATTTAGCTCAGCCCCTTCCGTCTTGCTCTGCCCCATGTGTCTAGGATTGTAAATGAATAGTTAGCTAAATTTTAATGCTAGTGGTAAATGTTGATTTAACACGAGCAACCCAGTGCTAAATGTTGATCTCTTCTGAGCCGCTGATTGCAGATGTTTTTGCTGCATCATTGGGCTTTGGCATATAACCAACTCCAGGCATTTCAGGCAATGCCTTTGACTGATCTGGAGCTTTCTGTCTCATTCAGTGAATCATTCCTTCATTTTTCCACCCCCTGCACATTTCTTGTTAAGAGATGTTCGTGTTCGCTGCAGTTGGCAGGTTGAGTGGAGAGCCTCAGACTGCTCTTTTAACAGAGAGTTTCGTTTCTGTCCTGTGGTTTATCAAACAGCTTCACTGGTGCTATAATCAGTTTGCCAAGCTCATCTTTTGTCTCTACTGATGGGCATTTGGCTGCAATTTTTTTTTTTCCAGGAGGGAGTCTTCCTCTGTCTACAGATCAATTTGGACTTGACGTTTAAAGCTAAGACTTCCTTCTATTTCTGAGCAGTTTTGTTGATATCACTTTCTACACTCTGTCAGTTCCAATGCTATTTAGTATCTTTTCTAATTTAGTATTAAGAGTGTTGCAGAAAATATAAACAACCTGGCACTTTTGAGACTTCCGACACTCTGGGGTTAGTTGCAATTTGTCTCTTTTTTTCTTTTTGATAACCAAGGAGCCAGACAGGTTTTATCTTTTCAACATCCTATGCCAGGGCAGACTGAATGCCATGAGTTTTCTCTTCCAGGTGGAGTGACAGAGTTAACTCATTTTTAATTTTTGGTATGAGGATGCACAAACGACTCTTGATTTTATCTCCCAAGAGAAAGCTGAGAGTGGCAGCTTCGATCTCATAGGGAAATCAAGTACTCAGTGTCTGAGGGTTGCTGTGGACAACTCTTCGCTGCTTCCCAAGAGATGAGGTGCAGGTATTAGAATATCATGCCGGCCCAGGCAACGGGAGACGTCCAGAGATGATGTCACTGGATAAAACCGGTCCAGCTCTGAAAAGAATACTTCTTCCTTTGACCATCATCTGCCTTCCGATTACAATCATTATTTAAGGATATAAGTGCTTTACAAACAGCAGTTCATTGTTTCTCAAATCAATTTGTGAGGTAGAAAAGGAAATGGAAGCTTAAAGGCATAATCTCTACAAGGTCTGAGGTGGTGATTTAAAGCAATCGTTGGTGCCCCTCAACTTCCTTCAGAGAAATTTGATCATTTCGCTTAATGTTTGTTTTCACCTTTCTTTTTACACAGTCTTATTTTTAATTAGGTACCAGTAGCCTGGCATACGGAATCAAAGAGAAGTGTATCACTGCAAAAATACAGGGATAATGAATCACACAGTACAGAAGGCCTTCCATTGTGTGCACACTTTTCTTCTGCTGGCGATTTTATTCTGTTTATTTATAACAAGGGGAAAGTGCTTTTTCCGTTTCCTTTGGATACATTATATATTTGTTCTCCTATTTTTTTTTCAGGTAAAATTGGTTTATAAAATTATATAAATTTCAGGTTACATCATTATATTTCGACTTCTGTATAGACAACATTGTATTCACCACCAGAAGTCTAGTTGCCATCTGTCACTATACACATGTGCCCATTACTCCTTTTGCTCTCCCCCCCATTTAGCCTCTGATTTGAAAAGATATCTGTACCCCTATGTTCGCTGCAGCATTATTCACAAGAGTCAAGACTCGGACACAACCAAAGTGTCCATTAACGGAAGAATGAATAAAGAAGATGCGGTATATATGATATATTTGTTCCATTGCATGTTCTGCCTGCTTTTCCTGGGGACGATGTTTGCTGTTTATGTCTTTGTTTCTTGCCTTCCTTCAGTGTGGCCACTTAGCACACTGCCACATTTCAGGACAGGAGGAAACAAAAAGGCAGTCTTTCTCTTCTCCTTGACCTTGAGGTTTGATAATTAAGGGAGCTTCTTGTGCTGTGTCCCCACATGGCAACAAGAGCGCTATGAATACCTAGAACCACTTTCAGTTCAATTCCATTAAGTAAAAATTTATGGAAAGTAGTTCCATGGAGTTATAGGGACATGCTTTTTTATGATTATTATTATTGATTGTAATAGGTTTCAGTAGCATTCTAAACCTGGTATCTACAGTCCATTGTGAGGATGGAGAAGATACCTGCAACCTTGAACATAGCTATTAGTTTTCCTATCATTTGTCCTTGAAGTATGAGCCTTGGGAAGTCTCTTCTAACTATTTTACGTGCACTGAAGTAGATTTTAATTTTTCATGGTGGTTTTACCTCCTAAAAGCTATAGTTTAATTTTTTAGGATTATATCTTCTTTAGGTTATATTCTCAATGCCCTAGAGATTAAAGTGGGAACAGGTTTGAATAGCATACACCAAATTCTGACAACATAGGTCAGACAAAGAGCTGCAGGAAAAGAATTTTCAGGCTGGAGGTTTTTATAAAAACATTCCATAAGAAGAGAGGAAATAATCAGAATTTATCTATGAGCATTTATTCTTTACTCTCCCAGTTTAATATAGAATACCTTTTTTAGATCAAAACCAAATTAATATAGAATACTTTTTGTAGATCAAAAATGGCAATAATGCTTTTGGGAAGACAAACATTCTTTGATGTAATCCCTTGCAATAGACTAAACTACTGAATTAGAACAATCAGGAAATAATAACTGATGTCCCACAATATCCCCAAAGAGGAAAATTAGTGTAACTGGGTTCTCTTAACTGACACATTACACTAATGAGAATACCTATTTGCCAGGGGCCACTCAGGATCTGTCAGCAGTGGTTTCAGAGAGCACAAGGGAGAACAGTAGCTGCAGCAGCAAGGTAGAAAATGAGTGTGGAGCCGAAGTGCCAGACCACGAAACGGAGTCTTCCAGGTCTGCACCTGCTTCAGGGGCTGTTGACAGAGCCCCTGATGGATGTGTGGAGGAGTAGGTTCTGCCACTGGGTGACCTGTGTCAGAGTGGGAAGTCCTAGGAGGTGGAAAAGAGCATCATGCCTGGGCTGGTGAGGCTCACGAAGAGGCAAAAATGGAGAAATCACCTCTACTGGCTCCATTCTCCATACTGCTGGCGGTCTGGGACCTTAAGCCCCGCTGTGATTCCAGGATGAAGTCAGCCTAATTCACAGGGTTCCGTATGTTACTTCTTTTGCAGGTGTAACTGGAAGAAAGGAAGTGTGAAATCAACAAGACGAAGAGAGAGTTTCACACTTCAATCCTCAAATCCTCGGCCTCTATACCACATAATGCCTCTGGGTCAAATCTCAGCAAACTGATAAATTGCCTTCCTTACTTCCATGACTGGGCACCACTCTGTCCCTGCTCTTCTCATTCAACTACATACCACCTAATAAGGAGATGGGGAATAAGCAAGGGGCCACCAGGAGGGTTCATAGTGGGAGAGGAAAGGAGAATTAGACAGTGGTGCAGAGAAGTGGCTGTGACCCTGAAGGTAATGACAGACCACTATTTTCCCTGATTCCTACCTTGCACGAACCTTTCCATGAGGATGTGTGTATTGTTTATATATATTTTTAATTTTCTGTATATCATAATGTTTCTGCATTTTAAAACCTTTCTGGCTAGGGAGAGACTGCCCCTTCTGTAGCTAAAGGACCGAGCCCAAAGCATGCCTTTGATTTGCAAATTAACCAATCTGAATTTGGATTTGGAACCAATCAAATTAACCAATATCAGCCCCGTGCACTCCAGGAGGCAATATGCCTTTGCCTTAATCATCCCAGGGCCAGGTACCAGGCAACTAGGGACCACCCATACAGCTGGGAGCCCACTGAAATCATTCAAACTAGTCAGTCCTAAACTCTTTACCCTGCCACGCCTTGCCTTTCCCTTGGAACCCCCAATAAAGGGTCTAGCCTCAGCTTTCCCATCACTCTGCTCCTGCTTTCTGCCTCCTCACTACCCTGAGTCTTCCCCAGGTGGCTCCGTATTGTGTGCCAGGGACCTGTGAGTATAATAAACTTTGTTTTCCCAAATCTCTCCTGTGTCTCCTCTTGTGGCCACACCTGACTGACCATCACATAAAAGAACACAGAACAGCATGAAATGTTTTAAGTGTGCTCTGGACTATTCAGAAATATCCAGAGAATCAATGACAAGGGACACAAAAGTGGATTTTCTTTTAATATGGGGATTTTTCAGCTGTCCTTTTCATTTTATTGAACTCACATACCTGTCCAAGCACTGTCCTTGGCCCTTGGGGATACAGGAATGGAGAAGTCATGGCTCTATCCTTTAAGGAGCACACAGTCAACTGGATAAGATACTTAGAAACAAATAAACACCCTTTGGGCATCTGGTGCTGTATGAGAGGTGGAGAATGTTGGGGGCCCAAGAAGGGAGAGGTCATGTCCCCTTGAGCATCAGAGAAGGTTGTGTGAAAGAAAGCATTCTTGTTTAGTCACCAAGTACTTTACCTTTTAAACCATTTGTATTGACGAATGTCAAAGATAAGAGGCTATATGTATGAATTTCCAGGAAAAGTCAAGCATTTTGAAGAAGTTTCCTGAAGAAACGTTTTCTCAAGCTAAAGGATTTCAGAACTGATATGCTCAGGTAGTAAACCTGGGTGCTGAATAAAAGGCTTTAAAACCCCTATATTCTCAATGGACATAAAACTTAAGAAATTTCAGATCTCTGATTATAGATCATATTTTTAAGTTTTACTCTACTCCTGCAAAAAATATTCAACCTAATGAAGAAAAAATTATTATCCTTATCTGTACACAATAATTTCATTCACTTTATAATATAAATTCTGATTTATGTTTGTATAGTTTAAAAAAAGAGGGAGAGGGGCCAGCCCCGTGGCCAAGTGGTTAAAGCTCCACATTCTGCTTGGGAGGCCTGGGGTTTGCGGGTTTGAATCCCAGGCACAGACCTACTCCACTCATCAGCCATGCTGTGGAGGCATCCCACATACGAAATAGAGGAAGACTGGCACAGATGTTAGCTCAGCAACAACCTTCCTCAAGGAAAAAAATAAAAAAGAAGAGGATTGGCAATGGTTGTTAGCTCAGGGCAATCTTCCTCACCAAAAGAAAAACAGAAAGAAAGAAAGAAAAGAAAAGAGGGAGGATGAGAGAATCAGGAATTGCCAACCATATTAGAAGAAAAAGGATTAGCAAATATACTCTTGATCAGTGAGTCCCTGGTAGCATCAAAGACATCTATTATTGATCTTGTAATTTTAAAACATGTAACATGCACAGAATATGAGACTGTTTTTTATTACGTGATTCATGAAAATTAAGCTCATTGTTTTATGATTCCTACAAATAAAAAGTCAGGTAATGAGTCTTTTCTAACTCCATCTCCTAGGAAAGTGCTTGTGGGCAGCATAGACTGGGAGAGGTGGGCATTGCTGCTTAGCCAAACTCATCTTGCAAAGAACACAGCATGTGTGTGCCATCTGTACCAAGAGATGGTGCACAGCCTGGCTAAACAACTCCTTCATTTAATTCTCTTTCCTTTTCATCCATCTGTAAGACAATAAAGGAAATTAAAATCAGTGATGGATTGTGTTTGAGTGCATTATCATCAAGACTGAATATACAAACAATGCACCAAATGAGAAGCTATTTAATCACATTCTTTTTTTCTGTGTATCTCACTCGGTATATCATGGGCCAACTGACTGACATTTATTTTATTCAAAATAGGAAAAGAAATTCATTTACCCCATTTGAGTGTTTCTCCTATGTTAAAAGAACATTCTATTTTCTTTGAAAATTTATATTTAGGAAAATATAAGAAAATCTTTATTTAGTAAATGGAAAGCATTATCATATAACCCCTTTGATAACACCACTACTTCAGTTTTTTTCCTTTAACTGTTTATTATTAGTTTATTGATTTTAGTTCATAGAAATCTTGGGTGTAAATTCTGACATTTCAAAAATGGCAGGAAATTAATTTTCTGCATTAGAAAGGGCATAAAGGTGCTATTTCTTTTATTGAATCAGATTATCTTAGTGCCTTAGATTTTATTTGGGAATTAGTTTGGTACTCCTAAAATAGAAAAAAAAAGTGATCCAAAGTCTTTTAACGATCGAATTTCATTCCAAGGATAAGCTTATGCCCTGGGATAATTGGTTCATCTATTGCCTTTTATTTGGGTAGTTACTCATGTGATCATAAAAATATTTGCTATTTCTAAAAGGGTTATAGTACCCACAGTGAATAAAAGGAGCTGATCTTATACAGCAGGTGGGTGTACAAATTGCAAGATGAATCTGCAGGAAAATTTGAGATTGTTTTATAAAAATGGTCTTCTCTGCCTCCTTTGAGTATTTGTGACTTGATACTGAAATGCTATTCATTTATTCAGTTAATAGGAATTTACAGATTGATTGATTTCAGGGAAGGGAGAACTCCAACTTCTCAGCGTATGCAGTTTCTCTAAGGTGGGTTATGGTTACTCATGAAAGACAGTGATATACTGATGCAACAGCATTTCCCGGAATCCATAGCACTGTCACTTTTCTAACCATCTACCTAACAGCTTTGTGTGAGAAGAGAGTGCTGTGACAGGGCTAGAGCTGTGGATTTTGGTCAGTACTCAAGTATGTTACACTATCCCAAGTCAGAGAAGAGTGAAAAGTAGGATTTAAACACTGCCACTGCCTTACACTCAGAATGCTACCCTGGGCAAGTTATTTAGCCTGCCTGGGCTCCAGTTTTCCAATCTATGGAATAAGAATAATATGCCTTCAGCCTTTACACAACTTCAGCCCTGTAGTCATATGTTACGGGAAATACTGCTCCAATGCTGGTGGAGTGCCTTCTACTCAGGGCTGACAATCCCACCCTGATAGTTTAAATTGATGGGTGAGGGTGACATATTTGATCAAAATGCCAAATGAGGCATCCTTATTGTCCAAGAATTTACACACTCCGAGAAAGTTAAGCAGAGCCACCTGGATGCACAGCAACACAGGGTGTAACACCTTGATTTATGGATTCATAGATATTTTAGTATCATGTTACTTTACTGAGCAGACTGTCCACAGGTGGACTCTAACAAATTTATATCCTGTGAGAGTCTCGCTGGAGGAGAGAGACATACAGTTTTCCAAAAGTGGGTGTGGCTTGAGTCAAAAAGTTGGAGTGATTTCATTAGGTAAATTACTGTGGCAATGCATTTCCTTCAGGGCAAAATTGATATTAAGTAGGAGGACCTGAACAGGCCTGGTGCTATGTTCTGAATGTTTGTGTCCCCTCCAAATTCATATGTTGAAATCCTAAAGCCCAATGTCACGGTATTAGGAGATGGGGCCTTTCGGAGGTGCTCAGGTCATGAGGGTGGAGCCCTCAGGAATGGGATTAGGGATTACTCTTCTTATAAAAGAAGCTCCAGAGAGATCTCTTGCCTCTTCCACCATGTGAGGACTCAGCGAGAAGACGGCAGTCTATGAACAAGGAAGTGGGTTGGGCCTTCAACCAGCCACACACCCGGATCTGCCCGCACTGTGATCCTGGACTTTCAGCCTCCAGATCTGTGAGAAATAAGTTTCTGTTGCTTATAAGCTACACAGTCTGAGTATTTTGTTACAGCAGCCCAAACAGACCATGGCAGTTGAAAAACTTGTATCTGCCTTCTTTGGACTCTTCTAGGATGAAGAATGGGTGCCAATAAAGGATACGAAGGACAATAAGAAGCAACACCAAGAGCCTCTAAGTTCAGTACTTTCCTGACTACTGGTGTGTTTGGCATGTGCATACGTTTCTGGGAGGCAAAGCCTGGGTCTGTGTATGAAAAATATTTAAGCCTCTAAGACCAAAATAAATAAAAGGGTTTTTTTTAAGAAGAAAAATCTACGTGTTAGTTTCCATATATTGCAAATTAAAATAATACGCATTGATATTAGGATAAGCAAATATAAGATAATATAAAAAGATAACATAAAAATGAAAAAAGCTCCTGCGTTAAATTTGTTAAAATCATTCTTCCCATCTTCTAATTTTTCTTTATTAAAACACTCAAAGTAAATATTTAGCATTTTTGCTTCAGATCCTTCATTTATAAGAAATAAATCTTACAAATATAATTGAACTCCTATTCCCATCCCATTTCCCAAATATCCCAATGTTTGTGTGTGTCCAGGTATGTGTGTAGCTGTAAACAATCTGTTACTACATGTGCTTTTTTTTTTTAAGATTTAATTTTTTTCCTTTTTCTCCCCAAAGCCCCCTGGTACATAGTTGTATATTCTTTGTTGTGGGTCCTTCTAGTTGTGGCATGTGGGACGCTGCCTCAGCGTGGTTTGATGAGCAGTGCCATGTCCGCGCCCAGGATTCGAACCAAGGAAACACTGGGCCGCCTGCAGCGGAGCGCGGGAACTTAACCACTTGGCCACAGGGCCAGCCCCACTACATGTGCTTTTACATTTCTTATAAATTATATCATTTTTTAGATTTTTTTTGACATTTGCTGTTGTCACTCAACATTGTTTTTCCAGATTCAACATTGTTTTTCCAGATTCATCCATGTTGATTCATATATATTCAGATAATTAATTTTAACTAATATATAGTTTTACATTCTATGCACATATCACAATTTACTTTTCCATTTTCCTAGTAATAGGCTTTTAAATTATTTCTGATTTTTAGCTATTACCAATAATGATCCAACCAACCTCCTTGGACATACCTTTTTTTTTGTACATGGGTGTGGATTTCTCTAGGAAGATTTACCTGGTGGACTTTCTGGTTGCTATTATACATATTATATATATGTATACATATATTTTGTATTTTTATATACATATACATATATTTTATGTTTTTTTAACCTTATCATTTACTGCCAAATTACTCTCCAAAGTGGCAGATTTAAATTCCTCTTAGCAGTACATGAGTTCCTGCCATAGTTTTGTATTTTCACACTGGCAAAGGTCACAGTTTTATAGTTGTTAAATTGCACCTTGCTATTTTAAACTGTATTTCCATAATAATTCACCATTCATTTCTATCATCTTTTGTGAATATTGTGTCAGAGTCTTTAACCAATTTTTTCTATTGAATTATCTCATTGATTTGTAGGGATCTTTGGTATAAAACGGATACTAAATTTTGCAGTTTCATATTTTGTAAAGATTGCATTCAGTTTTCTGGCTGTATTTAACCTTTACTTAGGATGTCTATAATTTTTAATTTCCATGTAGTCTAATTTATCAGTCTTTTCTTTTGGTCTTCATATTTTCTTGTGTTTGTTTAATAAATCCTTCCTTACACCAAAGTTATTAGTTTCCTATCTGCACTTTTAAATGTTTTAAAGATTTATTTTTCATATTTAAGTCTTTAACCAAAATGGATTTGTGTGATACGATATAAAATACAGATTTTATTTATATATGGATAGTCAGTCATCCCAGCATTGTTTACTAAACAGCACGATTTTTCCACTTATTTGTCATATTTCATCTCTCATTACAAGCCCAAAATATTCAGCATATCCATGGATCTATTTCTTGATGCTCTATTTTTTTCCCCATTGATTTATTAGTGTATCATTAAGTCAAAGCAAGCAATTTTAATTATAAAAGTTTTAATATCTGATAGGGTATTATATTTCAAAATAAACTTGGCTCTTCCTTTCCACTGATTTTTCAATATGCCTTTTAAGGTCAAGTTCTAAGAAAAATGCTAGTGGAGTATTTATTGGAATAACCGTAAATTTATAAATTGCTATCTTTATGATTCTATGCCTTTCTATCCATGAACAGGGTATCTTCATGTTTTATTTTTAATTTAGGTATATATAGGTATTTATGCCAGTAAATAAAATTAAGTGAAAGATCGTATACGTGTTTTCTGGATTAATTTTTAGGTACATTAATGTTTTATGCTGTTATAAATGTTATACCTCTAAAATAATATTTTCTAATTGGTTGCTGCTGTTTTATTACAATATTATGATTTTTTTTTACTTTGACTTTATATCTAAAAATTTTATTGATTTGAACAGTGTTGACTACAGATTTTCTATGGGTAATTTTAACATCTTCAAACAATGGCAATTTGTGTTTTTTTTCTGTTTCTAATTTTATGACATTTCTTTGTCCTGTCTTACTGCACTGGCCGAGATCTCTAGGACAATGATAAACATAAGCAGTGTCAGCAGACGTCTCTTTCCTTTTCCTAGCTTTGATAGAAAATATTGATTAGGTTTCAACATTAAATATGATAGTGTTGATGGTTTTGTTATAAATAAACATATCAAATTAAGAAAGTTGTCTTCTAGTCCTAGTTTGGTATAAAGTTTTAATATAAATGGATATTGGATTTTAGCATGTTTTTTCTTGCATCTTCTGAAATAATCCTACTTTCCCTCCTTCAGTCGTTAACGTGGTAAATGACATTAAAAGACTTTCTATTGTTAAAGCATTCCTGCATCACTAGATAAAACCAATGCCATTATTCTGCATTACTGATGATTTTTTTTTAATATATGGGTTAACTTAGTTTTCTGATATTTTCAGAATTTTGCATCTATACTCTTAAGGAAATTGGCATATCATTTCTGTCATCTGCCTATGGGAGGAACTGGCTGAAAATCACACAGCTAGAGGAGAGAAGTGACTCTCTTCCTGCTTCCAGAATCTGAAGCTATCTCCGGTGGTAGCTGCAGTGATAATAAAGCTGCAATGGCAACAGTTCTGGAAGTAGTAAAAATATTGATTTCAGCAGCAGCAGCAGCATTGAGGAATCCCCATAATGGAGGCTACAGGGGTAGCACTGGGAATAATTCAGGAAGTAATGACAATATTCACTACAGCTGTAGCAGCTGAAGTGCGAGTCCTCATGGTGGCAGCTTCAAAGACAGCAGTAATGACTCAGCCCCAGAAATGCAACTTCCTAGGCTCCTGCTTAAGAAGCTGAACTTGGCATCTGAAGCCTTGAGGCACCAGCCACTGACCTCTGAGCAACATTTTCACCTTACCAACTTAGAAGAAGCAGAGATTTCTTGCAATTACTAATTTTTGCAAACCTGATCTTCAATCGTTTGAGCCACAGACGCTTGTAACTGATTTCTCTATGAAATATGATAATTATAACTTGTTTTGTTAGCCCACGGAGAGTCTTAATTTTTTCATTAATTGCAATTGTGGGAAAATTGGGAGAGATCACATAAAAATCCAATTTTCAGCCTTCTCTTGACAATCTTTAGGGCTGGCAATGCTGATTCAGCTCCTTGCAAGGCAACAATTGGCCAATGCTGAGTAATTGCTGCTCCCTTTAAACAAGACTGTCCTCCCAGTTCACCACATTCCCCATCCAATCTGCTTCCATTATCATACCTCCTGCCAGCCTTGCACACATTTACATTTGCCACATCTACTATAAATGGTCAAAACATAACAAAATTTCAGAAATATTTATTTTCTTCACTTACCAAAGCAAGATGTATTTTATAAGTTACATAAAGATAATTGACTTAAACTTGAGTAGTAATATTTAGAGTCAACTGTATCTATTAAATGACAAATAAATAGACATCAAATAAACATAGTTTTCAAATTAATTGTTTGGAAATAGCAAGATTTTGTTTTGTTTTTGTTTTAAGCTTCAAGAAAAAAATGGCATTATTTGTGCCAGATTCTCAACCCTTTGTAGTTTTGGATTTTTTTTTTCCTTCATGGATATGAATCCTTTGAAGTCAACCAGGGCTGACTGCAGAGGACTCTTTGTGCAATCCAATCAGGCTAATTTCAATTTTAAGTGCAGGAGACAGGCCTGCTTTTCATCGCCTCCTTTGTGAAGCCTTGATGGATTGGCTCGTGTTGAGTTAGTAAGATTTCCAGGAAAGGACAGTACAAATGCTGCCCTAAGCAGCCTGTTAATAAATAGACCTCAAGTCTTAAAATCTTCCACTTGCTATTTTATTTTAAGAGTGGAGTAAAGCTCCACTAAAGCGCAGAATACATTTCACTTAGCAGTTTCATCTGAAAAGCTGCCAGTATTTACATTCCCACATGATTCTAATAAGAAGTGCAAGTAAGGAATCCCTGTCTAAAATAATACACAGACTTGTAAAAGCAAGAACTGGTGAGAAAAAAGAAGTAGAGTTTTGTGCTAATTTAAACATACTGTCTAAATATATTCTTATTTTGCTTTACCCATCTAAAAAAACTTTATAGAAATCTTTTTCGAGGATTATGGATAGAATATGATGAGATAAGCTCTTAAATAACTACTTAAAATTACTTTCAAATAATTATTAAATATACGTTTGTGTGTGTGTTCTTAGGTGTAAAAAAAATAAATCATAATTTGAAAAGAAGCATGGGCTATATTAACCTTAGAGAAAATTAATGTGTTTCTTAATAATTTCCTTTTTACTGCTTGAATTCTCCCAAAAGAAAGAGAAAAACAAACGTATAAAATAGTGAACAAAAAACAAAAGAAAAAAATCAATTATGTAAATTCAACATTAATTTTCAATTAAAATCAAGAGAATTTAAAAAATCGGTACTAATCAAAATAATACCTGCCTCTTACTGCACACTCTATTGGTCTGGGGAAGTTCCGAAGGCTTTATATTAATGTACTCATCTAATTTTCATAACACTTCTGGGTTAAATACCTTTTCATGATCCTCATTTTACAGAGAAGGAAATGGAAGCAATGAAAGCTTCTCAATGCCTTGGAGCTAATCCCCTGGAGAACAGGATTCAGGCCAACATAATCAGGGTCTAGAGGTTTTACCACATGTTGCTGGCTGTCGTTGGCCAGATATATGTGTTTCATGTAGATTTACAATGAAACTTTGCCAGTGTCTTCTCCATTACACATGGACAGTAGACATGTCTTTAGGAGTCTCAGGGCACATCAATTCTATCTAATTTCATCCAATTCTGCCCCTCCAGGTCACCTTCAGTTTGACTGAAGTGCTCTGGGAACTTTTTGGCCTGAAGGAGGAGTTAGTTTGGTGAAGCTTGGGGAGGGAAAGAGCAGTTTGATACGACTTTATAGAGCAGTGGACATTTCAGTTGATGCTTGAATTTGATTATGAATTCCTCAGGTGAAGGTGGATAGGACGTGAGCATCATGCTCATCTGGAGCCCAATTGTGGAGGGGGGAATGTTGTTGGACATTTAGTTATGCCAGGGAGAAAGACTACAAGATGAAGATGGATGATAAAGAGCTCTGTAAACCATCTTAAGACCTCAGCCCACACCTGGACCACAGTTCAGCAAACTGTGCTGGAACAACACCTTTCCACATGCTATGAGATACTCAGTGTGCCACAAAGAGGAAAGTCTTGTACACACCAGTTGCTGATAACACCTGAGACTTGAAGCCAATTCTAGCTTTAAGATAATGTTAATATCAAATTTAGGAACCTCTCCTGGCTGGTGAATTCTTTCCATTCTTCTTATCTTGAGCCCAAACCAAAAGTCAGGCCTCTCTGTCCACTTCTTGTGGTTCTACTCTTCTACCCTTTGACTCATTCTCAAGCACTGTTTCCTATTTATTCTGTACCCTTTAGACTGTGCCCAGCGGAATCCAACAGTATTGTAAGTAAGTTCTTCTAGATTTTAACCATCTTCATAGTACTCTCCTACCACATCCTTGCACTCCCAAGAGAATAAAGTTTTCCTGGAAGGTGAGAGCTGCTCCCTCCCCCATATAATTGCCGATTTCTGAACCTAGAGCAATCACTCAAACAATTACTGTTCCATTCTTAAATAAAAATGTACTGAAGCTCATGGCATCAGGTTATAATACCACCATTCTGCCCACTTCCATATGATCTTCAGCTTCTGGGTCACTCTTCTGCATTTAGGAAGAACTTTAGTGCTTGATTCATGGACTTTTTTTCCAATCCCAGTTTCTGCCATTTTCAGGGAGGTAGAATTCTTTGACCAATTGATTTCTAACTATTTTCACTTCCCATCAGTTTTAGCCACTTCCTCTCATGGTAGTGACCTAGACCTTTATATTAGCCAGAATTCCTTCATCTTTGAAATCACAAACTCCTACAGTCTACTCTCTGAATCTAGTACTTGATAAAAATAGTTCTTGATAAGGATGCTCTCTAACCTTCCTCAGACTGAAATATTGGCCTTTCTGTCTCATTTTATGCTACCACCATGTCCCTCCTTTCCGAAAGACTCCTTCTGTGGTCTCTCTGACTCCACTGGTCAAGGATGGTAGTCTTGTTTCCTATAAAGACCCCAGAAGACAGTGAAGGGTTTCATGATGCAATCACTAATAGAAATTGCACACCAGAAGATAAATACCTGGCAAATCTGCCAATAGGAAAATAGGTTAGGATGGTGACTTCATCAAGCACGTATTATGGAAGTAACAACTGGTGAAATTCCAGGGCCCTGCTCTGGTTAGACTATATTAAAATTTTTACCCAATGATATGTTTATTTTGGCTTAATAATCAATTGAACATAAAAAACATCATTGAATTGTCTATATAAACTCATCATAATCTGTCCTTGTGTGCCCAGCTGAAAAAAAATTTTCCTGATAAAACAAGGTTTTGTTTTACATATATTTCTCTTTAAAGACACTTCATTTAGTATATACTGCTGGTTCATTAACCTTGAACTCACAGTCAAAAGCCCTATAATTCAGGCTGGACCAAAGCTTATCTAACACATATCTTCTCCGTAAGGTACATCACAGCCTTCTTGCTCTTAGGAACACTAGATAGTCCTTTAGCACTATGCTTGGGGTCCGTTTAAAACAGAAAACTCCCCAAGAAAAAACACAAAAATGCAAAAAATATGGCCCTAAATGAATTGTGAAAAGGACACGTTTACAGTAGGGGAACTGAAACTAGAAGGCGAAGCATGACCTTGTTCGACTGCAGCAAGGAACCTGTGCGTCAGGCACACAGATATTTCCCCCTGCTCTGCACTTGTCTGCAAACGACTGCAAAAGTGCTATGAGCAGTGACTTGGAAGCTGCAAATAAATTGAAGCTAGTAGGTGAATTTGTAAATACAGATTCTGTGAATAATGGGGATTGATTTTGTGGGGTGGGTATATATATTCATTGGTGTATTCTCAATTTTTTTTTTTACTGATAATGGTGCCTAATAAAACAAGTTTAGATAGAACTGACCTACAGAATAAAGCTCAAGCTACTCAGGCAGGCCTTCTAGAACTTTAATAACCTAGTCTCTAATTGTCTCTTACTAGTATACTACTACTGCTGCTGCTGCTACATTACGTACATGTTATGAGGTTTGCAATGATGTCTTTGTAATCTCATTTCTCCTTCCAGACAGCAAACTCTTTAATGGTGGGACAAGGTTTTATTTCCCAATGCCTATTACAGCACTTGGTTCATTGTAGAGTCTTAATAAATATTTGACCTACTATTGTTGTCATTACATTCTTTTTAAGAAAACTGCATTGGATCATACAAGAAAAGAATACTCAGACAGATGGGAGAAGAAAAGACCAGCGAAGAAGGTTAACAGTAGATTCAGAAGAAAGAAGGACTAAGGAAAAGCAATAGGATTTGAAGATGGTCATAGCTATTATTCAGGGGGCCCCCTCCCAACGAGTCTGTGAAGAGGGCAGTCAGACTCAGCCGGGTCTGTTTGCAAAGCTCCTGTTCTCTGCCCTCAGGTCATATGTCTCCATCTCAGAAAGAGGCAATGGAAGGAGAGGAAGCCAGATTTACAGTAGCTTTTGGAGGTCATATTAGGAAAGAGCGGTAGTTAAGTTTGGATAAGCGGCCCGAACGAGCCTGTGAAAGGCCTTGGATCCCAAAGGAGGTCCAGAAGACAATGTTGTTTCTAATTTCCTGTAGGGAAGGCAAAATACCACCAGCCTGCTCTGGTGAAACTTGCATCCCTGGGCTGAGGACGAGCTGACATCTTTGGCCTAGGGAGAAGAACGCAGGCCCTCTTTAGCCAAACGCTTTAGAAACAGACTGTCTCCTGGGCAGAGCTGCTGGACACCATTAGCCAAGCTTTTGCTCCAGGCATTAAAAGATAAGGAACAGTAAGATTCAGGCCAAACTTGTAGTTAGAACCTGGCTTGGAGTGCCCAGAGCTTTCCTTTCTCATTCAAGATCAAAATTAGTATCATCGTGTGCTTTTTTAATATGACTAAGCCATCTGCATTTACTTTTTTGATTGTCTAACGATGTTTATGCTTAAAATGATTGTGCTGTGCTATAGAATTTGTTGTATTTACTTTACCCTCATCCTATGACTTAGACTCAAGAGTAATGAGAGGAAGTTTTGCCTGAATTCCTGTGCCTTAGACCAAGCATTAATGAGAGAAAAAAATTGCCTGTCTTCTTTTGGTTAAGCTCAGAGGATCCACTCCTATTTTTTGTAGAATAAGTTAAATTTACACAGATTACTAGCAGGTTCCTATGTTGGTTATGATAAGAAGACTGCTTTCTTCTGCACCATCCTTTTGCAAAGCATTTAGATAAAACTCTTCCTATCAGTTTGCTTACAAATACTTCACCCCTTAGTCATTTTACATAAAACTGCTTCAATTTCAATGAAGAATGTTATTTCCTAGCATGAGATATAAACATAAATGAATTTAAAGTTACATTATTTTTATATCAATATTTTAAAGGATATATTTAAAATAGGATTTTCTAAAAATACTGATGATACTACAAAATACTTAATGACGTCCACACAAAATATAACCTCAGACAAAAATCTTCTGAAGCTCCTGTATCAGAGTCAGCCAGCACCTGAGGAAGGGACAGGCTGATCTAGAAGACTTATCTGCATGGGCATCTCAAGAAGCCCCAGGCAATGAATGGGAGCCTGAGACCCTCCTTGGATATGGATAAAGGGAAAAAGTTTCTGGCATGTGTTTCTTTAACCACATGCACAGCTTTTTGGATTAGCATCCTCAATGATTCTCATTTGTACTCAGCAGAAATCTTCCCTCCCCTCCACTGTCCATTTGCCCATCCATTCACTCAACAAACATTTATAAAATTAGGAACTATGCTAGGAGCAGGGCAAGCACAAAGAATGAGCCAGGACTGCTGCCTCTGACAAATTCTAAAGGAGTCCTGGAGTATTCTGACATAAAATGCTTGTCCTTTGGGATTATAACTCTATTTGAAATGAAGGTTACTGTCAACTATTTAAAGAAAAAGTCTTCTATCTCCCTACTTAATGTGATTCATGGATGTGACAAATTTCTCAATGTTCTTATGACTATCTCGTCTTCCTTTTATACCATGATGGGAAGAAACAAGCTATAGTATTTATAGAGTTAAATATAATTCTTCTCATTACACCTTCCCTACTCTGCCAAAGAAATAGTAAAAGTCAAATACTTTTGTCACTTACTGAACCATAGCATCTAAGAAGCGCTATCATGGAGTTGACTTCTTTCGTGCCTATTGCATATCCTCAAATCATGAACAGAGAACACATATCACTGGAGAAATATTATGTGGTGACATTAGTAGACCTAAAAAAGAGGCTTTAAAAAATCACTTAAGCATGTTAAAAAAGAGCCAACAATAGCATCCTATAAGCCAGGCATGTAGGGAAAAATACCTTATCGTACATGAAATAGGAATTATGCTATTCACAGTTAGCCACATCTCTTATTACTAGAATTTATGCAGAACATACTTATTTTACCTTTAAAACCTATTACCTAAGGATTAGAGAGAATAAACTGATCACATAAAATTTGGTAATCTGGTCCATTTTAATACAGTGGAAAACAATGAATTCAGGTTGAAAGAAAAAAAATACACCAACCTACATGAGACTATGAGTAGGCTCAGACAGCGCTCCTGCCCACATTGAGGTTGGAAGTGAGCAGTCTTCACTTCTAGCTTCTTCTGCCTCCCAGATCCCCCACTGCAGCTGGGCTCCTGTTCAGCTGCCACCTGAAAACTTCTGGGATCCTGTCTGAAGTCATGTTTCCTGGTGTGGGATTGGGGAAATGGCTGACAACAAAAATAAAGTCTTTACAGATGACCTGTCCCACAGGCTTCAATATTAGGTTTTTCTTTTATCGAGTAGGAGACTAGTGTGTACAACAGTTTGCAAATGTGGCTGGCAAGCATCCAAAATCACCCTGGGGTTTCTAAGCCCCATCCTGACCAATTATAAAAGAATCAGGTGTGAGAGTTTATAAGCTTTTGCTTCAGCAAGACTCTGTAACAAGCATTGCTAAAAAGCTCAGTGGCTTACACACACTTATTTCTTCCTCACAGGCATGCAAGTTGGTTGTGGCTCAGCTGGGCCGGGCTGGGCTTGGGTTCAGGTCTGCTCCACATGTCTGTCATTCTAGAGCATAGACTGAGGGAATAGCAGCCATCTGGGTCCTGCTCTTTGCATGGCAGTTGGCAGGAGCATAAGATGAATGAAAACACGTGATGGCCCTTAAAGCCTGTGTTTGGAACTGACCCACCCTCACTTCTGCCCACCTTCTACTGGTCAAAGCAAGACACATGACCAAGCCCAAGGTCAGTGAGGTTGGGAAGTATACTCTACCCTAAGGAGGAAGGGAGGAGGAATGATCACTTGGGGGTTGGTGCTAGGGACAAGGTTTAATAAACTCTACAGCTGATTCTTATGAAGTCAGCCATGCACCCCTTAGAAGATTGCTATTTTGGTGCCACTAGAGAATATAAAAGGAAAGGTGGGCTCCATTCTTTCAGTAGCTCAAAAAATATGTATTGTTACCATTATGCACTGTCTAAAGACAGAAAATGTTAATAAAGCTCATATAATTCAATAATAGAGGATAATTAAGAGTGAAAGTACATAAGAAAAGGGGTACCTTATACAATTTGAGGATGGGGATGAATGAGTACATCAGGGAAGGCTTCTCAGAGGAGGCAACATGTGAGCTCAGCTACTATGATGGGTGAACCTTTTCTAGAAAAGGGAAGTACATGAAAGGAAGGGAGTATTCTAGGTAGAGGAGATTACAGGACAAAATGGAGAGTTTAGAAACAGCATACTGTATTTCGCAGAGAGTCCCATGGGTTTTCCAAATCCTGCTTCTCTTTCTTCTTGGTCCCAGAGCTAGATTACCTTTTCCAGCCTCCCTTGCACTTGGGTGTGGCCATGTGGCTGAGTGTTGGCCAGAGAATAAGCCCAGAAATGATGCATTCCTTTCCAGGTCTAGCCCTTTAAAACCTCCCACATGCAAATCTGCATTCTCTCACCCTTTCCCCTTCAATCAGCTGAATGGGAGGAGGATGAAGCCACAAGACTGAAGGAGCTGTGTCACTGGATGATCACATGGAAGATCTTCCCCAGCAACTAGGGACATTTGTGTGAGGGACAGAGAATGTTTTATTGTGTAAAGTCACTAAGATTTAGGATTTGTTCGTTACAGCAGGTAATAATACTTGTTTTAACTAATACAGTTTACATGCATTTTGCTGATGGTAAGCAAAGGCTATGAGGCGGAAAAAGATATAGCAGCCACTGAGTAGCTGTGTTTGTCACTTATTCTAGATACCTCTGTCGTTATTTTGAGAACCAAGTGAATTAAAAGATATAATAGCACGTTAGAACTATAAATCTGGGCAAAGCATTAATGTTGACATGTACTCATGCCCAGTGTAAGGGGTGGCTCCTCCTGCAGAGACTGTCTGCCAAGTGCAATCATTTATAGTATGCATTTATGGCAGAAAAACCCTGACAGCATTGTTCTTTTGGCAGCTTTTCTATTTCTAATGTGCTTTGATGTGTGTCCCCATAGATTCAAGTTTATCTCTAGCTGAGATGGACCTCTCTCTCCATCTTTCAACCTTGGAAGTGTCTGTTATCCAATGAGACTTAAGGGAGAAAACCCAGCCCCATTAATCAGTGTGTCATCACATGACTGGAATTAAAAAGTAAAGCCGTAAAGCCTGAATCGAAACGACAGCAAGTATCACAGGTGTATGTGTCCGCTTCCATTTCAAAGTAAGACACCATCTGGAAGTTGTTCTTTCTGCCAAAAGGGGTAGAGACATAAAAGCTCCCCTTTCCTTTTCAAAATGAGGACTCAGCGAACTGAGCTCTGCTTCATAGGGAAATAAGCCCTCCCTGGAGATACAGGGAGATACAAGGGACTCATCAGAGAGACAAGCAGGAAAAAACCCTTGTCAGAAGCAACTTTTTTTCTGAACATAAGAAATGATAACTTGTGTTATTTTTAAGTATTTATTTAAAAAGAAATCATGTTTCCCACTTGTACTTAAGCACTATCTTTTCCACAGCTGAATATTTGCGAGATTTGTGTTGGGCCTTCTGTTGCAAAACAATAAAAACGGGACACAGAAAAGAAAGAGATGATAGCTTTGTATTGAAAATAGGTTTTGAGGTACACACAAGCAGAGACTGAGAATATGTGGTGTATAATTAGACTAAGAGTCTTGACACAAAGAAGGGCAAGATGACTTCATTGGAGATCATCACGATACAGAAAATCTACAAGTAGGCTTGGCAGAACCGATCAATGCTGGAAGAAAAATACATACCAAAACAGAGAGTTGATTTTTCTAGTCACCTCTTGCTAAGTGTTCCTAATCCTTAGTGAGGAGGAAACAGGAAATTCATGTCAGCACGCCCATGGTGTAAAATTTCCAATATGTATGCAGTATATCGTGATGTTTGGGTTAGCGATCAGGAATTGTGTACGGTTCTGATCCTACGTTGTGGGTTAAGTCCTTTTCTGCTAATCTTTTTCTTACCTTTATAAAATCTGGATTTAAAGAATCCTTCAAGTTGTTTTCATGTACAAATAAATGGGATTGAATCCTACAGATTCTTTATTCAAGATGCTGGTGCCAAGAATGGAAGACCAGGTGAGTGTGGCATGTCTTTGGGATTTTAGAGAAGCAGACTCTTAGACAAGAATTCACATGCAAGCCATTTGTTTGGGAGATTAGCCCAGGAAAACACTGAAGAGGATTATCTGAAACCAAGAAGGGGAAGGACCAATGAAAGGTGGATTATGAAACAAATTACCCCCGTGGGCCACCGAAGCTGGGGAACTCTGGAAACGATACAGAATATGCACCTCTGAGTCATGCTGAGGTATTTATACACCAACTCCCATCACTTGGGGCTCCAGGGTTGCTCCTCGGAGGTGGTAATTCTTCACACCTGCAGCCTCTCCTGCAGGTGAAATACAGGTGCTGCCAGGAGGAAGTTGGCCCCAAGAGCACTAAAATGGTGAGGGCAAAGACTGGATATGCCTCTTGGGAAAATTACTCTTGTGCATTTCCCCTTCTGTCCCAGCACCAGTGATTTGGCTCCACACCTGAAGACCTGTTTGCAAGTACTCAGGGTTGTTTGTAACCAAAAATTGAATTTCGTGACTTTTACTTTTTTATTGTAATCAATTTGTTTATACATGACTTACATTAAAAACTGAGCTATATTTACAAACTGTATTTGAAATCTGTCCATTCCTTACACTGTGGAAAACATGTTAGGCAAACCTAAGATGCGAAGACACTGTGTAATAAAATGTGCTCTCTGTGGTGAGTTGCATCTGCTTCAGGTGAGACCATAGCCTTACCAAGGGTATGTCTGGGATCTAGTAAATGCCAAAGGAATCTATGCCATTTGGCCTTGATGCCACTTCTACTTTTCAAGACTGCTTCAGAATATCGCAGTGATTTTACTAATGATTACTCGTTTTCTCTCACTACCAATTTTATCTTATTTTCCCATTCAAAATATAAAGGGAAATTATGTGATTGTACTATCCTTAATTTGTTTTTTTAAATTCTCCAACATTCTGGAATAAAAATGCATGGGAAAAAATAATTTTTGGGAGTTTTATATGCATGTTAAAATACCATGGACAAATAAAAGATCCATCATTCATATATTACTGAAAAATAGTTCCCTCTGTGTTAGCCTGAGCTAATGAACTTTACGTTAGGTTTTGTGTTTCTGATGGGCAGTCTGTTCAGTATTGCATACTCCTGCTGTGTAAGTGTAACACATTTTATGACTGTTTCTTATTTTTAACTATTTATTTTGAAATAATCTTAGACTTACAAAAAAAGGTGCCAGAGTAAATCACAAAGATCCCATGTCCCTTCCTCCATGTTAAAATCTCACAGAAGCATCATCCTATACTAGAGGACTGGTCCTTGAACCAGGTGGATGTGAGGAAGTCTGCTGCAGAGGTTCATCACCTTACAGAAATATTCTCTCATAGATGGTACTGGAAAGGATAAAAATATTTTTTTAATTTCCTTGGTTTAAAAATGAGGGGAAAAAAAGAAAAAAGTCTTCTCATTGGAACACTTAATGTAATCCAATAAGTACATGGGTAAATAAATACATGTGTGCATACATACAAAACACATGTTGGGTGGTATCAGGACTCACTAAGACTTTGTATTAATGTTTTCTTTTTACTTTTAGTTATGCTACCTTCTCTCTTCCTTTGTTACTGCCAATTGTTAGGGGGTCTAGATAAACCACTATGCTGAGGAGTCTGATCTGATCTTCTGGAACTTTGAGAAAAGCAGACAGCAGGGGAGAAAATTTTAATGGTAGTAAGGAAGTGTTCGAGTCTCCGATATGAGGACTCTGACACAGGAGGTAAGCAGTAACGTTTGTTGCATAGAAATCCCTAACGGTTGCCAATACTCGGCGATAAATTACCTGGAGAGAAATGCTTGAACTTGTTGGTGTCAGTCGGGGCTGCTCAGTGAATGACATTAGAAAAACTCTAAATGTACATCATTGCAATACTAATTATGATAATAGCAACAACAAGATCAGTGTTGTCAGACCACTGAAGAGTATGATATGTAAATATTAATTGAGGCTTATTTTTCATCCCAAACAGAAACCAGAAAGGTGGTGCTTGGCTACCCCTTTCAAATTATAAAACTGGTTATTACTAACATTTCTTGAAGCAAAATACACCAAAGGAATCTCCTTATTCTTTCTCTCTTCGTAGTTCTCACAAACCTCCAGGCTTTCCAGTGTCCTCAAAAACACTCCCACACCACATATCCATCTCCTACTTCTTTCTCACCTCACCTCCCAAAAAAAAACAGCCCTATGATATAAAGTGCTTATAATAAATAGCTAGAAGTATCTCTCTTCTTAGGGAGTAAGAAAATATTGAAATTATAACTGCCATGTCTTCCCCTGCCTCCAACATTCTGGGACCTTCATTGCTATGCATAACAAGTGGATCAATTCTAACTAGACGGATGGTCTCAACAGGCATTGGGCAGCACATT
Source organism: Equus przewalskii (assembly GCF_037783145.1). Lineage (NCBI taxonomy): Eukaryota > Metazoa > Chordata > Mammalia > Perissodactyla > Equidae > Equus > Equus przewalskii. Next base: position 22,377,289 of record NC_091838.1, on the reverse strand, counting down.
AATGTACCACAGCCTTCCAGCCATGCTTCAAATTCTCCACATGTGTGTCTCCCAATTTTGCTCCAGTGGAAACCTTTTCTTTGCTCCAACTGAGGAGCCATGCTGTTATTACAATGTGTGACAGATAATCCTGAAGTCAAGCCAGTTGTAGGAGGAGGCGTAGAGGATTATAATTTGCTTGCTCCAAGAAGGGGCCAAGGAGGGGCCCAACATCAAGCAGGCACCAGAGAAAAGGCACATATGTAGTGGCACATTTAGGTACTTTTCTCGAAGGGGATAGAAGAATGCTTGATCAGACAGTACACTATTTCACTCAAACAATAATGCTGAACTGGAAGGCTTCAAAAAAGAAAAGAACAGTGAAATAATTAAAGAGAAACTATAATTCCTTCAAGCTGGTGTCTCAAATCCTGGTATTTGAAAGTTCTGTGAAATAGAAACCTGCTTTTCCAGGTCTGGTCTCTAGGTGTGCTCTCTTCCACCCAGTTATCTTATTCTTGGTGTAGACAATTGGCTTCTCTCAACTTTAGGGAGACAGAATTGGAGTTTCTCAAAAGGAATCTTACAAAAAAAGCTGAGAAATAAAAAATATAGAAGAAAGAAAAAATATAGACTTAAATGTCAATAGAGTACGGGTGCATTTGTATAAATATATGCTTACTACTTACATTTACTACATGTATACTACATACACGTAATACTGCATAGATGTGTGTATACGTACATATGCAACATTATGTGTGAAGCATTATGCTAAAAACGTGCACACATTATCTTTTTTCATTCAACAAATATTGAGTCTAACTATTGTTAAAAGCACTGGAGAAAGCATTGTTTTTGATGGAGGAGACAGAAAATTACAAAGTAAACAAATGAATGTTTTGAATGAAAATACAGTAGAGTGACTGGGGTGTGATTTCAGAGGGCATGGTCAGTGAAGGCCTTTATGAGAAGTGACATGAGGCTGAGACCTGCATGAGGCAAGGCTGTAAGAGCCATGCAGATGGGGGATAAAGAACAAATGTCAGGCTTAGTCCTATGGGACAAGTCATGTCATCATACCCACTTTGCATAGCAAAAAACTTGGACTCACAGGGAAGAAAAGTGACTTGTCCAAGATTCTGCAGCTAGGAAGAGGCATAACCACTCATACATTGGATTGGCTGTTCTGCTTAGAGTATTATTTCCTCCTCAATCGATTTTTCCAAACTCCTCTCTAGGTTGCACCCTTCCCATTGCTCTGTCATTTTCTACTCTTTTCTCCTCTCCTCTCCCCAAGAGACAGGTAAGGCCTCTTTTAAACCTTCCCTCACCCTCACAAGAAGAAAACTCAGTGACAGCACTTGGTGCCAACCTCCTTCTGAGTGGCTTCTGCTTCACTAACACATCTCTCTCTTTCCATTCCAAGCCCTTGAGGGGAGGGCAGGCAGTACTATCATTGACCTTTGCAAACCTGGCAACTAGCATAGCCCTTGACATATTAAGCTATTAAGAAATGAAGCAAGTAAGAAATATTTGAGGGCATGATGGAGGAAGGAAGGAAACAAAGAAGGAAGGGAGGAAGGTTTTTAGCTCAGGATGCAGGTCAATTTAGAAAATGACAATAACAGACTTCAGAGACAAATAAAAGTAGCTTCTCACAATTTCTAGACTTGTTACTAGCATTGTGTTATCTTTGCTTCTCTCTTCCTCTCTTTGAAAGTCAAATGCGTTTTCAATTGTCTTAAATTATACAAGGAAGAAATTCCAATCTGGGTGGATCAGCAGAGAGGGCAGTGGGAAAGGGAAAGGTACAGGAGGACACCCCTGGACCCCTGAAATCATACCACATGGGTGGCACTGACTCTGGAGGCCAGATCGATGCAAATTACTATGGCTACTTCCCAGCAAGCACTTAGCTCCAGTGTAGGCGTTACCTGTGTCCTAAATTTCAGAGGCAGCATGGTGAATGTATAATCAAGGAGCTCTTGAGGCAGATTACCCAGCTTTGCATTCCTCTTCATTCGTTTAGTAGCCATGGGACTTGCTGTTCCCATTTCCACATCTTTTCAGTGGGGATGCTCATGGTACCCATCTTATAGGCTGTTGTGAGGAATAAATAAGTAAATATACATAAAGCTGTTAGACTGGTGCCTGGCAAGGACCCAATGCATGTTAGCTGCAAATTTGGTACTTACTAAATAAATAAATAAATAAAGTGATGAAAAAAGGATATTGGGGTAAACATGTAATTTGGAGGGAAGGAAGGGTCATTATGTTTTTCATCATCATTCATCACAATCTCTGGAGATAAAAAAGCTACAATAATTCCTCAAAATTGCAGAAAGACTTGTTCATGTCTTCTTTCTCTTCAGCTGCCTCCTACAGCTTTTGGAAGGGTCGATGGCCTGAAATTTTCTGCATTGTCCTTTTCTATATACTAAATTATTTGTCGGGGTCCATTTTTTTCCTCTTGTTTTCATTCATCATGAATGGTGATAGTTATGCTTATTTTTCGAAAAAGAAGCATACCTTCATAATCCTTGATCATTGATGTCTTACAGGATGGGTTAAAAAAAAGCTTCTGATTCCATTTTTTCCCTTCTCTAAGACAATGGACAGAGGTGGAGCAGAAACAATAAATGTTCTGGAGCCTTTTATTGACCCAAATCCTGAGGTTATTCGTGTGACCCTACTAGGATTTCAAAAACATCAGGCAAGGATTTTCCTGGGAACTATAACTGTTTCAAGTTATAAACTTAGGTCCTGAAGAAATGGCTCAGAATGAGCCAGTTAGTTGCAAAACAAATTAAAAAAAAGAATTCCCTTTAATCCCTGAAGAAACGGCTAGAGCAGAGTTTCCACGTATGGAGAGAATGTTTTAAAAAAGCAAAAATTTCTCTCCTGCCTTTTCTTTTTTACTAACCTACCATAAGGACCCAGGAGGGCAGCAGTGGGTGAGAAACGGGGTTTCTGTGCCAAGTTCTGAAGAAAGCCTCTTCGGAGACAATTGGCTGGTAGCCTTGTCCCTGCTCTTGTAGGCAGCTCGAGCTACTCGCGCACGTAGTTCCACTAGGTACAACAAATGTGCCCATGAAAACTGACATCGAGCGCTGATGAAATTTAACCCTCGGCAGATCTCCTCCACTATTCTACTAGGTGAGAGGGAGCAAGAGAGTGTCCTTGGGATTCACGGAGAGTTAGCCGGGATTTAACTAGCCGGGACAAGGTATTTCCAAGTCCTGCTCAAACAATTTAAGTCTCTCTGGGAAGAAATCTTATTTATCCTCATCCCGGAAACATTCCCCATTCCTAGAAAAAGCCACACATCCTCTTCTTTCTCGCCTTCTCTTCTTTCGCGTCTGGTGACAATTTCAAAGAGCCTTGAGGTCGAGAAACCTAAGCCAGGTCTCCTTGAGGCGTCCCGGTTTATCTCCGCGCTCCGAGCCGGCGCATCATTTCAGCGCCGCCGCATCGCCCCGCGCCAAACCAACTCGGTCTAACTTTCCCTCCCAGACTCCAGCAGGGGCGCCCTCTGGGCCACCGACTGCGGCAGGCTGGAGCGACCCCGGTCCCGAGACCCCAGAGCTGCGCGCTCAGCGCCGGGGGGAGCGGACTCGCCGCGCGGCGCCACCGACTCCTCTCCCGCCCCCCACGCTCGCAGCCCCGCGCTCTCGGAGCTCGGCCTGGCGCTCCGCCGCGCCCGCCCGCCCGCGGCTTCTCGCCTCCACACCCTTCGTCCCCGGACACCAAGCCCTCTCAACTCCCATCCTCTCCACCTCGGGGGCCGCTCAGCAAAACCCTGTTCCCTCCTTTGCACACGCCTCCAAACACCCTCCCAACACCCAGCACAGCCCCCAGAGAAAGGCCAGCCCGGATCTCTCCAGTTAAACTGGCCGCCGAGGATCTCCATCACCACCAGCCGCCCTAATTCACGTTCATTCATATTCATTCTTATTCTCATTCTCATTCTCTCTCCCTCTTCCTATTTCTCCAAAGACTCTTAACAAGCCAGGCCGATCCTCCTCAGCGGCACTCCTTTTCATTCATCCCCTCCCACCACACACACACACTCCAACCCAGACAGCCCACTCCACTTTTCAGACGCCCACCTCCTACATACTCCCCTCCCCTAAACAGACTTCCACCCACTCACCATCTGTAGCCTCCCTTCCGCCCCCAGCCCCGCCCGCCCGGCTCCCCCTCCCCAAGAAGCAGACCTGCACAGTGGGAGGCAGGGACCCCCGCCAGACGCTCGGGTCGTGCGCGCCGTTCTGACCTCTGCCCGCCCGGGAAACTAACAAAGGCGCTGCGCGAGCCCGGACCCCGAGAGGGCCGAGCGGCGGGCGGCGGCCGCGGGGCGGGCGAGCTCGGGCCGGGCCGGGCAAGCGCCGGGCGGGGGCTGCTCCGGAGTCGGGAGGCAGCGGCGCCGGAGGACGCGGATCTCTCGCCGCGCGCGCCGCTCGGACGCCGCCGGCACCATGGGCTGCTGCACCGGGCGCTGCTCGCTCATCTGCCTCTGCGCACTGCAGCTGGTGAGTGCCCCGCGCGCCCCGGCCCGGGACCGGCCCCTGCCCTGGGACTGGCCTCCCCGGGTCCCTCCGCAGATCCGCAGCTCCTGGCGGGGGGCGGGCGCTCCCGCCGGCCCCCACCCTCCCCGCCTCCCCGACTTGCGCTGCCCTCCCTCGCGGACAATCACTAGGTCGCCCCTGCCCTGCGGGAGGGCGCGGTCTCCCTCTTGCCTCCCCCCGCTGGGGTTCCCTGGACCCTTGCCGGGTGTCGCTACAAGGTCCAGGGGTGGCAGGCGAGGCGCCGGGGGAGTGAGAGATTTCCCCGCCCCTCGGTCGGACAGCTGGCTTTAGCACCCTCCGCATCCCTGCTGAAGTTTCACAGGAGCTTGTGGGCTCTTTCTTCTTGCGATGATTTCCAGTGAGGTGGTTTAGTTACAAGAATGGGAATGGCCAGGTTCTGAGGAGACAGAGCAGCTTAAACTCTCAGTTAAGAGTGAGGTGGTTCTTACCTTCAGCAGGTTGCAAGGTGGTTGTTGAGGAGTCTTGGAGCTCCAGCAAGGAGGTCTGGCTGTGTTTTTAAACAGTATTCCAACCCCTACCCTTCCAGTTTCTCTTTAAATTTTGTTGAAATGCTCCACGTTTAGATAGCGACAGACTGACGGCTTTCATCGGGGAGAGAACGTTCTGAAAGGCTCCGTTGGCGCGGTAGCTTGCCGAGGGAGTGCCTGTAATGGGAAGTTCAGAGTGGAATGGGAAGAGATCAGAGTGGACAGTAAAAGGGCTTTCGGTGTGGAGCGAATGCTTCTCTTACCATATGTCCTATTGGGACCTAGACTGGCCCTGTGGTCTAATCCATAGTCACTTGAGGTCAAGGCCGTAGACCTTTTGTGTCAGACTTTTGTGTGTGAGAGATTAATAAACTCCCTTTTATTACACTTAAGACAGATTCTGTAGATGCTTTGCCAAGCTTTTTTCTGTGTTGTTTGTTTTCTAAAGTCACGAACATTAACTAGCGTATTTTAACTAGCAAGAGGAAAAGGCTTTTCAGTGAGCTTTACTGGGTGTCAACCCTTGCAAGACTCCTTAACTGAGGGATGAAATAATGCTCTTTCTTTGGTAGTTAGTCCTTGTTCCCATGAATGTTTTAAAAGGTTTCACTTTTCACTTGCCGCAGTGTTCCCTTCTCCCATAAAAACCTCACTTTAGATGTGCTCTTCATTCTTAACGTGTCCATAATTTATGTATTTATAGATTTTAAATCAGTGGCTACTTTTCTTTAGATCTATGGGACAGTCCCTTCTGTGCTTTTAAATAGGACATATTTTATAGAGTTGTCTTGAAAAATAATTTAAAAATTCACTTGAGCATGAATGTTTTCTTTCACTAAGGAAAGAAAGCCAAAGGATAATCTACAATTTTGCTTATTAGAAATGGCTTATAAATTGGAAAAACTAAATATTTAGTCAACCCTCGAATATGCAAGATTGTAGATAGGCACACCGGATTGTATAAACTATAATGGCATAATTCTTTCTGTTTTACATGGAAATAATGTGTAGGGGTTTTTGATGCAGCAGCTAGTTGGTATTATAATATTTGTGATGATAATGTGTTTGGTGTTTCATCTGTCCACTTTTCACATACACCTTCTCAATTGATACGAATGTAACTTACTTTCCAAAGCTTAACCCCAAATTCCATCTTTACGGAGTCTTCCCTGATGCTCCAAGTAAAATCACGTGCTTCTTTTCCTTTAATTTCATAGCACTTTCCTTTTTCCTGTTATAACACATTTCGTGTTCTTAGATCATTTTAAGTTATTTACACTTACCTTTATCACTGGACTGAAAGCTACCTGAGGATCAGGATCAAACATTGTTCATCTTTCCAAACCCTGCACGTCCTTAGGAGAGCTCATATTAGGAGCTGAAACATATTTGCTGAATTTATGAACATTAACTTTTGAAATCCCTACAGGGTTTTTGCATAAAGATTATTTTAATTTACCCCTAAAATTATCCTCTGAGGAAGGCACCCATTTCACTAGTTTGCAGATGAGGAAGGCAATACTTGTAAACAATTTTTTGAGTCAATAGTTTCTGGATGGTAGAAAAGTGGGGTGGCGGTAAACACTTAATAATTGGATCTCAGACAAAACATATCTTATGAAGCGGCTCCCACTGTGGGAACGGTGGGCGGAAATTACATGTCAAGGACAGGGGAGGGGGTGACATGCCTCCAGTTGTCCTGCTCCAGCTTGAGGGTCAGCTGGGTCACAACCTCTCAATGACCTCCTCCAACCCATGGCAGATTCTTTGCTGAAATGGGTAACAGTTTTCAAATACTGGAAAATTACTCCCTCAGTTTTTTCATGCTGTTGCCAATGTAATGGCATGACACATGACAATGTAATGACGTGTATAAGTCTACTCTAGCATACCACTGGATTGGACTCCCAGATCTAGTGTTTTTTCCACGGAAGCCAACTGTCTTCTTTTCTCTTTCATGTTTTTTCTGCTCCCACCAACTGTTGGAAGATGGAGGTTATGAAGCAGTAAATAAGGGTGGCTGTTGAGAGGGGAATGGTATCTGGAGGACACGTTTGCTGAAGAGATTCTGTGTGCTGAGGCCTAGAAGCAACTGCGTAGGTCATTAAAAGATGGCACATTGATTCCTTCTAAAAGTTAAAGAAATAAATGAAGGGTTTTTATTATCTCATTCGCATTTCCTATAAACCACTCTCCAGAGTAGAACATCAGATTGGGAAGGTAACGGGAGAGAATTTATCAATTTTAGGCTAGTGTATTTGGATGAGCTTTGGTTTGCAAAATTTCAGTCTTCTTTCTGCTCTCTTCATTCCCCTGCTCTGGCCATCTCCCATGGTTGCTTTCTCTCTAGTTTCTACTCTAGTACAAGCAAATTTGTTTGTTTGCCCCAGATTTTGCATTCGTGTTCTTAATTCTGCTAGATGAATTTAATGAGAAAATGAAAAGCATGAATACATGCCCAGAGAAAACTGTGCAAAGTGAATCTTTTCTGAAAAAGCAATTCATCCCTGTGTAACAGATTCATCAAGTTGTCCAAAAACTTTTAACTACGTTTTTGTAAGGAGGCCTTTGGTTTAGCTTGTGTTAAAATAACGTGTATTCTATTATCATATATGTGTAATCTTGAAATAAATGAAAACACCTGATCATATGCTTTTAGTAAATTATTTTTAGTTGCCACATTTAAATGTGTCTTAATTGCATGTCTTTAAAGTCTAGAATTTACTCCACATGTCATTTCAGAGCCTTCTTCTTATACTGGTCTCAGAGAAGTGTTGAACTTAGGTTGGCAGGAACCGTTCCCACAGAGCATTAGATGTTTTCTTGACTTCACAGAGGTCAGACTCTAAGACGTGTTCAACAAAAGTTTGTCCCTGGATGTTATTACCAGGGAAGATTTATTGCACCTTGTATCATTTTATGGAAAGGTGACAGCTGTATTCCTATTGGGCCTAATAATCAGTGGAACAAAATTCAAAACTCTCGCTTTACATATCTACAGTAACAGAAACTTTTAGAAGATTTATAGAAAACAGGCAGTTTTTAACACCTCTATGGGATGTATGTTTTTATTTTAGAGAACATCCTCTCAAATTAAAGACAACTAGCAGTTCTTTTTCTCACGGTGAAAACCAAGTTAACTTTCCCTCACACATTCAAACCGTCTTGTGACCACCTGGGACGCTATAATGCTGAGATAAAATGTGTTGAGAGGTGTCTGAATGACGGTGCTGTAGTTGAGGTGATGTGTTTTTAAACTAAGTTTTATGAAATGCAGCATTCACCTGTCATAGATATTTGGCAATGGATGCAGAAATACGTTTATGTTATTATGTAGATATATTGATACTTTTGCTTTAACGTGTTTTAAATTTTAATAGCTCTTTCTCTTCTCCTATGAAATATAATTCTTAATCATTTAGTTTTCATTCTTTTTCTATATTAAATACGCTGGTTCATCTCATGAAACTCAGAAAAGCTAAGTGAAATTAAAATTGTGGCTAGTAAGAGATGTTAGGTATAATGTAATTGGTATTGAAATCATTACAATATTCTGCTTTAGCCAATTTTCTACAAATTTGGATCCATTTACAGATCTCTTCTCTTGTTGTTATGTGTACATTCAGGGTATTGAATTTACTCGGGAAATATTGTATTATGGTCTTGTTATGGGTTGTATGATGCCCCTGCCAAATTCTTATGTTAAAGTCCTAACCCCCAGTAACTCACAATCGGCTCTTATTTGGAAAAAAAGGGTCATTGCAGATGTAATTAGTTAGGTTAAGATGGGACCCACCCTACTCCAATATGATTGGTGTCCTTATGTTAAGGGGAAATTTGGACACAGGCACGCACACAGGAAGAATACCATGTGAAGATGAAGGCAGAGATCATGATGATCCTTCTATAAGCCAAGGAATGCCAAAGATTGCCAGCAAACCACCAGAAACTAGGTGAGAAGCATGGAACAGATTCTCTTTCACAGCCCTCAGAAGGAAACAACCCTGCCGACGCCTTGATATTAGACTTCTAGCCTCTAGAATTGTGAGACAATAAATTTCTGCGGTTTAAGCCACTCTGTATGTGGTACTTTGTTACGGCAGCCCTAGAAAACTAATATAAGTCTTTATTTTTTATTTTCATAGGACAATAATCACATATTTCTTTGTATTTGTTTCTTTGTGTACATGTTATTTCTTTTACTGGATTTTAAGTCTACGTGGGACAAAGACTTTGATTTACTCACAGAGGCTTCCAGTACACCCTGCAAAGGGTAAGGACTCAGTAAATATTTGGAGAATACATTAATGTATAAATAAATGAGTAGCCACACTTTATTGGGCATTTTTATGTGCCAGGCATTGTTCTAGGTACTTTATATCTATGAAATCATGTAGTTCTCACAACCACTCCTTTTAGAGATTCAGAAATTGAGGCAAAAAGAGTTTAAGTAACATGCCCGAGATCATATAGCTGGTAAATGAGAGAACCAGGGTTCGGATGTGAGTCTGCACTCTCTTTATTCTGTTCTGTGCTTCCTGTCCTTTAAATAATCAAGAACATTCAACAAATATGCATAAAGTCCCTAAGCACTGGATGTACAAGTGTAAACTATTCAGATGTAGACCTGTTCTTAAGGGGTTTTTTCTATCTGAGGGCAGAAGGGCTATCAATAAATATATAAACAAAGATTACCTAATTACAATTCTGTTCAGTGCCATAAAGGAGATGATAAATGTTATATACACGGAGAAGGAGGGTGAGATCTTCTTAGATGATGTGGTCAGGAAGACTTCCCAGAAATTGAAAGCTGAGTATGAAAGAATGACCAGGAGTCAGTCATGCAAACAGGGGGGAACCATTCTAAGCAGAGGAAACCAAATGTGCAAAGCCTCCAGTTTTGAAAGAGCATGGTGAGCTCCTAGATATGAGAGGAGTCTGGTGTGGCTGGGTGCGTATGGGAGAAAGTACACGTAGGGAGATGGCATTAGACACATGCTGTGGCGCCAGATTTCATTGAAAGAGAAATGTGAATCCACTGAAGCATTTTAAACAGCGTCATGGTATCATCTGACTTGTGTTTCAAAATACTTTCATTGCTGAGTAGAGAATAATTAGAGGGAAACAGAGGAAGTGGGAGACAGGATGCTCTTCTGTTATTCTGAGCAAGAGACAATGCGAGTCAGACACATGTAATAACAGAGCAGATAAGGGAAAGGATGGACTTGAGATGATTTTGGAGTAGAAAGCCTAGGAGTTGCTGAGGGGTTGACCTACACATCTTGTGTAACAGAATGTAATTGTGCTGCTTTTTACTAAAAGTGGAAACTTTGGCTGTTGTAGGTGTGGAGGTGGAGCAGGAGTGTTTGTTTGGAGATATGAGGGTCATGTTTTAGACACTTTAACATTCTGATACCTAAGGCCAAGGAGGTGTCAGGTATAGGAGCTTGGAACTCAGAGGACACGATTGGACTGAATATTCAGAATCGGGAATCAGGAGCAACATTGGGATTTCAGGCCCTGGATTGACATCACCTCAAGACAGAGACTGTAAAGATAGATGAGAAGAGAACCAAAAGCAAGACTCGAAGTTGTAAAACTAAGAAAACAGAAATGAACAAAGTTCACTGAAATGGAAATATTTACATATGCTTGTGTTATTTTGTTCTTCATAATATATCAAGTGCTATTGAGTTTTGAAAATCGTCCCCAATTCTAATCAAATCACTTTTATTCTGATCATTTCCATGTGGATTTTTGTTTTGTCTAGTTTCCCCCCTCCCCCACCACGAAGATAATCCTTATCATAAGATTTTGTGAAATAAATTACTTTCTATCGCCAGAATGTCGATAGTACCTTCTATTTGAAAAAAATGAGCTGCTTTATCCATGTTCTTTCACCTTTCTCTCACAAATTTTGCAATATACATTTTAGGTCTCCAGGAAAGATTTGAACAATTATCCAGATTATATAAGGGAAAAATTTCAAATAACTTAAACGTAAGAAATTTTGAGTCAGTGTTAAGTTTTGGCAGCAACAAAATGCACATTAACATAAACTTGGCATATTTTCTTTGCAAGAGTTTGGATGAGTGAGCAGAAAAAAGAACAGATCTATACAGATATATTTTTACTATTTTCATAAGCATTTGTTTTCATCAGGTCAAGTGTGTCTTGCTTAAAAAAGCAGGATTTCAAGTGCTTAATAAAAATTACTCATTGAAGATAAAAATGAAAATCAGAATGGAAAACAAAATTTGAGGGCTTTCAGAACAAAATGACAAACAGTGGAAGCATCTACCTTCCCTTCTTCCTAAGGTCCCCGTCTTAATAGGAGGTTGGGTGCCGTCTCCACTGCCCTGAGGTGTTCTGTGTTGGGCTAGAATCCAGCACTTGTTCTTGCCACAAGGGGCGCCCTGGCAGGGAGCTGGAGGATTGGGTGCCTCTTAGTTTTGCATTTTGAGAGTTAGCTGCCTAATAGCATTGTGAAGGTGACATGGAATAGGACTATAAATATAGTCATCATTTTGAAAGTAAAGCTGATTAATATGTAAGTTAAGATATATAGTAGTTTAGGTAACAACAAGAAAATTAAGAAGAAAAGCACAAATTATTTTTTAACTGCTTGTTTTCATTTTCTTGTAATGCTTTTTATGTTGTAATTTAAAGTAATTTTAACATTCACTTGGGGGAGAGAATGGGAAGATGGCGCCGTGAGTAGTCCTCTTTGTCTCTCGCCCTTCGAGTCTACAATTATTTGGACACTTATCGCTTGACAAAGGATATCCAGACAGCATCTCAGGACGTCTGAGACACCCACGCGACTATACATTGGAAGGCGGATGGACTTTCCTCCGGGAGGATGTGGAAATAGGTGAAAACTCTCCGACCCCGACGGGCAGCCTAGTACCCGCAAGCGGCTTTCTTCCAACGGACGCCCCCAGAGGATCCACACACATCTAGGGCAGGAGCGAGAACACAACAGAGGAGCGACGGTGGAAACAGGTGACCAGAACCCTAGCTAAACCCCCTGCAATTACTCCTAAACGCAGAGGGAAACTTTGGAGTTGCACACCTGAGCCCGCGGGGAGAGTCTCTCCCCGCCATTGGCGGGGAGACCCAGCCTGGTGCTCGGGGCGCCCGCAGGGTCCCAGAGAGAGACACGGAGGGCACGGAGGTCTCCCAGCTGCCGTTGCCCGCCCCGTGGGACTAGGGATTGCCGGAGATCTCGGAGAGGACCGGGGCTGGGGGAACTTTCAAAGGCCAGTTCGGCGACCCGGAGGGGAAGCGCCGGAGCTCCGCCCGGGCAGCAGACAAAACTCTCTGTCTGCCGTTAGCAGAGGGGCCACGCTGAGCATTCAGGGCTCCCAGCAGAGGCCCGGAGAGAATCCCAGAGGGCGGGGTGACCCCCAGCTGCCGTTGCCCGCCCGTGGGGCTAGGGATTGCCAGAGATCTCGGAGAGGATCGGAGAGGACCGGGGCGGGGGAACTTTCAAAGGCCGGTTCGGCGACCCGGAGGGGAAGCGCTGGAGCTCCGCCAGGGCAGCAGACAAAACTCTCTGTCTGCCGTTAGCAGAGGGGCCACGCTGAGCACTCACGGCTCCGGGAGAGGCCCGGAGAGAATCCCAGAGGGCGGGGCGACCCCCAGCTGCCGTTGCCCGCCCCGTGGGGCTAGGGATTGCCAGAGATCTCGGAGAGGACCGGGGCAGGGGAACTTTCAAAGGCCGGTTCGGCGACCCGGAGGGGAAGCACCGGAGCTCCGCCAGGCAGCAGACAAAAGTCTCTGTCTGCCATTAGCAGAGGGGCCACGCCCAGCCTTCAGGGCTCCCGGCAGAGGCCCGGAGAGAAGCCCAGAGGGCAGGGCGACCCCCAGCTGCCGTTGCCCGCCCCGTGGGGACTAGGGATTGCCGGAGATCTCGGAGAGGATCAGAGAGGACCGGGGCGGGGGAACTTTCAAAGGCCGGTTCGGCGACCCGGAGGGGAAGCGCCGGAGCTCCGCCAGGCAGCAGACAAAACTCTCTGTCTGCCATTAGCAGAGGGGCCACGCCCAGCATTCAGGGCTCCCAGCAGAGGCCCGGAGAGAATCCCAGAGGGCGGGGCGACCCCCAGCTGCCGTTGCCCGCCCCGTGGGACTAGGGATTGCCGGAGATCTCGGAGAGGACTGGGGCTGGAGAGAGTTCCAGAGACCCAGCTTAGTAGCCTAGGGGGAAACCCTACAGGCTCACAGCAGCCTTAGGGAAAGCCTCTGCACAGCACCAGTAGAAGGCACCCAGCCGCCAGCCACAAGGCTGGAAGACCCCAGGGCAAAAGCAGCATAGCTAGGTGTACTAACCACAGACTGTAGAAGATGCCAATAGCTCTCCTGCGACCCATAGAAGACAAGTGAGATTTGGTGGGTGCCGACAGCAACGGAGCGACAAATATAAGTGATCCCACCCCTGGCCGCTGGAAAAGCCCATAACACCGTTGCAGACCCCAAGGAGAGAGCGCATCTAGGTGGGCAACAACAGTAGGCACCTGCAGCCTGAAGCCCCCCTGTGACGGCCCCCACGGCAGAGGAGGGAATCCAAAGGGCCACTGTGGCTACGAAGAGGGGCCCAGGCCCAGTTAGCAACTACGGACAGGGTTCCTGGTTGGTGAAGTATAAACAGCTGCTCCCCCCACTGCAGCAGCTGAAACAAGTGAAAGAAGCAACTAAACTCTATCTCCATGCGGAGGCACAAATCAACATCATCAAGCAATATGAAAAAATACATTAAATCTCCAGAACAGAAAGAAAGTAACAAATACACAGAAAACAATCCCAAAGAAAATGAGATATATAACCTAAATGATGATGACTTCAAAACAGCCATCATTAGGATTCTCAATGAGTTAAGAGAGAATTCTGACCGACAACTCAACGAGTTCAGGAGCTATGTCACAAAAGAGTTTGATACAATAAAGAAGAACCAAACAGAAATATTGGAAATGAAGAACACAATAGAGGAGATTAAGAAAAATCTAGATGCTCTGAACAGTAGGGCCGATAATATGGAGGAAAGAATTAGCAATTTGGAAGATGGCAATATAGAATTGTTGCAGGCAGAGGAGGAGAGAGAAGCAAGACTTAAAAGAAATGAAGAAACTCTCCGAGAATTATCAGACACAATTAGGAGATGCAACGTAAGGATTATAGGTATACCAGAGGGAGAAGAGAAGGAGAAAGGGGCAGAAAACCTATTCAAAGAAATAATGGCTGAGAACTTCCCAAATCTGGTGAGGGAGATGGATCTTCAGGTGACAGAAGCCAATAGATCTCCAAACTTTATCAATGCAAGAAGACCAACTCCACGGCATATAGTAGTGAAGCTAGCAAAAGTCAACGACAAGGAGAAAATATTAAGGACAGCCAGGCAAAAGAAACTAACCTACAAAGGAACCCCCATCAGGCTATCAGCAGATTTCTCAGCAGAAACTTTACAGGCTAGAAGAGAGTGGAATGATATATTCAAAAATCTGAAGGACAAAAATCTACAGCCGAGAATTCTCTACCCAGCGAAAATATCCTTCAAATACGATGGAGAAATAAAAACTTTCCCAGATAAACAAAAATTAAGGGAGTTCATTGCCACAAAACCTCCTCTTCAGGAAATCCTCAGGAAAACCCTCATTCCTGAAAAATCCAAAAAAGGAAAGGGGCTACAAAACCAAGAGCAGAGGAGATAAGTAGAAGGACAACAACAGAGAGTAGCAGCTCTACATCAGAACAGATTAAACCATGGGACGAGAAACAAAGGAAACTGAAGAAAACCGGAAAACAAGACACAAAATGGTAGTGGTAGGCCCCCACATCTCAATAATCACTCTAAATGTAAATGGATTGAACTCCCCAATCAAAAGACACAGAGTGGCAGGATGGATCAAAGAACAAGATCCAACAATATGCTGCCTCCAGGAAACACACCTCAGCCCCAAAGACAAACACAGACTCAGAGTGAAGGGATGGAGAACAATGCTCCAAGCTAATAATGAACAAAAGAAAGCAGGTGTCGCTATACTAATATCAGACAAGGTAGATTTCAAAACAAAACAGATAAAGAAAGATAAAGAGGGACAGTATATAATGATAAAAGGGACTCTCCACCAAGAAGACATAACACTTATAAATATATACGCACCCAACACAGGAGCACCAAAATTTGTAAAGCAACTCTTAATAGAACTAAAAGAAGACATCAACAACAATACAATAATAGTAGGGGACCTCAACACACCATTAACACCAATGGACAGAACATCCAGACAGAAAATCAACAAGGAAATAATAGAATTAAATGAAAAATTAGACCAGATGGACTTAATAGATATATATAGAACACTTCATCCAAAAACAGCAGGTTACACATTCTTCTCAAGTGCACATGGAACATTCTCAAAGGATTGACCATATTTTGGGAACCAAAGCAAACATCAATAAATACAAGAGAGTTGAAATAATATCAAGCATCTTTTCTGATCATAACGCTATTAAACTAGAAATCAACTACAAGAAAAAAGCAGAGAAAGGTGCAAAAATGTGGAGACTAAACAACACGCTTCTCAACAAACAATGGATCATTGAAGAAATTAAAGAAGAAATCAAATATTATCTGGAGACAAATGAAAATGAGAACACGACATACCAAATCATTTGGGATGCAGCAAAAGCAGTCCTAAGAGGGAAATTCATCGCAATACAGGCTCACCTCACTAAACAAGAAAAAGCTCACGTAAGCAACCTCAAACGGCACCTAACAGAACTAGAAAAAGAAGAACAAACAAAGCCCAGAGTCAGTAGAAGGAGGGAAATAATAAAAATAAGAGCAGAAATAAACGATATTGAAACAAAAAAGACAATAGAAAGGATCAACGAAACAAAGAGTTGGTTCTTCGAAAGAATTAACAAAATTGACAAACCCCTAGCCAGACTCACCAAGAAAAGAAGAGAGAAATCGCAAATTAATAAAATCAGGAATGACAGAGGAGAAATCACAACAGATACCAATGAAATACAAGAGATCATAAGAGAATACTATGAAAAACTATATGCCAACAAATTGAACAACCTGGAAGAAATGGACAAATTCCTAGACTCCTACAATCTCCCCAAACTGAATCAGGAAGAAATGGAGAATCTGAATAGACCAATCACAAGTAAGGAAATAGAAACGGTAATCAAAAACCTCCCCAAAAACAAGAGTCCAGGACCAGACGGCTTCTCTGGAGAATTCTACCAAACATTCAAAGAAGACTTAATACCTATTCTCCTCAAACTGTTCCAGAAAATTGAGAAAGATGGAGAACTCCCTAACACATTCTATGAAGCCAACATCACTCTGATCCCCAAACCTGACAAGGACAACACAAAGAAGGAGAACTACAGGCCGATATCACTGATGAACATAGATGCAAAAATCCTCAACAAAATTTTGGCAAACCGATTACAGCAATACATCAAAAAGATTATACACCATGATCAAGTGGGATTTATACCAGGGACACAGGGATGGTTCAACATCCGCAAGTCAATCAACGTGATACACTACATCAACAAAATGAAAAACAAAAACCACATGATCATCTCAGTAGATGCAGAGAAAGCATTCGACAAGATCCAACACCCATTTATGATAAAAACCCTCAGTAAAATGGGTATAGAAGGAAAGTACCTCAACATAATAAAGGCCATATATGATAGACCCACAGCCAACATCATACTCAATGGACAAAAGCTGAAAGCCATCCCTCTGAGGACAGGAACAAGACAAGGGTGCCCACTTTCACCACTCCTATTCAACATAGTACTGGAGGTGCTGGCCAGAGCAATTCGGCAGGAAAAAGAAATAAAAGGAATCCAAATAGGTAACGAAGAAGTAAAACTCTTGTTGTTTGCAGACGACATGATCTTATACATAGAAAACCCCAAAGAATCCACAGAAAAACTATTAGAAATAATCAACAACTACAGCAAAGTAGCAGGGTATAAAATTAACGTGCATAAATCAGTAGCATTTCTATACACTAACAATAAACTAACAGAAAAAGAACTCAAGAACTCTATCCCATTCACAATCGCAACGAAAAGAATAAAATACCTTGGGATAAACTTAACCAAGGAAGTGAAGGATCTATACAATGAAAACTACAAGACTTTCTTGAAAGAAATAGGCGATGACATAAAGAGATGGAAAAACATTCCTTGTACATGGATTGGAAGAATAAACATAGTTAAAATGTCCATACTACCTAAAGCAATATACAGATTCAATGCTATCCCAATCAGAATCCCAAGAACATTCTTCACAGAAATTGAACAAACAATCCTAAAATTCCTATGGGGGAACAAAAGACCGCGAATTGCTAAAGCAATCCTTAGCAAGAAAAACAAAGCCGGCGGAATCACAATCCCCGATTCAAAACATACTACAAAGCTACAGTGATCAAAACAGCATGGTACTGGTACAAAAACAGGTCCACAGATCAATGGAACAGAATTGAAAGCCCAGAGATAAAACCACACATCTATGGACAGCTAATCTTCGACAAAGGAGCAGAGGGCCTACAATGGAGAAAAGAAAGTCTCTTCAACAAATGGTGCTGGGAAAACTGGACAGCCACATGCAAAAGATTGAAAATTGACCATTCTTTTTCACCACACACCAAAATAAACTCAAAATGGATCAAAGACCTAAAGATTAGGCCTGAGACAATAAGTCTTTTGGAAGAGAATATAGGCAGTACACTCTTTGACATCAGTTTCAAAAGAATCTTTTCGGACACTGCAACTCCTCAGCTGAGGGAAACAATAGAAAGAATAAACAAATGGGACTTCATCAGACTAAAGAGCTTCTTCAAGGCAAGGGAAAACAGAATTGAAACAAAAAAACAGCTCACTAATTGGGAAAAAATATTTACAAGCCACTTATCCGACAAAGGGTTAATCTCCATAATATACAAAGAACTCACACTGCTTAACAACAAAAAAACAAACAACCCGATCAAAAAATGGGCAGAGGACATGAACAGACATTTCTCAAAAGAAGATATGAATATGGCCAATAGACACATGAAAAGATGTTCATCATCGCTAATCATCAGGGAAATGCAAATCAAAACTACACTAAGATATCACCTTACCCCCGTTAGATTGGCAAAAACATCCAAAACCAAGAACGACAAATGTTGGAGAGGTTGTGGAGAAAGAGGAACCCTCATACACTGTTGGTGGGAATGCAAACTGGTACAGCCACTATGGAAAACAGTATGGAGATTTCTCAAAAAGTTAAAAATAGAAATACCCTATGACCCAGCCATCCCATTACTGGGTATCTATCCTAAGAACCTGATAACAGATATCTCAAGAGTCCGTTGCACCCCTATGTTCATCGCAGCATTATTTACAATAGCCAAGACGTGGAAACAGCCTACATGCCCAGAAACTGATGACTGGATAAAGAAGATGTGGTATATATACACAATGGAATACTACTCAGCCATAAAAAAAGACGAAATTGGCCCATTCACAACAACGTGGATGGACCTCGAGGGCATTATGTTAAGCGAAATAAGTCAGTCAGAGAAAGACGATCTCTATATGACTCCACTCATAGGTGGAAATTAGTATATTGAGAAGGAGATCTGATCGGTGGTTACCAGGGAAAAGGGGGGGTGGGGGGAGGGTACGAAGGGGGAAGTGGTGTACCCACAACATGACTAACAAAAATGTACAACTGAAATCTCACAAGCTTGTAATCTATCATAACATTAATAAAAAAAAAAAAAAAAACACACTTGGAAAAAAAGGAGAGATTTTTCAAACCATTTTGAAGACATTTCAAATGTCAATTTTAGAAAGACTATTTGCCAAATACTTGATAAGGTTAAAGTGGGCCTTCTTTCTTAGGTGCATCAAAATCCGTGCTGTTAATCCCCATTAACGCTAATTGGTGTTATTGTGTGTAAATCTTCATACATTTACAACAGAATATGACATTAGACTAAAAGATAACACTTCATCAATGGTTAGTATTCAAAATGCCAGTTAAATGGTAGTGCAAGCAAATGACCCATAGCACAAACTATGTAATTTACATTTTTAATTTGATATATTTTGCAAAGATATTAAAATAAAATAGGAGATAGGCCCTAAATGCCTTAATGCAACATTCTTATTTTAGGTCCAGGTGGAGTACTGTAGAACAGATTTTTTTTTTTTTTAAAGATTTTAGTTTTTTCCTTTTTCTCCCCAAAGCCCCCCAGTACATAGTTGTATATTCTTCGTTGTGGGTCCTTCTAGTTGTGGCATGTGGGACGCTGCCTCAGCGTGGCTTGATGTGCCGTGCCATGTCCGCGCCCAGGATTTGAACCAACGAAACACTGGGCCGCCTGCAGTGGAGTGCGCGGACTTAACCACTCGGCCACAGGGCCAGCCCCTGTAGAACAGATATTTTAAGATGGGCATACTGAAAAAAAATCTAGTAAAAGCATTCAATCTTACTCAGTGACATAAGTTACGGAAGGTGAAACCCTTGGACTAGCTGATTATATTCTCTTTGATGTTGGTGAGAGAATTCCTACTTCCTTTGATTTGGAGGAGAAGCATCTGTCTATTGGGAAAAGGAGATTGGGGGTGAAGGTCAGTGGGCAACAGGGGTGGGGGTTATGACAAGGGCTTTAATTGCAAGAATTAGATAGTCCCTTGTTAAGGGAAGCAGGGGCAAGATGATGGTGGTGTTAATGAACTTGTTCTTTTTTTCAGTTTCTTTTTTTCACTTCTGCATAGAGGACCACACTGTAGAATGGTTTTCCTGACGAATTGTATTCCTGAATTATTGAGTAGAATTAAATGTTTGAGTTTCTTCTCTCCACTCCCTCCACAGGTACTTGCATTACGAATGGTTTCATACAGATGCCCAGTTCCTTTATTAACAAGAGGTAGTGGAATGGGATTTTAGCTATCAGATTCTCATAAGAGATATGAGCTCAATGGATGTGATGATAAGTCGTAAATATATTTCTGATGGTTTCTCTCTATTCCAGTATTTAGAGACATGGTTATACTTTGGTATTGATTAATACAGAGTATAATAAGTGCTTGCATGTGGGAGGTTCCAGGCTATAGATGTTGATTGGTTAAATCGGTTAATTAGGGTATAAAGAGGAATGCTCTACATGCAAGTTATGTTTCCTCTACTGATAACTAGCTGTAACTGATCATAATTAAGATAATGGAAAATATAAAATTCTCATTAATGGCAGTTCTTTATCAATTTGTACTTAAAATATAAATTTTTGATGAGGGAGCTCTTTCAAATTATACTTTGTGAAAGGTAACATATCTTAGATTTGAGGAGTCCTCAGGAAATTGTCTAGAGCTGTCTTTAGCACCATGATAGGACCGTGCATGATTGTTTAATACTGAAGACTCTCCTGTTGATTCTTAAATAGCTCCGAGAATGGAAATCTCTACTGTTAGCAAAGTTCTCCTTATATTTAAATAGAACTTCTCATTCTTCAATTTCTATCCTATCTTCTACACATGTGCCTTTCATCTGGATTATGAGTAGCGGATGGAGGCAGTGACGTACTGGAGACGGCTCATACCAAATGGGGAGAGTTTACTGTTACATTTCCAGAAATTCTGCAAGCCAGTTGTTGAACACAGACGTTATTAAAAATTAATTATATAATTTTAAATGATATTAAAAACAAAGGTAATAAATATCCAAAATTCAACCCTTCCTAATTATTTTACTGAATTGTACTGTTATCTATGCTCCAGGGGTGATTTTACATCTATTGTGTCTGTATGGTAGAAATTCTATATAACAGTATGCTATTGAGCATCTCTTTCCGACTCTGCATCTAGTGACATCATATTGGTAGCTAAAAATCTATTATGGTGGAAGTATTCATATCATGAAAATACACAAATCCCACAAATCAGGTCCTCTTCCCACCTCTCCGAGCCGGTTATTAAACATTTACTAGCATGCTGCT
This sequence comes from Equus przewalskii, assembly GCF_037783145.1. Lineage (NCBI taxonomy): Eukaryota > Metazoa > Chordata > Mammalia > Perissodactyla > Equidae > Equus > Equus przewalskii. Next base: position 22,356,232 of record NC_091838.1, on the reverse strand, counting down.
GGGTAGGGAGTTTCATCAGAAGAAAGATTATTTTCTTCCTTGTACAAGTAGAAACTGATTTATAAGCCCTTAATGTAACAATTATGAATAAACAGTGTATTTCCTAACCTAAAGATTTTATGTATTGTTTTGGCTATATCTGTAAAATTGTTTAAACATAATGGAGAAGTTTTGATTTTCAAAAGTACCAGCATTAACTCCTTTTATACAATAGCTTTCCGATCTCCCTAAACATTGCAGTTGATAACTGATTTGTGACAGAATGATCCAGAATTGATCCTGGTTCATAGGTTTTGTTTCTAGTGACTGACTAGACTCTAGAGTCCCTCACTATGAAGGAAAGTCATTTCTACCTAACGGGTGTTGATTGATTCCCGTGAGTGAAGGCGGACTTAATCCAATGCCCAACTCCTCCATCTGTCCATGTTATTGGTTGTAATTAACTCCTTCTACATGGATGTCAAGTAATCAATAGCAAAAAGATCAAAATACCTTCTTACACCACACCTGGTACTTCCAGGCTTAGAATGAGCTTGAATTTTCCATCGTCCCCACACTGAAATACTAAATATACAATCTTGAAGGAGGCTATGAGAAGGTGATTTATTTGAGAACACCCTAAAAGATATTTGGCTCATCAAATTTATTTTCTGAATTTTAAAACGTAATCATTGTTACAATATGGAACAAAATTCTATTGTACCTCAGTTCCCTTGTTTCATTCTGATAACACCTCTATAAGGCAGATATTAATATATTCCTATTTACAGATGAGAAAACTGAAGATGTAGAGAAATTGAGCAGAATATTGAAATCGTATGTTATGGCTTAAGCCATCATAAATGTGGAAATATGGATAGCAAATTTTGTGTGTGTTACCCTGTGACTGGATTAAAAGAAAAAGTTGTTTCTCTGGGCTCAGGCCAAACCTGTTGGAAAGAGTATTTAAGCAAGCAATTTATTTACATAAAATGTGATTTTTAAGATGTGATCCAGGTGACTTGAGTAATTAGAAGAAACATTGTAACTCTTTGAAAGGGCAATTTTTTTCTTCCATTTCTGTTAGTAGAAGGTAGTTTTCCTCAAGATTGGTATCTATGTTTAGAGTCCCTCAGGAGGCACCCCAATTTATCCTGAAACAGGTGAATGAAATGCAAGCTTTCTGCAGACCAAATATTTTTGCAGTTTTTGCATGCTCTATTTTCGTCAACAGATGAACCACTTCTGACAATGCTTTCACGTCCACATGTGATCTTCTAATACCATCCAGACCTCTGCTCACAAGTATCCTCTCTCTCCGTAAGAGTTTAAGCCACAGATTATTTGTGCTCTCTGATGGGAAACTCTTTCTTGGCCTTGGAGTGCATGATTGTTAAAGATCTGAATGTTGCAGCCACATCATTGACTGAGCATCTTAAATATGGGGCCAATTAGAGGAAAGCATTAGATGAATCCACTGACCCATTAGGAAGCCTGCAAAGAGCCCCTAACAGTCTTTTCATCTAAAAGAGAGCTGTGGTTGGAAATACGCAGATGGAGCTGTCCTCAGGGATCTGTCCTTCACTCACGTGGTTCTGTTGAAGCATTTCACAAGTAGCGGACTTAACGTTTTGTAACATTTCACAGACTACATCAGACAGGGGAGCATTGGTCATCTATTATTAATGTGTTTGTTTGACTAGTCCAAAAGTGTCTTTATGCATACTTTTTAACTCCTTCACTACCAATGATATTTTTATTGGAGGGCAGAGGTTTGGGGGAGTTTATAAGTAACAGCTTGATTTTCTTTCAAGACAGTATAAAGTAGAGAATGTTGATTTTCGTAGTATATTTTAACTTATTGATGACAAACTGGTTTGGTAGTTAAAAAAATTCTGCATGGATTCTAATTCAAGTTTCTCTACTTTTCCCACATTATATTGAAGAAGTAATATTATTTTCGTATTTAGAGGACCATACCAAAGCTGAAGAGCTTGTTATATTTAAACATATTTTCAGACATTTAAACTTTATAGTTACTATATTTTTAGTTATCGTAACATTTAATTTGATTTTGAAGTGTTGATTAATGGCCGTTCTACCAATGGAAGGTTTAAAATGCTCTTAGGAGAATGGTAGTTAAAGCTCTTTTTATAAATAGAAATACAATTCTTTAGTCAATATGTATTTTGCATTATATTTAATTAAGAGGTAGTCTAAAATTTAGATTTGGGTCGTGTCACTTGCAATGGCCACCTGCTTTCCATGACCCAAAATGAAGGAAAAGCAATGGTGAATTGTCATCCCACAGGCAATAGAATTAGTGGATGGTTAGCTACTGTGTACCATGATTTTCTCCAAGGTGCTCAAGGAGTACTGGAGGCTGACCTCATAGGGGGAATCACAACTAGATGGCATGATTAGCGCTATAAGGACAACATTTCACATCGTATAACTTAACCAAAGATAGCAGTAGAAAATCAGGGGACATTAGAAGTAGGTTGTCCTGTGTGAACTAAATGTGAGTGAAAAGAGAGTGCAGTAAATCATGGCAAATGTTATATACTTCATCTGTAAGCTTAAGGAATAAAATCATTGAACAGTTTTGGGAGTTCCTGACATTCGGACTTATTTTTTTCTGTTACATTTAAGTATAAGAGAAATAGTGTTTTGGGCAGGATTAAATTACATATTCATGTATAAACTCCATTATGTACAATGATAACAATTGCAAGAAAGTCCTGGAGGTAAAGGTGTGAACAGTAATAAACTACAGGCAAAAGATGAATCAGCAGTGTAATATTCTTTTTTTTTTTTTAAAGATTTTATTTTTTCCTTTTTCTCCCCAAAGCCCCCCAGGTACATAGTTGTGTATTCTTCGTTGTGGGTTCTTCTAGTTGTGGCATGTGGGACGCTGCCTCAGCGTGGTCTGATGAGCAGTGCCATGTCCGCGCCCAGGATTCGAACTAACGAAACACCGGGCCGCCTGCAGCGGAGTGCGCGAACTTAACCACTCGGCCACGGGGCCAGCCCTGCAGCAGTGTAATATTCTTTAAGCAGCGAATATTGGAATGCATGAATATAAGCATGATATGTAGCAATCCACTCATCAGTGTTGATCAGATACATTTAAACAAAGGAACATGATAGTTTCCTATTCTCATAGTGACGTATTTTGTGAAATATGCAGTCAAACTTAAAGAGAATACTAATTTGGAAATAATTCAGAAGGAAAAATGAAGAAATTCAGATTATTTAACCTAATGGTGGATTATTAGTTTCACAAGGTGCTGTCTCAGAATGTTGAAAGGAAAATATCCTCCCTCCTTCCCCGACCTGGACCCTGCTTCGGTCCCTGTTTTCTTCATCCCAGGAATCATTGTCCCGCTCTTCATGTTCTGACCCACTCCGGTTACTGATCCAATATTGACAGAGTCAGGAGAGCACGTATATCATTATCTTCAGTTCTCCAATTGATTGCCATTAAGACCTTAAATCATATGCTGAAAGCTTTATTTCTCAGAGGTGGAAAGAATGAAAGACAGCAGCACATCAAGGTGGCTGACTAGAGACACTTGGACATCTTACAAAAGTGATTGCTTGTGACTCCTTACCTACTTGGTCCCAAGCTTTCTTGGTGGTTCCCAAGGTCTGACAACTGCTAACTTGTGCTTCTACCCTACGTTATTGGAGTAAGGTGTAGATGTACATGTTACTGTACTGTCTCATACAGTGAGATGCAGTTGATGTCAACTTAGCACTATATTTAGCTACATCTGTTTCTTGGTGTTCCTGCATCAGTCTCTTACTACTGAGAGAGATGCAGACACTGAGGTTTATATTATATCCCGATTTTCATTATAGGGCACCCTTACCCTACAACCCCCAGCTGCAGGTTGATCTGCTCAGCTGTCCATTGCAATGGTAGAATTACAACATAACTGTGCTTGTGCCGCTGCTCCTGTGACCGCCGCCTGCCTGTCACTCCAGGAATTCTCTCCTCAGTTGTATTTCTGTGAGTGTGACACTCTTCTGGAGACTCTCAGAGGCCACCTGGAGCAGTGTTTTATGATATGGGCTTCTCCACCCAGATGGCTGAGAAGGAGCCATGTGACATTTCCAGTATGGCTAATTCCTTCCAATAGGAGAAAAGTGATATCAGAAACCTGCAGCTTCTGGCAGCAAACGGTGGATAAAACAGGTGCATAAAAGGTGCCATTACAGAAAGTGAGTTTGACGTTAATTTAGGTGTGTAAGTGATCAGTTCTTAACTGTCTACTTCCCAAATCATTGTTTAAAGTTACTCCCTGCGCTTGAGAGCACATGCGTGTTTCTTTCTACTACTCCTTTTGCTCTTCTGTCCATAGGAAAGCCACGGCAGTGACTGCTCTATATTCTCCTCCACAAAATGGTAGGCATGATCAAATTCTGTAAAAATTTTTATCTGAACAAGATGTATTGTGAAGGTTATGAAGAAGATTTTGGAAAATATTTCTGTGAAGATTTGAAGAATAGAATAGACTGGGGCTACTTTTGTTCAAAAGGATAGATACAGTCTGTGTTAGTGTTCCCCAGAGAAACAGAACCAATATGATACAAATGAATATCCTATCATATGTATATATGAGGAGATTTATTATAGGAATTGGTTTACATGATAACAGAGGCCGAGAAGTCCCACTATTAGCCATCTGCAGGCTAGAGACCCAGGGAAGCTGGTGGTATAATTGAGCCTGAGTCTGAAGGTCTAAGAACCAGGAGGGCTGATGTCCAAGGGCAGGAGAAGATGGATGTCCCAGCTCTAACAGAGAGAGCAAATTCTTCCTTCTTCTGCCTTTTTGTTCTATTCCAGCCCTCAAAGGATTCCATGATGCCCACAAGCATTCCTCAGGACCATCTTTTCTACTCAGTCTACTGATTCAAATGCTAATGTCTTCCCAGAGACCCCTCACAGACACATCTAGAAATATTGTTTTATCAACGATCTGGGCATCCCTTAGCCCAGTCAAGTTGATGCTTGACATTAACCATCACACAGCCATTATTTGAGGCAGAGAAATAAACCACGCAGATTTCAGTAAACGTTTACAGACATACAATAAGTACATGCCACTTGCAAAGCAAACATTTTTTTAAATTGTAAATTTGAATGTAATTTCATTTAAATATGATATACAGCGTATTTTATATTTTAATCATGTCTTTGTGCCAATTCCCTTCTCTTTTTATTTTCACTTAAATTTTTAACACTCTAAATTAGAGTCTCTGAGAAGCTCTACATTCGTGAAACTTCTTTGGTTTTCTTTTATCCATACACATTTTCATTTATGTATATAGCATCAAAACTGTAATCAGGTGACTTCAGATTTGGAGACACAAGGGAATTTAAAACAATTCCAAACTTTTAGTATCTCAGGATACCTTCCCAATCAGTTTGGTTTGAGATTTTAAGTATCTGAAAGTCAGTGGATTCAAATATGCAATGTAATTCCTACATTTACCATATATGACCACAGTGAAAATATATAACACCCAGAGACATCTTTCTCAGGCTGTTCCATGCCCCATAAAACTGATTTAAATTAAGTTCTCCTTTAATTCAAGGGAGTTCCTCCTTTCTTTCCCTCCCACCTCCCCTCTCTCTCCTTTCTTAATTCACTCTTTTCTCTCTCTCTCTTTCCTCCTGCCTTTCCTGTGTTATGTTACCTTCTATTAACTTGTAGAGAAAAGTGAGTTTGAAAGATTAATAATATATTGTACAATAGCACATATATTTCCTGAGTGCTAAGTCATTTTTGAACATTATTTTTCCTGTTTGAGATACTTGCATCACTTAAAATTCATTCATTTCCACCAACATGATTGTTTGTGAGGCTGTTTAGCACCTCATCTATGGAATCACAACAAGGAATTGTGATTAGATAGATCTGAACTAAATTTCGGAAGCCATTGTATTCATTCATTCATTTATTCATGAATTCATTCAGGGATACTTACTGAGGGCTAACCATGTGTCCTGCACAATACTAGACACTGGCTGGCTAGGGCACACCTAGCCCTCCCCTCATGGAGTGTGGTGTGTATGATAACAAAACATGGTTTAGTTACAGTAAATGTCGGAAGCACAGAGGATTATACCATGAGTAACTATTATAACATATTGTAGGAGTTTTTTGGCTAATTCTTGTAGTAGGATTGTGGTTAATATTGACATTAGCTAACAAAATGTTTGAAATAATTTTTCTTTACTGCTTTCCATACTTCATTTATGACTATCTATGAGATGAAGTAAAAATCATCCTTGTCCTGAGGAGTTTATAGTCTTGCGACTAGAGACAATTAAGTAAATGGATAATGTCAATGTAATGTGCTATGATGGAGAACTAAGCCTGGGGAACCCTGGGGTCCTAAGTGGGCGCCTGACCCTGCCTGAGAGAAGGGGATTCTCAAGGCTCCCAGGAAGAGGTCATGGCGAACAAAGTGCGAAGGTGATGGCCCAGTGTCAGCCAACTTGGATAAGATGAACTGATCAATATAATTGTGGGTAAATAATTTATGCACAGTACAATTGTGAACAAAGTAGAAGGTCAAACCACATAGAACATTAGCAATATCTAAAATAATGAGAAATATCAATGAGAAATGGCATTTCCGTGTGACAAAACAATCTACCTTACCTCTTTCAGGAAAGGGAGTAAGAGGTGTGAGCTTTAAGAAATATGCCCTCGCACCAGTGTGCTCCTTCACACATATAGTAAAATGTCATACGGGGTCCTAGAATCCCAGAAAGTGCCTCTTGGCTGCTCAGAGTGGAGCAAGGAGGGAGTCCCCAGCAAGGGGCCCCACACTCCACTCCTCGTCTTATTGTGGACGCCATTCCTGATCTTATACGTAGGAAATTGAAGGCTCAGAGCATTTTAAGCAGAGCAGTTAAGATTCTCTGTTTTATAAAATACTGAAGTCTAAATAAGACTTCATTTGGGAAAGGGGTTCTACTGCTGAAACGAATCTTAAAATCATGAGTTTAGTAAGTGTGAAGTGGTTCTAGATTTATTAAAATCTAGATTATTTATTTCTGTTTATTATAATTTTAAAATTTTGTTTATTAAAATTCTTGCTAGGAATTTTCCATATTTAAAAAATTAAGATTTCTCTCTTCACGTGCATACCTTCTTGTTAAATGATGTCAAATCTCTTTAGAAATATACACATATATGAAATAAAAATGGGTATTTTAAATAGATATTAGCAAAACTTCAGACATGTTCAAAGGAGAACAGAGCACGAAAGAGTTAACCTTACCTAGTGTGTCCTTTAAGGAGCCTTTTGAGAATTGTAACACATATTCCATTGAAGAGCTGAAGTGGGCTGCACCCATCATTGCCATTGTACAATAATTATATGTAAGGCAAACGTATATTCACTGTATTGTATTATTTTCAAAAGTATAATAGCTCTGGTTTCTGAACTATAACAAATAATACATAGACCTTTCTCATTGTAATCGTAGCAATATAGCAAGTCATTCAATTCCCAGTTTCCTGCGTAGTATTTTTCCTGACATGGAAAACTTATCCGTTTGTTTCCTTTTTAATAGATTGCTAACTCAGTGAAGCCTGGTGAAATTTCAATGAAATTTTAGTGTTTTGAGGTCAAATATTGGCAGTTTCTTATGTTTTTCCCTATTTACCTGTCATGATTCTATCAGCAGATAATAAGCAACATTCACCTGAATATGTTTTCTGTTTGAAGATGCTTATCTTTGAATTATTACTCTGTGCCAATGTCCCATATAGTTAGCATTTTGAGTTTATCTTGTTATTATTAGTATATGTTTCCTCTCTGTTGTAAGGATGGAAAGTTCCTGCCCTGCTGGTTTTTGTATTCCCCAGGGTGCCTGTACCTGACTTACAAGAAGAGTGGCTCAGTAGATATATATTGAATTCTGGGTAAATGAGTTATGATGTTTGCTGTATCATCAGGATGCTTTTGGTTGCAAGAAGCAAAGCGTGCAGGTAAAAGTTGGTTCAACCAGTGCTACTCAAAGTATGACCCATAGACCGGTGTCAGCACACAAACTCTATTTCTGATCTGCAAGGAGCTAAGGAAGGAAGGAAACATTTAGAAACATTTACAGCAATTTGAATTCATCATGGCATTCAAGTGTCTGACCATTATCCTAGGAATTTGTTCTTATTGTATTTTACAAAAGTTTTTATCCTCAACTGATTGAAAATTTAAAAAAACGCAGTTCCATTATTACAGTGTTTGAGAAGCACAGGTTCAGACACTGTGTCTATTAATAAATGGATTACCAGTTCAGCAATGGTAGGGCTCTGGGTTGGTGTTTCTGGGATTCTCTTGGTCTTCTACCCTGGTTATAATATGCCTTCAACAGTTCCAGGCGTCCTGTTTTCAAATGAAAATATTCAACTCAGGAAGGAAAAGAGCGGATAGAAAAGAGACTTTCCTCTCTCATAGCTCTCTTTTCATCCGGAAAGAAAATCTTTTTCTGGATTTCTCCCTCTATTTGTTGGTCACGTGCCCTCCCTGGACCAATCCTGTAAAACTGTCAAGGCCTAGCCCAGCATGACTCATCCTCTGGGGACGCCTCACTGCATGAGCAGAGCCAGGCTTCTCTCAGTAAGAAGGACTAGAGAACGGCTGTTCTGCACGTTTCTCTAAAGACCTAAACTTATCAGAAATTGACATAACCATTGACAATGTTTCAGTAAGCAGGGAGGTATAGTAGTAGCTCAACTTTATAACTTTCATCTAGATATTTTATGTAATTCTTCATATTTTGTATAGCTCCCCTACACTTAGCCAATGTTATCCCTCTTTTACAGATAGGAAAAATGAGACAGAGAGAGGTTAAGTATCTTGGCCAAGGTCACATCACTGGGAGGTAAAGCAGAGCTGGGATTGGACTTAATATGTAGACAGATGTATTCTCTGTCAAAGAAGACCATTGCTCAATAAAACACCTGTGCATGGTGGATAAGTATAGCCTGAAACTTTACTAATATGGCAGTACTATGTCTCAGCAGCACTGTGGCTTACCTAGGTTTTCGAAAAACAGTGTTAGCCCAAAAGAGTGCCACACAACCAACTTTCAAACATTTCTTTGCAACAAGGCTCTTTGGTAAACTGAAAATTGCCCAGTTTATGGAATTCTCTCTCGACCTTATAGTTTCTTGTATTCCAATTCCCTAGAAAATTGCTTTTGAGAAAGGTTAGACAATATATCTCTGGAGCAGTCCATTATTTTTTCATTCTACTGCCGAGATGGGCATACAATCCTAATTATCTTTGACCGTGTTCCTTTCTGCAGGTGATCTTCTGTTCTAGTTAATCATGCAGCATAGAAAAGTTAAGAGGGCTGTGAAAATAAGTGCCCAAATATGTGGGTTATTTTATTATCACATTTTTGAAGATTTTAGCACTTCTCAAGCTATGTGGGTCCATCTGAAGATATGTTTCCTGTCACAGCCATATATTGTCAGTTACACTCAGTTGTAAGTTACTTCAGGTCAGCAACTTTGACTTGTGTGGCATTTGGTAATACTCATTAATGTTGCTGACACTGCCTTTGGGTGGAAAACTGGGCATGTGCATAATGCATAATTAAACATTTTCAGCAGATTCACCATTTCGTAAGTCATAAAGACAATACTTGGGCAAAATAAGTCCATCTGTCTTCTAAAAATTTCCATGTACTCTAGGTTAAGTAAAATAAAAGTAATAATTTATGTCAAAGTATGAATAATGCAAAACAGTTTAATTATTTTAGGTCATGTAGAGGTCTTCATGCTTTTTTCTATTGTTTGGTAACCCAAATATTGAATTTTTATTTTGAGAACATATTACAGTATTGGTATTGCAATATCAAAAGGGTGGCTACATTGAAGCGTAGGGTGTCTTGTGAAATAGTTTACTCTTTTATTGTTCTTTTGAAAATTTGTGAAAGGATTAAAAGTGGTGTTAAAATATAACTAATATTTTTAGGTGTCCCTCATAAGAACATACGTATTCCCTCTATTTTCTTGGCATCGATCATGTAACACGTTCAGAGTGTTCTCTCTGAAAATTTTTTCAAAGTATTTACAGGCTGCTTAGTTTTAGTTAGAAACAGTACAGAGGGTCGAAGACTTAAATTATAAATCTGAGTGGATCTGTTTCTGTCAGAATTGGAATGCAGCATGAATAAGATTTACTGTGACCCAGACTTCCAACAAAATAGTTCATGACTGCAAGAGAGGGCCACAAGTGAGGGTTTTTATTGCAATCCACTCTTTGATTTGTCTTTTCTTACTATTGTCTTTCAGCCCAGCGTTCCTGACAGGTCTCAAAATTGGGGATTTTAGAAAGAAAGCTTTACATGGGACCGACTCAGGGAGAGAATTGAGACTAGCTTGGTTTGGTTGTCTGTGATAAAGTGTCAGGGTGTGACTCAGAGCTGAGGTATTTAAATAAACCCCAACTCTGGACTGGTAGTATTACCTGAGAATTTCAATTATACTTTATCAAGCCAATAATGTAATGCTTTCTTAATGCTATATTTTCCATATAGTAAAGAGTACGAAGAGTTATATTTTAATTTTTTCAGGATATTAAGGGTTCCATTGGTGTGACAGCCCTGGAAAACACTTAGGATCTTTTCCTTTTTTTTAATTTATGCTTTAGAGATCATCTATCACAATCCCCTTCTTCTGAGAAGAGAGAATTAATTTCAGCTCTCACGTTTCTTCAAAGGGTGTGCTACCATGCTGAAATTCTGTGGTTCTTTAGCTTTGTTCTCCGCAATACTTAGGGAAAGTCTTCAAGGATCTATGGAGAGCCAGAGGCAGCCTGCCTACCCGCTGTGGTTAGAGGCAGGGCTGCTGGATGGAAGTGTTGCTCACTGGCGTAGCTCAGCTGACCAATTCATAAAAAGATGTGGCTAATAACAGAGGCAGTAACGGGTGGTTAAACTATAGGGAAAAAGTCTGCCCTCCAGCCAGTCTCAAATGAAACGGTAGGATCATAGTGTCTTGTATGTAAGAGGTGCTCCATAAATGTTTGTTATACACGTGAATAAATGAGGGACTTTTGGGGTAGAAGTGAATCCTAGATTCAGGTCATTCAGTAATTTTCCTTTGGAATTCCCAAAACATATTATTTCATCTTCATTCTTAACCCAAGGCAGTATTGCACCCTCCCCTCACCTAGGACATTTGCACCTGTGTGAGAACATTTTGGTTATCACAATGATGGGAGTGGTGGGGTTTATAAGGTGCTACTGCACTTAGGTTCTCAAAGGGCAGAGATGGTAATGCCCTTCAATGAGCAGGCAGTCCTGCCCAATGAGAACTTCTTGCCTAAAATAATAAATAGCGTCTCAGTGAGAAACATGGAGTCTCCATCTGAGCTCTCTGATAGGAAGGTTAGAGACACAAAAGTCATCATTTTCTCAAGTAACCTTGTTGGACATATAACATTCAGAAAAAGATTTCCTTATGTTGAGCCAAAATCTTGAAAATTGTACCCATTGACATCAGTTCTGTTCTCCAAAGTAATAGAGACCTGCCAGCTTCCTTTAATATTACTCTTACGACTCCTTTACTGACCTTACCCATCCTGGTTACTTTCCTCAGGGTGTTGTTTAGGTTTTCTTTGTCCCTGTTAAGGTGAGGGAGGCATTTGGAACTTGACCCAGTACTCCAGCTATTGCTTGACTTTGCAGCACAAAGAGCACCGATAGCTTTGTTAATTATGACTAACTTACTACTTAGTTATAGTTGTAAGTACTGTTATTTCTATTAATGCAACCTAATATTGCATTAATCTTTTTTTGTTTTTTATCAACTTACTGTCAATGAAATTCAAATCTTCTTTACATAAGCTGTTACCAATCTAAGTTTACATCATTCTCTACCAGGGGTTAGCGAACTTTTTTGGTAAAGAGCCAGATAATAAATACTTTAGGCTTTGCAGGCCCTTTGGTCTCTGTTGCAGCTACTCAGCTCTGCCATTGTAGCATGAAAGCAGCTATAGACGAGACATAAATGGATGAGCGTGGTTGTGTTTCAATTAAATTTTATTCTCGAAAACAGATGGATAGATTTGGTTTGTGGGCCACAGTTTGCCAGCCTCTGTTCTAGAATTATTAGATTAAAATTATTAATAAGAATTATTAGATTAAAATCCAAAGGCAGTATGTTTTTGTTATATCTATTCATATTATTGTATTGATTTCAGTCAATCATCCCATCTAGCTGAGAACTTTTTGAATTCTAATTATTCCAATCCTGTTATCCAATAAAAAATGACTCTTTTTCACTTTGTGTCACCTAATACGTGACTTCTATGCTCTTATCTAGTTATTCTCCATAACGAAATAGAAACACCTTGAACAGAATAAAGCGTAAAAAAGACCCCACACTACTAAAGTAGTTTTTTAGTTTAAGATGTTTAGTGGTTTGAGTGATAAACAAATTTAGTTCCTATAGTTTAACCATTAATTAATTCATGAAACTACACCAAACTTCTATTATGCAGCACAATTACTCCTTTTCTTTACTAGAATCATGAGGGGATTGTCTGTATTTTCTTTCTGAAATCAAGATGTGTGTCTATGACAAGTTCCTGTCTTGCCACTCTGTTAATGCCAGCAAAATTCATATTGCTCATGTAAAACTGACTTCTAGTAAGTCGTCTGGTTAGTCATATATTCTTGCAATTTGCTGAGAAGAGATGTAAATCTTATCAACCTGGCCCCCGCACTTGCCCCTTTTGAAATATTTGCCCACCTGGGGTTTTGATGCCATGGTTCACGCTGTGGTTCTGAGATCATAGCTATGGATCCATTAGTGTCCTATGTGAGAAGGAAAGGGTTAGCAGTGGTCTTAGTTCCCTCCTGCCCCTCTCAAGCACATCTTGGGCCGTGCTGATGTCCATCAGACATCCTGTAAACATTCTAAGGAGATTTAGTAACAGAAAGTTCATAAGAACTTCATATCTGAGAATGTTTTTAACAGGGAATTCTTTTTTTTTGGTGAGAAAGATTGGTCCTGAGCTAACACCTGTTGCCAATCTTCCACTTTTCGCTTGAGGAAGATTGTCCCTGAGGTAAAATCTGCGTCAGTCTTCCTCTATTTTATATGTGGGATCCTGCCACAGCATGGCTTGATGACTGACATGTAGGTCTGTTCCTGGGATCCAATGCCACTAACCCCAGGCCACTGAAACACTGAAGAGTGAGCAAAATTAACCACTACACCCGTGGGCCAGCCTGACAGGAATTCTTGTTCTATCTCGATTAACTATTATAAATAAACCTGGAATTTTTGTGATTCAGGTGGCTGGAGACCAACAGTTAGTCATAAGAGCTCTATATCTGACAAATGAATTATAAAAACTAAGAAGCCCTAAACTTTTTTTTCTGATATAACTTGCAAACATACACATGGTTAGCACTCGTCCGTTACTCTGAAACCGAATTGCGTCTCATTTTAAAAAAGGAATTTTTTGGAAATTGTGATGGATCAGAGCTCTTCATTATTGCAAGTGTGCCTATGGTTACTGTACTGTCAAAGATAGACAAAGTCCAACAGTAGTTTAAGTGATGAGAGCAGATTTTAATTGGTAATAACTATTCCAATAGAGAAAAGACTCCAGTGTACACTGAACTCCACTTCAATTTGTACCGAGGTGATGGGGCATTTTAAAGGGAGAATGAGGGAATAGGGAGGGGAGTCAGGGGGGCTCTGTAGAGTCAGGGAAATGAACTATTACAAAAATTGGAAACAGTTTGTTGGTCTGTGTGAAACCCGTCCAGGTTTGCTAACTGGCACTTATGGAAATTCAGCTCCAGTCCTCCCACAGAGACTGGGAGACACCCATCTTCAGGTGTTGGCTATACCAGACAGTAAACTCTTGGCAGCCTTGAGTTTTCTCAGGCAGGTACTTTAAGGGGGCTAGGGTCATCCTAGGGATGCAGCTTTGAGCTGTTAGAAACTGTTAGTGTTTGTTCAAGGCTTTACAGGCCACAGCTGATGGGCCTATTCAAGAAGCAGGCTCTTAGGATGCTGGCTAGAGTTTTCAGAGAGAGATGCTTTGTCAGTATCCTTTGCTAATCGTTAGTGAAGTTGGGTGCTATCTACCATCCATGATTTCTGTAAGTCTGCTGTGATCCTATAACTTTTTGGGATTGCGCATTATGATAAAATTCACTTGGGCCTGAGACTTTCTTTAAGTTTTCTCTGCCATTTTCCCTAAGTTTTAAGTCTGTTACTTCTATTGTCACATACTTAGTTCAAATTCTTTTTTTTAACCATAGAAATCCCGCCTTTTCCAGATTAGAGACCAGTTTTGATGAAGAACTACGAGAGGAAATCTAAGTGCTGTGAAGCATGGTCAAATATTATTTATATTAAAGGAATAAGAGAACTTTTTGCAATTTATATTTAAAATATTAATTAGTATAATTTAGTGAATCAGAATATACTTTTTTTGTAATATATAATTTTTCTAATATAATTCTATTATTAGAAAATTATTTCTAGGAATATTACCATAATGTGAGCCTTATAATTGTTTTAATATTGAAGTGGATATAATAATCGAATAATATTCACTCTTCTGAATTTGAAGCTTACCATTCATTTTCTTCTTGGAATTTCCCACGACTTTTTAGATGCTGAAGAAAGATGAACTATCTGAGGCTATACGTTAGCTGTGTAGAAACTCAGAGTACCTTTTTCTTGGGTTTAAATAAGACCTGATATGTTGGAAATGTAGGAAAAAAATTCAGATTTGAGAGCACAGTAGTTTACTAGTACAGGCCTATTATGTCAGTTCTAATTTTTATTTTTTAAATTAGTAATTGAAGAGAAGTATTTTAGAGTGGTGACAAGGTTCTGCATTGCTAGGCAACTGGACTTAAGAAGAGAAAACTAGAAATAAGGCACTTATAGTACTTCTAATGACCTCAAGCTCTGTTCTAATGATCAGTTATAAAAATGAGAGATGATGTGTTATAAAGTATGCATATGCTTCATATTAATTTTGAATTTACCTACATATTCAGTTTTATCTATTAAAATCACTTTTCTTTATTAGGTTGGCAAATTTCATAATTTATTAGTTCATTTATTCCTTTCAGGCAATATTCAGTAGAGTGCTAAGAAAGGTTAAAATTAAAAGGCCAAGAATGTGTAATTACTAGTAATCATGCTTAAATTAATGAGAATGGTAATTTTCAATGCTTTTTTCAGTAGGAATAGTTTCAATTTGTTCAAGTCAATCATCACAATAAAATAATTATTTTGACTTCTTTTAGAATTCAACTTATATTTCTATGCTTTATTTTCAATGATGGATAAAATGCGTATTCTCATTTTCTGAATTTTATTTTTCTTTATACTCCATACTTTTACTATATAAGATTCTATTCTTTTCACTTTTGACTTGTATAATGTTTTCTTTTGATTTGTATAATTTAATTATTTTTTAATAATAGTTAAATTTTATTGATCACTGAATTTCACTGTTAGTAATGATGTATAGAATGCCCTTTTCAGAAAATGTCTGAAAACTAACTACTTTTGAAAGTCAAAGATAAGTTATATTGAATATGTTTTTTATTGAAAAACAAGTGTATTTCAGCTAAGTTTTTAATGAACCTGTCAAAAGAGTTATTGGATATAAAATTATATAAACAATATGCCTTTTTGTTAGGATATTTTCTGAATCTATGTAATTAATACTTTGTAATTGGACAGAAAGTTTGTATTTTTGAGTGCCTGGTTTTCTCCACAATTAAACTTAGACTGGGGCAGGTTTGTGAGGATGTGCGGGGGTTTATTGATGACTTCTAGGTCAGTCGCTTACGCTCCTGACCCCTCTGGGCTGCCCAGTGTTGCAAACTGTCTTGTGGGCTCTGGGCCATGGGTGGTAAATGATCTCTCATTGGGAGAGAAGATGAGTCATTATCCTTTATGTGACATAGCTTATGTGGTGTTAAAATTTATCATCTTCTCTGAAACTGTCTAATATATAGTCATCTTTAAAGTTAAGAAGAAATTTATTAATATAAAGCTATTTTCCCAATTAGAAATTCAAAACAAGGGGATTTAAATTTTTTTATTTTATGAAAAAGATTAGGGTAAGTTAACATGGATTTAGGCTATGTCCTTGAATAAAATTCACTTTATTTTTAAAATTCTCCTTTAATTATCTATAGACTTCTACTTCCAACACATGAAGTAAGTAGTATTGAATTTACTCTTTTGACATAGACAACTATAAAACTGGACAAAATAGGTGAGGCAATGGTTTTTAGTCACTGGCCAACAGGCAGTGCCATGCTATACCTTGAGAGAGGGGAGACAGTACAGGGTACTTTCTGAACATGAAGCAGGGATTGGAACCTACACAGAGAGCGGTGGTCACCCTGCCATGAAGAGGCACGTGTTGGAGGTTAAGACTGAAATTTGCAGTGGGTAACACAGAGAGGATGTTGTACAGCAGGGAATAAAGAGTCTGTGTGGTTATGTCTCAAGACATTGGCTGTGGGCTGGGTCACACATGCTCAAAGCGAGACTCTGTGAAGCCCAGCATAGAATGACTGCTGCAGGACTCAGAGATGAACATAGAGACAGAGGTTGTGCAGTCCTGGGAGCCACTGGATTTCCAGTGGAGCAGAGTGAAGAGGCCTTTCTGAACACCCCTCAGGCAATTGATATTACAAAAAGCTATGCTCAGGAGTAAGAGGCATTACACCCTAGAGTAAGGGTCCCAAGCTAGAATTAAGGAATAAAACAAAACAGATCTTCTATATAAAGCATAAAACCATGCTTGGCAGCATACAGAGATCTTGCCATTAGTGTGACTGGCTGCTGGAACAAATACCAATGCCCTTTAAAGGAGGGCAACATAATTCAGACTACACATGACTCCACTCCATGATGTCCAGAGTAAAATAAAAAAGATTATTAGATATTCAAAGAACCAACACAGAAACAAAAAAAATGTTCCATAATTTAGAGGAAATGTAGTCAATAGAAGCAGATTTCAAGATGATCAAAATATTGGAATGAACAGTCAAGGACTTTAAAAACACTGTTATAAATATGTTCAGGGATTTAAAAGGAAACATGTAAGTGATGCATGAATAGAGAGGGGAACTCAGCAGAGAAATTGAAAGTGAAAAAACAATGAAAAAGAAATTCCAAAACTTAAAAGTACTATATCAGAAATGAAAAATTTCTTTAATGCACTTACCAGCAGAATGAGCACTGAAGAGAAAAGAGCCAATGAACTTAAAGACAAATCAATAAAAAAAAATGTAAAACCTTAAGAAAAGAGAGAAAATGTTGAAAAAACATTGAACAGAATCTTAGTGATCTGTTGAGCAATATGAAATGGATAGAGGGAAGAGAATGGGAAAGAAATAATATTTGAAGAAACAATGGCAGAAAATTTCCCAATGTCATGAAGAAAAAATCAACTTACAAATTCAAGAAATCAGTAAACCCAAAGTAGGATAAGTACAAAGAAAACAACATCCTGTAATCAAACTGCTCATTGCCTAAGATAAAGTCTTCAAAGGAGTCAAAAAATAGTAGACGCATTACAGATAGGGAAACAGCAATATGAATTATGGCAAACATTTCATCAGTGACAATGGAGGCCAGAAGGACAATGGATGTCATCTTTAAATTTTTGGATGGAAAAAGAAGAAACATGTAATTTAACATGCTATACCAAGTTAAAAATGTCTTTGAAAGGTCATGATAAAAGAAGCACAATTTTCAGATTAACAAAATCTAAAGGACTCTGTTGTTAGCAGAACTGTACTACAAGAAATGTTAAAGGAAACCTTTCATGCTAGAGAAAAGCAACAACAGAAAATAAGATCCACAAATAGCAAAGAATAGAATCAGAAGTTATAAATATTTGGATAAATACTTTATTTCTTTAAGAGACAACATAACTATAATAGCATTGTATTATGGGTGTAATATCACACATAGATGTAAAATATGAAAAAGAGATGGGATGAATAAATGGAGTTATATTGCTGTAAGATTCTTATATTTTACATTAAGTAGTGCAATATTAATTTCTAAGTAAACTGTGTGATAATTAAAGGATGCATATTGTATTCCTCACAGAAAACAAAAGATAATTCAGAGGTGTAACTTTGAAGCCAGTGGAGAAAATAAAACAAAATAATGATAATGACCCTAAAGAAAGCAAGAGGGGAGGAACAATGATGTAAAAATCATAATTGAGAAATTAACAAATGTACCATGATGCTATGGAAAATCACAAACAAATCAATAATTGCATCAAATATAAATTGATTAAACACTCCAAGTAAAAGATGTGTATTGTCAGAATGGATTAAAAAATCAAAACCTTGATATATGCTGTTAAAGATCAAAGATGGAGATACTACACCAACCACAAACATCAAAAGGCTAGTGTACTTTATGAATATTAGACAAAATGAAAATCAGAAAAGGGTATTGGCAGGTACAAAGGGGAAAATTGTTTATTGTGATCAATTCAAAAAAATCCTAATGTGCATCCAACTATTAACAGAGTTTCAAAATATATTAAGCAAACTGACACAAGTAGGGAGAAAAATAGATAAATTCACAATCAGCAATTTTAACAACTTGATAATTAATCATAAAATCAGACAAAAAGAAAATCAGTATGGATGTAAAAGATTTAAACCACACTTTGAACCAAATTGACACGACTGATATTTATAAAACAGTACATTCAAACTATGCAGACTATAGATTCAACACGATCTCAACCAAAAATCTTAAAATTTTTCTTTATGTATTGACAAGTTAATTCTGAAATGTATGGAATGTAAAGAACCCAGAATATCCAAAGTGATCTTGGTAAAGAAGAGCAAAGTTGGAGGACTCATACTACCTAATTTCAAGATTTACTGTAAACTGACAGTAATTAAGGCAGTGTGGCTTGGGATAAAGATAGACACACAGAATAAAGGAGTATAAAGAGTGCACCATAGACTCACAAATAGTTGGCCTAATAATTTTTAACAAAGTCACCAAGGAAATTCAAGGGACTAAAGAAACTCTTTTCAGCTGATAGACATATGAAAAAATAGCATTTTGACTCCTCTTGCATTCACTTCACAAAAATTAATTTGAGGTGGAGCATAGACATAAAAACTAGACTCATAACTTTCTGGAAGAAAATATAGAATGTCTTCGTGACCTTGGAACAGGAAAAGACAGGATATGAAAGCATAAACCATGAAAGAAACAAATGAGAACACTTCATCAAAAAAACTTCTGTTCATCAAAATACAAACTTTGCAAATGAAAAGACAAACACACAGTGCAGAAACTATTTGCATTATACCTTCCTGACAAGGGATTTCTGATTACAATATTTTAAAAACTAATATAAACCAATAATTAAAAGACAAATAGCCCAATTAATAAATAGACAAAGGACTTGAAGAGGTACTCACACAAGAACATATACAAATGAGAGCATATGAAAAATATTCTCACTGTTATTGTTCATCAGGAAAATGCAAGTTAAAATTGGAATGAAATACTATTTCTTACCCTTTAGAATAGCTAACATTAAAGGACTGACAACACAAATGGTGGTGAGGACGTGGAGCACCTGGAACACTCAGACATTCTCAGTAGAATGTAAAATGGCACAAACACTGAACAGCTGTTTCGCAATTTCTCAGAAATTTAAACATCTACTTACTGTGTCACCTAGAATTCCACTCCTAGCTATTGACACAAAAAATGAAAATATATGTCAAAACCAAAACTTGTACACAATTCTTATAGTAGCTTTATTCATAATATCCCCAAACTGGAAACAACCCAAATGTTGATCAATGGGAGAATGGATAAACAAACTGTGGTACTGCTCACCAAAGAGAGAGAATGAACTAGTATAAACAATAACATGAGTGAGTTTCAAAAATATTATATTGAGAGAAAGAAGCCAGATGTAATCTTCTAGAAGAAAACATGGAAGTTCTTACTGTATGAAATTACCTATTTCCATGATAAGAAGGTAATACACACACACAGACAAAAAAGAGGTTAGATATGGTATTAAAAATATAAAATGTTGGAGGAGGGGAGTAAAAGAGTAGAGCTTTTAGAAAGAAGTCAAAATAAAGAGACCATCAACTTAATATAGATTGCTGTGTATGTAGCTTATTGTGTATGAACCTCATGGTAATCACAAACCAGAAACCTAGAATAAATACACAAAAGATTAAGAGAAAGGAACCCAAACATAACACTAAAGACAACCATCAAACCACAAGGGAAGAGAGCAAGAGAAGAAGAAAGGAACAGAGAACAAGTACTAAAACACCCGGAAAAAGTAACAAAATGGCATTAAGTACACACTTATCAATAGCTGCTTTAAATGTCAATGGACTAAATGCTCCAATCAAAAGGCGTAGGGTAGCCGATTGGATAAAAAAAAGACCCATATATATACTGCATACAAGAGATACACTTCAGACCTAAAGACACTCACAAACTGAAAATGAAGGGATGGAAAAAGATATTCCATGCAAATGACAATGAAAAGAAAGCTGGGGTAGCAATACTTGTATCAGACAAAATAGACTTTAAAACAAAAACTGTAACAAGAGACAAAGAAGGGCACTACAGATGATAAAGGGAAAAATCCAACAAAAGGATATAACACTTGTAAATATCTATGCACCCAACATAGGAACACCTAAATATATAAAGTGATTATTAACAGACATAAAAGGAGAAATAGACAGTAACACAATAATAGTAGGGGACTTAGATACTGCACTTACATCAATGGACAGATCATCCAAACAAAAGATCAATAAGGAAACATTGGCCTTAAATGACATGTTAGATCAGATGGATTTAGTAGATATATACAGAACATTCCATCCAAAAACCACAGAATACACATTCTTTCTAATGCATATGGAACATTCTCCAGGATTGATCACATATTAGGCCACAAAACAAGTCTCTCTTAATTTAAGAAGATTGAAATAATATGAAGCATCTTTTCTGACCACAATGGTATGAAACTAGAAATCAACTACAGGAAGAAAATCAGAAAAGCCACAAATACGTGGAGATTAAACAAAATGCTACTGAACAACGATTGGGTCAATGAAGTTCAAGAGCTTCTATTGTGATAGAAATCAGAATGGTTGTTCCTAATGGGTGGGGAGGGGAGGAAGAAGAATTGACTGGAAGGTGGCAAGTGGGAACTTTCTGGAATGGTGGGAGTGTTCTGCATTTCCATTAGGTGGTTGGCTAAAGAGATGTATACATCTGTCAAAGTTCATTGAATTGGATAAATAAGATCTTTGCATTTTACTATGTGTAACTATTTCCTCAGTCAAAGATATTTTTAAGTATTCAGTTGTAGATTCCCTTTCAATACTCTAAAGGTTTGAAGTTTTTTGATGTTTCACATTTAATAAAAATTCTTTTTACATGTTGCAGAGTTACCTGCTAATTGGCTTTCCTTGTGCCTCATTTTGATGGCTACAGACATTACGCTGCCAGTAATCTTAAGTCAGATCTGCATTTTGTCCTTTCATTAAAAGACGTGTTAGTGCAGAGACTGCTTCTTCCATCTTCTTCACCATTATGTCCATTCGCTGTAATGACCAATTGACTGTTAATAAATTTCTCACAGACTTGTGGAAAACAGGTAATTAGACTATTTTCCCGTTCACGGTCTGATTTTCCTTTTCTTTTGATCTGAGGATCCTGTTCTGAGGATTACTGGCTATGGGGAACACACACACATAGCCCTTGTTAGAGTTTCAGATACTTTGTTTATTAGGCAAATTGTTTGACAGAATAGCCATGGACACAGACCTGCTTTAGGAAGATGCCTGGGGTGCCTTAATGGCTCTGTAGGTTGCAAGAATTGGAGGAGAACTGATGGAGGCACACCAACTAGAGCTGCTGAAATCATACCAAATAGAAGACACACTCATTACATACCTTCCTAAAACCCATAATCTGGAATGCTTTTGTTTACTAAATTTGCAAATAAACTGACAATATTTATGTTTAACGCTCCCAAGCTTGGTAATAGATCGGAAAGTACTTAATTTTAAGCTGTGACTTATAGTAATCTACAGATTCAGTACATATTTACTCCCTGTATGCAAGGTATTTGCTAGATACTTTTGGGAACACCAAAATGAGGGTGACATGGTCTCCATAACCATAGGAGAGTTTACAATTTAGTGAGGGACATAACTGTGTGAAGACGAATCAAGACGGTGGCAAGTGCTGTGAGGTTAGTAAGAGGAAGAAATTCATTCATACTAGGATTGAAGGAGGCTTTCTGGGAAAAACTGCATTTGAGCAAAAGTCTTTCTTTTTTAGGAAAAGCCTTTTTTCCCCCTGATTATAAAGGTAACTCAAACTGGTGGAAAATTGGAAAACTAAAGGCAAGTATAAAGACATATATAAAAACAATTGCAATCTTATCCAGAGTGGTTACCTAGTTAATATTTTAGATTATGTCTTTTTGATCATTATATTATATTTGTTTTTTAGGTAGGTTAGGTGTGTGCGTTTATACATATATATATAAGTGTGTGTGTGTGTGTGTGTGTGTAATCCAGGTATATCACCTTGTAAGTTCACACTTCCTTTTAATATTGAACACATATCCAAATTGAATGCAGAAAGTACAGGTATTTTTTGAGTTCCCATGACAAAGATCAGAGGAAAGGGCAAGAAAAATGTGTGCATGTTTCATTCACTTCTCTTGTTCTGTCACTGCCACCTCACTTAACTCCTCTGTTCTCCTGCATGTTATCTCTTGGTGACTCGAGACCGTCTTCCCTTAGCTAACTGTTTTGTGGGATCCCCTGAAGACATTTGCCTGAATGGCAAGCACAAGACCCGTTCTTCATTTCCCTGAAGTGGTCATAGAGACTGGGTTGTTCCATGGAATAAAATGTTGGTCAAGGGTCACAGATAACAAGGAAATTGCACAGAAAAAATTTCAACTGAATCCTTGGTTTAGTCCACAGACTCAAGTCTTTACACAGGATCCCTTATTGGGCAGCTCTGTAGTCTCTGGCTTGGCCCAAGGTGGCTGTTTTAAATTATATGTAAACCATTATATTTTTTACCTGATTATTGAAGGTATATAGGATGTCATCAGGTTTTTAAGTTTCTTGTATATGTCATCTTTGATCGAATAGTGTTTCAGGAGATTTTCTTACTTTTTAAAATAGTATCAGCTGCAAATCTTGACCACTGTTCTTCCGTCCTCTTCTTTGTACAGTGTGGCACAGCATTTCTGTGTTTTCCAGAGTGTAGTTCTCAGGGTTCTTTTAGGTGATACATGGACAAACAGTTTATTTTAACAATTTTGTATTTTATGTACTTCAGAAATAAAAGCCTATGAAACTCTTTGATTCCTTTGGGGATACTTTACTTTTAATAATGTGATTTAAAAAGAAATCATACAATAGGACAGCACAAAATGAGCAAGAATTATGAAAGTGATATGTGAAAATTAAAGTTTGTAAATGCTATTCTTATACATAAAAACCTGAAATGTCTCCCTGCCTGCTTCTACTTTTCCTTTCTTCAATCTTGAGTCTCCCCAGTCCAGAACACGACTTACCTCCTCTACTTCTAGGTGTGTTCTACACAGGAAAGGGTATCTCTGAAAGGATGAAGGAAGAAAGTCTCTGCTGGGGTGGGGTGGGCCAACACCGCAACTGTACTGGCTGGCTCAGAAAATTCTATTTGTGGACCTCTAGGAAGTTGTCTATTTATTGGTCATTGTAATCCCTGTGACTACCCCTTAGAGGAAGACAATGGTGGCCATTCCAGCTTTTTCTACTTTCTTTGGTGCCATCCTTGCAGTTCTGATTAAGATGGTAGGCTG
Source organism: Equus przewalskii (assembly GCF_037783145.1). Lineage (NCBI taxonomy): Eukaryota > Metazoa > Chordata > Mammalia > Perissodactyla > Equidae > Equus > Equus przewalskii. The sequence goes on along the minus strand of NC_091838.1, from coordinate 22,332,304 downwards.
CGTGTTGCTCAGTTTCAGAGCATGTGGCTCATTCAAGATCCAGCCATAATGAAGCACAATGGGTAGAATTTCAACAGAGAAAAGGGGTAAAACATGAACATGGTATAAATGATATGCAAAAATAAACTCTGAAACTGGACCATCTGACATACGTAATTACCTAAATATAAGCCAATAAGAATTACTGAATAAGTGTGGTACAGATGGCTTCGGAGACATCACAGTTTGGGGGTTTAGACATGCATCTGTGAGCAAACTGGCCGAAAAACTGACTTTTTACTTTTCAGATTCTTTTTGTGAAAAGTGGTAAAGTAGTATTTTAAAGTCTTGGTCAAGGAGTGCAGTAGAATGACTTTATACTTTCAAGTGTATTACTGTTTCTGGAAAGGGTCCTAGGACCCTTCAATACTCATCATAAGACCTCTGCTTTAATCTTTCCCGTGATATATCCCAGGCTTCACAAATGCTAAAACCCTCAAAATATAGGTCTTCACTGGAGAAGAAAAAAGGACTGTAAAATCAAGAATGTACGCCTTCTAAGCCATCGATCTGGAGTTGCCAGCTATAAGATCTTGGCCAAATAATGCGCTGCTGAGTTGTGTATTTTATAATGGAGAAAAGTTGAGAGAATACACAAATGTATATTGTGCTCACCTACAAAGATAGCATTTGCTTCTTTTTGGAAATTCTGGCTTTGGTGTATCTCATTGTCAGGAGGTATGATGTTCTTTTAAGGTGTCCCTGGAATGAGAATTACAGTTTAAGAGGCTCAACCTAAAACTAGCGGAGACAGGAGCGGATTATGTGGAGGCATTCATCAGAGATTCCCTGAGTGCTGTCCTGGGCTTTGCCATGGGTTCGGGTCTCTCCTCTCCTGTCCCTGGCCAGACTCGGCATTAGGATTTCCCGTTCCTCTCAGAGTGGCTTTCAAAGCTCTCTGCTTGGGCACAACTACTATTGCCCCCACTGCCCATTCTTGATGCCACCTCCTGAATTTTGGATAAAACTTGATGCCCAGCACCTTCATATTCCATCCCTGTCCAGTCCCTTTTTCCCCATGAGTTGATAGACCAGTGTAACACTCATTCCTACAGAAATATTTGGAACAGGAAGCTTGAAGGCAATTGCAGCTTCTTCACTTAGGATTTTGCATGATTTATCTATTCAATTTTCTATACTTGTATATTGAAAAAACCCAAAAGGCTAAATTAGTCACAACTTTTCTCCTAGAAAATTGAATCTGTGTATTATGCATGTGGGCGTGTTTATTTATGATGTACATTCTTTCATTTACTGGACTTGTGGTAGCTTACATTCTTTTTGAAGTGCAAGATAAGATACGTATTTATATCTCCATCCCAAATGTCTAGCCAAGTGCTTAGTATATTGTAGATACTCAGTAAATGTTTGTCAAGTCAAATTGAATTTAAAATAGAGCAAAGATGGTTTCAAGGAAGGAAGTGATCATACTGACATCTGAATGCAACAGAATATTATCATTGGGCCATTCCATTGACTCTGAGCTTCCTACATTCAGCACACTATTCCCTTTGTCATAAATTGTTCAGGATTTAGTTTCTGACAAAACAGAATAGAAACTTTACCTTGGAAGTAAAACATGTAAAATTTATCTTAGCAGGCCTCACATAAAGAAGTAGTGAAATATAGTGGTCGGTACTCTTGACTTTTTTTTATTTGTATAAAAGAAGGTGAAGAAATATTTTTTAAATGAACAGTTCTTATATCCCCGCTCTCAAAGGTAGGAGGCACAATACTATGCCATATTTCAATGATGAGATTCTCTGTGGACCAGAGATAAGGCTGTCTAGGAATCCTCTGTTTGTATTCCAATTTAATATAATACGACTTGTTTAATTTAAATGAATAGATTCCTATTAAACAATCACTTTCAAATATTAGTGTTCCTGGCAAGTTCCCAGTACGAATAAATTCATAATTCTCTAACAAGGGCCTGTAGTCCAGCTAGCTAGTCATGGTGTTTGATTAAAGAAACAATCTCGATGTGAAGAGACAACATTGTGTTCACTGGTGGGTGGGTTAGGAGCCTGACTTGTGCTCTTACTTGGACAGAAGCCAGTTCGTTCAGTCCAAGATTGAGACTCAGGGAGCTTTTGTGAGGAAGCTAGTGGAAACACGTCAATGGCATTTGTCTGCTCTTGGAATATAGATGCATGGAAATATGTTTTCCATTATTGTTTGCTTTTCTTCTAGAAAATTTATTGTAGAGTATTTCTAAATTCCTCATGGACCTCTTTTCAGAAAATATCTTATATGAAAGAAAGAGAAGGCAGGCTCAATGTTTTTCAAGTGGAATACAGAAATTGCTGGATTATTCCCTCATGACAGACTATTAAAAATCTTTTGGCAGCTCTCCAGAGCCTAAAGAACAAGTCCAAATGCCTAGCACAGTCCTTCTCCAGTCTGATTCTAACCTTGCCATCTCTGTCTCCCTTTACCCACCCTCCCTTCAACTATCTCCATCCCTACTTCCTCTCTTGGAGCACATACACCTCATGCCTGCTGTTTGTGCTCCGGCCACCTAGGCTTGCTCAGCCTTGGCATAACCTGTACTTTCTAGGCTCCATGCATTTTCTTACCTAATGTCTTCTTTTCTTCCCATCCTCACCTGTCAGTAGCCTATCAAGACGTCCAGTCCCAGTTTACATAGCTCCTCCACCATGAAACCTTCTCTAATCTGCCTAGTAAAATAAATCTTTCTGCTTGCTTTGTGCTTCCACTGTGCCTCTGGTAGTATCATATTCTGTCTGGAGGTGTATATTATTGTCCTACACACAAACTGTAAACTCCATGAGAACAATATTTTAATCAGCTTTCATCATATATAATCCAGTTCCTTGCCCATATTAGACATTTGGAAAATATTTATTGAGGTGAATTTATTTGAAGGGCTTTGATAGAAATGATCTTTCCTTCATATTCAGCATTTCTAACTGAATTACACAAAATATAGTATAATAAAAATTTTATGAACATTTAGCTCAGTTCATTTACAGATATGTCTTTTCTGTTCTAAAGTTCTCCTACAGAAATTGAGTCAAAATAATCTATTAAATGCATAGTTTAGATTCTAGAGAGGACCCAAGCTTCTAACTCCCCAAAACATACAACACATACCTCTTTAGGTGTTTTTTTTCCTTTTAGGTTTTGTTTCAATGTTTGTGTCGTGTTGTCAAGAGTGAACTTTTAAATGGATCCTTGCATCACTTTGCTCTTCTGGAAATCCATGCAGTGCTTCCCTCATCACTTTAGGAAGAATGAGACTAGGAGCAAGACTAGGGTTGGTTTGAAGGGAAAGGAGGCAAAGACTTAAGTAGAATGGTTTCTTCCTTGACTTTGTATCTGGTGTGCCTCATCTCTCAGTATCAAAGTGGCAGACCAAATCAGGACATAGATATGGAAGAACGCCCCCTCTTCTGGGATTCAGGGGTTATAATAGATCTCTTGTTCATATGAGGTCATGTAAATGTAAGAGTAAGATTAGTTTGTGACCCTTATTTGTATAAGGTTTGAGCTCTACTGTAAAGCATAAATGTGTTAGCAAAGCTCATAGGTGTGTCAGGCGATCATCCTAATGATTGTAGACTCAATGTCATTTCATGGCAATAATATGTGCTTTGGAGTTAGAGGGACCTGGGTTGGAATCCTGGTTCACTGACTAACTGTGTGACTTAGGACAACATAATTACTTCTGAGCTTCAGTTTTGTGATTTATAAAAGCAAGAATATTGACACACATTTTGATGATTATTCATAAACATATAGAACATATGTTTCTAATTCACAGCTTCTTTAGACATTTTTGAATGCTTCTTCCAATAAAATTTAAGATCACTTTATGCCCCCCCCCCAAAAAAAATCCTGGTTGCTGGATTCTAATAAAAATTGGATTAAATTTATGTATTAGACTTAGAAGATTTAATGTATGTGTGTGATATTAAATCTTCCTGTCCAAGAAAAAGTTATATCTTTCTATTGGTTCCCAGCAATAATATTTTCATTTTTTCATAGAAGTCCTATGTCTTTCGTATTAAAAACTGGGTAGTTGGCATAATAGGCATCCCATTCCTTTTGTCAGTGTTTAGTCTAAATCCAGACATCTGACTTAGTCTAGTCAATGAGACCTAAGAAGGATCCTTTTCTGGATTAAGAAAAGACAGATCCTCAGGAAAAGAAAGCTTTCATATTTCCACCTTCATTCCTACTTGGGGCTCTTGTGTGAGAACATGATTCCAGGACCTGCCACAATCGGGTTCCAAATATGAGGCAACAAGCTTGAGAAGGAAGAGTCTTTGCCCTAAGAATGGTAGAAAAGAGGAGTAGGAAACGGCTTGATGGAGATTCTGGGCAACTGAACCAATGTAGCTGCCTACCATATGACTCCTTGTTCTGTAAGAAAATGTTCTATTTGTTCAAAATCCAAAATCCTGCATCATTTGGTCCCTGGCTTCTCTCCCATCTTATTGCCTTTCCCCATTGTCACTCTGCTCCAGCCACACTGGGCTTCTTGCTGTCCCTAAAGTGCCGCAAGAATAGTCCCAATTCAGAATGTTTACTCTCATGTTTCCTTCTGCCTTGTTGCCCTTTCCAAGATATGTCTGGCTTGCTCCCTCACTCTGTTTAGGTCTCTGCTCTATTGCTGCTTCGACAGAGTATTTAAAATAGTGTCTGCTATCATGTTCTATTTCCTTATTGAGTTTTATTTTTCTTCTACATTTATTACTATATGAAAGTACATTATGTATATATCTTATTTATCACCTTTCCTCAATATAGTAAAAGCTCCATGATGGCAAAAACCTTTATGGCTTCATTTATTGTTCTATCTTGGAGTACTGGGAAAAGTACCTTGCACACAGTAGGCATCCAATACATATTTGTTGAATAAATGAAAATGTTTGTTATAAAATTATCTTTCCTTCCACCTGCTCTCTTCATGAGATCATTTGAATTCCTTTTACTTTTCCATTTTTTTCTACTTCTGTGTACACTAGCATTCCTATCCTCAACAATTCCAAGGTTTACTGAAATGGGTTAAGACTTTTAATTCTAGTCTATGTTAGACTTTCCCTTGCAGCGTATCTCCTCAATTTCAAGGTTCCTTATTAAGCCTTTTTATTACTAATTTTCCAGTCAGCTTATCTTTATCATTTTTGTATAGGACTAAGTTCATTGCTCACCACTGTTTCCTCTCCTCTTTATCATCAATGTCACTGTCCTTCAGCTGAAGACCACTATGAGTATACCTATAGTTGAATTTATTGCTTGTTACAAGGAGGCAGAACACAAACCTGAGAAACCATGGAACACCTTAGTAAGAGAGTGTGAGAAAGAGCTTACAGAATTTGGGCTTATGTCCAGTGATCGGGAGGACGATTTAAGCCTGTGGGTTGGCTGCTGCAAGGAGTGGGTGTAATTCTATGACTGAGCATCTTAATTAATCTTATCTACAGGAAGGACAGACTAGAGTGAAGCTGTAGCTGTAATTGGTAAAGGAGCACCAGGCACTCATTTTGACTGAGAGAGGGGGATACCTTTTTTTTGTGGTTTGGACACTGTATTTTTGTCTGACTTTGGACATGGTTACAGAGTGGTCTTGTTTTTGTCTTGATCATCAGAGTAGCCTTGTCTGATGTTGATGTGCCGTGAAATTTTTATGTTCAGTAGGAGAGCACCAAGGCCTGGCTCTGAGTGCCAGGCCACCTACCAGATGCTGGGGGCTGCTTTTCTCTTTCTATTCTCCCATCTCTACACCTCTGTCCTGTTTCATTTGTTGGTCATTTAAATTGATTTATATATTTTTCTCCCGTAAAGAACATAGATGGTGTGCTATGTCAATTTTGCATATTTTCAAATATCTTCCTTTCACTCTGACCGATAAATGGTATGGGATTTCGATTTTCATTCCCTCCTCTCAGTAGATAGTAATGGTATTCCACTGACTTCTGGACTCTATAGTCAAAAAACACAGTTGGATAAGACTGATACTTTCTCCTTTGTGGTAACTTGTTCTTTCTGCCTGGAACATTGTAAAATTTTCCCAATTTTTGAAGTTTAAAAATTTTTCTACCAGAATTTCCTCTATCTCTATTCTCTTGCTTACTTTTCTTTTTCAGATTAAGAAATTGAATTTCAATTATTTGTTTCATTATTGTAGTTCTTCCAACTGTTTCTTTTTTTCCTTCTGAAACTATATTTTTCCATCTTAGATCTTTTGTATCTATTCTCTAGTCTCTTATCCTTTCATATATATGTGCATGTAATATATATATAGAGAGAGAGAGAGAAATGTGTTTAAGTAGCGTGTCTTTAGCTTTTTTTAAGTGCTGTGTATTTTTTGCAGTTGATCTGTGGGTCGCTAATATCAGCCTCAAAAGTAACAATACTCTCCTTATGTTCATCTGCTAGATGTCTAGTTAGAAAATCATCTCTGTTAGCTCAGGGACATCCTTGTGGTGCTAAATTTGAATCTTTTTAGTGCTCTTTCAGTTTTAGATTCAGGTTGTCTGTCTTCTCCAGCGATGCTAATTTACTGTGCATGTGTTCCTATTTTGGCCACTGGACCCCCTTACATGGGTTATTTTTGTGTGTTTGTGCTCATTGTCCAAATATCCCAGGTATTGGTTTCCTGTAAGTGAAGACAGAGAAAATGCAGAAACAGATCATCTGTTCTCTCCTTCTTGGAATGAAAGTTCCTGTTCCTCATCTCCCCGGTCTCCTTGAAATCTTATTGCTTCAGGGGTCAAGGGCACGCAGCTGACTGGTCCAGCTACTTCCTGCTCTTTGGAATGCCGGGGAGATCTGATCCTCTTGTGTGGAGCTGATGTCGCTCTTCCCTAGGGATCTACAGGTTTCCGTGGGCCAAACTCATGCTTCTAGATGTTACTCTTTGCCTGAGAACGGGAAAAAAGATTTGCGTTGGTCATTTCCACAGAGACTAAGGCTTCTCTTTCTCCCAGCTGCCCACAGACCTAGAGACCATGTGACTCTGGAGGAGCTGCCATATTGGAGTTGGGAGTGGAGGGTAAGAGAGCTGCACTTAATTTCCATGTTCCCAGAATTCTCTGTGTAAGGTTCTTCAGAGCAAATCCCATCTTTTTAGCTACCCTTTTTGGTTAGGAATTCTACTATATAAAGTAAAATTTCTCACATGTAGTTTTTATGCTTGTTTGCCAGGATTTATTCAATTAATTATATTTATTTGTTTATGTATTGAACAATATTTATTGAGTAGCAACTTTGGGACATCAAACTTCTGTGTGCTGGGGATACAGCAATGAACAAGACGGGCAAGTCAACGCTTTCATGGAATTACATTTCTAGTAATGTCACACCCAAATGTAAATGTTCTGTTTTAGCCAAGACCAGCTTGCACTTTGGAGGGTTAAGCTGGGACATATTTTTGGTTGATCTGCAAGACTATATCAGATCATTTCAAAATCAGATCATTTGACTGGAGCAAATTCACTCTGTCTTAGTGTTTCCTATGATTTGTGTAATTCCATTTGGGGCTAAAATATTTTCGTGTCTGGAGAAAAGAAGACTTTCTATGGAGATACAAGGATATATGAAGGCTCTTTCATGGAGGAATTGAAGAAGATACTGAAAAGCTTGCTGTTATTTCCTGCTGGGATACAATTAAAGGTGGAAAAAGGTGAAAAATAAGAAGAGTCTGAATAACTTACATGAGGAGGCCGTGTGAACGTGAGTGCTGGAAAAGAGCTGGACTAACTAAACTAAATGTATGAGTGTGGCCTATCTGCAACTGTTCCATCATGACCTGCCTCTAATTTGTAAGGGGGGTGACTGTGATAGGAACTTTGAAAGTGCCATCCAAATAAGCATCTAGAAGACATTCCATGTGCCCGTGCTTCCAAATCTTTGAGTTCTTTATCTCATATTCAAAGATGGATGTAGCATATTTACTGGAGTAAAAAAATAAGAGGTATTCTAAAGTTACTGCAATTAACATCATCAAAAGAGAAAGAAAGGACAAGATTTATTTCAAGTGATGGACAACTTGAATTTTCATAGGTTAGTGTTAGAGAAACTGTGTTAGACTTGTAAATTGCAGTCTGCGGAGAGAGGAGAGAAAATAAATGTGTTCCTTTGGCGTCCAATTGCTGTTCAAGGGGTATGTATCAATTACGTGAACTAGATTGTATTTGAATATGTGTGATTTGTTATAATAACATCATATGTTTAAAAACACAAAGGCTTTAGTATACCTTTTTGTCTTTCTAGATTGAATTTGTACTTCAGTGACATCAAGACTCCTTGTCAACATTCTGAAGTAAAATGACGGTAGTGGATTTACTCCTGTTCAGTCACAAGACTTCTCCCACCTTTCTATTATAATAAAAGTGTTAACCTTCCCACGCACTAATCTGTCTCATATCTCAAACAGTATTTGATGTAACAAAATTAAATACTATTTACCACTATAAAATAGTGGAACAAAATAGCTACAAAATCCTTTAAAGTTTATTAAAATGCTTTTTGAAGATATTCCTGAATTAAAAAAATAAGCTAATAATCATCATCTTACATTTTCAACATTGTCCATCTTTTATTTTCATAGAGAAAAACCCAACCAGAGTGTATTATATTTAAGTATGATAATTAGGAAAAAATATTTTTTTCAGCATTGTGAGTACCCCTTACCTAGATAGACTCTGAAAAATGCTTAATCTCTTCTCTTTTTTATTGAAAATGTGAAATTGCTTAGAATGTAACACAAGGGCCTAGTTAATAATGACTTTTTGTTCACTTTTCTAACTCCTCGAATCTTAGGAAATAGTAATCTTTATAGAATTTCCTCAACTTGAAAAATATGTTCTAAAAACCGTACGTGTCCTGAGAACGCATTCTTCTGGAAGATGCCTGATGTTGCCTGTCAGGCTTCAGCACTTTTATAGATCTATTTTTCAAATACTGGGGAGGGCGGGGCTATTATTCTATTAGACCCAGTGAGTTTTATCTTTTTTCTTGTACAAGTGTTTTTTGTTTTTTTGTATTTGTTTTTTAAGGAGATGGGAATAAATCACAATTGGAAGATAAGAAATATTAAATTAAGTTTTTAAGTTTTTATTTACTTATTACCACTTTAGTCAAAATTCATCAATGGATATCTTTTCCTTTATGTGAGTGTAAACTGATACTGATACTAAAGATTTATTAAGAAAATTGAAGATAGTTTTAAGGGTCATATTTGGCTCAAAATATATTTAGAGAGTTATTTAAGGCAAGTTTTCCCCTTCTTTTCTTTTAATTAAATCTAGCTCTATGTAAAATAGAATAGAGCACTATGAAATTAACCCAGAGAGCTAGTATGCATAGGCCAGGAGAGCAGACCTTGGTTTAATTGTGGAGCACAAGATAATCTCGCTGGCCAACCTAGATCATGCATCAAGTATAAAGTAGATCTCAGGAGTATGTCTAGTGAGTTTTTCAGGTAGCTTTTCTAAGACTGTTAATTCACCTGTGCTCAGTGGATACAGGAAAAACAAAATCTAACTCAGTCCTTTGCATTCAGTTTTTAAATTAGTTCTACAAGGAAGGTACTGCTATGTGCCGCATCTTACAGAGGGGACAACGAGGGCTCCTGGGGAATCTGTAGCTTGTCCAAGCCAAGGAGAGGCTGTTTGACTCCCAAGTCCTAGCTCTCCACTGAGCACTGTCCTGGCTTCCATGCCCTGAACCACTGCTCTGCGCTCTTCATTTCCATTTAGTTATGTGGATATAGAGGCCTGGGAAGGAAGAAGACCCACGTTAACCACGTGTGTCCAGATGTGCAGAAACATGCAGACTGCAGACTTCTTGAGCTCAGGACCTGGAATTCTTTGTCTTTGAATCCTCAGAGCCTGGTGCCCTGTGAGGCTCATCATAAGCTCTCAGAAAACCTGAGCGTTGCACAGATTTCATCGTCGCCACCTTCTTCTCTTTTGTCTACTGGAAACTTGTTTTTTGAACTTTCCTGTTTAGCTACTAGTTTACTGATTTTCTGTAATATTCACTTAAAATTCTCATATTGTTCAAGTGGGACCCTTTAAGTTCCTAAGAGATACTGAGTTTATAAATAAAGGCGATTGCCTGGGTATTCTGAAAGTCGTTAGTATCTTCTATCATTTTTCTTTGCTAGCAGGAGTTCTTGTCAGACTGAGTTGAGGCCCAAGCACATTTACGAATTCTAGAATTTTAAAAGTATGTACGAGAAGCTGTCTAATCCAGTCCTCTCATTTTAGAGATTAGGAACGTGAAGATCAAAGAAGTTATCCAAGATCAGACAGCCAGTTAATATCACAGACCAAATCTAGGGCTTTATTCTTTATCTTAGTGCAGCCTTACTTAATCAGTGACTGTATCTAAATATATTTATCTTTCACTAAATTCTGTATTTGTCCATCAATGATTCATTGAACACTTGATACGCTTCAGGTACTTTGCTGGCCGGGCTGTGTTCGTAAGTGTGTGACTTGTGTGGCTGCACAAGGCACTGTGCTTTGAAGGGCCTTGCACTTACTTCAATGCTCTACAATTATCATTTTGAAATTTTTAACAGTTTTTTTAACAAGGGGCCCACATTTTTATTCAGCACTGGGTCCTGAAAATTATGTAGCTGGTCCTGTCTCCTGGGCATTTGTGAAACAGGTGACCAGACACCATCTTCTTTGAGGAACTCACTGTCTAATGGGGAGCTGGACACATCAAAGTGCTAAGACTGCCAATGAGGGAATAAATTAACTTTGCTTAGAAGGAGAAAGGGAATTCTTGGAGGAAACAAAGAGTAAACTAAAGGGCATAGAACCAAGCCAGTGCCACACTGAGCAGTTCTAATGGGTGTGGCTAGTAAAGTAGCGGATCTAGGAAAGATGTCAAGAACAGAGAGCCTGGAGGCCAGAAAACTGAAAGTTACTGCAGTTGTCTATTCCAGCGATGATGAGGGCCTGAACAAGGTCAATGACCATGGGTCTGGAGAGTCTGGAGTTTGAAAGTGTAGGGTTGATGAGCAGTTGAAAGTACATGCAGAAGGAGAGCAAAGGATGAGCCCAAGCATTCATGCCCGATGCCTGGATGAGGGATAAATGCTGTTAATTTACAGAGGAAACCAAGTATACAAGTGCTGCTATAAATTTCTTATCACCAATTTCACCACAATATTCAATCTTTCCATGAATTCCTAAACTGCCATGACTTCCACATGTTGTCCACATTCTTCAAACCTTCTAGTCTTTTATATTTCATCCTTCTGCCCCACCTCCCATCCTCACACATCCCCTACTCTTACTGAGTGAGTAAACAGATGTCATTAAGTAGGCCCACTCTTATCTCCCCACCATAATCGCTGTATTTTCTCCTTCCCACCTATTAGCTCACCTTTCTAAGCCTGGCTCATCTACTCTTGATCTCATAGCTTCTGGTTTCTTAGGTGGGCATGTTTTCTCTCCCTTGAATTTTCTCCCTTTTTACTGCATCATTCCTCTTAATGCACAAATATACCTTTTATCTCCCATCTAAAAAAAAAGCACACTGTACTATGTTCTACCTTATAAGAATATTTTTAGGATAGTCTTATAAACAACTTATCTCTATGTATATTTTACACCTTATCTTCACTTTCCTCCACTTAACCCTTCAGCCCACATCCATATGGTTTCTGCTCCTGATACTCTATTGAAATGGCTCTTGCTTGTGGCTTTTTTATAGCTTAACCTAATATCCACCTTTCATTCTTAACTTCCTTCATCTTTCAGCAGCATTTCCTACACTCGACCACTTTCCTTGAACACCCTGTTTTATTAACTTCTGTAATGCTATTTTATACTCCTTCTCCTTACAAGATCTCTACATGCAGTGTCCATGTGTTATCACATGGCAAGGAACTCGGCCAGGAGACAGCCTTCTCTTTTTCTCTGTCTCTTGCTCAGGGCAGTTTCACCCACTCTCCCCTCTTCAAATGCCATCTACACACCAGTAGATCCTCAATTCATATCTCCAGCCCAGACTTCCTTCTGTGCTCCTGAAGAAGTTGCTTTCTTCCTCACTGGCCTTCCTAATGTAAGAATTCCAAAGTGTAACACTTGATCCTCTCCCTCTCACCCATTGCAGTATCTTGAGCCGTTTTGCCACCTATGGCAGCTGTTTCTATCCAGTGCTTCATCATAGAAACCTGAGAATCTCACACTCTTCCTCATCTCTCCTACCTGATCCATCACCAAGTCTGTTAGGTTCTATCCCCAAATAGCTCTTGAATGTATTTGCTTTTTGCCATTGCCGCTACTGCTAGCCTGCAGGAAGCCACCACCTCATGCTAGATCACTGCAATCACCTGTTGAATAGACTAATAGACTGCTCTACCTCCTCTCATTTTCCACTTGGTGGCCATGGTGATCTTTCAAAGAATATCTCAGATCAGACTCTGACGTGCTCCAGTATCAATTCTGCCAGCAACCTCTTACCTGCATTACGATGCTGAGTCCCAGTGGGCAACCCAGACTGTCTGACCTCTGCCTTCCTCTCTAGCCTGACTTCCTGCTGGCCTCACCTCCCTTTGTCTACTTTGCTGCAGCTACACTGGCCTTTTTGTGTCCTCCAAAGTCCCTTGCTCTTTCTACCCAGAGCCTTCCTACATGCTCCTCCTCCCAAGTAAACTATGAGGGTCTCCCTACCCTTTTCTTTTAGGGATCAATGTAATGTCACCTTTGCTAAAGAAGCCTTCTCTTACTGTCCAACCTAAATCTGTCCCTCCAATTCTCACCCTTATTTTTGTCCTTCATGGCATTTATCATAACTTGTAGCCACATATTTATTTAGTGTGTTGTATGTACCTCCAAGACCATGAGGAACCCATGTGCACAGGGGACCATCTCTGCTTTCTTGCTGCAATGTTGCTGTCACTCACAGAGTCCCTGAGAGATGGTAGGTGCTCAGTAAGTGTTTGTCGAATGAATGAGTAAATAAGGGAAGTTTGGAGTTGAGAAGATAATGTTTTCCCTGTATTTCTAAGACATCGCTTCTCTGAGTTGAGGAACCCATGCTGTCTCATCTAGCTAAGCAGCCAGTGTTTGTGTACCCACGTTAAGTTCCTAACAAGGTTGAATATGTGTTTTGGTTAGGTCGTTTCTCTCTTGCTAATAAAACGTTTTTATATTGTCAAAGATATTTTGCTGTTCTATCATTTTTCATCTTTTTATGCACTAGTGTTTTTTGTTGTTGTGTTTTGTGTTTGGAATTGGTGCCGAGCACTCTATGTAAGGAGAAAAACCTCTCTTCTCTCCCACAGTCACTCTCATTGCCTCCGTGTTTCTGTGGAGCAGTGGCTTTAGTGTGATGGGTGCTCAGATGAGCGCACTGTCATGGGCCTGTTTTACAGTAAACAGAGCCATGATGCATTGGTTTGGTGGCCTGTGTCAGAAAGATAGGCCCTGACGACGAGCTTGGAAACCTTTCCAACACTCACACAGGCCTGCCTCCCAGGGAGACTGAGTGTCCTGTCATCTTGTGAGAATAAAGGCTCCTCAAACGGAGAACTCAGGATTGAAAGTGCAGTTCCTTTAAGGTTCTCCGCCCCTCCCGCCCCCACAGAAAGGTGTACCTTAAATGAATTGTACTTTATCACTACACTTTTTCGTGCATAGAGAAGATCTATATTCAAGATAGTTTGAGAGAAGGAAACATTAGGTTGTGAATTTGGGAGTAGATAATAATCGAGAGAAGGGACATCTCTGTGTATTACCCTGAGTCCTCTTGCTTTCTTTATTTAACAGACTTTATGGCAATGTTCATATGTGGGATATTAAAAGAAGTTTTTTTAGTTACTCTTAGAACTATTATATCAATTGAACAACGTGTGGATGTAGAAAGGCTTTATTTATATTGCTTTTGCCACATTTTCCTCATTTAAAAAGAAACATTGTATTTTGTTATCAATTTTTTGGTGTGTTCCTTGGAACTTTAGTGTTAATCAGGAAATTTTAAATTAGAAATTGGAGGAATGGTCATGTTTAAAATCATAATCAGAAAAAGAATCATTTCCCTTTCATTGGGAGGCTCTGAGGGGCTCAAATATTTTCACATCTTGTAGCAGCTGTAACATGTTGATGCTGTTGACTGGGAGCGACATTTGGATCATCCAGGTGGATCCTAGTCTGTATGTGTGGTGGTGGTGGTGGTGTCTATGTGTATGTGAGTCTATGGGGGTGGAGAAGGCTCTCCTGAGAGGTGGCCATGGGGTAAAAATGAAAAAAAAAGTTATAATAACCTGAAACATAATTGTATTATTGTTATTCAAAATAGACAAGAAGAACCCTTTTGGAACAGATGTAGAAACAAAATTAAATTAAAAGAGAAGCAACAAATGAAATTATAGCCATACTGATATGTCACTTATCTTTATCTGGGGAACATAATTAGATAAAGGTAGGTATGGATTGTAATGAGATTATCCACTCAAATGGAAAAGCAGAGAGAGACTCTAGTAAAAACTTCAATTTCTAACTATAAAAAATAAAAATTAGGGCCCAATTTTACCCTATTATTACCCTATATATTATAAATATATAGTTTTAGTAATTAAAAATAAATTAAAGTCATGAAATGAAAATATTACATGTGGGATAAATGGACAGTTTAAAAGGTATCCTATTCAGTTAAAATAATTCTCTTTATTATAATCTCTAGAGTTTATCTTAAATTTTAATGCTTGACATCAAATGGGAAAAATGACAAAATGCATTTTTTATATAAATAGTTTAAAAAGTTTAGAGAAGTCACAGTCAGCTAGCAAGAAACATTTTTGGTAGAGTAGGGAAAATGCAACGGGAGCAGAAAGTATTCTGAGCATTTTTGGTCATTGAATCACTTATATGTTCCTTAAATGTATACTTTCTTTTCTCTTCAGCCAGATTTTACAGTTTCTTTAGTATAGGAACCATTATGAAGTATAAATTATAATGAAAAAGAGAGTGTATTATAAGAAAATAAAATCTATATTATAATAGTAGTAAAATTAGCAGAAATTGTGTAGGCCTACAAACAGAAGACTACCAAACCTCCTAAGAAATAAAGATTTTAGTACTCAAAGAGACTGGTCATTGCTCTATTTTGCAAATATTCAATGTATAAAAGTATGAATTCTCTGCAATCTAATTCATTTGTTTAGTGAAATTAAATCAAAATCTAAAGAAGAAATTCTGTAAATTCAAAGAAAATATTCTAAAGTTCACTTGAAGTAAACAGTAATAAAAAAATTAAAAATTTAAAATGATATTTAAGAGGGACAGCTCTACAGCTAGTATAGACCTATTAAAAAGCTAATTAATTTTAAAATGGATTTTTCTGACTTGAGCACAAAAATAGACCTCAAACGGAACAGATTTCCTAGAAATATTTCCTTTTATTTTGGAATTTAAGAAGTATTGAAGGAAGCATTACAAAACAATGAAGATAGAGGAGGATTCCTTAGTAAGTAGTACTGTAATGCTGATTAGAAGTTTAGGAAAGATGAGTATAAAACCTCAGTTTAGCTATCAGTTTCTGCAGGAGGATAATTCTCTATTTTTTAAGTTGGGAAATCACAAAACAAATGGTCTATGTTTACATGAAGAGTAAAATTGTGTGGCAGAAATGAAAAAGGCAAACAAAAGACGAAGGAATCATTTGCAACAAATAATAAAGGTATTTTTATAATGAATTCATAAAATTAATAAGCAAATTATTAAAACCCAATAAATTAATGCCAAAAGCAGTTCAGCATGACATTCCTTAAAAAATGCAAGTAAGGCAGCTATCCAACAATTAGGGGATATTCAAATGAATTATAGAATATCTTCTTGATAGAAAAATAGGTAGCATTTTAGAATAATGGTAAAGAAAACTAGGTAGCCACAAAGGGAAATGTTTCATGCACAGTGATGAATGAGAAGGCAAGACACAAATTGTATGCACTCTTATTATAATGAGGTAAAAAGATATCTAGAAACACAAGAAAGGAATATATACACATTATAAAAGTTGAATAAGGACAACAGGATGTTGTATTTTTACTCTATGTGAAAAACTTTCTTTGTCTTCATCTTATATTTTCTCAAATTAACAATAAGCTTAGAAAGTTTAAAAATTAGAATTTGAAAAAGTTTGTGTAAGCAAAAGTCATAGGCAAATAATAAAATTTTTATAGTTATTCTAAAAGGTTTTATTGTACACATAAATATATTATTTCCCATCTGAATATCATGTTAAATATCAATTTGGAATAAATTTTTTTGTTATGCAAGAAAATGCTATTGATGTCTTAAGGAATGGATGATGTTAGTTAAATATATTTTTATCACGAAGAGGATAATTATTTTGTTTTTCATTTGAACTAATATTCTATGGTTTTTTATAGATGGATTATTTTATTTAGGATTTTCTTAGAGAGTGCCATTGGTGTAAAATCTGGTACTGTATGTGTCCCTATTTGGCCTTCTTTTTGCATCCGTAGCATGCTCCTCTCCAACCCAGCTTCCAGTGTGGACCCTTCTAATTATGCTCCTGTGAGAGGACCAATCCCACAATCTGCTTTTTGCTTTCTTGTGCACTGTCCTGTATCTTCAGTGTTCAGCTTATCTGAACAGAAGAGAATCTTAGAAATGAAATCTGGCTCCACCTATTCTCCCTCTTTCCTCCTCTTCATGTTTTCCACATGTCATGGGATCCCTGTGGGTGCTGGGTAACAGGTGCTGGATGGTGTTTCTAGGGCCAAGGAGTTGGGCTGAGCTTTTTGGAATTCAAATCACTCCACAAACTAAGTAAGGGAGCCTGAATTCCAGAGTGGCAAGTCAGGGGGAGGCTAAATCCAGCAGGGAGTTTGAGAGGTAGAGAGGAAGACAGAATTCAGATTAGAGAGCTGGGACAAAAGATTATGTAAAAACAGATACTAATCCAACGGGAGGAGCACAGGGATAGGGGCTCTGAAGGCAAAATAAACAATGAATTCATGGTTTGATTCATTTCACAAGTATTTACTGATTGTCTACTTGGGGCACACCCAAGACCCTACTGGAGATAGGGTGGTGATCCCAGAGTGATAGAGAGAGAGCCTGAAAAGGGTTTGTGCTTTGAGTGGACAAGTGGTTAAATGACCTGCTTTAGATGGGTTCTGTGCATATGGTCAATGGGCTTGGTCATGTGTGTGTTGTGATTGGCTCTCCCTTTCAAGAAGGATTAAGAGTTAAGACAGCACTAAAAATATATATCGTGATTCGAGAATGGGGAAGAAGATTTCTTACCATAAATAAGAATCTGGATCTTGTTTTGCTTTGGGAGATATATGTTAGGAATCTACATAAGTTAATGATATAATAATTGCCATTATTTTCTGATAGTGTTCAATGTACTGGAATGTACGCATTTGTATATACATTATTTCAAATGGACCTTTTCAATTGCCAACTTTCAAGGAATTTTTTCCCTTTCTTTTATTTTGGTGAGGAAAATTGGCCCTGAGCTAACATCTGTTGCCAGTCTTCCTTTTTGCTTGAGGAAGATTGTCACTGAGCTAACATCTGTGCCGATCTTCCTCTATTTTATGTGGGATGCGGCCACAGCACGGCAAGTGGTGCTAGGTCTGCGCCTGAGATCCTTACCTATGAACCCCGAGCCACTGAGGCGGAGCACACAAATTTAACCACTACGCCACGAGGCCGGCCTCCCTTATCTTTGAATAGACATTTCCTAAGAAAGAAGTGATATGTGTCAAAAGTACTTTCCTGTAGCATATTTTGTAATGAGATATGCCAATCAAATAGGGAAGAGAGTGGTGATTCATGATTCTTGGCATTGATTACATCTATGTCCAATGACAGATTGACCAAAACAATACAGATTGAAAGGGAAAATTTGAAATCACAAGCTCACACTGAAATACCAGTTTAAAGAGATGAACTGGCTATTGAGTTGGATAAAAGCTTTGATGTTCCATATCAGTTAGACTTTTGAGTCTTAAGGGGTATGAAATTAGGCTACTACTGTTCTTCATTCTTGGTGACTCAGCCATTTAAAATACTCACTGGTGCACTTGGGGAATAATTAAGAATTATAGCTTCTTAAAGTCCTGCCATTTTGATACTGTTCTCCTTGTCCCACTGCCTGTCCTAGTGAGTTAGTGTGAGCCCTGTCTCTATCTGACTATGGTCAAGATTTATGGTTTTTCTTTTAAATGCATTAGCTATAACTCCAGGCTCTGCCTAGCACTGATGACAATGATAATGGTGACAACAATAACTACAGTCACATTTCTGGACGACTTATTTCTCCAGTAGGGGCATTTCAGCTTTACCTTCCTGTCACTTTTCCACTGAGAGTAGAAGCGGATGGATGGCCTGAGGCTTGCACTTTAGGAACAGTGTGTAAATTGTGGAAGAAATAAGTTTTATTGCTTGATATGTATGGTAAGTTAGAACTTACTGAGAGATCCCTACGGGGAACAAGCATCAGGGCCATCAGGGCTGACTGCCCTGGTCCTCATCACAGTTCTTCTCATCGGAAACCCTGGGAGGTTTGAGTTCTTATTTTATGAAGGAGGCCAAAGATAGCCCTCTCCAGGGACTAACTCTACTTGTGTTGGTTATCTTGGCTCTTAACCACATCCTGAAGTTGCTGGGAACTGCCTAATCTCTGAAGTTTTATACGTACTCTGTTTGCTCAACCTCAACTCCCAATACTCTTCCTTCTCATCCTCATTGAGATATCCATGTCAAATTCCTCATCACCTTTTTCTTCCAATTTATTTACTCATCTTGGAACGTCTTCCTTTTCTACATTTCCTGTGAATTCATAATTCAATTATTCTTTTGTCAGTCATTTCAATTCCCTTTATCAGTCTGCTACAGCTACTCTACAAATTATTAACCCTGAATCAGTCTAGCCTTCCACCTGCATTTGAGTTTTTGCACGATGTGAAGAAAATAGTGCTGTTGTATAGTTTGCTCCTGATACACATTTGAGGTCTACAATTTAGCTTGACCCATAAAACTTTCGGGGGAATTATTTTCTTGTTCCGAAGAGTATGCATTCCCATTCCTCAGGGTGATTATCCCAAATTTTAATGAATCGCTTTAAGTCCTTATGTCACTAACAGCTTCTCACATACTGAATAAAAGACAGACCTGAAATACCTTAACTGCTTACTCTCAAACCTCCAGATGCATCTATATTCATAGTCCTTCTCACCTCCTCGCTGGTAGGGCTGTAGTGATGCCTCATTGTTATTTTAATGTGCCTTTCCCTAATTATTAGTGTGGTAAAGCACCTTCTCATATACCTGTTGGCCATTTGAATTTTCCCTTGTATGATGCCTGTTCAAACTCTTTACCAATTTTTCTATTGTTTTAAGTTAATTATCAGAGATTCTTTATTGATTCTGGATACAAACCTATTGGCATTTATATAGGCTACAAGTATTTATCCCCATGTGTGGCTTACATTTTTACTCCTTAAGTTTCTCTCTCATATTTTCAACCTCTTCCTTTTGCCACTGGCTCCTTCACCTGATTCCTTCCAGCTTTTAAGCTATGTTTTCTTAAAATCTGTCTCCCCTTGCCATCTCTTCTTCCTCCACTCTAATTTACTTCTCAAATAAATGCAGTCTTCTTTCACCCCTTCCTTCTTCTACCTGGCTTAATAAAGGCTTCCTTACTGACAAATGCTATAGATACTTTTTCCTTTTTTCTTTTGGTTTGATTTGAACTTCCTGGAGCATTTTACACTGCTGATCTCCCAGTCATACTTGACCTCTTTTGTGTCATTGACTTTGGTCTTCTGACTCATCTCATATTTACTCAACATTTATTGAATAGCTGTTTTGATCCAGGTGCATGGAACTTAACCCCATGGAGTCTTTGGTCAAGTGGTAAAGATTGACCCTAGAGAAGTGGAATATGGTTCAGGATGCAAAGGAGAAATATCAAGGCTTTGTGGGAGTAAGGGGACCCAGCCTGGTTTGGAGGGTTGTAGGGGATGAGGAAGTCTTCTTCAAGGAAGTGATGTTTATACTGAGACCTGAAGGGAGGATGGTATGGCCATAATCAATCTACCATACTTTGTAAGACTACAGAGTTATAAATTGTAAATCTGTTTCCTGTGTAGTAATGGGGGCTCATTGAAGATAGTGTGGCTTATTCTTTATTGCACTGCTCATCCCTGGTGCTATGACTCACGAAGTGGGTAAGAGTAATAAATCAGTAAATAAGCAAACTAGTACATAAATGATGCGTATTTTGAATCATACTAGATATATATACTGCTCGTCTCTTTAATCCTGAGCCATATGAAATTTTGTATGACCTTAGTATCTGCAAAGTACTTTTGAAGGAGCACAGGCAAAGAAGGCTGCAAAGATAAACACCACCCTCTAATTCTTGTAGTGATGTCCACTGCAATTTTTTCTACACAGCACATGGCTTTAATCTTCCCCATGTAAAAGTGATTTAGTGGGTTACTACCCTTTGGCTTTAGAGCCTGGTCCTTTGGTCTAGGTCAGTAAAAGTCCTCGTGCCGCTGGACCATGGAGACTCAGACATAAAGCATGTTTCCCCAGACATATTTCTTCCCCATTGTCCTCAAGCATCTTATAAGCAATAACCTTTACACATTATGTGCCTTCTATGTGCCAGACACTGTACAAGGTGTTTTGTTAATGTTATCTATTCTAAGACCTCAAGTAATTCTATAAGATAGTCATTTTATAGATTAGTAAAATGAGACACAGAGAAGTTAAGTAAATAGTACCATATCACATAGCTAGTGGTGGTGGGAAATTTGAGCTGGTGTGTCCCTGATGTCATAGCCTTATACGTGCCTTTTCAAACTCTGCACTGCTCTTTTCTCTGCAGTGAGCTTACCTGCTCTCTAAGGTTTCATTTGCTCTTTGGGTAACTGAAGTGTTCAAGAGGAGCTAAATTTGATTTCATCTTTGTTCATTCATTCCACAAAATGTTTTGTGTGTCATGTGTAGCTATGTGTGCCATCTGTCATGCCGTCTATTGAGGTTATACAAAGATGAATATCATACAGTCCCCATCTTCAGTGGACTCCCAGGTGATAGGGAAGAAGAGCCAATAAACAAGTTGTTGGATTCAAGGAGAGAAGGACTATCACAGAGACATATACAGGGTGGAGTGGAGCACCAGCAGTGAGCAGGAATTATTTTGGGTTAGTAGGCATTTAGTAGTTCCTCATAGTTACTATAGTTACTATAATTAGCAGTCCAGGGACCTCTAATTATGATCCCCACATGCTGGAATATACCGCTAGACTTGTCAAACAGAAAGGCAACTGGCTTTAGCGCCAAGGTGGTATAGCTCAGCCCTCAGGGATTATAACTCTTAGAGCCTCACCATATGGATTTATGATTCTGGCTTCCCACACTGGTAGGATGAACAGAGAGGCCAACTTTTGGCTGGAAAGGACTCTTCTAGCATGCTGTGAAGTGCACACTGCTGCTGGTCCTCTCTTTTCTCTATCCTTTTCCTAGTGTTTGGGCACATGTCCACCAACCAGAGCCAAGCTGGGAGTGGCATGAATGCTGCCCTCGTGAACACACCCACATCATTTGATAGCTGTCTGATTGCCTTTCCCAGGAGATCTAGGGCTTCCTGCAATTTACCACCTTTCAATAAGTTCCTGGGGGAAAGAGCAAAATCAGGATTTAGTCACCTCGTTAGACCTTACATGCCTCAGCTGCACTTGAAGTAGAATTGAAGCTGTTCAACTTGGGCAGGGAAATGAGAACATACCCAGATTTTTCTATTTCAGACCAATTCCACTTCACTCTCTCTCTTCTTTCTTTCTCTCTCTCTCTCTCTCTCTGTCCCTCTCTCCCTCCCCCCCATCTCACACACACACACACACACACACACACACACACACACACACACACACACAAACACACAAGCTTTGTGTTTGCTATTGGCCTTAATATGGCCAAAACAGAAACGGAAGTCCAAAATTAGTCCTTCCAATTTGATTCGATCTTTTAGGGTAGCGTATAAAAGAACAACAGAAATAAGTATGACTGTTTCTTTGCTCATAACCCAAGTTGACATCAAACCAGGGAGGTCAATAGGGGCTTAAACTCTAGATTTCATCTTGACAAGCGCTACTGAGTGCTATCTTATCTCCTGTATCTTTTGGAAAATTCTTTGTTTTCAGCAGCTGTCCCCACAGTCTATCCTAAAAATAGTCTGAATGCCACTCCTTACTCAATCTGAGTGTTCTCACTTGCCTAATTACCCTACAAGGCTTCCAAGATGAATAAAAATATGTTCTTCTAGAACTGCCCCCTTGACATGCTCAGAATTCTCAAGTGAAGCTATTCATTGAGGCATGACTTGGCAGTGTTTTCTATTTCAGATTTGCCAAATGGGTAAACCAAGGGCATTCATGTGGGTTACCTATTCATTAGGAAGAAAGCACTTCTCTATTCTTGCTCATTAGTCTTTTCTACTTCCCTAAACCACATGAATAAAAGGCATCCTTTCTTCTTACCTCAGCTGGGTTCCCAACTTCTTTTGCAGTCCGTTTTATCAAAGCGAAACCTGCAGGTCAGTGTTTCAAAGAGTAGGCATTATTTCTAGGTGCTGTACAGAAAAGTAATTAAAATTTATTACACAAAAGCTGTGTTTCCCTTTAGCTTCTCTGTAGAAGCTGTATCAATAACAAGGAAAATTAACATTAATTTAGAAATATAATTTTAATTAACCTTATGCTTTATTGTAGTGACAGACCAGCCCAAGTTAGTGACCACAGGGGATGTCAATATGTCCATTGGAGGTTGGATGACAATTTCTGGCTTTTGTCATAGCGCCAGGCAAAAGAAGATACTCAGTGCATATTCACTGCATAAATATGTAAATCCTATCTTCTACTTTGTTTCGGAGGTGAGGAAAGCTAACAGTAAATCTCCAGAGAGCATGTTATGGAGTTTATTTTCTTCTTAGTAAACAAACATGTAAGTGAAAAATAATGATGGTAGGGTTTAATCTGATGATAATAAAATATTATTTGGGGCATCTCTGTTAAAAGATTTGTGTTTTGTGTTTGCTCACCTCCCCAGAGGTCTCTTTTAAAAGGGAGGTTTGAGCTGTTAACTCCTTCCGCTTGTGCCTCTTAAGAACACAGTGGTATCATGACAAATTCATGTTGCAAATAACTTGAGCTGAGTGCCTGAACTCTAATGGGTGGAGTGAGGGTAGAATGAATAAGTTTTGTTCCCTGGTCATGGTTTTGGACTCCTTGGGACTACTAAAAACGAGGCATAGAATTCAAACAGAGCAGGGACAATTGGGAAAAGATGTTCTCCAGGGGTTGATTTACCGTTTCTTTTGAAAACGGCTGTTCTCTTTGGTCACTAATTCTGTGACAATTAAAATGAAATGCGTGAAACTGTTGAATGATCCCTGGGTGAGCCTAATAACCCTGGAAGTGCTCCACTGTGTGAGCCAAAGCTCCCTGTTCTAATTTGCAGAAGTTAACACAGGACTCTTGAAAAACAGCCAGTGACTGAGGATCCACTTTCTAGGCCATTCATTTCCTACCTCATGCATTTTTTATCAGATATTCCCCCAAAAAGGTGTTTGCTAACACCTATCTATACTTCAAGGTACCCAAGTGAGCGTATCGTATGCGGACCAAACAATGCTAATTGCAGAATAGATTGCCTTAAAATGAGGACGTTTTTGGAAATTGTAGCTTAATGTGGTGAAGGGATTTGCATACATGATTTGGAAGCTGTGAGAGAATATAGTTGACTTATCAGAGAACAGCACTGACAGGCACTCTACTTTATTGCTTTCTCTCAAATTGAATATAATACATTGTAGGTAGGAATCAATTTATTTTTTGGAAGTTTTAACTTAAAAAATAAGATAATTTCAATTCCGAGTTGTTGGAATTATAGAATCTTTATAAATACATATTGAAAATATTGCCTGATTAATAAAATAAATACAGCACTTAAAACTCAAAACCTAATGTCTTAATTTTAGTATTATAGGGCTATAAATGCATAGAATAAAAATAACAATATACATTGCAAAAGTTGTTACAGTACTATAGGTTGAATTTCCAAGGGAGTATTTATTAGTCTTCTATTTCTAATTTCATTTTTTTTAAATAAAATGTGATTAGAGTTATCTTTTTAAGAAGTTGCCAGGAGCAGGGAAATAGAAAATAGAGCAGACTTCATCTTGTCCCTAACCAGCCACAGGATCGTAGGCAATATTTTTCATATTTAAATTGGAATAGGACAAGCATAGTCATCTACAGAAATACCTCCTAGGAGATGGTGTGAAAGGCATTGCTGAGGAGCTGTGTACCTGTCCAAATCCGTCTGCTTAAGCATGTTGTCCTGCAGAAAGGGAACTGATGTAAGAAGTTATCAGCCCTCTGCCAGACCCAATCAAGGGACAGAGGAAGGTAGTGTGGCTTGATGGAAGTGTTCCTTGTGGAGGTCCAATTTACTCTGCTCTAATACCATGCCTAAGAAGCTGTTTTCTAGTGCATAATTCAATCCTCAAAGATGATTTACCTAACACGGGTAGACATTTAACTCATATTTGCTGAAATGTAAATATGCAAATAGAATGAAGAAAGACCAAGCAATTAAGAGCCAGCAGATATAAGAGACTAGTCTCAGTCTGTTGTTTACTGACCTGTGTCCCGGACTGGTTACTTAAACACTCCAGGACTAATATTCTATAATTTAATTGTTTCACGTATCAGGAGTTTAAGTACCACTGGATGCCATAGGAAAGCATCTGCCTCTGTTCTATCTTGACTAGAGTGACAGCATCCTGCTGTGATTGTGTCCTTGGCACATGGATGTCCAGGGTAAAAGTTCATAGGTCAGCAGAAGTGACTCCAAAATCACAGGAAAATCCATTTTTGGATGGATCAAACCTTGCTTTGGACACAGTTATAGAGAAAAGAGCAAGAGATATTGGAGGAAAATGTGATCAAATCTCAGTAGTAAACCTGCCTCGTTAGCTATATGACCTTGGGTTAGTAAGTTACCTTAGGGAGAATAATTATGAGTTGTTTCAAGGACCAGAAGGAGTAAAGGAAATAGCATGTCGCCTGGCACAGAACAGCTTCTCCCAAAACAGTGATTGTTCTTAACGTTATATTTACCATAACAAATTGCTTACTCTTGATTATACAAAACTTAAGTATTTTCTCATCTTTCAATCCTCAGAGTTACACATACACTTTTACTGCTATATAAATTATTAATAACTGTTTTGAAAACAGATATTTTCATTAAGTATGACCTTAAAGCTGTAGTGGTTACAGATCATTCAGCAGAAATTGGGTTTTAAGAGAAAATAGAATTTGAGTTAGAAAATTCCATAATGTACAGAAATATGATTCTGACAAGAGGATATTGGGAAAACTGCAACAACCTTAAAAACTTATCTTAATGCAGAATTTTGTCATTAGTTTGCATAAATATGTACCAGTAAACTTCACAAAAAGTGCCCTCTGACTGTTGTTTCTCCTTGACAGATGCTCTCCTAGAGGCCACCATTTTTTAAGGGGCAAGTTTTGACTTCCTTTCTAGAGACAATGGAAGCCAGTCCTTTCCCTCCATGTCCCTTAAAAATGCCCATCCAGCATCCTGTAAATTTCCCCCGGGTCTAAGCATGATTAGTTGCCAGGCCCTCCTTTTCCATCCATGGGCACTAATGTATGGTGATGGATGAAAAGGAATGAAAGGCTAGTCTCTCCTCGTCATCTTTATCTGGGTTTTGAGAATTTATGGTCCTTGGATTTGTTTGTAGTTTTGAGGAACTTGATTCATTCTTGACCGTCGAGTTGGCAAATGGGAAATTTGGCATCTGAGCTGTCAGCTGTCTGTACTCTGCTGTCTAATGTCCCAGACATTTCTCTGAGTTCTAGTGAAGTGGGTTGGATGGCGCTCAGAGTAACACATAAGAACATAACGGAGGATGGTGATGCTTCCTAACCGAGCATGTTCAATGTATTCATCTTTCTCTAACTATTAATATCTCTTTTGGAATTTTAATCTATAATCAAATATTTTGATTGAACGTCCTTATCATTTATTAGTTTTAAACTGTTTCTACCTACCGTTAATTAAGTTCTGCCTATATTTGTATTTGTTGAATTTATTACTATTTTAAGTGCTAGTAATTATTTTCTTACTATTTGTATTACTGAATTTTAGTATTTGGGGAGAGAACTAAATTTTATAATTTTTTTGTCATGGATTTCTTTTTTGATTGAGGTATAATTGATATATAACATTATGTTAGTTTCAGGTATACAACATAATGATTTGATATATGTATATATTGTGAAATGATCACTACAATGTCTAGTTAACATGCATCACCACACATAGTTACATTTTTTTTTCTTGTGATGAGAACTTGTAAGATCTGCTCTCTTAGCAACTTTCAAGTATACAATACAGTATTGTTAACTAGTCATCATGCTGTTCATTACATCCCAGGACTTATTTGTTTTATAACTGGAAGATTGTACCTTTCGACCACCTTCAAAGTTCTTAAGGAGTTCTTGAAAGGAGGACTTTTTTGCCTTATACTGTATATGACAGGTGGGTAATATTAGATATCTCTCAAAATTTAGAATTAAGAATAATAAAAGAGCTCAGGAAGTTAAACTATTAAAGCAGAATGAAATAAGTAAGAGCAGAGCTGTAAAACCTTAATGTCTCCCAGCCAGAGAAACACTGACTAAATATATTCATGAGATAGAGAAAGGATGTGTCAATCATTAGAAGACAGTGTGTATGTGTGGGAAGGGGGAGGGAGTGGAAGTACGTATTGACTGGCAATAGAACATAGAAAAGGAAGAGTTAGAATGTCAAATTTTGACATTGATCATTCAACAAATGATAATTTTAGTGGAGAGAGAGAGGTTTGGCCAAAGAACCAGGTAATAGAATTCCCTGTTCAGGATGAATGGCCACTGAGCAGATAGACACCACAAACCATCCTAGCCTAATGCTATTACCCTTTCAAATCATGTAACAAACTTGCCTGGTTCTGATCCCAACGCTCACCAAGAAATATTAACCTTAATATTTGACACTCCATGCAGGTGTGACCACAGGGAGAATGTGCGCTGGTCATGACCTCATTAGTTCTGCAACAGTTTTATTTCTCCATATACATTAGAAGAGTCAGGTTGCATTCTAATTCTACCACTTCGATTTTTGTGAGCTTGGTAATTTGAATAGCCTCCTGAGAGATGATTCACTGCTGTAGCTTGCTCACATTTCTGAGCCTGTGGAGCTGAGGGGCCTGTCCTTGTCAATCTGCTGCTACCCCATGGGATTTTGGTAGCCAAGCAGCTGGCTTCTGGTGACACACTGACCACCCCACATGTGATTCCATTTTAAATGCCATCTTACCTAACCATTTTAAAAGAAACAAACAACTCTTTTTTCCTTATGGTTTAATTCACTCACTTCTATTAAAAATGCTGCAGAATTGCTTTGTTGTTCTGAAATTCAGTGGAGACCAACAAGCCAAATTTTATGGATAAACATTCTCTCTCTCCTCTTTCTCTTTTCCTCTTTTTCTTCCTTTCTTTCCCTTCCTTCCTTCCTTTCCCTCTCTCTCCCTCTTTATTTTTTCTTTCTTTATTTCTCTCTCTCTCTCATTCTTTCCTTATTTATTTTTCTTCTTTCCTTCCTTCCACATGCATTTTTTGAGCACCACCGTGTGCCAGACCGTACTAAGTACTAGGGATACAAAAAACCTTATAATCTTGTAGGAAATGTGGGAAATCTTATGTGTACGATGTGGATTGTACAATTTGTTATTGTAGGCAAGAAGAGAGCACTTCTAGCTGAAGTATTCTGGGGGGAGGTGAGTGGTATTAGGTTGTGCAATAGGAGTGTATGAACTGAATTTAATTCCAATGGAGAGTTAAATCAGGGGACGGGGTTGAGGTAGGGTTGTGGGGAAGACAGAGTAAGGCAAACAGAGCTGGTCAGAGCTAATTGAGGTGCTGAGACGTAGTGATAACGTTCCCTCAAGCATAGAACAGTACACATGTAACAGGTCAGGAGAACAAAGCATTGAACCGGGAACTGTGATCTAGGATGAGAAGACGGGGCAGGCTTGGCTGGATAGCCAGGAAGAAACCAGAGCCAAAGGTAGTTTCCTCAGATAGCTGTGGGAAAAGTTATTCTGAGGGGCTGGCCCCGTGGCCGAGCGGTTAAGTTCGCGCGCTCCGCTGCAGGCGGCCCAGTGCTTCGTTGGTTCGAATCCTGGGCGCGGACATGGCACTGCTCATCAGACCACGCTGAGGCAGCGCCCCACATGCCACAACTAGAAGGACCCACAACGAAGAATACACAACTATGTACCGGGGGGCTTTGGGGAGAAAAAGGAAATAATAAAAATCTTTAAAAAAAAAAGTTATTCTGAAAGTCATTTAAAGAAAATTATGCCTTTTTAATTTTAATGTTGTTTTGTTTTTTCCTGGAGATAGCCTTGAGTGGTCTAGTAAGCTATACCTCAGGATCTTGTTCACCTGACAGCGTTCTCAGCCGTCCAGCTGTTCTCACTCTCCATGTCTGAGGAGAATATGGTAATTTCAGGACTTGACGTTTGTGAGGAATGATAAGTACTTCATTCAAGCTAGTGCATAGGGTAAGTGTAGTTGCTAAGATAGCTGAGTCAGGGACGAATGAGAGCTTTAATTCAAGTTAAAGAATTGAGAGTGAATTTGTATGGCAATGTGAAGAGTTTGAAGTTTGTCAGGGTAAGCCATGATCAAGAGCTGTATTTTGGTTATTCTGCCAAAAGCAAATCTGGGTACAGGAGGACGTTTCTGGATCAATTGCAACATCTTTGGAAGAGACCAACTAGAATAATTTTACTCTGCATGAATGGTCATCCTCGTGGGTCATGGTGGAAATAAAATCAACAGAACTTGGCAGTCAATTGAATGTGGGTAACATATGAAAAGCAAGAGTCAGCTAATTCACTGAGCTTGAGTCTAGGGGATAAGCCAATTTCTGTGAAAAGAAAGGTACTGTTAGCAGAAATGGGGACATAAGCAAGTACATGAGGATATTTGGAAACAGAGCTTTAAGATCCACTGAGAAATCTTGCATTTCACAACTGAAAGTCTACCTGTACAGCCCATTGACAAATGGGAGGAGGTACTTTGTTTACCTTCAAAATAAAGTATACATTATTTTGCCTCACTCTTGGAAAGTCCATCATCTACTCAACCATGTATTGGAATTTGAAAGAGCATTTTTTATTTGCACCAAGTTATCTTGAAAGTTAGTGAGATTCAGACTGGATAGAAAACATCCTGTGTCTTATCTAAAGAAAAAATTGCATAATTTAATTTTATTTATTTATTTATTTTTCCTTAAAGATTGGCACCTGAGCTAACAACTGTGGCCAATCTCCTTTTTTTTTTTTTTTCTGCTTGATCTCCCTAAATCCCCCCAGTACATAGCTGTACACCTTAGTTGCAGGTCCTCCTAGTTGTGGCATGTGGGATGCCACCTCAATGTGGCCTGATGAGCGGCGCCATGTCCGCGCCCAGGATCTGAACCAGTGAATCCCTGGGCCACCGCAGTGGAGCACACGAACTTAACCACTGGGCCACGGGGCCAGCCCCTGCATAACGTTAAAACTCAAAATTTCCATTTATTAAGAACCTGTGGTCAATCTATATACCTAAAGTTGCTTTGTTTTATGAAAATAGTTTTCATTTTAGTTTGGAGTTTGAATTTTAAAAATAGTAGGATTTGCATATGTGTTATATGTCCAAATTAAAACAAATTTAGTTAATCATGATTCAAGAAGTTGCAAACGTAACATTTAAAAAAGATTAAAATTGCTGAAAAAAATTTCATTTGAGTTTTTAAATCATGTATGCCTATAAGAAGCACCTTTTGTTTATTGAAAAGGCAACCTGCCCTGAGTACTTCCTATTTTGGTAATGTACGTACAAAGAACATTCAGAAGGGTTTGAAAAGCAAGGAGCTGCAAATCTACTAAATTCTAATCCAACTAATGGCAGAAGATAAAACCATCACTCACCTTGGTCAGGGCATGTTTCATGAATTTGGTAGTTAACAGGTCCTAAGTTACATTTCAAGAGAAAAATACCATACTTGTTTGCAATATGAATGCTGTTCCTGGACCAGTTTTTCCCAAATCCTTGAGTCTATTACCTTCAGAGAACTCAATAATGGGACTCCAGACCCTTCTAGGCATGTATTTGTATGATTTTCAGTTGAATGTAGATAAGTATGATCATTGAGATTTTTCGAATTGTCTGAAATAGGAAATATGTTCGGCATCATAATGTAGAAGGAAGGCAAGAAGGACTCTTAGTTCTTTGAAGCATCCTCAGTTGTTTGTAGTGAAACTTTTGACATATCAGTAGATCTCCAAAAGTCTCAAGCAGTGCTTAAGCTACACACCCTAAAATAGACAGGGTGAAATATCCCTGAAATTTGTCTATCACACAATTCTTCATGGAACTATGTATCCTGCATTAAATCTCAATTATAAGTTATTTCATAAACCTTGATACATGAAGAAAAATTTTAAAGGTGATATTCTGTAAAATAGAAAATAATTAATGATACAGTGTCAGCCTAATGACCTAGTAGTGTAACTTGTTTGTTGCATTCATAAAATAAAATAGGATATACTTCTTTTCAAATTATCTTCTTTGTACTGAGTCTTGTAAAATGCCTTTCTGTGAGAGACTAAAAGAGAAGGGAAACTTTAAGTGAGAGTTGAACTAAAATAAAATTGTACTTAAAGGCTTAACAAAGACAGTAGATGGGGTTGGATTCATTACCATATAAGTGGAAAGCAAGTTTCTGCTATTTTTGAAAGTATGGAAACTCAGCATGATCTTTCAAAACCATTCGGTTAGGAAGAGAGCAAAAGGACAGGGAAAACACCAATGTTTAAAACATTACAAAGCGAATTGTAGCTGTTAATTCTAAAATGGTGGACAAGAACAATTTTATATGGGGTTTAGTATGTTTAGAAACTATTTAGAAAGTATTTCCACAGAATAAATATTCCCACATTATGGAAGGTGCTAGAGTACATGGGACTTTCTCCTTTTTTTTAAAAAAAAAATTATTTATTAGCTTGTAAGTGATTAGTCTATATGATTCTGAGGGTCGAATGAAGTAAAAGTGGGTATTGCCATGATTTGGAGTATCTGATCAAGCACTGAATAAGCAGAGGAACTACTTTCGTTTGCCCATCCTTGGGAGTTGTGTAATCAGATCTACACAGACCTAGAGTCTGCTGTCTTCTGAGATGGAACTAAGCTGTATGTATGAGACCCAACATCAACCCGGGAAGTGATCCCTCTACTGCAGACTTTGCCAAGAAGCTAGGAGGGGGTGTGGGCAATGGTGGTGACTCTAGGATCATGCTGAGGATTGAGACCATTCCCCTCCGGGCCTGGAGGACTTCAGCAGTCACTCCAGAGTCATAATCAAGGCCACCTAACATGCAGATTGCTTTAGGAACCACCAATACTGTACAATTCCTGCGCTGTAGGGAGGCTTTCTCTTCCTTCCACTCCATCTCCCCACTGAGTTCTACCTGAAATCTCAGCCCTTGAAGAATCATGCTTAGCTGCAGGCTGTAATAACTGGTTTTAAAAACCTACCCAAACCAAATCAAACAAAACACAACAAAAAAAACAATGTAAACATGTGGAAAATGCAACATTTACATTGTTTTCTGCCATTTTATATTTTAGCTTTAAGGTAGATTTGGTTAAAATATGTATATTTTGGTAAGGAGATGGGAGATGAGCAGAGAGGGATGGTGGATAACCTGTGGGGAAGGATAGAAAGGGGCAACAGAAACAAATGTGTTGTGTGTGCTGTGCTAGGTACTTCAAAACGCAAGGCCTCATTTAATCCTCACAAAAGGCAGATGTATTAGCCTCATTTCTAAGGTGAGGAAACTGGGGCCTGGAGATGTAAGTAGTTTGGCCAAGTTCATTCTGATAATAGGTGGCAGATTATGATTTCAACTCTTGTCTGTCTGACTGCCAACTGCGCGATCATTTCAGTACCTGAGACTGCATTCAAGTGGGAGGTCAGGCAGTGGGCTAGGAGCCCATGACTTCATGAGGCCATCTTGATGACTTATGGACTAATGGGGCAAGAGGGCATAAATGTGGGAGCCAGGCCTAAGAAGTTACACTCATCTAGCCACCTTTCTATGCAGAGCATTTTCCAGACTGGCTCAAGTCCATGTGAGATTCTTGATGCCAATGAACTTTTAGCTTAGTGGTTTTTAGACTAGAATGTGCATGCCACTCAGGGCACATGAAGACTGCCCAACATGTCCCTGTGCATGGAGACTTTTGGGAGGGTCAGTTTCAAGATCCTTGACTTTCATGTACTCTTCTGTAATATTGATCTGCATGAAATATGCCTGTGGTTGAAAAGGTCTCCCTTACCCATGCCCCCCATTCTCAAATTACATTTCCCCACTCTGCAAAATGAAGGCTTATCTCTCTCCCACATGTAATTTTACTGTGGTCAGTGATTTCAAGGAGTAAAACCAGGAGAACACCAAAGAAAGGAGCTTTTAAAGTACTGATGTTAGTTTTGAGAGAGAAATGACACATAGCGACAAAAGATAAAAATCTTAATTATTGACAGATTTTTACAAAGTAGGATAGTTTGAACAAAAGTTTTCAGAAAAAAATATTTATACATGAGAATGAAGTTCTTTGGGGGATGTGAAACGTGAATATGAGTTCAAGGAGAGAAAGAAGCTACGTAAAATTTCTGATGCTTAAGGACGAGATTTTTCATGTTTTTTGAAATAGATGTTTCATTTTAAAATGTATTTAGTTATAGTACAATGGAATTACATCTTTTGGAACTACTTAATCTTTTTGGATGACAGATACATAAAAATGTATGAGGGTTTGAGGGAAAAACATTAGGGGTATATAAACAAAAAATGTTGGTGAGTACTGTAGATTCTGGGTGTCTGGATTGAATAAACCATTTCACCGGAATCTTCTTTATCACCAAGCTAGATAGGATCAACTTTAGGAAGGAGAGAGGAGGCAAATATACAAGGACCCCCCCCCCACCCACTTCCCCAACATTGCTTTTACGTATGCACTTTAAAAGGCCCAGGGGGTTGTGGGGGGTTGGGGAGTGGGTGATGTTCTGGGTTTATAATCTCAAGGACTATGATCCCCAAGGAACTGCTAAAAGAAATCTGAGGATTCGAAGCTGAATATTCAAGTGTTTTTCCTAATGAACTGTCATACATGTGTCTGCCTCCAATTTTCAGAAGGAGAGAATAGTTGATAGCATAAGGAGGGACGTATGAAAATATGTCTCAGGTGAGTTGTAAGCTTACATGGGACCCGATTGAGTTTAAATTAGTGATTACTATCCCCCCACCCCATTACCAACTATTGTTTCCGGCAAACAAAAAAGAACCACTTACTTTTTGTCTCTATTACAAGCTAATTATGGATGTGTGGCTTTAATTCATGAAATTGTTGGAAAACACTAGTATGTGTAAACTCTCTCAAGTTTTCCATATTATTAAATAGATAATTGAGACTTCTTCAGGAAATCAGTTCTGCAGATTGAATGAAGTTACCTTATTGCTCTAAGTCATTTAAGCAATGAAAGTTATGTTTTGGAAATACCAATACATTTATTTTTTTTTTGCAGAATTTTATTTAGCATTCTGATTTTTTTCCCCTTTATTCTAAAAGCTGGAGAAAAATGATAGGACAGGTATTGATACACAGCTGGCATATAAACTTCCCTGTGATGTAAGTCAAAGTGTTTCTTTGGAAGAACACGTGCTCAGGACATAAATGTAAACAATTTTGAGAAAGCTGGTATTAATTATAAGTAACTGAAGGTAAAATAGTAGATATTTGTGATGAGAATAATGGACACAAAGAGCTGAATGCATAAAAAGTTTTGGTTCTATTTGGGGGAGTTTCTACATATTTCACTTACAGGTTCAGAAAAGCATGAAAGTCTATCCTTTCAGAAACTGTGTTATAAGAATTCTTGCACCTTTTGTAAAAGGATATAAACAT
The DNA here is from genome assembly GCF_037783145.1 of Equus przewalskii. Classification (NCBI taxonomy): domain Eukaryota; kingdom Metazoa; phylum Chordata; class Mammalia; order Perissodactyla; family Equidae; genus Equus; species Equus przewalskii. The sequence goes on along the minus strand of NC_091838.1, from coordinate 22,298,128 downwards.
TAGCACAACTGTTCACCATGCACTAAGCCTACAGTCAGACCGAAGGTCAAGCTACTTATGGTTCTCAATTTTCCCACTCTCTCATTCATTTATTTATTCATTCAAAAAACATTTATTGGGGATACTATGTACAAAGCACTGGAAATGTTGCTGTCAATAAGATAAACCCCGTTCGTGGCGGAGAGTAGGGACACAACAGTGTTTACAGTTAAGAGAACTGCAATAAAATATATGCATGCATTTTTATCAGAGTTGCTTCTGTTAATTATCTCTTTATGTTAGACTAATTTTAAATATCCTTTAGTGGGTAAATTTATCTTCTAAAAAACTATCTCTCTCTCAAGTTTCTACTCAAGTTATGGCACTCAGAATAAGGCCATAAGTTAAGGCAAGATTTAAAATATTTTGCATAATGTTGAATTAAGTGTATAAAGCATAACTGGATGAAGATTTTAAAATTTCTAAATTACTAGGCAAATTGTAGGTCTTTCAGTATTCAATAGCATCCCAGGAAATGCTCTCGCTGTATTAAACTGTCATTCTGCTGACATGATCCAGAGTGACAGTCTGGCTGTGGTGGCAGTCAGTGTAACTTCGATGTGCCGCTATCCAAGCCTTCAATTGGGTCTTACTGTTCCCATCATACTGAGCAAGGCCTCCGTCTTGCTATAATGAGAGCCCCAAGACTGGTGAAGAGAGCAGACTCCTGTCCTTGACTTTGGATTACTGGTTCCCCAGGAGGTAGCCCTATCTCTGTTGATAGGAAGCTGATCTTTCCTTGTGAAGGGAATTCTCTTTTCAGTGATCTTTACCTAGCTTCAGTAGCAATGCTAGCCTATACCACATACTTCTTCCTCCTCGGCAGCAGTGGAATCTAAGCGTTAGCCCCCCTCACTTGTGTTACATTAGGATTTAAAACTTTCTTTGATAGGCAATCTTTAGTTAAGTTTAGTTTAGGCAATCCTGTCCATTCAAGATGCCCCTATGATGCCTATGCCGATAATCAAGACCCTGCTCCTCTGCGGCAGATATTTTTAATATGCATTTTATACTGTATTTAATGCTCGAAACCTCTTATGTGACAAGGATCTATAATCATGAACACTGAACTCTAAATTCTCTTGCGAAGAAAACATCTTTTTTTTACGAGGTTGAATCTTGAGAGCTCTCACTCTTGTGAGTTGCAGGTGAGATGATTCGCCTAGCTTGCTTGTTTTCACTAGCTGTGCTCGCTGGTAGGACTTTACTCCGGATAGAACAGCCTGGTGTTTGGTGTAAATAGATCACAACGGAAGACTTAATAGATTTTTAAGACACAGTCATCAGATAAGACACAATTCCTTTTTCTGAGGAGGACAGCAAATCTGTTTTAGCATGTTGTCTAGGCAACAACTACTGCTTAACTGTACTTACAGTTGTTTAAAAAAGAAACTAGAAAGGAAAATACCATTGAAAGTGAAATTCATAGAAAGCTCTTACATAGTCAATTTCCAGAGATCAACTGCAAACACACATTGTAATGTAAATATAATGCCCTGAGTAGTACAATTTCATAGGTTTCTGTTACCCTCATTCAGAGAACTTTCAGCTCAGGACCCATCTATTAAATGTCTTGAGCTCAATTTCCAGGGTAGCCTCAGGGATTCTTCAGGATTCGTTGCAAATGCTAAGGATGGGTGATCTTTAATTCTGTTAGCCAGTTGTCCATAACACTTCACTGGGGTTGATTTAGCGCGGGAAATATTTTTCAGAGTCAATCTTCAACAGTTGGAAGGAGAGGGTGGCCCTGCTTCCAATATCTAAAATGTAAATGTACCTGAAAGAAGCAGGCATAATTAGCTGGCGGAGGGGCAGCAGTCCGCGATGTGGCCATCTTGGTCTAGTGCAGCAATGAAGTGGTATAAATCTTTTTACACTGGTGGCTGGGGTCCAGTTAGAAAAAGATGAGTTTTCTTATTCAAAATGCAAGTATCTCTGAAACAAGCTGCAGTCTTGAAAGCAGATTGATATATTTTCATCAAGTTTCTCTCTGTTACAACAAACTCAATTTTTAGAGGGTGAATGTAAATATATGAGCATTTCTTCTCAATGATTACTGCAGAATATTTGAAAATGTGCTTGCACAAAATAATTTTTTTCATGCAAACCCATATTATAGTGGGAAAGCACTTTAAATAGGCATCTTCAAACCCTTGCTAAAGAAATACTATATAAGGCACCTATTCGAGGTTTTGAAGATCATATAAAGGTGAATGAGAAAATTAGTTAAGCTATTAAAAATGGATCATACCATAGATGGGGAGAAAATGTTTGCAAAAGCTATATCTGATGAAGGATTGGTATCCAAAACATAAAAATAACTCTTAAAACTCAACAATAAGAAAACAACCCAATTAAAAATTGGGCAAAAGATCTGAACAGACATCTCACCAAAGATGTTATACAGATGGCCAATAAGCATATGAAAAGATGCTCAGCATCATACCTCATTAGGGAATTGCAAATTAAAACTACATGCCTGTTAGAATGGCTAATATCCAAAACACTGACAAAAGGAAATGCTGGTGAGGATGTGGAACAGCAAGAACTCTCATTCACTGCTGGTGGGAATGCAAAATGGTACGGCCACTTTGGAAGACAGTTTGGCGGTTTCTTACAAAACGAAACATAGCTCTTATTGTATGACTTGGCAGTTACGCTCTTTGGTATTTAACCAAGTGACTTAAAAACTTATGTCCACACAAAAACCTGCACAAGAATGTTTGTAGCAGCTTTATTCATAATGGACAAAACTTAAAGTAACAAAGGTGTCCTTCAGTAGGTGAATGGATAAACAAACTTGGCACATCGAGACAGTGGAATATTACTCAGCAACAAAAATAAGTGAGCTATCAAGCCACTACAAGACATGGAGGAACCTTAAATACATATCGCTGAGTGAAAGAAGCCAATTTGAAACAGCTACAAACTATGTGATTCCAACCATATGGCATTCTGGACAAGGCAGAACTAGAGACACGGTGAAAAGATCAGTGGTTTCCAGAGTTTGGGGCATGAGGAAGGAGGGAGGGCAGTGAAACTATTTTGTATGATACTATAATGTCTTAATACACTTGTCAAAACTCACAGAATGTGCATCAAGCGTGAACTCTAATGTAAACTATGGACTTTAGTTAACAATAAAGTATCAATATAGACCATCAATTGTAACAAGCATACCGCACTAATGCAAGATGTTAATAATAACTTAGGGGGGGATATATGAGAACTCTGTAATTTTTGCTTCCATTTCTGTAAACCTAAAATACTCCAAAAAATAAAGTCTATTAAAAAAGAGAGACCATAAACCTTTATTAAACAGGTTCAGCTGGGTGTCTAAATAGCAACTTATACATTCTAAACTTATATAATCTAAAAAATATACTTGTGAATAAGAAAATTACATTTAAAATGTCTTATTCGAAAATCCCCTTCTTTTAGTAATTCAAACTGACCTTTCTACCAGAAATTCAAACCTGAGATTGATTTGATAATAATGTGTTGAATTAGTAACATGTATATTGGAGATAGCTGTTTTATCAATTGTTACGTAATGCATATTTTTTCAGAAAACATTCATTACAAAAGAGAGCCAAAACTTTAAGTACCAGTCTCCTTTAAATGGCCTTAAGTAAAAAAAAAAAATCTGAGGAAAAGCAGAAAGAAAGCACTAAATTCCTAACAAGTCAACAGAACAAGAAGGCACATTTAAACCATTTTGACTGCTGCTAGTAAAGGAATGGGATCTTTGAAGATTAACAGTTTGATAAGTGGCAGCATCCCACCCATGAAAATGAAATGTAGCTTTCTATTTTGCTGATAGTCCAAAGGAGTAAATTGGTTATTCTCGCTCTTGGCTGCAAGCTTGGACATCTTGGACCTTTACGTCCTATACTGATCTAGAAAAAAAAGATACAGTATAAAAAGAAATGTCATCTTATAGTGTTTCTTCCCACCTCCAATTCTCTAGTTACTAAATATATAGAATATAATGGGTATTTTCAATTTTCCCATGAAAATGAATTCAGGTGGAGTTGGTTCAAAGATACTAAATGTATGTATTTTAATATCTTGAAAAAGATTGCTACCACATAACTCATTCTGTATAATGTAGCCTCTAAATAATTTGCCCTTCATTACACATCTATTTTCTGAATACAAAATGTAGTTTATTAAATATAACATCACAGTGTTATCTATGCACTTACCTCTGTAGGACAGCTTGTGGGAATTTCAGTCTTCACCTTATGATAACTACAAGTTGGGTAAAAACTAATGTAAACTTTCTGAGAACCAGCACATTGCAGGTGTTGAATAAATGCTTGTAATTTTAGATGTACAGAAAAGTTGCAAAAATAGTACAGAGAGTTCCCTGTGTATCCTTTAATCAGATTCCCCTAATGTTATCATTTCACATAATAATGGTGTATTTGTCAAAACTAAGAAATTAACATTGGTACAATAATATTAACTAAACTATGGACTTCACTCTTTTTTTATGGTTGAATAATAGTCCATTACATTTATATACCACATTTTATTTATCCATTCATCCATTGATGAACACTTAGGTTGTTTCCATATCTTGGCTATTGTACATAATACTGCAATGAACATAAGGGTGCATATATCTTTTTAAGTTAGTGTTTTCGCTTTCTTTAGATAAATACCCAGAAGTGGAATAGCTGGATCATATGGTAGTTATATTTTTAATTTATTAAGCATTATTTTTTATGTTAATTAAAATTTTTATTTTGAGATGATTGTAGATTCACATGCAGTTGTAAGAAATAATAGAGAGAGATCCCTCATAGTTTTCCTAGTTTCCTCCCATGGTAACATCTTCCAAAACTATAATACAATATCACAACCTGGATATTGACCTTGATGAGAGTCAAGATGCAGACACTTCTATCACCATACAGATCACTCCTGTTGCCTTTGTTTCTTTATTTATAGCTATTTTTTCCAATTTTTTAATGTGATAAAATACACATAAAATGAAATTTTCTTTCTTCCTAATTTTTAGGTTTATAGTTCAGTGGTATTATATACATTTATCTTGTTGTGCAACCGTCACCACAATCCATCCCCATAATTCTATCCATTTTAGAAAATTGAAACTCTATACCCACTAAACAATGTCTCCACTTTCCCCACCCCACCCCCGAGCCCTTGGAAACTACCATTCTGCTTTTTGTCTCTATGATTTTGACTACTCTAGGTACCTTTGTAAGTGGAATAATGCAGTATTTGTTTTTTTTATGACTGGCTTATTTCGCTTAGCGTAATGTCGTCAAGTTTCATCCATGTAGTAGCATATGTCAGAATTTCCTTTCTTTTTAAGGCTGGTTAATATTCTGTTGTATGTATATACCACATTTTGCTTATTTATTCATCTGTTGGTGAACACTAGAGTTGCTTTCACGTTTTAGCTGTTGTGAATAATGCTGCTCTGAACATATCTGTACAAATATTTTTTGAGACCTGGCTTTCCATTGTTTGGGGTAAATACCCCGAGGTGGAATTGCTGGATCATATGGTAAATCTATTTTAATTTTTTGAGGAGCTGTCATGCTGTTTACCACATGGCTATACCATTTATGTTCCCACCAAGAGTCCACAGGGTTCCAATTTTTCCACATCTTGGCCAACACCTGTTATTTTCTGGGGGGTTTTTTGATGGTAGCCATCCTAATGGGTGTGAAGTGATATCTCTTTGTGGTTTTGATTTACGTTTCCCTAATGATGAGTGAAGTTGAGTATCTTTTCATGTGCTTATTGGCCTTTGTATATCCTTTTTTGAGAAGGGTCTGTTCGAATTCTTTGCTCATTTTGAATTGGGTTGTTTGGTTTTTGTTGTTGGCTTTTAGGAGTTCTCTACAATTCTAGATATTAATCTCTTATCAGATATTTGGTTTGCAAATATTGTCTCCCATTTTATGGGTTACTTTTTCACTCTGTTGACAGTGTCTTTTGAGGCACAAATGTTTTGAATTTTCATGAAGCCCGATTTGTCTGCTTTTTTTTCAGTTGCCTATGTCTTTGGTGTTGTATCTAAGAAATCACTGCCAAATCCAGTGTCATGAAGCTTTTCCCCTTTGTCTTCTTCTAAGAGTTTTATAGTTTTAGCACTGTTTACATTTAGGTGTTTGATCCATTTTGAGTTAATTTTTGTATGTAGTTTTAGGTAAGGGTCCTACTTCATTCTTTTGCATGTGGAGATCCAGTTTTGCCAGCACCATTTGTAGAAAAGACTGCCTTTTCCTCCACTGAATGGGCATCGCACCCTTACTGAAAATAATTTGACCATACATGTGAGGGTTTATTTCTGGACTGTCCATTCCATCTATTGGTCTATATGTCTGTCTTTATGCCAGTACCACACTGTTTTGATTCCTGTCGCTTTGTAGTAATTTTTGAATTCAGGAATTGTGAGTTTTCCAACTTCATTCTATTTCAAGGTTGTTTTGGCTATTCAAGGTCCGCTGAGATTCCAAATAAATTTTACTATAGATTTTTCTATTTCTGCAAAAAATGTCATTGGGATTTTGATAGGGATTGCACTGAATCTGTAGATCACTTTGGGTAGTATTGACATTTTAACAATTTTAAGTCTTCTTTTCCATGAACATGGAATGTCTTTTCATTTATTTATGTTTTCTTTAATTTCTTTCAACAATGTTTTGTAGTTTTCCTTGTCCAGCTTTCTTTTTTAAATGTTGTTATTTTAAAGCAATTACCTTAATAATGATTTTTTTCTTATTGGTTCAGTTCTTAGCACATTACCATTATATTACAATGTTGCATCGTGTATTGACCTATTTATTATGCCAGCTTATTTTATTTATAGACAGATAGAGAAATGCTTATTAATTGTACATATGGGCTAAAGATTTGTTAGAACAGTGAGATGACATTTAATACAGTATAGTTAGAAGATAGTGTCAATAGACAAGACTGTTATTATAATTTAGCTTTTGAATTACACCTCACTAAGCCCAGCATTATATTCTACAGAATTCATAAGTCCAATGAATGGTAAAATAGTTTAATATCCTTTGCATTGTGTATGGTACTCATTTTCTTGCTTAATGGACCTGCTATTTCAGACATTGTTTTTCTTTACCTTTTAATCAACTTAAATGTATCAAAATACCTATAATGAGACAAGTCCTGTTACAAGTAAAACATGAGAATCAATGGGTAGCAATATTTTCATTTTCTTTTCAAGATGTAGAGAGATGATGTGGATATTATCTCACAGAGCTTTCCTGCCGGCTCAGCCTTCAGATGCCATAAAACCAATTCTAATTGTATCAGATGTTTATGCAAAAGAAAACTGATATCCTAGAGATTATGGTATTCTCTTTTTTAGAAGAAAAATATATTAAAAAGATAAAAAGTCCATCTTTTACACCTCTGCATTCTCCAGTAATTAGCCCTAAACTTTGCATAAACTTATTTACCTTTACTCATTTGTTATTCATTCTCGGCTATCTGTTAGTACCTCTTACGAGCTAACTGCACTGCTATGAGGTGAAGACTGTGAGATCCAGCCTCCAAGATCGCCCCCAGTGGTTCCTGCCTCCAGCTCCTCACACCTTTGTGTAGTCCCCTCCCACATTATACCAGGGTTGGTCTGTGTGACCAATAGAACATTGCAGAAATTATGGCATGTCACTTCTGAGATTAAGTAGTAAAAGTCTGTGGCTTCCATCTTGGGCTTTTTATCTCTTGGATCCCTGCCTCCAGGGAAACCAGGTCATCAGCAGCTCCATGGAGTGGTCCATGTGGGGAGGAACCGTCGCCTCCTGCCAAAAGCCATATACCTGAGCTGTGAAGTGGACCCTCTCAACCCAGGCAAGTTTCAACCTGGCTGACACCTTGGTTGCAGCCTCATGACCGGCCCTGTGCCAGACCCACCTAGAAAATCTGCTCTAGAATTCCTAACTCTGAGAAACTGTGAGATCATAAATATTTTTCTTTTACTCTAATACATATTGGAGAACTTTTTACAAAGCAATAGATAAACTAATACAGAGGCACATGGATGAACAAGACATTGTCTCTGCCTTCAAGAAGTTTCCAGTTCAGAAAAATCGGCAACATGCTGATTTACTGCTAAGCCAAAGGTAGGTACAGTGAGAGCCCAGAGAAGCAGCGCCTCTCTGTCTTGGAGGCCAGGAACAGCTGAAGAAATGATGCCTAAGGTGAGGCTCAAAGGATGAGGATGAGGATGTAGCCAGAGGAAAGCTTGGAGCAGGAGAGGCACAGTGTTCCAGATAGAAGAAGGAGGGTGAGCAAGGGCCCAGGGCAGGGAGAAGCAGTACAGTAGTTCCCAGGGATAGGGTTCATGTGAGCAGCGGGAAGTGATGAAAAAATGAGCGTGAAAAGGGAACAGTACTGAAGGAACACGGATGCTATAGGGAGGAGTTTGATTTTTGTCCTGAAGTTCTAGGACAGGCACTGAAGATCTTTAGGCAGGAACATGGCTACAGTTCAGAGTACAAGGCAGGGTAAGTCCAGAGACCAGGAGGTGTTGGCCCAGTAATGGGAAACTGTGGTGGGAGCTTGATAGAGGGGAGTGCAGGGGACAAGAGGAGGTTGGATTTGAGGCATATTAAGAGGTTAGAATTGGCAGAATTTGACGCTGACATTTATAATCAGACATGTTCCTCTTTCACTTTCTATGCGAAGAGAACCCAGGAAACCTAATTCACACCTGTTCCTCCTGTAGTACAGCTGTCTCAGTGATTCACATCTCTGATGACTCAGTTGCTCAAGATGGAAATCTGGAAATCGTTGGAAACAGCTCCCTTTTCTTTGCAAGTGCATTCTATTAGTAACTAGATTTTCTTTCTTTCTAATGTCTGAAATATGCCTTTTTACTTTGTCCCTTCCCTTCTTTCCCACTAAAGTGGTGTTAACTAAATGCTTATACCTCTTTCCCTGGTTATTGTCATGGCTTCCTAATGGTTCTAGTCCTAACCACATACCTTCTTTAATTTTCTTTACCCCTTCCAGGGCCATTAAAAACAACAACACACTAATGTGAGCACTCCTCACCCTGCTCAGACAAGCTCCACTGGGTCCCTAGATCACTGAGGTCGCAGTCCAGTCTCTCGTTAGACACAAATCCCTTTGCTCCTTCTCTAGCCTCCTCTTGTCGCCCTCTCTGCCCCCTTCCAAAGCCTTATGAACGGCCACATTAAACTACTGGGATCCTTTATGCCCCTTCAGACCTGCTCTCCTCTCTGACTGGATCCTCTTCCCTCCTGGATCCAGCTAACTCTTCATATTTATGAAGACCCAGCTTATGTGTCACCTCTGCTTGGACACGTAAACTGCTATCTCTGATTCCCATCTATGCTAGCTCTCATCCCACTGTAAAATAATTTGTGATTCACATGACAATCTCTCCTACTGGGTGGTGATCTGTTTGAAGGCAGGAACCATCCCTCATGTGCCTGTTACCATCAACACAGTAACTGGCATGAAATAGACAGTAAATGCTGTGAGATGGCTGAATGGCTAGAAGGAGCATTGTGTTCATACATTCCACTTCTTTTTCTGAAGAATACAATCCAAAGAAGAAAGAAGTGAGCATAAGCCTTTGTTCTTCTTTAAGAGCTGGGGAAGCTTGAATAATTCTGTCTTAGCAGCTGTAGGAAGGAGTTTGATTTTTATCCTGGGTGAACTGGAAAGTGAATTAATGGGCATTAGAGACAAACATCTCCCAACTGAACATTTTTTTTTTTTTTCTTTTTAAAGATTTTATTTTTTTCCGTTTTCTTCCCAAAGCCCCCCAGTACATAGTTGTATATTCTTTTTTTGTTGTGGGTCCTTCTAGTTGTGGCATGTGGGACGCTGCCTCAGCGTGGTCTGATGAGCAGTGCCATGTCCGCGCCCAGGATTCGAACCAACAAAACACTGGGTCGCCTGCAGTGGAGCGCGCGAACTTAACCACTCGGCCACGGGGCCAGCCCCCCAACTGAACATTTTTTAAATTTTTTTTTGGTGAGGAAGATTGCCATGAGCTAACATCTGTTGCCTATCTTCCTCTTTTTGCTTGTGGAAGATTGGCCCTGAGCTAACATCTGTGCCAATCTTCCTCTATTTTGTATGTGGGATGCTGCCATAGCATGGCTTGATGAGCGATGTGTGGGTCTGCGCCCGGGATCCAGACCTGTGAACCCCAGGCTGCTGAAGCAGAGCATGTGAACCTAACCATTGCGACACTGGGCCAGCCCCTCTCAACTGAACTTTGAACAACTAACTTATAGTTCCAGGACCAGTGGGTTATTGTGTATCTTTGTCTTTGTTTGTGAAAGACCAGTTAAACAGTGCTTTGGAAAAGGACTTTTAGAATGATAAAAAAAAATTCCTTTTTTTTTAATGTTTAACTCTGTCTTCAAATATGATTCAGCCGATGTCTTCTCTGAGCAGGGATTTCTTTGAAGTCAGGGGGAACTCCCCAGCTGGATGACCTGGGCAGAAATGTGCTCTGACTGATCATGATGTGAATTTGAAGGGAACAATTAAGGAGCTATTTCCATTTTGATTCTAATAGCAAGCCTTTTTACTTGTATGCCCTTCAACCTGTCTACATTCCAGCTGGAACTTCAGTGGAGTGTTATGTCAGAGCTGTTAAAAGGACTTTGAAAAGGGAACGTGTGAAATCATAAATGCTTCAGAAATAAGAAAATGTTTCTCGGTCCGTTACATTCTTAACTCCTTGTTTCTGCCTAGCAGAGTTTGTTAAAGGTCAGTGAGAGTGTTTTAACAGCATATGCTTTAGACTTCCAGGAGAACGTATTGTTTCTATTCTAAATATCCACTGTTAATAAGTGACTGGTTTGGTATATTCTGAGTTTATATTTTGAGTAAAATAAAAACTCATCATCAGAAAAAATTAAGCAGAGACCAAACTGAAACCTAAATTTCAAATTCTCAAGTTAGAATGTACATGAAAATTTGTAGTTTGGGGTGACTTTCCCAGTTAGACTAATGAATAATATAACACCTGCCTAATGCTTTGCAGTTTAGAATGAAACTTTCTGTACATTTTTCTCACTTTTCATTATGATGATTCAGTGTCATAGGTAATAATATGATTTCACTCTCTATGTAAGGAGGCTGAAGTCTGAGAAGATTGAGTGACTTATGTTACCCTGTTAAGCTATGAATGAGCTGCTGTGTGAACCTAGGTCCACAGTCGCAAACCTCTGCTCCTTCTATTCAGTACGATACAGTATTTCTGGTTTTGTTTTTATTAGTTTCTTTATAAAAAGTTTTCTAGCACAGTTTACAAGATGGCTTTGAAAATGTGGAAGCTAATACTCAAGCAAATATTTTCAGGTTTCCCATTATGCTAGTAAAGAAATGTGTTATTTACTATCAACTTTTCCCCTAAGAAATTAATTTTTTTAATGTGTGGAAAAGCTAGAGTTACCTATCTCTAAAGGATATCTGCTTCAAGTACTCACTGGCATTTTCGAAGTTGTGCCTCATTTCACCTTTTTATGACTCCAAAATTAAATGCTTCTTGGCTGTACATCAAAAGATTATCATGTAGTTACTATTTATTTTTATAGCTCAGATGAATCTGGTACTAGCTCATTATAGTGCATGTCCCTTTGGCCAAATGAATACAATCTGGAAACATGACATGCATTTTTAATAATAGTAAGGCGGTAATTCTGAATTCTGCATGGTGTACTAGGAGCTACTTAAGTGAGGTTTAATATCAATTAAGATTTATTGCAATTGCCTTACTGTGAAATCCTGTGATGGTCACATTTATCTGGTCTTTTCCTGAAGCCTAGTGTATAGAACCACTTTGGAAGAGGATTTACTAAGCATTAACTTGATGTATCATTTTTCTTAACTATGCATATTATCAAATATTAAAAATAAGCTGCAAGAACTTTTCTCCTGCTTTTAGAGTGATAGGCATTCTGAAGTATTGATAGAGACACAAATGTCCATCATGAAATGTTTTACCTGTGGCTTTGGGCCTGAGTATCATTATCTGGAAGTATTTAGAACGAGTAACTAAGAGCCACAGAAAATTTCCAAATTGCATTTTAGAGAATAATTATAGTTTTCCATCACCAAACTGCTGGCAAGTGATCGCATTGCCTCATTGGATTTCATCCCTTTTTATGGCTCAGGGCCCCTCCTCAGGTGTAAGGTCTATAGGCCATTAAGTGGCTTTGAAGGGCCAGGAATACTCCAGCCCTGTGACTTCAAGAATCAGCACAAAAAAAGAGCATTGGCACAATATGGAGAACAGCCTAAATGTTTGGAATGTATATGTGCCAGGCCAGGTAAAGATTATTACCCAGTATTGATAATATTCCAAAAGATGTGTTGTATGTTATCAGTAGTGTTCCTAATAGACATACACATTCTACTCTATGCCACCTGCTGTAGGAGACTACATTAGAAACCAGGGCTGCAGCAGCAAAGTACCATAAACCAGATGTCTTAAAATAACAGAAACTTGTTCTCTCACAGTTCTGGAGACTAAAAGTCCAAAATCAAGATGTTGGTAGGGCCATGCTCTCCCTGAAGGCTCTACAGAGGATCCTTCTTTGCTTCTCGTGGCTGCCAGCAATCCTTTGCATCCCCTGGCTTACGATGCATCACTCCACTGTCTGCCTCCACCTTCACACAGCCTTCTTCCCTGTGTGTCTGTGTCCAAATTTCCCTCTTTCTTCTTAGTAGGGCACCAGTCATTGGATTAGAGCCCACCCTAATCCAGTATGACTTCACCTAAATTTGATTGTATCTGCAAAGACCCTATTTCAGAATAAAGTCAGATTCACGAGTTCTGGGAGTTAGCACTTCAACAGGTCTTTTTGGGAGACACAGTTGAACTCATAACAGAGACCATGCATTTCCAAACTCAATGACTTTGGAGATTAGGTATATTGAAAATACAATTGTGTACTTTTAGTACCAGTAGGAAGTGTATGTTTATTATCTGTTGCTGTATAACAAATTACCCCAAAACTTAATGCCTTCAAGCTACAACCATTTCATTTTATCTTAGGATTTTGTAAGTCAAAACTTGGGCATGGTCTGACTGGACAATTCTTCTCCATGTTGTATGCACAGCAGTATCCAGTTAGTGGCTTTATTGGAGAGTCAGAGATGGCTTCATTCTTAGCTAAAGGCTGTGGATTCATGACCTTTCCACATGCTCTCCTGAGCAGACCAGTTAGAGGGCTTATTTGACAGTTTAGGGTTCCAAGAGTAAGTAACCCAAGAGACAGGAACTAGAAACTTTCACTCTCTTAAGCACCAAGCCCGAGAATTGGCCCGGTAAATCTTCCACCATATTCTATTGGTCAGTATAGTCATGGAGCACCCTTAGGTTTAAGGAGAAAGGGATGACTCTCTATGGAAGGACTGTTGGTCACCTTCTGGCCACAGAATACTTACATTCCTGAAATTAAAAAATTTCACGTCCTTGCAACATTGCCTTGAATTTCAAAAGCTGCTGATTAAATCAAAGTCATGTATGGATGAAGGTCCTTCGGTATGATTCCTCTTAATCTGAAGCACTGTGAACTATTGGGAGAGTTTATCTGCTCTCCTCCCAGTATATAATGGTCAGACAGGGACAGGGTAACCACAGATCCTCCTCTTCAAAAGGGCAAAAATGAGAGGTACATAGCAGTTGCTGTTGCACACTAATTCTGATCCAACCAAATACAGGTCACCACATCCTTGATAACGGTCTGGTCCTCTTCCCTAGAAATGACTGCTATGGCTCTTAGTTCTGCTTTCTGTGTCATCCCTCCTTTTCCATATAAACTTTATAGAATACCTGTGTATCAAATCATCATCCAGTCCACCAAATAAAAGACGTGTACATATTTGTTTCTGACTTAGTTGTTTTTCTCCTTTGAGCTGAAATTTAGGGTATTCTGGGAAATGTATACAAAAAAGCTTTCTAGTCTAGTTGAAAGAGTTTTCCAAGTGTATCTTAAGATTCATAGAGGCCCTCTTTTCTGGCAGAGAGGGTCTGAGATGTACAGCCCTTAATGTTCTTAGAAGCCCTCTTAGGCTTTCCCTCTAATCTTTTTGAGGTCTCAGTAGAGGAGCTTGAAACCTGGACACTGTTTACCCCATGGCCCACTTTACAAGTAGTAGCCCAGATTTAACCTTTGTCTTGAGGACATTTCTGACTTTGTGAGTCTATTGGTGGGAGAGACTGTGGTGAGAAACAGTTTTATTTTCATATCCAGCCTGCCCTGGCTCCTTCATAGTTCCTCTAAATCCTGCTGACAAACTCACCAGTTCCTTCTTTAGTTCATCTCTCTTCTCATATTTTACCCTTGGCAGCTAGAAGCCAGTTGGCACTTTCTCTGTTCTGCCTGTTAATCTTCTCTGCAAAATCCACAAATTCATTAGGTTCTTTTCCATTTTGTTCATTATCACATGCAACACTAATACTAAACTTTCTGCCAGTACAGAGAGAGTATCCCATATTCTCTAGCTTCCAATAGCATATTTTCACTTTCTTTCAAGGCTACACCAACAGTCTTTTCAAGGCTCTTGCAGCTTTTATTAACAATATCTTGAAAGTCCTCCTTGCCACTAACAGTCTCCAAGAGGCCCTTCCAGCTTCTGTCCACTGTCTAATTCCAAAGCCATTGATACATGTCACAATTTTTATACAACACCCACCCCACACTTCCAGGTGATGAATTACCTTCCACTTTTCTGCTGTTGCATAAAAATGTATCCTAAAACAAATGGCTTAGAACAACAACCATTTTATTATAGTTCATGATTTTTGTGGGATAGAAATATAGGTAGAGTGGTTGTATTCTAATAAAATTTTATTTACAAAATCAGGTGGCTGCCTGTGGGCCATAATTTACCAGCAGTTGGTCTATAAGCCCCAAGAAGGTTTCACACAAATAGCTTTTACTTTCATGAAGATGGCTAGAAGGGTGGGCTCAGCAGGGCATCTCTCCCCCTCTAGGTAGTTACAGGGCCCCTCTCCTTGGTTCTTCCAGCAAGGTAGTCCAACTTCTCACTTGGAAGCTCAGGCTGCAAGAGTGAGTGAGTGTTTCAGGAGACAGGAAGTGGAAGCTGCCAGCCTCATAAGTTTTAGGTCAGGAAACACACACCACACGTCATCATTTCTGCCATTTTCATTGGTCAATAGAATCATAGACTTCCCCTCCCAGATTGAAAGGGAAAAGGCATGACCCTTAATGGAGATTCTTAATGGAAAGAGTGTCAGATAACTTGCGGCCATCTTTAATCCAACATAATGCATGGCCTTAATTCAATTCACTGATGAATAAGACATCTTCCTACTCTCAAGGAGCTTACGTTATAGTTGGAAACATATATGAAAACAATTCTAAAATACAAGGCAGAATGAAACGTATGAAGGACAGGAATAAATCAACTGTGTGAGTACTGTAGAGGAGGAAAATTTTCTTTGACCCTCTCAGAGTCCCTGGCTGGGTGTGCAAATTAAATTGACAAAGACAGATTAACAGGAGAAAGGCTTACAAAT